>NC_136775.1:13541592-14741592 GCF_947034865.1 Barbatula barbatula | reverse complement strand
CACCAGGTAGAGGACCCACCAAACTCAGTTTCCTGGCTATATGAGCACAAAAGAACAGATGCACTGGCATGAACCTGGAATATTTTATGATCAAACTGACACGACCTTGCAAAACAATCATCTTATGAATCAGCCTGAAATGAACGATGTTTCTCATTTAGAAAAGCACACCTTCGTCTATCTTGCCTTCCTCCAGATAGGGAGTGAGAATGAGAGGTTTGCCCGGGTCGGCTCCATCATTTGAGCCGCTCACACGCCGGGTTCTCCGGCAGAAGAACGAGGAGCAGCCGCGGGAGCAGACCGACTCCAGAACAGCCAGGAGACACAACAGCCGTAGAGTTTCCTTCAACATTATAGGGAACTGCAGACAGCAAAGAAACATTACACGGACATCAATGACAAGGCATGAGACTAAACGACTCTGGTTACCTTCTGCATTTCTGCCTTTACAAGCTCAAACTTATCCGACAGCATTACTCGAGAGTTTAAAAGAAACAGTGAGAAATCTTTCCTGTCTCTGTGTGAAACCACATCAAATAAAGTTGATATTCTTCATCAATAATACGATATTTACCTTAAGGATGACAGTTGGAAATCCACAGACCGGTCACATCGGCACACAAGGCAGAACTAGCGACAGGGTTGTTTATGTCACGTCGGAAGTCATATGACCGTGGGCTTTGTCATGTGATCTCAGCGTACGACGTAAGAAATTACGTAAGCGGCTCAGCAACTTGAACCAAACCAGAGCTACAGTTATTTGTTATATTAGGTAACGTTAAATATCATATACATAAAACAAAGTGGGCCTTATGTAAAGCAAACATTTCACATTTTATCAGGGATTTTAAAATATATGTCATGACACGAGAACAAATGGATAAACAAGCTCCGAAAGCATGTAGTTGAAAAGCACTTCTTTTATTTAGTGACATTTTTATTTTTTCCTCTCTCTTTTCTTTCATTCTCTCCGGCAATGTGATGTAGAAGTGTATATTGTGTTTGTGGCAATAAAAAGATAAAAACGTGACAAAAAAAAGATGACATCACTTTACCGCGAGAGTGGTAAGCCGTCCATTTTTGGTCCTGGCAAAAGCCCACAACAATAAATCGTAACTGGCCGTCTGTCTGAATTAAAAATAGTTATCTTGAGAAAACGTAGACTTGGAAAAAATATTTATTGTAATAAAGATTCGTCCAGCATTTATTTGGATTTTTACTTAATAACTAAAGGTTGTCCAACAAACTGTTCTGTTGACCAACATTTTAAGTATTTTTATTTGCTGTAATGTTGTTCTAAGCATTTGTGGTATACTATTACGTTTTTAATTTACATTTTCACTAGTCCTCGACTCCCTCCTCGTGTGTTGACACGCTAAATGAAGGTAAGAATATTTTATTGGGGACAGAAGTATTTACCCTGGCACATATATGATCTAATTATTAATTACAATTGCATACATAGTATTGTGAGATTGATATTTGTAATATAAAAGTATGAATGTAAAAGCATGGCTTATTGTGAAACTAAAGCTACCGGCAGGTGGCAGCAAGTATGTATTAGGTCAGTCATTCATTCAACCAATTCTGTAAGATTTTTGAATGCGTACAAAACATGATAAATACATTTACATTTAGGCATTTGGCAGACGCTTTTATCCAAAGCGACATTGCATTATCCTATACATTTTACACAGGTATCTGCAATCCCCTGGGATTGAGCCCACAACCACTGAGCTATAGGAAAATAGAACATTACCGATAAATGCCACGTGTTAGATTACATCATGTAACGTAATGAGGACTGTATGCATTTTGTATTCACGATAAGAATAATTCTGAAAAAGGTTTTCATTGAAACAGCCAAACAATCTCAGGGTAAGGATTCACATCAGTAGGCTATTTAATAAATTGATCCAATGAAAAATAAATAGCTTGCCCTAAATAATATTTGTATAATATTTTATGTCTGTAAAAACTATTTTATAAACTTATATTATATAGGCCTACTTAAATTATATATTTCTTGTTGAAGTAAGTCAGTTCATTTAAATTCTATTTTTGATCCAAAAGAAAATATATAGATTGAATCAAAACAAAAAATCTTATTTATCAAATCAAATCAAATAGATTTAATCAAACAATTGTTTATTGGTTGAAAGATATGGATTTAACATATGGATTTAACATTCAAACATTGCATTTAGGAACATTGATATAATCAATTCAATTTGTTTATATAGCGCTTTTTAACAATGTGCATTGTTCCAAAGCAGCTTTACAGGAGAAAATAAGACAAACTGAAAAATGCAGTAAAGGAAAAACACAGCACAGTTGCATGGTGTTTATAGAACAAGCAGCATCATTATAGCAAATTGTATCTTATAAATGCAGTCTCCCAGTGAGCAAGCCAACAAGGCCCTGTGGTGATGAACCCAAACTCCAATGATAAATAAAAGGAGAAAAAAATCTTGAGCCAGGAGGGCCAGATCCCCTCTGACATGTCACAGCTGCACTCAGTGACTTTGATTGGAAGGATGGGCATATGACGTCTGGGCCTGGCGAAATCTGTCGGGATAAGCATCCCGAGGCGGTGGAGGAGAGCAGAGAATAATACGCGCAGCTGCTGTTCATTCATTTATTAATTATTATTTATTATTTATAAGTGAATTATTGGCTGAAAAGATGTGTCTTTTATCTAGATTTAAATTGGGAGACCTCAAATAATCCAGAGTTATAGTGCTACGTATGAGAAAGCTCGACCCTCTTTGGTGGATTTAGTTATTCTAGGTGTTATCAAAAGTCCTGAGTTTTGAGGGTTTATAGAGCTTGATGGGTGTAGTGTGATAGAAGCTCTGTTAGGTAGGTAGGGGCTAAACCCTTTAAGGCTTTATAAGTAATTTAAAGAACTTTAAAGTCAATAAAATACTTAATGGGTAGCAAGTGAAGGGTTGATAAAATTGGGATTACGTGATCGTATTTTCGGGACCTGGTAAGAACTCTGGCAGCTGCTTTCTGAACTAACTGTAGTCTTTTTATTAATGATGCAGGACAAACACTAAGTAGTGCATTACAGTAGTCGAGTTTTTCTTGATGTCACAAATGTATAAATACATAGACACATAGAATATTTTGTCATTTGGTGGAAGAAGGCTGTTTTTGAGATATTTGAGATATGATTTCCAAATGACAGGTTGCTGTCGATCTAATATAACGCATAGGTCTTTAACTGAATTTATTGGTGTATGTGCAGCCTTCATTTAGCAGGTTATAATCGAAATATTCTGTTTATGTTTGGTCCGATAAATCATATTTCTGTTTAATCAGAATTTAAAAGAAAGAAATTACAAGTCATCCAATGTTTTATATCTTAGATGTACTCAATCATCTGGTCATGATGAGATATATAGCTGAGTATCATCTGCATATCAGTGGAAGCTAATTCCATGTTTTCTAAATGTTTCCAAAGGGCAGCGTGTATATGGAGAACAGCAAGTGTCCTAAAACCGATCGCTGAGGTAATCCATTCAGTAATAATCCTTTTTTCAGTGTAGGCCTACTGTTGAAACAACATGGCGAATTCCGTGCAAGGCGACCCACGGTTTATGTAGGTAGAAAAAGCTCATTCTAAGGTAATAAAAACATAACGCTTCATTATGAAAGCTCTTTATACTCCTCTGAAGACATAGTTATGTATATTATATTGCATTTCTATCAATAGATCCTCCAAAAAAGACTGCCAGAGCCAGCTCCTGTCCTGCCAGATGCTCATGTCATCAAATGATGACTAGTGCCAAGGCCTAGACCAACTAGAAGTTAGAATTACTTTGTATTTTTGCTTTTTAGTATTATTATCTGAAATCTTTCAATTAAAATACATTGACTTGAAAAAACAAAACTACTTAATTTGGATACTTTTGTCAAAAAGACATACAACAACAAAAATAAACGTAAAGATGTATTTTTGATGTTAGGAGACAGACAGACTCAACCTCATGTCATCTAGTGATGACTAGTGCTGGGATCAGCCAGAAGTTGAATGAAGTTGAATGAAGAAATGAGTTACTTTTTGACCACAATCTGGAGACTGGCACAGACTTTGTGCAGCAATGTCAACTCGTCCATATACTTATTTGCAGATTGTGTTCAACTAACGCTGTTTGACTGCAAGTAATTTGTTGTTTTTTCCTGTTCTTCGTCTTTAGTGACGGCAGTAAAGACTCAACATGAGAATTCATTCACCTGATTTCATATCATTAACCTGAGATTCTGGGGCACCATACCATTGTGGAAAAGACTATTATATAGGCTATATGTTTGTTCTGTTGAACGCAATACTTCTACTTGTGCCGCAGAAATGTACGTTGCTAGTTCCAAATATCTTTCTTTGTGTTCAACGGAATTATCATTTTTGGTTGAACAATTCCTTTAAGGTAAATTAAATTCACATGATCGAAACACAGCTTGTTTACTATAAAAACTCAGTTCATACTTTTTCGTACTAAAACAACTACGACCAAACATAATATTTATGTATTTGATTAATTTAAGCACCACACGGGTAAACATGCATTACATTTCAACATGTATCTTCTAAAGGTAATTTTTAACATGACTTTTTCTGCAGTGGCACTGTAAAATGATTGCATGGTCACGCGCCACCCGGTCAGGTACACAGACAGCAGGAATGTGGTGACGCGCGTCTCTTTCACTTTAAGAAGGCGGATTCGCCTCTGCACACACTGTGTGTTTATTACAAGAAAGTGGCACATGGAAGCGATACAGTGAAACCTGTCTCTAAATATGGCGAAACCTCCTGGCACTGACAGCACACGCAACGCCCGAGAAGTTTCTTTCCCATTTTGCATTTCGTTACGGCGGAGAGTGGATTAGTTGCCGTATTTCTGCACGTATATTTCAGCTTGTAACTAGTTTCACCACATGAGTTTTCTGTTGCCACACGCGCGACTGTAAATGCGGCAGCGCTGGCGACTCCCGTTTGATCCGATCCGACACAGCTGGACATTATCGACTCTACAAGACAAACTCTCCGGAGCTGAAGACAGTAGCAGGACGGACTGAGATGGAAGAGCTGTCAACCCGTTACAGACGCCAGTAAGCGAATACATTCATTGAATTAGACGCGATGGCAGCGTCCAGTAACTCAAGTCTGTCGGGTTCCTCCGTTTCTTCCGGTGAGTGGTGATATTTTTAATATAGATATAACATTTGTAATTCTAACGGCGTGGTTATATATAAAGGGAAGTGAATGTCAGCTTGTCTGTGATTAAAACAGACAGGCTGAAACATGGTGATGAGGTGTGTCACGAATTTGCTTCGTTCAGAATTAACTATGTCTTTGACTTCGTTTACAAATGCGAGAAGGCAGTTTCGCTCATGCACGATAGCAGGACATTGCCACATCCGTCATAATATACGTTATGATGTATAACGACAGCATATGATGGGAAGGAATCTGGATCTTTGCTTTGATAACTCACTGCTTCGTGGTGTGAGGCACAAGTCTGTCTGAGAGGTCATGCACGCTGCTACTAAGTCATACTAAGTAATAGCACGAGCCTTTTTTATTATTATTATGTGACTCCTGCACCCACCATGTTATTTTATTTCTAAGGAAAATATGTGATTTTTGTGTGTGCTGTCATTCTGAGTAAGTGGGCAACTTACAATGTGTGCATTTCTCTCTTTTGCATTGTTAATGAAATGTTTGTCGTTGGTGATATGACCCAAGTATCTCATTGACAGTCATTGATCAAGTAAGTCGAACGACAACATTCAGCCTCTCCTAAAACGTTCAGAACAGGAACGTTTGGCTTATACCGTGGGAAGCAAAAACTGGTTTGGACGCATCCAGTGCAGGAGCATTTCCGCATTGTCTCAAAAGACCTACAATCCGTCACGAAAGCCGTATAGTATGTTAAATCCTAGAAAGGATTCTAATGCATCATTTTTTGCATCTGAGTGAGTCATCTAACGTTTAAACGGGCGTGGGCAGCGCCTCTCTCAGTTTTATTCACTTGAGAGGCTTCCTATTATTCTGATCCCATTATCCAAAAGAATTCAGTGGTGTTGAAAATGAGCTTTTAAAACGGCCTGTCATCTCCTGAGTTGAGCATCATATAGTGTTTCAGGAGCGTACTCCTGACTACAGATGTGGTGCTAGCCGGTATATTCACATGTACTTGAGTAAAACGACATCATGTCTACATCCAAGCATGTCATATGACCAATTCACAAGAACGCACCATAAAGAGCGTCTAGCGTCAGGTTGGCTGGACGTGTGGGAAGCGAAAAAGGGTGTGCAGGTGTTTAAAAATCCTTGGCACAAGTGTAAGTAGAGATAAGGCCTGGTTGGCAATGCACTCCTACATAGAAATGCCTGTTTACACCCTGTGCTGAACACGCTGGTGCTCTGATTTGTAACACAAAGGGGAACAAGTATGATCTGAGGGACAGTGCCTTTAGTTCAAATATCAATTCACCCGCAATGCCTTGTTCAATGGGTGTGTAGACCAAGACCCTTTTAAGTAGACACTCTTTGTTTTAGCCATTCTATTCGTCATGACTTTGAAGCTGAATAGTGGGATAGAGAAAAAACTGATGTGGACTAAGACACCCTTGCAGACTGGCCTCTGCTGAGAATGGGTTTTATGTTTGTACGGTTCACTTTATGCTTGCTGTAGCCTTTTGCACACACACAGTCTTGCTTTCTCCGCCAAGCCACGAGGCTCTCAAGGGCCAGAAAGGGGCCAAGCCAACACAGCCCCGTGGTCACCATGCATTCCCGACGGCATTATCTCACACGTATGTTGCTGAAGCAGCAGATCTGCACTGCAGCCGCAGAGCCTGTAGGAGGCGGAGAGTTCGGTCTGTGGTATGGGAGCTGTCATTAGTTCCATGCCCTTGGTGTAATCATCGGATGCTGAGTACCGCCAGATTTGCCGTGTTTGTCACAAAAATATCATTATTTTAAAAGTTGATTTCTGGTTTCATCTAGCCTGCATGCCCGTAGCACTCGTCGCATACGCGTGCACGTTCTGCTTCATATTAGCCAGCAGCGGGCTGTAAACAAACGGTTGGATGAATGTCACTTGGCTCAGCTCTTCTGACATCAAAGGCCAGACGGAGCTTTGATGTTTTCCTAAAGGGAAATAGTGATTGGAGCTCGGGCCTGCAAGCTTCTGAAAAAATTATGAGGTTTAAATGACGGGTGATTTCATGGGTTGTGATTGGCTTAGCAGCTAAAACTGGGGGTACTTAGAGTAACAGAAGGTCGCTGGTTTGATCACAGTAAAAAGAGAGCCATGTGTTATCACAGTGGTGCTCTTAAAGATAGCACATAATCACAGGTTGCTTCAGGATTGTCCTTGTAATCGGTGCACTTCAGTAAGTCGCTCTGCGCAAAAGCGTCTGCTAAATGACCATGTGGAAACTAATCCGTATGGGATTCTTTCATTTAAAGCCCCCATGATGACTGTTTTACTTTTGCAATTGAACGTGTTTACAAGTGATTTGATTCTGGATATGCGTAGGCGTAGGACGGGATGTGATTTTCTCTGTCAGGAATTGATTTAGTTAAAGTGGAAACTACATGGCCAATGAGTCAACAAATAAAGGAGGAGGGATTGGTGATGTCAGTAAAACCATTGGCTATTACATTTTAGTGAAAGATTACAAAGCCAAACTTTTTTGAAATAACGAAATGCGCACAATAACCTTACTAAAAACAGTATTTTTTCAAAAGGGAAGACAAAAAATGGAATTAGATTGTGATTAGATTTTGAATACACAAAATAATGGCTGAAATCATTCATGCTAATATTTAATAATAATATGAATATTTATATTTACAGTATATACTGCAATCGATAAATAATGCTACCAGTCAGTTTATCTTTAACTTTGTTTACTTTTTGTTTTAGTTTTTAGTATAACAATAGGGGCGAATAATGTTTGTAACCATTGTGACTCTTAAAACAAAATGTAAAATAGTTGATGAATAATTTACTGTAGGGTGAGTATTTACATGATATTGATAATCATGGTTTTTAATATCACAAATTTTCGATACTGGAATATCACAAGACCCATAGTTGTGATTTTATGTTGACATGATGCTTTTGTATCCAAAGTCCGTTGAGGTTAGTGTCTCATTGCAGCGGTCAAATAAAACAACCTCGGTCCTCTGAGAGCTTTTTTAAGCTTTGCACATATACTGTAGCTAAAAAACCATGAATGAAAGAGCGAGAGGTTGAATGGATCCCCGGCCTGTGATGATAGAACTGGTAAATGAGGCGTGCAAACCACTTAACTGGGCTGAAAATAGTTTGCTGTCTCTTTCGTGCTCTCTGGTAAAGCTGCTAGTTATTATAATATTGTTTTTAAAAGGATTTTCATTTCAAGCCACTGTAATATGGTCTTGTAGGTTAGCGGTCATTTTTAATAGTTTCAACGGTTTCTTGTGCAATTGCCGCCGTAGCTTTTACAGTCAGTGAGTCATAGAGAAATAAGAGGCTTGTTTAAGCCTGCAGTTTATGTTGAGGGTTCTTGAGAACCGGATGAGTGATAAAGTGTAAAGCTTCTTTTTCTTTGCTATTTTATTATTTATTACCTCCGTGGACATCCCAGAGGTCATCTGTCACCATGTCCTAGAAACACATTGCCAAACAATGGATCTCTCTGATACCGCTGTCTGTGTGCTTGTGTACTGTACGTGTGTGTGTAGTCTCAGCTCGCCCACGGTCCATTCACTGCCTGTCTGATGAATTTTGCAAACAGAGCTGACCTCTTGAAGTAACGGCACATGTCTTTCTATTCATCAATTTAGAAAACAAATTTAAGTGCAAAGATAATATGATGAGTGCTTTTTCAGTTTATCAATTCCTCCCCATTTAAAAAGCATTGGCTGCCAGTAATTGGCTGCCTTACTTGTCACTCAGACAGGATTTTCCTGCAAGAGCGCAGTTCCTGGCTACACTAAGCTTCATTGTGGACAATGTCTTATATCATTAAGTCAAAGGTCTTGCTACGTGAGACCAGTGTGTGCGTTTCCTTTGCCAATCAGAGGTGAGGGGTTTCAAAGAGTGCATGCACATTTATGCACACACACACACACACACACACACATACACACTAGCACACCCACACAATAAAACAAAGGCATACATAATCATGCAGGAAAATACCCAAACCCACCCTAACTCGCATGCAGTGTTACAGGATAAACACACTCTGTCTTCCCTTCCCTGGCGATTTCCCCGTCCGATGCCTTGTCTTGCACATACTCATAGAATCGCTGCCAGTTTTGTTGCTGTCTTGTTCACAGAAGGTCCACGCACTCTCAAAAACACATTGTGTGAAGAAGGGGAGATGTGCGACATGGCATTCTGTGGAATTTTTGCAAAATCTACCCAAGCTCTCACAGAACAGCATTATGTACAGATGGCCTCTTCACAGGAGCTGATGCATGTCCCCACACACACACTGTATAAGCACTGTGTGTATGCGCATGGGTGTGCGCGCGTTCAACTGTATATGTGTGTATGTGTGCTACTTTGGGTTCGAGCCTGTGTTGACAGATTGTGTGTGTGCGTTAAGGTTTATATACATTGCCGGTCCCCAAAATGTACGCTGGTCATTCAAATGATATGATGGTCTTATTGTCGATTAAAAAGTCTTCACAATGTATAAAAACAAATGTGTGTTTTATTCCATAGACGTTGTGAGTTTTATACTGTTAAAACTGAATGTTCTGTCCCCTCATCCTACACCTAACCATCACCGGAAACCCAACATGTGTGTGAGATAGAAATGACATCACCAAGGACCTGGTGATGCAGTATAATATTGAAATTTGGGTTATTATCTGAAATTGCCCCATTTTATGTTTGTTTGTGTTTGTCTTTCACCTGTGTTGAATTGCACTGCAATTCTAAATTCTGTAATTGCTAAAGTATATTTAATCTTGGTGTAAACTTTTATTAATCTCCCGTGTCCCTATATGAAAATATTTGTATTTTTCCGTTGCTACCCAACAGTCAAGAGCTGTCCGTGTCTCCCATGAGGAAAACGCCCTACTGGTCATTTCAAATAAACTCAGAAAAACGTTATAAGTGTAATAGTGAACATCATTTGGTCGGGGCAAAACCAACAGAAATCTATGGAAAGTCCCCACCATGACAGAAGAGCAAAGATCTGCGTGAAAGGATTTAGAAGTGGCCTATATATCGTTGTCGGGTTCTTGTCCTCATGCCGAGATTCCAGACAGACTGTTCGTTGGAACTTTGTTCTTGCTAGTGCGTGTCTGTGCATTTCTATGTGTATTCTGCCTCAAGGATGTCTGTTCCCTCTCATCCGCCGAGCTTTAATATGTGTGAGAGATAAGCGCATGCCAGAAAAAAAGGAGCTACGAGGGTGTGTGAGAGCTGTAGATAGTCACCCAATTTACCATCTCAAACCAGCTTACAGTTCTCTCAGAAACACCCTGGAGATGCAAAGACACCCGTCATCAAATGGCATTTAACATCAGCCTGCCTGTTAAATAGACCCTTAAAACACACTCCTGTGCTAATGCTGGAAGAGAAGATGAACATAAGAGTGTTTACCGCATATCTTTGGCACAAGGCAACAATTTGTCCTTGGCACGTTTCACTCGGATTAATCTGTGGTTGTTTTGTTTGTGGTAATAGCAAACACTCCTCAATAACAAATTGCCTGACAGTCAGATGAAATGTTCTTAGTTAAAAGTCTTTTCTCTTTCTGTGGACAGCAGTAATCCTGTTTTAATGTTTAGGTCTTTACAAAAAGCAAGAGAAATACAGAGTAGTTTGATGGGTTTTTTCTTCAGCGTGTTGTTGTCCTTTCATCATTTTCACAAAGTTTGACCTTCATCATTTCACATGCTCAAATCATGTGCTCAACAAACAGTGCATTATTCTGTGTTTCTTGCTTTTCAGGCTTTCTAAAGGCTTCTTTATCATGTTTATATGATGGAAATTGGGCATTATGTACAGTAACAATGTGCTTTCCAGGCTATACTTCTGTATTCAATTTTACCAAGAATTTTTTTTCTTAGTAGAAATTGACACAGGTATTTGTGCAGAACTGTGTATTTTGTTTTGCAATGTGTGCAGCATGCGAAAAACAAAACAAATATTGATTGGCTGCCTTATGTCACTGTTTTTCCTGTCTAAAGGGCAACCGGTCAAAAATATTTGTCTGCGATTTTTCGTATTCGTCATCCTTTTACGTACACCCCATTTTATGCTGGACGGGAAATTTGGAGACAGTGTGTTAATATTATTGACACAACATAAGGGTCAGAAGGGCCCACCTTAAAAATATATATTTTTTGTTTTTACCATATTAATAGCTCAGATGTCACTTTTGGGGGGGGGGTGACCTCTCTCTTAAAGTTTTAAAAGCATTTATAATGTTCAGTATGATTTTTCATAATAAAGCACCATTTTCAGAATTCTCATCCATTATGGTCCATATTCCTCATAAATACCCACATGAAATGTATAATGTAATATATGACTGCTAATGTCACATCCATAACACTGGTATTGCCCCATGCAATGTGGGTCTGACTATATGCTGACAATCCAAAGTCTGGCTAGTCGCAGTTGGTGCGATAATGTGAATAAGCAGTCTAACAGAATGCACCTCCTGACCCCAAGGTTTCCTCCATCAATCTCCAGTCCCTCTTATTAGATCAGCCATAGATGAAAAGCACCTGGCAGATCACCAAGAGTAATCACATTTTCCAAACGAGCCACAGAAGAATAATTCATTTGTATTGTTAGCCATGGCCGGGACTGCACACCAGTGCCCAATAGAGAATACAGCTCTGCAAACTAATCCAAACATACGCTCATGTAAACACAGATTGAAAGCTAATCCGCCTTGTTTGACTACTGTAACGTGAACACAGACGTACTCCTTCTGTTTAACACTGCCTGTGTGTAATGTTTGTTTTTTAAACTAAGTGAAATGGATTCAGGAATCATTTTTGGACTTGAACTTGAACTTGAAATACCAACAAGTCTTATATTGATGGCAAGGCATGATAAGTAAATTCCTTGAGCTGCTCACCTGTGGCCAAGATCTAAGGTTAATGGTTAATGAAGGACGTGGCCTACTTTGGAGGTTTCTTTGTTTATAACCAAATTTTGCAGCATTTCGAAAGCTTTGACAAGAGAGATATACAGTAAATTCACAAAGTACAAAGTCAATTCTTGTATATTAATCATTTCTCTATTCTCTGTACAGCTAAAGTGTCAGATGTTGTTGCGGGTTTGATGTGGCGCTCTGTATCTCTTGTGTGTGTCATTGGTTGGACTTGGGAAATTGTTCTGTTGTGAATTGTTGGTTGTGAATGTGTAGGCCGAGGGGAAATGCTGATTCGCCAGAGTCTTAAAGTGCTGACTGTAAAAAAGACAAGAAATAAGGCGTGGATCCTTAGAGACCCACGAGAAGTCAGAGAAGAGCAGAAAACGCACTGATTTACACTCTCATAGATTGTTTTCTTAAAGGAACAAGGGCTACAGATCTTCCTCCGTCTCTCTCACACACAAGATCACACAATTCACTCACTCTGAACTTTGACATACTTTCGTAAGGTGTATGTTAACCACTAATGTCAACACAGACACACACAGATTGATATTGCTTATGAAATGATGCGTATGTGGTTTTTCGTAATCTTCATTTTTACGTATTTATGGAATATTACGTATCGTATTTATGTTTAAGGAAACACTGTTATGAGGAACACTGTGATGTATTTATGATAAGGGAAACACTGACATAAGCCAATGTTCACTTCACTGTAGTACATTTGCGTTTATGGATTTGCGTAGTTGCTTCCAGTCCTACTTTACGTGTTTATATTGATTCTGTATGAAGCCGGTCTGTCTAGACTGAAGAGAGGTCTGAGAGGAAGCGTCTGTTTTATTCCTGTTAAACGTATTGAATTATCATTATTTTTTTAATAATGTATTATAATAACATTCATCATTACCAAGTGCTATAAAAGTACAATGACAGGTGAAAATGTATTAACGGACACGCGTACATTTTATAGTAGAATGATTATAACAAGAACATATACAGTATTTTTGTTTCTGGCTACCCTTTTGGAGCATCTTTGCTATTCATATTAGTAGCCTATGTGTAATCTATATGCAAACCAGTCTTTATATCCAGACTGTGTGTGCTCTATTGAATCCAGTATTAAGAAACCTGCATTAAGATCCTCAAGAGAAATTACCTGCTTGATATCGGTCTATATAGAGTAAATACCATATCATAAATGCTTGCATGCGACTAGAACAATATTTTTGACTGAATTAAAAAGCTAAATGAAAAAAATCTTGAAATGATCTCACTATCTTAAAGGTCCAGTGTATGAAATGTAGCGACATCTAGTGGTGAGGTTGCGAATTGCAACCAGCGGCTCTCTCCGCCTCCCCCCCTCCCTTTTGAACGACTACTGTGGCTGAAACAGAACTAAGATGTTGTCACGTTTTTGCTTCTTTGCTGAAAGAGAATCGGCAGTTTGGGCTACTGTAAAAACAACATGGCGAATTCCATGTAAGGGGACCCACGGTGTATGTATAAAGAAATAGCTCATTCTAAGATAATAAAAACATAACGCTTCATTATGTAAGATCTTTATAAACTTCTGAAAACATGTTTATGTATATTATATTGCATTTTTGTCAATAGATCCTCCAAGAAAGTTATACCATAGAGCTTTAAATCCATCTCTGCTTTACTGTTTCATATGATTCCAGCTTTGTGTATTTGTTTTATAGGTACGAATGTTTGTTATTAATAGCAAGGTTTGTTCGTTTACTTTAAGAATGGGAGGTAAATGGAAGACGTGTTAAAACATGTGAAGCCCTGAGGGGATTGTAAAAGGATTAAACTGCCAGAAAATCACATCTTACAGAATAACTTAATATTAATGTAACAATATAATAACCTTGGCACAGGGGAGCTCTCTTAACTGACAGTAAGTATTATGGACCCTTTTAAGTGAGAATAAGCAGTCGGGAGACAATTATTTTAACGTGTGTTCGTGGCATATTAAAGAAGAGGCTCTCGCTGAGACCTTATTTTTTCTTTTCATCTTTTTTTTTAGATCCTGAAGATTATCAGCCACCAATTTGGAAATCCTACTGTGAGTATTTTAAATAATTTTCTTCGAAGACATGTTCAATGCTATGCCTTTTTGACTGTAACTTTTTTTAAGTTTATAATGCAGAACTTCAAGCCAGCGTGCCCGCAACCAAGAAAGATTTTAACACTGATTTGTGGAAATTCAATAATCTGGGTTTAGGAGAGGAGAACAGGGATGTAGCTTAGCGTTGAGCAAGAGAACGGGATTCTGGAGTGTGTTGTGCTAAGGATCGCTCTGTTCAGAACGCATTATCTCTGTTCTTCTCATTCGAGACATCTTGTAGCCCATCCCACGGCTCACCTCAGTTTCCCTCCAATTCACTCCCACTATGCAGTATTTTTAGAGCAGGCCTCGGCTCTGTCAGGCTGGTGGATGTTGTCCAGGACTCATTGCTTGTTTTAAGCTTCTCTGACAAAATCTTGGCATTACTGTCAGATGCCTTCCTGCTCCCTATGTGGAAAATCTGTAAAAATCAGAGTACTTGAGAGTTCCTTCTGTGCTCGGACTGCGGCAGACGATTGGGTCAAGTACACTTTGAGCCCAAGTGCCCCTGCACATCTGCTGGTGTTTTTGACCCGGTATCATTTCACCAGTGCTGATATATAAGATATTATTACCTTATAACTTATTGGACAATAATTTGGCAAAAAGGCAAATTCCAATATGGGCAATTCCATACAAATGTAAGATGAAAAATATCGTTTTTATGAAAGGTTTTCACCATATTAATGGCTTAGCTGTCAATACTGAAAGATATAATGTAGTACAAAGAAATATGAAAGGATTTTTAGGACCCATTACACCTTATAGAGACACAGGAGAAGTTTTTTTTCAAAGCGATGTGTGTGTTTTGTAGTGATGTTTTGAAGTTCAAAATCCCTGCTAGTAACCTGCTATCAAAGGAATGTTGTTTAAAGTGACCGCAAACCGACCTTGTCCTTGCACGCTGATTATTTAGGGGAGGATAACCTGAGGAGTTCCTGGTATTTACTACATTTTTAAACAGACACAATTGCAACATCTGAGCTAGAAACACCTCAAGCTGAATACTGCCTTTTGTATGTGTTCATCCTAACATATTGACAAACTGTTGGTGTGGATTTTCCTGTTTTCCTATGCACAGCATCAATTTCTCAATAGCTTTACCAATATTACCCAATCCACTGGTATAATGCACTGTAGCTTAGCCTTACAAAAGTGCTAGTGGGGTTGTATCCTCAAGCTTAGACCTAACAGATTTATGTCCAATAATCTGTGCTTTGTTTTCATGGATCTAGAAGTGCCAGCATCTTACCACAGCAATATATCTCTGAAAAAATTTAATTAATAGCCTTTGCAAACAGTTCCACCAAACCCCATATCAAAATGTTTTATATTACGTTTTATTCTGATTTGACCATTTATTCAGTTACTATTTATACGTATGTGTTAAGGTAAAATTCTATTTTTTGTTTTGTTCTGGGATCTACTAACAATATTTCTCCCAAATTTCAAATATAAATATAGTTTCTATTTGCATTAATTTGCAGAAAATGTAAACTGGAGAAACAGTTGAAATTAACAGAAAAGATGCTTTGTATTTTTTCAGACCTCAAATACAGCAAAGAAAACACGTTCATATTCCCTTTTAAGCAATACAACAGTAACGCTTGTACGTGTATTTGTACATCCTTGATTTTTTATCACAGTTTTTATGTGTCTTGAAATTATGTCTTTCACATTGCTGTTGGGTGACTTCATGTTACACATGAAGGTTTTGATTTTGTAATATCAAACCGATACTATACTGAAATGGCCCCAATACATCTAGAAATGCTGATTAAATGAAAACTTGGAATGCTTATTAATTTAGCATTCATTTTTATGAAATTTCATTCTAGATTTGGTATTTTAGGTATCTGAAATGCTGCGTTTCACAGAAAAATAACCATAAGTGAAGTCAAAGTTCTTTATATCTTGTTCTGTATCGTTCATTTATTGTCAGTGTACCAGCTACAGCAGGAAGCATCAAGACCAAAGAGGATCACATGTCCTCAAGAGGTAAGTGCAGGAAAAATGTCTGTAAATAATCCCAAGGTTTATCAAACATGACTCATATTGACTCAGTCTGCATATCATGTGCTAAACACTAGAGCAGATGTTCTGACTGTCAGTCTCGTTTCCAAAAATGGCTCAGAATTCTCCCTTTTAACCATCAAGCACAGTTTGACAAAGTGATTTTCTTTTAATAAAAACTGCATTTTTCGATGTCTTTCCCTCTCTCCATTGTTGTCTGTTTTGTTTCTCCTCTTTGGACTCCTTAGATAGAGAGCAGACCCAAGTACTATGGTAGAGAGTAAGTGTCTAACTTTTATTTTATTATTCATATCAACTACCAAAGAATGAATGCGATAAAGCAGCATTTCATTTCTAAGTGCAGAATAATTTAATATTTATTCTTGGATTATGTATATGTTTGTGCACACCAAGGTAACTCATGGTATCTTTATATGTTGTGTACAGGTTCCATGGTTTGATATCCAGAGAGGATGCAGATGAACTGCTGGCAGGCGTCGAGGGTGCTTACCTCATCAGAGAAAGTCAGAGACAACCAGGAACCTACACACTTGCCTTGAGGTACACACTTCATCCACTAGTTTATTTACAATGTACATTCTTTTCTCTAATGTATCTATACATCTATCCATTCATCCATCCGTGGATGTCATTTCTTTTCAAAAAGTGACGCCAGTGCCTATTAAAATATGGGTTGGGTATGTGTGGTATTGATCCAGATAAGTCTAAAATAAAGTATTTCTTTATTAATTGTATTTAGAAAGACAAAATACGTTATTATTTTCACTAAAACAACATTTAAAGGGATTGTTCACTTATAAAGGTAGTTCTGTCATCATTTAGTCACACTCAGGTTCTTTCAAACCTGTAAAAATGCTTTTGTTCTGTTGAGCACAAAGGAAGATGTTTGAAAGAATGTTATCAATTTTCAGTTCTGGGACATCATTGACTACCATAGTAGAAAAATGTTTAGTATCAAGCATTGCATTAGTTCAGGCAGGTCATGTCAGTCAAGCTTGCATCAGCTGACTGTCAGCTGTTTCTGACGGGTACCAATCCAATTTTGACACACATCGTAGCGGTTCATTTAAATCACTGTTCATTCTGGCACCAATCTATTGCTTAGCGGCACGCTGTATGTAACTCCCCCCTCCATCCCCAACTTCACTTTTATCTATTTATTCATTATCTTATTGATTAAGTTGATTTGTCTTGCGATGGTTTGTTATAGTGTATTTTGTTATTTGTTTATTTGTATAATTATTTGATCTGTTCTGTTAACCCCCATGTTTTCAAGGAATTAATTCATGGATGGGCGCATGGAGTTTGCCCAGAACAGAACCATACCACCAAATAGATGTAATATTATTTAATAATATACATTTGGGACAAAAGTGGTCCTGACTGAAAATTATTTTTTGTTCTGTTTAACACAAAATAATTTTGTAAAGCATACAGTTGACTACTATTTTTTTCTACTATGGTAGTCAATAATCTCCCAGAACTGAAAATTGCTAACATTCTTCCAAATCTATATTTTTGTTCAGCTGAACAAAGGCATTTATACAGATTTGGTACAACTTGAGGTTGAATGATGACAAAATTTTTGTTTTTGGGTGAACTGTCCCTTTAAGATTATAGTTTAATATAAAATGTACTAAAGCTTTGAAACAGCTATTTCAATAGCACATTTTATTCAATACCCTTTTCCACTGCTGCTGAAGACTGTGGGTCAGTGGAAGGATGTGTGGATCAGCTTCACAGTAGTTACGACTTTTTGGTCTAGAGCTTTAATTTTTGCTTTGAATTCAGGTGGAGTTTTGGGTTCTAACTAATTCTTAACCTGTTTAATATTCTGCTTTCAATATAATGCAGATGTACGCCAGTGGAAATACTAAATCATTGATTGGGACACATTTGTTTTCATTTTATTTAACGACTGAACGAAATGACACTGATGACAGGCACAGAGATCAAAATGTTTAAATCAATACATTTCAGCACCACTTACTGTATAATACAAAGGAAATTCCTGCGTAACCAAACGGACAGATGCTTCCCTCATAGTAGACATATCCCTGCCACAAAATGGTTTTCATAGTGTGGTGGAAACAAAATCAGCCATGGCATGAAGTCTATCTATGCATCCTATCTCTATGTTCATCTATCCGTGAACACTTTTCTTTAAAGCAATATTACTTGTCTCTCACTCAGATTCGGGGGCCAGACTCTGAACTATCGGCTCTTTTATGATGGAAAGCACTTTGTGGGAGAGAAGCGCTTCGAGTCTGTTCATGATTTGGTTACAGATGGTCTCATCACTCTATATATCGAGACCAAGGCAGCTGAGTACATTGCTAAGATGACCACAAACCCCATTTACCAGCACCTGGGCTACAATTCTCACCTGAAGGACAACATCTCTCACCGTCTCAGCCGGGCCCGCTCAGAGACAAAAAGAGTTACTTTCCAACAGGATGATAAGGTGAGGAGCTTTACATCAGCTAGAATGTTTGTAAAAGGCACAGTCATATGATCTGTGTCTATGGTCGTATTCCTCATAACACGAAATTACAAGGATGTGACAAGGGTAAAATATGTTAAGTAAACCTGATTAAACCGTTTTTAATGAATAGACAGTTTTTATTGCTCTGGGAAATCATCATTAAAATAATTGGCTTTCTCGCAAGGAGTCCCACAGGGTCCTATTTTTAAAATGTTGTTTCACTGCATATGTTAATTTTTAGGTTATATGGGCTAATCAGGAAACTAGGTGCTGAATTTTGTGTTTTGTTCTTGTTATTTTATATAACAGCACACTGACAAACAAACGTAATCATAAGACATTGCAGTGGTCTGTTTTCCCAGATAATGCTGATAAGAACATTTTTAGAAGTTTTTAGTTTCTCTGCAATACCAGTCATCAGCATTCATGCGGAGTCCCGCAGGGCTCTATTTTAAACCCTGCACTCTTTCATTGTGCATGTTAATTTTAGGTTTTGTAGATTAATGAGTAAACATAGGATACATTCGCTGTTTTTACCTTGACTTTGAACATTTTGGGAGTCAGACTTTAATTAGGTCGTTGTTGATATCTAAGACATTTACATGCTAAATTGATTGATGAATTAGATTAGCATGGGAATTTACAGTAAATGCACATATCACGTCAGCACATTGACAAAGCAGAATATGCAGTGTATGTGTTTGTGTATTTTAAAGATCAGATCATATATTTTCTCGTTCACCTATCCTATTAAGCTTGTTTAAATTACAAATCATTACAATGTTATTTAGATAAATGATAAGGAGTAGCATGTCAGTGTGTGTAGGACATATGGAAGATTAGAAGAGTTTGAAAAAGTGTTTCCGCGTCAGGGTGTGCATCTTTGATAAAAGATAATGCCAAGAAATGTGTTGTTGTCTCCTCTCTCATATATCAGACACAGTGTCCGCTTCACTCATGAGACAGCTTTTTAAATCACTCAGGTCTGCATTACCTCATGAATTCTGCTACCTCGGAAATGTCTCTTTCAAGTGAATTAATAAAAGGGAGTCTTGTTTGTGTGTTAACCACGTTTGTATTTGCATAGGGCATATTTAATATCTGTGGACACTGATTTCAAGGTGACAATGATGGCAAACGAGTCTAATTAATGAATATTTAAATGTGATTCAACAAGTTGTTGTTTATTTTTCTCATTGCCCTTTGCAGGTAGTGTCCACTAGGGGGTAGCCACAACACATTTTGTAAACTGAATTAATTTCTCTGTGTGTCTCTGTTAGACTTCCCTATGCGGTCTGAACTCAAAAGACATCAGAGTTTTAGTTGTTTCAGTCCAGAATAAAGCATGTTAATAAATTAAGTTGACATTTCCCTGCCGACTGTACAGTATGTATACACAATGCATTGCATTTGCATTGCATTCATTGCCTTTCTCACTTTTAGTCCACCCAAAAGCACAATTTGCTACTCGCTTGTTAAAGAAAGTCAATTGTAACAGGAATCTCACCCCATTGAAAGCACCACTAGCACACACTTCAGACAGTCAAAGATTGAAATGAAAAGTCAAATTATTGAAACGCTCAATGTTATTTTTAATGCTTGCGTATAGTACTAGAGTACAGCAAACTGTACGGGCCACTGCAAATAAATCATCGCATTTATTTTGTTGGGACCAGCTGGAAATGTTCATACACTTCTATTATTTCCCTCTGCCTCATGCAGAAAACGTTATTCATCTGCAGCAATACAGATAAAATAAACACTAAAACATACTCTGAGTGAGTCATCCACTTCAGTATTTAATATTATAGTTAAGGTTTCCTATTGGGTATAGCATATTGTATTTATAAGCTAACCTATGACATTGTGTTTTATGTGATGGATGTAAATCTTTTCATGATAATTGTCTCAATCTGGCACGTTTAGCTTTGTTGGCATGGATTCGTCATTATGAACAAAACAGTCAATATTAGAACAATGATTATATGGTAATTTCATCCGATTAGCCAGTGGCCTCACACACCCCGTCTTTCTGAAATCACTTTTAGCATTTTTGAGCAGTTACTCCTCACATTTCAGGACATAAGTTGGGTTGTGGCTTTCTATGGCCGTCATCTTTCGTGCTAACCAGTATGATGAAATGCTCACCCTGCCTGTCTGGTCATTTGCAGATCTCTGAGGGTAATTCTCATGGCTCTCTTCCGCTAATAACAGTAATCGCTTAAGTGTTCCCATTGCCTGGCAAGTTCCACCTAAAACCACTTGGCGCTGATGGATGACCGTTATTAGAATTAGAATCGGTGATTTATCATTGTTGTTTACATTATATATCAGCACTGCGGCTTTTAAAGTGAAGGATTGAAATGATCTATGAGTATATCTTTTTTTTACTTTCCCACAGTAGTTTTGCACAATTAGATATAGTAAAAGCTTTTACTGTTGAAATAAAGCATGATTATAGGCAATTCAAGTTTCAACAAAAAAAGTGCTTCATCAACATTTTTATCACAGCTGTAGTGACAGCGATGGACTGTGTTTCCAATCAGCATAGAGAGATGAAATGAATAATGTACAGTGTGTATGAATACGGTGTGCTTTCTCCTATTTGGTTATATTTAAGCGTTTGCCACTGTGTGGATGTGAGTTTGTCCTGTACTGCACTGTATAGACGGCTTGTGAATTTTCTTCTTATAATGGCCTAGTTCTCTCTGTCTTCTCAGCTGCCGGCTCTCGTCTCCGCTGTGTCAATACAGTGGGCTCTAAAAGGGGACTAGGTCTTATTGTCTCTGTCTTTTGTGTGCTGGCTTTGCTGCTTTTTCATTAGAAGACAAGAAGCCATCTGCCTTGGGACAAAAAGTGCAAGTCTTGCGCTGTGGGAACACCCCATTTCCCACTTTCCTTTCATCGCTGCATGTAACTCCTCGAGCTCTATTTACCATGAGTGTAAATGTGTGACCCTTAATTGTTCAGTTACTCTATTTCTTTCAGTGCCGGTATTGTAGGTTTGGATTTGCCCCCTCAAGTAGTTAGAATGGGAAAATTCTCAGTCGTTTTGAGATGAGCGTGAAGTGAATTGAAATGTGGAAAATCTTTGATTACTTAGGGGTTTAAGTCATACAATAATAAAAAGCTAAAATTAAAATAATTTTTAATTAGTTTAGTTAAAATAACTTATTTAGTGTTCGGTTATTTTTTAGAATAGAAGTGCTTTAAAATGGATTGTAGTTCTAGAATTGGTGTTATGCAGCATTGGTGTTATTTTATTGAATTATTATGTCAAGATGTATTGTGGCCAGTTCAGTTTCGATCAAACGAAGTTATCACATAAAAAATATATTAATAATAATATAACTTTTCCTAAATACGTGTAGAAATATTACTGTTGTATTGCTTAAAAGTGAATATAAATGTATTTTCTTTGCAGTGTTTCATTTCTCAACAAATACAGAACCTTATTTCGCTTATTTTGACTTGTTTCTCCAGTTAACACAGAATTAAACAGAGAAAATAACTTAACCTAAACATTAAACAAGCACATACATAAAAAAAGTCTCTCTTCATTTTCCCATTGCTGTATATATATTTATATGTCAGAATCATCATTGAAAACCCAATAACTGTGAACTGCTTGATAAACACATGTTTTTGTTGTCATCTGCTCTCTGCCCCAGCATACATCTACGTATGTAACCTAATAGTAGAGCTCAGCCACACCAGCAGTTTCTTAGCAATGGGGCATATTTTCAAACACAACCTTGACAGGCTCTTTTATCTGTGCCTCACAGTTCTGAGAAATCAGGTGTCGCTGAATGCAGATTTTCAACATTCTTTATTTTGAACTCATCAGATTTCATTAATCACTCCTAATTATATCATTTTGTTAATTGATGCAATCATTAAAGTGGCTTGGCCATCCATTCTTGTGTTGACACTCACAGTGTCGCTGAACTCGGCTACGGCCTCGTGCCGAGAGGGGTCATGGCCCCGCAGCCTGAAAATGGGTCTTCATCTAAACAAGAAGGCGAGAGATTTACAGTCGACAATTGGGATTATCCCGTAATGCAGGATTATGCGTGCAATCTGTCTCAATCCTAAAAGATTGTTAGTTGAAGGTGTGTGACCTATAATGTGATGACCAGAAATAGGGACAGAGAATGTTGAACAGTGCAGACAGGCGACCACATTGCATACAGCAACTGTCTAAAATAAAAATAAAATCCTTTAAGAGTGAATCTGAGATTTTATTGATTTTTAAAATAAACCTGTTGGCTGTGATTTGTAAGATCCGTGAGGAGTGTCTGGATTCCATTGATCCAACTATAGAAACCTTCTTAGATGTATTTACAAGACTCACATTCGCCCTCCCAGTGTCTCTCTTCTTTCCTCTCCCTGTACTCTTCTCTCAAAGTGCTGAATGAGTCCTATTGTACGAGGCACACTCCTGCCCCCGGGCAGCCCACCCACCTCCCACCCCAGCCCTGCCTACACAGGGCCAGGTTGCCCCCTCTCATTCAGCCCAGACCGCCAGAGTGGATAACTGCTCCTGCGGGACCCCCATAGTCCTGACCTAATCCTCTCCTACTCCACAAAATTAGCATTTTACTCCACAGAGGAGATATAGGCCCTCCCTGAGCCAAGGGCCCATGTTATTGGGACTAAGGGGTCAGCGAAGGGCGAGTTAGCGCCTCACAGGGTGAAGCAGAAGGATCGCAAGCACAATGAGCTGTTGGCTTTAGCTTTAGGGGTGAATCTGGGTGGTAAAGGGGCTCTGCTGTGGAAGCCTTTAAAGATTCTGGCTTGTTCACAGATTTCGCCATCGCCGCTGAGGAGACGCACAACACTCAAGGACGGACCAGAGAAACACTGCCACTATGAGAAGATGCACAACTTTAAGGTGAGTGCTGGTTGTACGGTGTTTACTGGTTTATCTCGGTCACTACACGGAATAAGTACCAGAATCATTGTAGCAGTATTAATGCTTCTCTTTGATAATCATTAGCATTAATAGGATAGTAAAGATTATGTGTATATGTAAGTGTGTTTATTTCGGTAGATTGATGTTAACTTTTACCTTTCAATCAAAGTACGTTTTGTAGTATGTTCAGTAGTCTCTTTAAAGACTCAATATTTGCATTCAGAATCGTGATTTTTCACCGGTTTTAATCAACTGTATATATATGCAAATACAATAACCGTATTGTTTAAATGTCATACGATTATGTGTTGACAGTTTTTCTAAATGCTCAGTACACATGCTGTTAGTTTTGTATCGATATGCCCGAATCTATCCTAAGTGCATAACTGCCTAGGCTTTTAATCCATTAACAGAGGTATTGATCAATAGGATTGATCGCACAGATCCATAGCCTCTCACTGAAGCTGCCGAATGGATTCTACTCTTTCTGAAAAATGAGAGAGACTAAATCTAAACACATCGTTTCGTCCTCTAAATCTCTTTTGTCTCTTATAAACCCCAAAAGAGCAAAACGCGAAACAAGGCAGTTTTTTCACTTAAACCTATCACCTGGAGGCTTTCTCACTTTTAATATACTTGGTTCACTTTTGTTGTCTCATGACTTCTGTTGAAGCACTAGCACAAAGACTCTTTTTGTCTGTGAATTTGTTGTGTTTAGTAGAGTATTATCCAATTTTTACCTTGCGTTAAAGTGGGTTTAAACACATTTTAACATGTAGTTTCACGTTTGAGGTTGTCAAACAACATGTATTGAAGTTTAGGCAATTACTTCCACTTATTGTTTTTTGATAATGAAGAAGTAGTAGTGCTACTTTATATTTTGTTCAAGGCAGGTACCAAAACTTCCTTATGATGTCACATGTCTCTGGACACAGAAAAAGAGAAAAATTGTCGTGTTCATTAAATTTCAGCATTCAAAAGCCTGTCTCTTTTTGTCATCCATCATTGTACAGTGTTTTGACACAGAGGGTGTGCATGAGAACCTGTTTAGTGTGTGATTTTTAGCAGCCTTGGTAACAAATTCCAGACACATTATTTCCCGCAGCAATCCTGAAATCTGACTCACATGTATTGTAGTTTAACAAAACCAGGGCTGTGTCTCCACAGGGGGTCCACCCGACTCATACACCCTCTAGATTTCACTCGCACACTCATTTCTTCAGAATTTTGGATGATGGCAGATTTATCTCTGAGGTTTTGCCTGTCATCAGACTGACCCTTGAGCGCTTGGACTGACACAGACACTCGCAGACAACGTCTTTAGTTATTTGCCGCCTGCCATTCTGTTCATTCTTTCTGTGTCACTCGAGCTGTGAACCATCGTGCGCTTTATCACATTGTCCTTCACCACCTTTCTCCAAACAACCAAGAATTGATTTAAAATAAATGAAAGTTAAAGATGTGTTTACATCATACTATACATCACAGAACTCATGTTTTGTGTTTATTTTAATTTCCGACGTGCTCCGTTTGTTGTCATTTATACTGCGAGATACTCCAGAAATGTTATTGCTCGCTTTCTGTTGAAATTCAATGCGAGCTTTAGCTGGAAATGCGAATGGAGAGATGTACGAATCGTGCCAAATGTGTTTTCCTCTGTGTTGTAGGTGCACACCTTCAGAGGGCCACATTGGTGCGAATACTGTGCTAACTTCATGTGGGGTCTCATCGCCCAGGGGGTCCGCTGTTCAGGTAACCCTTCACCAAACCCATCCCACACAAATTGCACAAATCCATCAGAATTATGCCATTCTTTGCATTGAATGAATCGTTTCTGTAGAACTTCTTCAACATGCTGAGGCAACCTGAAAGTGAGACTATAAAGGACAATAAGGGTTTTAACTAGCATGCTGTATTTAACATTCCCCAATGACACCTGGTACAAACCAGTTGAGTGCCTTCTGCTGAGTGGTGACTATTTATGGCACACATTGTGTATACTATTGAGTATTGTGAGAAAGGCACACCCAGGTAACCTGTGACAATCTTCCTGTATTAATGCAGTGAACTCACATAAATAGACATAGTAACTTAATCCTTTCTCAGCAGCAGATTGGATACTGTATGACGAACTAGTGCTTCATGAAAAGCTGTCGTACCGCTTTATTGGTTACGTACAAGTGACGCAGATTAATTTGAAGATAATTTGACCACGTCAGCATCTTTTGTAATGTATGTGCGTAGATACGACACACATATCCATTATTTTGTACTTAAGTATATCGATTACTTTAATTTCTTAGTTACCTGAAATCGTGTCTATATAAGAACATGTCTTTATATTGGATTATGATGTTATTAGAAAAACGTTTTGTAAAGGCAGATTTGGATTCAAAGCTTTTGATCTTACTATCAACATTTCAAGCGATAGTTCACCTACAAATCTAATTTACTCACTCACTTGTCAATAGAAAGCTGTATGACTTTCATTCTTCTGCAGAACACAAAATAAGATATTTTGAACAGTGTTGTTAACCAAACAACAGCGGTACCCATTCACTTCTATTGTATGGACACAAAAGTCAATGGATACCGCTGTTGTTTGTTTACGAACATTCTTCAAAGTATCTTCTTTTGTGTTCTGCAGAAGAATGAAAGTTACAAAAGTTTGAAATGACAAGAGGGAGTGTAAATAATGAGGGATTTTTCAGTTTTGGGTGTACTATCGCTTGAATTCACAACCATCTTGATACACACAGTATGTTCCTATTGTACAGGTTTGTAGCTTCACCGCATTAATAGACAAATGCACCTTAATTTTATAATCACAGAGTTGGTCAGTTCTAATGTTAACCTATAGTTTGACCAAAAACCCTCATTACACAAGCTCAATGCAGTCACAAGGCTGTCCTGTTGGTTTTTCACACAGTAAAGAGCATCATCCATTCGGGCCACTATTAAAGCCTTTTCTTTTCACACAGGGGTCTCTCTTATTTCACACAGGCCCCGGGCGAGCCGGTGTCATCAGACACATCGAGAAATAGAGCAGAGTTGAATGTGTCCCCAGGCTCACGTGTGTTTTTCTTTTAGGATGGGAGGGGCTCGGGCAGACTCTTAAAGTGACAGAGAATGTAATTAATGACTGAAGATGAGGTACGGGGAGACGGCGTGTGTTTGTTACTGGAGACAGACAGATAGACCACCATAGTATACATACCGCTGCATACCGTCATAGCCCCTGTGTCACATCAGACAAGAGACTGTGTCAGCTAACCAGACTTACAAAGAATTTGCACACTTTTTATAAAAAAATTTAGCACTGACTGTTGTATGAGTATTTGTTAGTGCATTAGTTAACATGAACTAACAATGAGCGATATTTCTACAGCATTCATTGATCTTAGTTCAAATTAATTTAAACATTTACTAATACATTTTTAAAATCAAACATGGTAATGAGTTAATACACCATGAACTACGAACAATTGTATTAACATTCTCTAACATTAACAGAATGAATACATGATGAAAAACTATATTGTTCATTGTAAGTTCATGTCAGTTAGTGTATTTACTACAAATGCAACCTTATTGTAAAGTGTTAGCAACATGGCTTGAGTAGACATTTTAGGCGATATATTTTCCAAATTTTCAAAAATGTTTCAAAAGTCTTTATTAATACTTTTAAATAATTTGTGGTATTTAAAAATGATGGTTTTAGTTGTTTGGATAAGCTCATAAATAAAACCAAACACCACCAAATAAGAGAAAAATGAACTTGCTGGGGTTGGAGAATGTGTAACATTTTGTGAATGACAGATGTTCCCTGCGGGCTAATTCTTATAAAAATATGCGTGAAAGCACAAGTACAAGTACAAGCCTTGATCCTGAGTATTTGGGGTCGGTCCCGCGGTTTCAATAGAAAAGGCATCCATCACACATTTGACAGAGGGCTTGGATGTGTTTAGTAGTTGGCCCGCTGGCAAACACACCCAGTGTTGTTTGAGGTAATTGAAAGACATTGTTGGATTGACAAACACATTACATTGTGACATATTCTTACATTTTACCACCCAGTTTGACTAATGCTCACCTGTCTCTCCACGTAAACTTCACCTCTGAAGAAATGCACTCGATTAGACCTCTAGACCCACACATGCTTCAGTTCTCCAGTCTCTTGGTCTTTTTGGAGACAACATGGTCGTGCTCAAGTGACCTCTTGACCTGTGATTCTTGCAGACTGTGGGCTGAATGTGCACAAACAGTGCTCCAAACTAGTACCCAGCGACTGTCAGCCAGATTTACGCAGAATCAAGAAGGTCTTCAGCTGCGACCTCACAACGCTGGTCAAAGCCCACAACACTCCACGGCCGATGGTTCTGGAAATGTGCATCAAAGAGATCGAGCACAGAGGTACTGATCATTCTTCAAATATAGTCCTATATATGGGTTGGGGATTGTTTAGCATTTCATCCCAGACTTGGATTTTCTTTACACCACCTGTGGCCTTCAGCAGAGCACTTAATCACTTATTGTGGGCACCCCACAGCTGCCCTGTTCTGTGACCCCATCCCCTGCCATATATCAAGACATGTGCAAGAAAAACATAGAATTCTTAGATGCCTGTGCAAACATGACAATGAGAGAAGATCTTTGTATTTTGAAGTTTGTGGGCCTAAAAGAAAGCAAAGCAAGATGTTTTGTTTCTTCTAGACAGCAAATTAAATATAGTGGAAATTATGTTTCTCATATACAAAACGAAATAAAAACATAAGAATGTAATCTTACAGTTGCTCCATGTTTTTACGCTCTCAAAGTTAAAAGAAATTGAGCATCTAAATTCTAACTTTTAGTGAAATCAATGTAATTTTTTTTCCAATTATAATATTTTTTCTTCAAAATGTTATATTTATAGGCAATATCCTTTCAATTAAATGCATTGTTATTATAGAAATATTTCCACATCTGTAATTGATTATTGTGTTCACATAGCATGTCGCACCATAGTGACCAAAATATTTTTAAATGTAAAATGTTTCATTCAAAAGTGACCAGAGAGTACAAGAGACCTTGAATGGCAAAAGAGATCTCAACAATGCAAACAACAGAAAACCCCTTTGCCGCCTCTGAACATAGAGTAGTCTTTGCAAATTCAGTCGATGTTGATAAGATGTCCACTACCTTTTTACTTTTTCTATTATGAACAGTGTTACATTCTTTCAGATTTCTGTAAATGTGTGTCCCTTGCAGGGTTAAAATCGGAGGGTCTCTACAGGGTTTCTGGCTTTACAGAACACATAGAAGATGTCAGGCTGGCCTTTGATAGAGGTGCGTATTAGACCCATAATCACCATAGAGACCGAGAGACACATCACTTCATCTCAAATATTTGGATACAAGATTTTTGATTTGTACACATCCACATATGATCTGCCCATTTCACAATAGTCATTCACGTAACATCTATTTTCTATCAACATTCATGAGTGGAAACACCCAGACTTTTCCACTCAAAACAAATAATACCTTCTTGGTATTGTGATTTATGTGTTCTACATAACAGATCATTTTTTTGCAGATGGTGAGAAAGCAGACATCAGTGCCAATATTCACCCAGACATCAACATTATCGCTGGAGCTCTGAAGCTTTATCTGCGAGATCTTCCTATTCCAGTTATCACCTACGACACGTACTCCAAATTCATAATGGCAGCCAGTAAGACAACTTGAAACACGTTTAATTAAAGTAGACCTGGTCTTGTCCTTTGTTTCAATGCCCCTTTTATATAAATACCTTCATTTATACATTTGAAACCAAATCTTGATGGTTCTAGAAAACAATCTAGAAATTGATTTGGCACGGCACGATTTGTAAACAGCATTTTCTTTTCCAGAAATACCAGACCCTGACTCCAGACTAGAGGCAGTTCACGACGGCCTTCTCCAGCTTCCCCCAGCCCACTACGAGACCCTGCGATATCTGATGACACACCTAAAGAGGTAAATAACAAATGTATTGAATCTCCGGACACATCCACTGGCCCAATAGTTCAGTTCATGCAGCTGTGCCATGTAAGCTGTGGGTGTTTAAGATTTTGTTGCATCTAAGCATTTTAGCCACTTATGAGTGAGCAAGTTTAATTCCTGTCATCCTGAAATCTAAAACTTCTAAGAGCGATTAAAGGGAAACAGGAAACACAATACAGCACTTTAGTTCATGGCACTTCAAAACTAGAAAACCTAAACAATGATACTCAAGGATTAATTCTTTAACTTGTCATGCCAGCTCTGTGACATTTTTCCATCAATGGAAAATACAGCAGTTCTCTACCTGCTTGTGTTTAATACCCAAATTGTATTTAAAAACTGTTTTTTTATGTTTATCAGGGTCACCATGTGTGAGAAAGACAATTACATGAATTCAGAGAACCTAGGAATTGTCTTTGGACCGACGCTTATGCGGCCACCCGACCAGAACACTCTCACCACTCTCAATGACATGAGATACCAGAAACTCATTGTTCAGCTCTTGATAGAGCACGAGGACATTCTGTTTTAACAAACTAAATGTTAAGAAATGTATGTTGAGGAGAATGAATACAAAAATGGAACGTGAAATTAATTTATTTGCTGAAACCACTTTATAAAGCCTGTACATTTGACAAAACAGCCTGTAAAAGAAATCGAAGAGATTCTGTTTTTTATCAGATCCATAATTCAACTTTATTACACATTTCATTCAATGTGTTTTCCAGTGAAATATGAACCAAATTCTGTTACACAAGTACAATTTGAATTCAGCATTCATGCTGAAGACTACTGAACAAATCATTTTATTTCATCAAATGAAGTTATTTTAGGGTACAGAACATTCTCACCGATGCCAGATAAAAATAATGCATTGACCTTTATGCGCTACGTGATCCACGACTCTATGGTCAAGAGCATTTATAAACATTGTGAAAGTATAAATGAAAAAAATCTATTTTTGTGTGCTATTATGACCAGGCAATAAATGTGAAGCACTTTTTAATTTTACAAAGATTGTAAATAGTCATATTTTTGTTCAGCGTTGTGAATAACGCTGTATTTGTCTTTTTTGTTTACCATAAAAACGATAGACTGGTCTACATCAACACTGTTTAACTCAACAAAACTGTTCTGTCTGCAGTTTTTTAGTGCTTATCTAACCTTGGACTTAAAGCTCTCCTGCCATTTGAAGAATGACACTAAACAAAATAGCTTGTATTCATCTCTGACGTGCACTTCGAGGGCCTTAAAGCTGGAGGCAAGATCAGTCGTTCACCTCCCATGAAAACAAAAATGCACACACAAACGGTACCATTTCCTGGGTCTTTAATGGTTGTTTATTGATATAAGACCTTTCTACAATTTTGTTTTGTAAAGATATTTTCTGTGACGAATGTAATTTTGATTGTAATTTATCAAATGCTGATTTATTAAATTATGTGAATCTGTTTACTATTTTAGTGCGTCCTTTTTTCCCTTGATTTACTGACACATAAACTTGTGTTGCTTATGATTATGGGACGCTCTTAACGTTTATAGTATGTGAAATAGGTTCTTGTAATTATTGCTGCTCAGCCTTATGTACACTAACATGGTCAACTTTTTAGGCGTTGGCTAAGGTTGGTTTCTACGTTCCAAATGTAGGGTGTGAACGGCAACGTTGTTTTAGTATCAGACAGCTGAAATGGTATATGCCTCAAAGTGACTTTTACCAAACCACGGGTGAAGTGAGAACCTGAAACCAGCTTCCTGGGAGGAGCTGCAAGAGCAAAGGTACCTGTCTGAACCGACCAATAAGAGAGAGGGTGGAGCGGCAGGTGAAGTATAAATGAATGAATTCATCACTCCTTATGTTTTAGACAGACACATGCGGCATTGAATGATGAGGGTGAAGTTCTAGAAACTACAAAGTTGTTCTGCTGTTGAAAAAAATCCCTGACATTTGGTAAATATTTACCGTACTGACCACGACTGGTGAGTATTTCTGAATGATGTTATGGCTTTATCAAAAAATAACACTCAAGACTATTATTTAAAGTTATTAACCTTGATCTCTGAACGTATAAGATTACCTAACATCAAAGAGATATTTATAACTATAGTCTTTGCAATGTATTTTTCTATAGCCAGTTGTCAGTAGCCTATGGTATATAATTTTCTACATTTCTATAGATATGATAAAATGTTCTATATTATATATAATGACATTTTAATTCACATTTTCAGAGCCATGGCAGACAGGTATCCCTGGTGGAAAACCTTGACTGGAAGGAACAAGAATATTCTCAATGAAACCCAGCAAGAACTTGCAACTTCTGACAAAAAATCAGGGAAACAACCCGACATCAAAAACAACAACGCGTTAAGAGACGAGACGTACGACGACTCTCAGATGGAGCCCGCATTCAATGAACACACTTCACGGAGAAACCTGACGGTTTCGCGATCCGGCCGTTTCAAAGAAAAGCGGAATAACACACGAGTGCGGGTCGCACTGCACGAGAACAACTTCTATGAGAGAACCGTTGCCGTAGCGAAGTAAAAACACACTTTACGACAAAACCAGAACGCTAACGACGCATGCGCGCTTCTGTGACTTGGGACGTGAATCCGGCGAGCGCGCGGCGCGACGCTCTGGCATTTTCGCTTTGTTTTTGTCGCGACGCTCGCTTGCAGCGTAAATGAAGTGAAGGAAAACATCATTTGATGGATGCGTTCACTTTTATTTTTGTGACTGACAATGATGCCTGTTACACTGTGCTGTAATATGGCCGTTTAACTTGAATTTGTCTCTTGGAATCACTGAATGCATGCTGTTTTTATGAAGTCATCAGTATCCCGTTCTTGACCTTTGTAGGAACAAGATGTGTGGATCAGCACTTTTTTGTTGGGCTGTTTGAATGTTTCATATGTTATTATTGTTTTAGGCTCTTGTTTTTTATTTTTTAAAGGGGGGTTATTTGTTTAAGGGTAAAGCCAGCAGTGCGTATACCATTTAAGTGGAGTAGAGGTTTACCCCTTTTAGTTTTGTTCGATGAAGACATTTTGGGGTTTTCGTGACTGGTCATTGTAGGTACTGTACATGAGAAGTTTGTAGCTTTTATTTACAAATTTATTATGGAGTTTGGATGAGGGAATAGCCTAAGCTGAGGGCTGTTTTATGTAAAGGAGAATATCTGCCACTTCATCCCTCAAAAGTAGGCTAGGATTTTTTAGGAGGCGAGTAAACATATTTATTTACAACTTAGCACATTTGACATTGATAACAACAAAATAGGAACAGTGCCATGACACCTACTCCTAACACAAAACACTGGTTACCCCTAAAATTGATAAAAGCCTCTGCTAAATGACTAAATGTAAATGTAAATGGATGCTGATAATAAAAACACATCATGTAGAAATGTAGGACGTAGTCTCTTTGATCATGCGAGCTAACTGTTTTACATTTGTTATTAGTACTTCCTTTAATTGAGAATGGGAATTGAATTGTATGTTTAATAGCAATAGTTTATGAATGTTTAATGCCTTGTTTAGGAATGGAATGTTGTTAAACGTGGCAATGTGCAATTGTTCTTCTATGCACATTTTAATACACAACATCAGAATATTGTAAAAGTACACTAGTTTGTCATCTGTCTCATGTAGGTGTGTGATAATACCTATACTCTGTGTCATGAAAGGTCACTTGACTGCATTTTATCTGGGTGTCTCACAGCTTTTCTTATTCGGTTGCATCATGCGCATTTCACGATATTGCAGAGCCCCCTATAGTTGGGTTGGGTATGTTACACCGATGAATGATAGATGCAAAAGATTTGCATCTGGTTTTATATTTAGCAAATAACAGCAAATTGCTTTTTTCTATTCTCAGAGCTAAGAAATATGAGGGCGTGTTTTGTATTGAGTTAGTTATAGAACTTTCAAAATGCGTGTTTTACAAACAAACAAAAATATCAGCAAAAAACACATTGCATTTGCATCCTCAAGTCTTGTATCACGACAAGAAATTGAGAGAACAGCGCCCTCTAGTACCGCTGAATAGAATGACATCTTACAAGCAGTCGTGGCGGTTTCAAGGGCTGGGATTAGTTTAAACCAGAACTAGGCCTTAGTTTAATAAGAAAATAGTTGTTTTAACAAACATGCCTTACAAAAAACATTACTTGTGTGCATTTTGAGACAGCACAAAGCACTGATGTATTTTGAGATATGTCAGTGCAAGCTGTTTTCAGGTTGGACAGCTCTCACTTATTATAGTCTTGGACTAGTCTAACCACCCGTATATTCAACATGATTTCCTTTTATTTATTCACAATAAAACACTTAAACGTCGTGTCTACACTGGACGCGACACGACAACCTGCTTGTTCTTAATAAGTTTGTCACACCGCATCCAGTGTGGACAAAATCAAAATTACAATGGGTTTCTAATGTCTTTCGTAATGCCGCGCTGGCATAGACAAGGTGCAATATAAAATTACCTGTTCTAAATATTGTAAACATTATTAGTTTCTTTGGCTCTGAAATACATAACAAACTACAAAAATGTAAAATTTTAATAAAAAACTGAAATGTGTCATATATTAGTCAAAAAGGCACTTCAGAAGCTAAACATTCTCCTATGCAGCAGACACTGCGATTAAGAATGAATATTTCCTGCAATCTTCGAATATCAACAGACTAATTGAACAGTAGGTACCACCTGAGTAAAACACTAAAATACATTACAGACGTGAGATTTGTAGATCTGTAACAGTCGCTTCCAATACTGCATAGTTCGATGTAAAATTTGTTAAAGTCTCAAAGAAAATCTTGGAACCACTTTGAATGTAAACATTGCTAAGGTTATGCAGGACCGTATACTCTTTATAGTTCATCGTGCTTATAAGTGAATTCCCGAGCTGATATATATCCATCGTGATCTTCGTCCTCCTTCTGGAAGATGTCCTCAACCATCGCCTCATGGTGAGTGTCATTGGGAGGGTACCCGTGTCTTTCAAACTCTTTACGCAGGTATTCCTTCACCTGAAACAGAAAGGTGTTTGATAACTACGCGCTTTTTATAAAAGCCCAGATGCCATATGAAGACTCATTCAAGTACATCTTGACAAACCTCTATTTTGGAAAGTTTCCAGTCGTCATTGAGGTCCATTTCCTGAAAGGATTCGTGTGACCTAGGCCCATTTCGGATCTCCATGAGCTCCATTTCAAAGATCAGGGTGCTCTCTGGAGGAATTATACCTGGGAAAAGCCATATTTAGTACATGGTAAGACCTGAAACTCTATATACTGCATGTCCTTCAAAGTGCATCTAATTTAAAGATGCTGCTGACACACCTTTGCCCTCTTTGCCGTAAGCGAGAGCCGGAGGGATGGTTAGTTTCCTCTTCTCCCCTATACACATTCCTTGAAGACCCTTGTCCCATCCCCGGATCACCTCACGGATTCCCAGTGTGAACCAGACAGGATTTTTGTCTCCATTGTGACGGCTGCCAGGTGAATGACATGTGCATCGGTATTAAAGGCTTGACACATACACAGCATAGAAATTGTGTATTCCTAAAAATACAATGTGAAATGCATTCTCAGTGCGTGCGTATTTGCTTTGCAAGATTTATTTGCAGAATGCCGCTTCATAATAAACTGTCACCTGGAATGAAACTTTGTCCCATTGCTCTCCAGAAACCCCTCGTAGTGAACCAGAAGAATATCCCCGTATTTGGATTTACGGTGACATAGGAAAGGTTTGTATAGGACTTCAATTTTCACTTCAGGCTCCGGAAGTTTTGCTCCGTGCACATAAAAGAAGAATAGAGAGAAAATGCACGTCCACAACTCTGGAATCATCTCTAAATAAAAAAAGAAAACTTTTAACTCTTACAGATAATACTGCAAAAAACTGACAAACCTAACGAGTAATTTCTTCAGGAGCGGCTACGTGGCACGCAAAATTCCTACAGGCTGAGGCGCATTCCCAGACCCCAAAATTGCCCTACGTACGCTGCGACCACCCTGAAATAAAGCGCTATGCTGTTATTGGTCAGCTTCCTTTGAAGACACGCCTCCTTTAACAAAATCCCATTTCTATTCGACGTAACTGGCGCTGTCTCATTACGACCGCGCCTACACATTCACGTGGCATCCAATCGGAGGCGCGTTGAGAGAGAATCCCGCTGGCGTCATCTGCATGGGCCGATCCTTCCGCGGTCACATGGGTTGGTATTCTAGAAGCGTATACGCCCGCGTATCGCGTAATCTCGATGCACGGCTCTCGCTTTACGTCTTTTCGATAAGATCGTCGTAGTTAAGAATTACCTCGAGTTTTTCAAAGCGGTCCTGTTGGTCTCAGTCTTGCCGCGACTAAGTAATGAATTGTCAGGGGGTTGCTTGCCATGGAGGGAGTTCTCAATAAATGGACCAACTACATCAGCGGTATGCGTACCGACAAACTTCAAACTTATGTGTTGTAAATTAGGCAAAACCGCGAGTCTGTTAGCCTGTTTGCTAGCTGGAGTGAATTAAGTTAAGCTCGAGGGGTGTTTGGCTGTGCTGTTATAATGTTTATTTATATAAAGATTGATCATCTTGAACACATCGGACCTCTAGATCGCGGAGGAGTTTGATTTGTTGTTTGGGACTGCTGATCATGTCATTTGCATGGAGACCGGTTGGATCAAGACTATATTTAACATCACTACATTTCTAAGTTGGATTTATTCAAGCCATGTTCTGTACACGATTGCCATCACACGCCTGTCAACAACACCATAACGTGTATTTCTTTTCTGTGTAAAGGTTGGCAGCCCCGCTGGTTTGTGCTCGATGGAGGAACTCTTTCCTACTATGACTCCCAAGAAGATGCGTGGAAAGGATGCAAGGGAAGCATTAAAATCTCTGTGTGCGAAATACAAGGTAAGAATAACCAGCGCTAATAGTTACATCGCACGAAGTTACAGTGTTGCTTTATGTGCCACAGAAGAGTTGCTCTGCATTCCCTTGCGGTTTGCAGCTATTGTTAATGTTCTTACAAAAGACAGACAATGGCTTATCCGCTGTCTTTGTACTCCCTCATCTCTTGTAGTTCACCCGTCAGATGTCACCAGGCTTGATCTGATCATTCCAGGAGAACAGTACTTTTATCTCAGGGCAATAAACGCCGCAGAGAGGCAGAAATGGCTTGTGGCGTTGGGGACTGCAAAAGCCTGTCTGACAGACAACAGAACCAAGAGAGAGAAAGGTGAGAGTCATCGGGATAGTTCACCGTAAAATAAAACGCTGTCATCGTGTATGTACCTGTCTTGGACTCTTTCTTTTGTGAAACAGATATATTGAGAAAAACCTCAGTGGTTTTGTGTGCAAAAAGAGGTCAACAGGGTCCAATGTTGTTTGGTTACCAACATTATTCGAAATACCTTCTTTTGTGATTTGCAGAAGAAAGTCATACAGGTTGAAAATGACAAGAGGGTAAATAAATGATCAAATAGACATTATCTACTTTTTCGATCATTGTTTCATTGAAAGGGGCATGCATACAAACGTTACAGTCCAATAAAATGCTCTCTGGAATAACATGCCTCCTCTAACAAATAATAAAGCATGATACCCTAATTTTTTCATCAATGCAGATACGTAACTAGCATTAAAAACTAGCCGTTAACTAGTTCGGACAAACTCTTTAATAGATTTCCCCCGATTGTTTTTTTCAAAAGGAAATACATCATCACAGAAAAAATGATGTTCAATAATTGTGTTTGTTTAATCAAGTCTTGATGTTTCTTCCTCCAGAAAAACCTGTCTATCACCCGTGTGTCTATCATGAAAATGAAAAATAGACCTCTTTTATATTTCCAGAGCTCCAGGAAAACACAGAGGCCCTGAAAACAAAAATGTCAGAGCTGAGGCTTTACTGTGACCTTCTCCTCCAACAAGTGAACAAAATAAAAGACAGTCCTCTACCTGAGACAGCGGGTGATTCTGAGGAGGTAGGGCAATGTTTGTCTCATTTTGAATTCATCAATAAAAATAACATCTTATAAAAGCAAGGCTTTGCTAAAGTCACAGCTTTGGAATTACCAATAACTGTTATCGCACACCCTCTCGTACCTTAAATATATAAGCTTGTCAAAAATCGAAGTAATTTTATGCTTTGTCTTTTCATTTTTGCTTTATTATGCGGGTCATCTGATGAGACTTTAAAAAGTGTGGTTTTTAGGTTGCGAATGAGAACGGGAGTATGGTGAAGTCAACATGTACCACCTTCTTGAAGACCCTGGAGGAGTGTATGCAGATCGCCAGCCGGACCTTTAATCCAGACCTCTTGAGTCAGACCCCACCTGGTTCTCCCCCGGTGGCTACCGTCAAACCTCAGAAGGCATTTAACATAATCGCCTTGTAGAAAAAGCATCAGAAAAATAGAAAAAATGAAGTAGCTGTTGTGCATTTTACTGTTGTACCTAAAAATGTTTAGTCAAACCTTGAATGTCCATTTTTGTTCTAGATCAAAATGATCCAGAATGACCCAAAAAATCTGCACCCAGGAGAAAAGTAAGTTACGGTATACCAATGCAACATTTTGGATCAGTTGTGCACTACTCATCTCTTGAAAATATGTTACACAGACTCAAGGACTCAGTGAGCATCTCAGGTAATACAAGAGCACACGAGAGAGGAAAGAGTGTACCAGGATATGAAGCATCTCCACAAGACAACATACCAACACCTCTTGCAGGTATCATCTGAGCTCAGAGCTGCTTAGACGTGAAGCACTTTCAGTGACGTCATCCTCATTGCCAAACCTGTTTGTTTCGTGTTTAGAAATCAGTTTAGAGGAGGAACACCAAGAAGGAGGTAACCCTCAGAATGGCTCTTTCTCAAGCACACATGACCCTGAAGAGTCCGCAGGGGAGAAAGAGAAGAACAGACCGACAGAAGCAAACCATGCACAGAACAAAGATCCAACGGTCAATGATGAAATCCAGGCTATCCTGGAAGTGAATGAGCCTCAGGGTGAGAATAAACAGGAAGAGGAAGATAAGGTGGACACATTCTTCAGTACCATGAGTCACAGGTATGAGGCGCCGTGATCGAGCTGTGATCTTTATACTGATGGAATGAGATCAGTGTATTACACATGTCAGTTCAATATCACACAATCATGCTGCTGTTTAAAACACTATGGTATTATTTACAGAAATGTACTGTAAACTATTTTTATTTCAATCTAAATTGAGGGATCATAATTTAGCAACACTGTCCGGACCAGGTGCAAGGGGAATTGACATATTTATTGTTTGTGTTCACCCAAAAATAAACATTCTGTGATTATTTATTCAGCCTCATATGTTTCAAAACCTTTATATGACTTTCATTTCTGTGAAACATGAAAGAAGATATTTTGAGACATCTCCGTGGTTTTGTGTTCATACAATGATTTTCAAAAAATCTGCAGAAGAAAGTCATAAAGGTTATGGAATTACATGAGGGTGAAAAAATGATCGAATATTTTTTTGCGCGAACTATCCCTTCTGGTCTGCTAAACGAATAAAAGTAATTTATTTTTAGTATTCCTCGATGCGTTTGATAACCCTTAGCATCACCTGACGAAGGTGGCTGTTATCAAACTGGTTGCCATTGTATGAACAGATAGTCCCACCCCCAAACTCATACGATTGGATGACCAAATGTTGATAACCCAGTCAAACTAACAGACAGATACTTTAATCATGCTCACACAACATATAAACTTCCAACAAATAAATAAATGAACAGTAAGATGAGAAAATAATAGGGATGTAACGTATCAAAATTTCACTGTGCGATAATACCTCGGTATAAAGTCTACGGCACGGCATTTATTGCAATATTTAAAATGACAATGACTTGGAAACGTGTCATAAGCGTCCTCTTTCCTTTATCCTCTAATCACAACTGGTGCTCCGCACCAGATGGACCTAGCCATAGGTAACATCTATTATCTTAGGCCCGGAAGACCCATTGTTTCTTCCAGTCATGTGACCATGGTGATATTGAGACAATTTTGCTATTGGATAACACCATATCGATAATATTGTTACATCCCTGGAAAATAAATAGTAATTTGTTAATAAAAGAATGAGCATGATTTTATTTTGATGAGACGGGTGCAAAACAAGGTCTGAAAGATTCAATGGAATGCTTTCAACATATGACATGTCGAAGTGTTTACTGTAGTATGTTTTCTTTTGATCTCTCAAAATGAGGCCTGCCTGTGATGTGGGTTTGTAGATTATTTTGCTCTATCATTCTTTTATCTTCTGTATGCAGTAATAGGATCACACACTGTAAAGTAACCGCAACACACTTATTTGCTTCAGCAGCCTTCATTTGGCTGAAACAAAGGAACATGTGAAATGTTATCAAAGATATGAATCCTTTTTAGTGTTATATCAATGTGTGAAATCATAAAACCTATATGTAATGTGTGCTGTACTCCAGTAGGGCGAGTAAAATCTCATTGTTTGCATGCTTTGTGATTCCTTCTGTTTGGGCTCTGCCTGCTTGTTGTATTTTGTGTTTTATTTGCTCAAATAAATGTGCATTCTGTTGACTTGCGAACAAATGCTTTGATGTATTGCCTGAATGTCTGTGGTTTTTTCTTGTAGATTTAGTGATATAATACTGGAGGACGGCAGTGGTATTCCCACACAAGCATTTTTGGATTCTTGCTATGCTATAGTACCAGTTTTAGGTAGGACGGTCTCTTTCTCTCCTTCCTCACTTTTTCCATGCATTCGCTTTTTATTTACTTTGTTTTCCCTCTTTGAGTCTGGGCTGCTTTTGCATTAGTTCTGTTCTTTTAAAAAGGCTACTTGGGGAAATTTTCTTGACTTCTGGCATGGGTTGGCTCACCATGTGCCTCCATTTCTTTAAAATCATTTGCATCAGGTATTTCTCAGTTTAGTCAATCCCTTCCATTGGTATGCATGCTCTGCTATGTCTATTTATGGGATAGTTTGGTGAGTATCTGAACAGGGATGCTGGGACTTAAACATCGTCAAACCGTGTCACTCAAAAATCCACTAAAGGTGAATGAGTTTAGGTCATATTAGTGGTGCGTCTCTGTGGTGGTGGGTCAATTCAAAATGAATGAATCACTGTGGATTAAAGGATTACACGTGAACTGGAACGAAATCTCTCATCCGTGACTCTTACAACATAAACATGGACATTTAAGCCATGCTTAAAAATTGTGTGTTTACCGTTTTGTATTGATGACATGAAAAGCAAATACTTCTGAAACAACTTTAAAAAAAAGCTTTAGTTTTACATCTAAAACAGTACATATATGTTTTTAAATTAAGAAAACAGAAATTGCTGCTTTCTTGTTGTCAGATGGTAGTAAAATGTTGGCTTGGACACTAATGTAAAGGTTTTAAATGAACCAATATAATGTTAGGACTAGTGGGGTAGTAGTTCAATATCATTTGTCTGCAGTGCCCCAAACACATATTTTGTATCTAATGCAATGACATTCATTACTAAGTGCGATATAAGTGTCCAAATAAGCGTTAGAAATACAATTTATCTTCACAAACTCGGAAAATAGCAGTTCATCCAACAAAGTTTTTACTAAAACGTTCTCCCCTCAGACAAGCTTGGACCAACCGTCTTTGCTCCTGTTAAAATGGATTTTGTGGGAAACATTAAGGTAAGTACATTTAAAGATATCAAATTCTCAAGGCCCAAATTATCTTTTTAGATTGGACAAATTTTCGTCTAATATGTTGCAAATTTGAGATAATAGAGAAATTACAATATGGATGTAAAACCACATTTTTCCAATATTCTAGTAGAAAGTGTAAAATCCTTCCCTATAAAAACAAACAAAAAAATATATATATTTTAATTAGAACAAACTGGCCAAATTTCTTATTTATAATTTTGAAGTTCATATTAAAATAAAATAAATAAAAAATATTTGTATATAATACATTCTTTTTAAGAACATTCATTGTTTCTGTTCTTGGTTGGCATGTCATCATTACCACTAGGTGGCGACAAAGCTTATATTGCATTCCATTTATAAAGATCAGCATTATACAATTCAGGTGTTTTCCATATCAAAGTACAAAATGCAACCAGAAATTTGGATCTCTTCATGAGATTTGATATTAATTCGCTCCATCAGAAAATCCAGCAAAAGGCGGTGTCCGATCCCGAGACCTTCACCACCCTGCAGAGCATCGTCCTGCATGAGATGGAGACGGAGGTGGCCCAGGTGCGAAACTCAGCCACGGAAGCTCTGCTGTGGCTAAAACGTGGACTCAAGTTCCTCAAAGAGTTCCTCTGTGAAATCAACACTGGGGTGAAGGACGTCCAAGGAGCTCTTAGTGAGTCACATCATTTAATGCAAAACAGTAATACAGTTTAAAGTGACTTCTTAAATGGTCAGAAATAAACTTTTGAAAGTCTCTTTTTACGATTTTGTTTTTTAATGTGCTTATTTCTTGCCTTTTCCAGATAAAGCATATGGAAAAACACTAAGGCAATACCATGGATGGGTCGTACGAGGCGTCTTTGCGGTAAGTATTACTGCTTTTTCCATTCAAATGTAGTGACGACGCAAATTCAAACCCTTCTGATTCTGTTTTGTGTTTGCTTGCGTGCATTAGCTGGCTCTACGTGCCGCCCCATCCTATGATGGCTTCATGGCTGCTCTGGTTTCTCATGAAGGCGATGAGCTGAAAGAGGGCTTTACCACGGGCATGCACAGAGATCTGGGCCTTTACCTGCCAGCTATGGAGCAACAGCTGTCCATCCTGGATGCTCTCTTTGACGAGTACGGCCTGGATTCAGATGAGGTCGTCTGACAGACACAGTGAATAGAGCTTACTGTTCAAGCCGCTTATCTGTGTTTCAGAGTCGAAACTCTCTCGCTTGATAACCGAGCCCTTTTTGTGACAGGTTCTGTTGGGCGTGGCTTACTAAAACCGCCCAATAGAAGTGTGTTGTGATTAACGTGCCATTAGCAGGCTCCAACTCGAACACTAAAAGTTTTCCCTGGAAAACTTAAATGGCTGTCAAACACATAATGCTGTAATGGGTAGTATTCCTTCAAGCTCTTATATTCATATACTTGTGCATCAGAGTACAAGTGAAGCTAACATCAACACACGGTGAGTTTAAGTGTATTGAAGCGAAGTCACAGTGTTACGGAATTGATATGCTCAATATCATGCTCTACCGCCTTGACATTTTCTCAGCATTACTTTCATTTAGATACTGGCCTCTCATTCACCTTCAGAGATTCAGATGAAGGTGTATCATAAACATCTTGTTAAAAGTACAGAGTACTGTTTATAATGTCATTGTTTACTATTTAGCTATAATGGATGAAATCCAGGACATCATATAAAGATTGGTAAGAGGGACCAAAGGAGAGAGTGCTTTTGGGTTTAGTGGGGACAGTTCTCACTATACAGAACCTGTAACTGTTTAAGCAGTCATTTTAATTTCTGTAATGCATTCTGAGTTCTGTATTAATCTTCAGAAGGAATGATGTGGTTTCCTCTGCGACGTTATTTATTGACTTATTTATATGATTAGGGATTGTGTCGTTGATTTTATTGTAAGAATCACACGCTTTGAAATCATGATACCAATTTGTGCACGTTGCATTGCATGAGTTTAGTTTATATATTTCAAAATGAATCCAGATTTAGACTATTCATAATTAACCACAGATTATTAATCTTTAAGGTTTAGAATTTATTCTTATTCCATTCCATAGATTTAATTTATTATTCCTCTGACAGAAGAATTTACCAGGGCGGATTCACGAAACTGTTCTTAAGACATAATATAAGATTGTTCTTAAGATAAATTATAGGAAGCTCGTAAAAATGTTCCTTTAGAATTTCTCAAATGGTGTCTTAAGAACATCTTAATTTTTTCCATAAGAATAAAATGACGTGATCGTTTTAGCTTCCGTATTTTGACGCATTTCTGAGTGAAATGGAATTTCAAATGAGAAAAAATCTTGGCCGTGGCTTTTGTCTTTCTCTGCGATTTGGCTGGATGTATAAATATAGCCGTTGAACTGACAGTCATTTAAAATGGATAGTCATCACAGGACGGAAGTTAATTTTCAGGGTTTAATTGAAGATTATGAGGGCACACGAATAAAAAAAAGAGAATGACCCACATTAATAAACTATTTACAGTAAACACTGTAATATTGAATGAATAAATAAATTAATTTCACTGGGATTTTAAGAATGTTTTGTGAATCCAGCCCCGGCATGATCTTAAAAACTATAAATAATACTTGTTATAGAACTTATTACACGCCCTTTAAATTGCAAATATTTGTTGAACTGAAATATCTGAGCTTTTATCCACTGTGTCCTTGAGACCAATTTAATCTTAAAACCACATTAACCTTCAAAACATTAAATACATTTAAATGTTAAAATTCATTTTAAAATGTTGATGAAATTTCTTCTCTATTCATTGAGAAATCTTTGCACCAATATGTCAAGTTTTAAATTTGTTGATTTTACTTAAGTCCTCCTTGTTCCTTCCAAAAGCAGTAAACCGAGTTCTCATTGATTAGTATTAAAACAGTATGCTTGTATAGTATGTCGTTTCATGTATTTCAGATGTATGAATGATTGATTTATTATATGAAAGAGTTCTTTTTATTTACGTCCCCAGTGTTGTTTATAAACTGTATCGACATTTATACTGAACTGCATGTAATGTTTTTAATCTCAACATATAAAGATATGCAATTCTTAGCACAGGTAATTCATTTTGCATTTGAGGTGGGCAGTAAAAGGCATATCCGTGCATCCAATTGGTACTTTGAAATACATGTAATGCTATAGCGGCTATGACACTCCTTTAATCCTTTAATATCTGTGTGGTTGCTAGGATATGCTCAAGAACAACACACTTGATCACTGGATTCATTAAGGGGCAGAAATAGAAAGCTTGTTCTTGCGTGTGCTTTTGCATATACTTGATAAAGACTGAGGAGGATTACATTTGAACATTTATTACTTGATGAATAATTTAATGTAACTAGATTTACTGCTGTAACGTAATGTATATTAAATAGACCCCATAACAGTTTTTCGAGGAGATGTGTTGCGTTCCTTACAACAGAAGACATTTTGGAGACCTGCTTTGGAAAATGGCATAATGGAATTGGCACTCGGATGCCAGATTTATCTCGCTTAGCTTGCAACACCACAGCACACATTACTAATTATCTTCAATGTTTTAATCCAAATCTTCAAACCATTACTGAATTCAGCTACCGTTCGAGTGGAAAATGTTAATTGGATTTCATGACACTAGTACAATGTTAGTTCTGCGGCACCTTGCATGTTTTCCATTCCCTTCCTGTTCAGGGATTTTCACTGGAGATTCGTGCGACAGCTGGGGGTCCTCTCTTTTTTCTGCACCCTCACCGAAACAGGACACCACTCAACCTGCACCCCTATAATCCATCGTAGTCGCAATATGACAGCTGCTTTTTTCCTTATTTAATTTAAGCACCAAAACCCGGTCTATAGGATCTCAACATACCGCATTTCAAAGCGCACCTCACAAAAGACTAAGATTTCCTCAATGGAAAGTTAAACAACCCTCTGTGTTAGTCCTCTCAAATGAAATGAGGGTCTCACACCCTATTCTGTACAGCCCCCTGTTAACGGTCTTATTTGCTGGCACGTTCCCAACAAAGTTGGAAATCAGATTGTGTTAGGCAATGTATATGTGAGCTCAAGCTCATCTGCAGGCAAATTACTGTAATGGGATTAGTGGGAAAAGATATGGCTGTATAACACGGTTATCGAACAGCAAGCATCTTTAAAAATGTGTACCGGACCTCCTGCTTACTGCCAACCTTTACACACACACACACACACACACACACACAAAATAACATGCCAGCCTTAAGTAATGGCACAAGATTTTTGCTGGGCGTATGTTTTTTTTCTTCTGTCTTTCTAATGATCAGTAGGCATTGTTGATCAGTATCAGACCGCACACTAAAGCGATACAGTCTCTCAGCAGCAGGGCTAGAAACGCAGTAGGCATACAGTAATGCTGATGACCAGCTTACTTCAGCTGGCTGTGATCTAGTACACAGCTTACTCAGCTACATCGATGAGTACATTGGACATTAACTCGTCCAGAACAGCAAGCAGAGCACTGCAACGCCCTCTGAAGATATGACATCATAATGTCAAAGACTCATAGTCAACATGAAACCGTTTCCATCACACATTATATTTTAATACACTTATACCATATCTATTTATAAATTCAAGGTAATTATAAAAACATTTGGGGAATGAGATGTCTGATGCTTTCTATTTTTACGGCAAGATTTTTGTATCAGAATTTGTATGACTCTTTCGTTTCTCTTGCAAAACCAAACTCAATTGGACTTCCTGGGAAAACATGAGGGTAAAATAAATATTCGGTTTACATTTTAATGATCTTTAGGAGTGAAGCAGGGGGTACAGCCCACAAAAAACATTAGGAAAGGACTTGGTTTTTAATAATTAGCATTTTTCCGATTAAGAAAGAGTTTATGAACGCGTTTTGAATAGCGCGTGGAGGTTAAAGGTCAAGTTCAAACTTGGGATCGTCTTAACATTTCAATAGTAAAATATAGTTACACTGCGTCAAGGTTGACACTAGGGGGAACGCCAGCAGCGTGATGCATCTGAAAATGTGTGAAACTAAACTGGCGAGGACGTCACGCGGTACCGGAAGGTATAAATAGGAAGAGGTGTGTGTGTGTGCGTACGTCCGTTTGTCCTACGACGTTGTCTTAGTTGTTTATAGTAAACTAAGTAACAAAGTTAGAAATGAGAAGACAACGTTGGCCGTTTATCTTTCACCGGAATCAGCATAATCTTTGAAATCCCCGACATTGTCCAGCAAACCGTGTAGAGTCACAAAATATTTGGTGGGCAAGGTGTATATGGCTTCAGGTTAGGCTGGGTCATGCCTATAAACCAGGGGGTCTCCTGCAGGCATAACAGGCCGACTTGCTGGGGGACATTACAGTGGGCGAGATAGTAGATCCGGGTCTGCTCAACGAGAACAGCAGCAGATCTTACTCTCCGGGCTACTAAGGAGACGGCCCAAGCTGTTGGGCGCTCCATGTCAGCACTGGTAGGCACAGAGAGACACCTGTGGGTAAATCTATCAGGCATTAAGAAAAAAGATAAGACTGTGCTCCTTGATGCACCTCTCTCCTCCCAAGGCCTCTTGGGTGGTGCGGTCAAGATAGTAGTTGACCGTTTCAAGGAGATGAAATGGCAGGCTGCGGCATTTCATAAATTTCTACCTCGCCGCATTCCACTCGGTGTATGGCTTCCTTGCGGGCCCGTTCTGTCAGGGGCGTCTATGCGGGATGTTTTTGATGCTGCGGGAGGGTCTTCCCCACATATGTTTATAAGGTACTACAGACTGGACCTCTCTTTCTTTCCTGGATCCCAGGCTCTATTGTCCTGAGATGTGCGTGGGCACCTTCACACTTGGACAGACACAATTCAGTATGGCGTAGTGGGCATCTCGTTACACATAGTGTCAACCTTGACGCAGCGTAGAGTTCCCTCGAAAGGGAACGTCTTAGGTTACGACTGTAACCGCGGTTCCCTGAGATAGATAACGAGACACTGCGTCGGCTTGCCATAACTCCTTGTGCCTGGAGCATTTGCTTCAATAATTTTTTCAGAAGCTGAGGCGTTCTCAAACGTTATATTATTGGCTGGTATTGACATTGCTTTTATAGCATTTAGCTTTACTGGAGATGCTGCGTAGTATAATAAATAGTATAAAAATACTATAATTGTATAACATATAGAAATGTCGGCACATACCAACGGTACATACCAACCATACACCTACATTTGCATCAAAAAAGATTCATTCATCTTTTCCTGAGCTGAGATTTATCAATAAAAAGATCTTTGTATTTTTTTTAAAGATTCATGCTTATTCAGGAGAGATATTCTGTATAGCTTTTCAAGCTTTATTTCATATCGTCACATGACAGTATCAAACATGATTTAATACAAATGATACACTAGGACAAAAAAGTTTTTTTTTCTAATTGTTGTGCAATATTTGATGCTAGCATATTTCCTCAGTTTGTACAAGCGTGAGGATAACAGTCAGTCACAAGCTAAATGCACTTTATCTTTACAGTCGTTCAGCCGAACAACACATACACAGCATCAATGCATTTCAACGTGGCAATTCTGCTCTTTTTAACAAGAGTACACAATAATACAAACATGCAGTTGCACCAGAATAATACACTTAATTCCATACCCATCATAATATTTTACATGAAATCAACAGGAATAAATCCTGAAGAAAATAAGCAAAGAGGTTCCTGTACCAAATGCATTGTATAGCTTATGAGAAACTGGCCAACAGTCGATCAAAAATAAAAGTCACGTAACTTGAATACTTAAGTGAGCTATCGCTGAATATATCAGGTAAGTGCTGTATACTGTATTCTGCACCTCAGGTCCTGTAATCACAAAAATCTAAAGCACACTGTATAAGCTGAGGTATATTCCGACTGGACAAATCATTTTTTGGACACTAACAACAACATCAACAGTCCAGCCTTCAACAGTCTTTAGTCTGAATAGCAGCAGAATATTATTCCTGCATTAGCAGACAGTACAAAACTTGTAAAGCTTGAGAGCCTTCACATATGATTATATTTTACCCCAAGTGTAAGATCTCTAGCGTGTTCTTGAAGCGTGCGACGAGGTGACAGTATTGAAGTGGCTTGTAGTGAAAAAAGTGGAATATGTGCAACCTGCTCCATGCTTGGAGATGGAGAGGTTCAGATTAAGTGGTTTCCTGAGATATGGATGGAAATGTTTTGCTAAGTGCCGACATCCGCGAGAAACTGCAAGAAATGCCTCCGTGGAGACCCTGAAGAGGAGGGTCTTCTAACCTTAAGCAACCTTACTGTAGTATTCAGTGTACTGTCACAAACATTACCTACTGTTTTTTTTAGATCACCCAAAAAATAAAGTCTTAGAGTTCCTTTGGCAGCAATTTGGTCTATTCGTCTACATAATATTCAATTTGACATAGTTTGGTAATGATACAGTAATAACAGCCTCATGCAAAATCCTATAGCATTGCATTCCACATACAGAGCACCCTTTGTGAAGTAAGGTGGACCATGAGAAAACAGCTTTTCTTTGAAACAGTACTATGTTGAGGTATTGAGACCTTTACCTCCAGGACACCTCCAGCTCTCCACTTTCCTCTTTGCGGCCAATAGCGGTGGCCAGGCCGGGGCAGAGCCGAGAACGGTGTCTGAAGTCTTGCTACAGTTCTTAAGACCGCGAGCGTGAGGGACCACGACTTTGCCGAGCGTTCCTTTCCCAAGTGAGCTACGTGGATTCTCAACAGCATGACAACAGTTCAGCTAATGTGTTTGTGATAATCGTTCAATGAGATCTACTCTCAGTTTATCTGTGGTGTTCGGAGTCGTTTATATGGATCTCGTGACCTGCCAGATGAAATGAGATGTTTGTTGTTTTCTTGTGTCCTCAGGTAAAATACTTGCAGTTTGTGGAGTCGATGAAGCAGTCAGCTGTGCACTTAAGACGTCCATAAGATCTGGGGACAAAAAAAACGTTGGCATTACTATTAAGATACACGTCAAATTTCTTTGACAAAAATGACATCCTTTTCGATTTACATAATTCTATCAAAATATTCATATCTTATCATAAAATGATCATAATGTTTTTAACATTTAAACATGAGTTATAGTTTCATAGTTTTTGTCAAATTATCAATAAATAGGCACATTGTCCTTTATATATTTTCTACGGAAACACTCAATCTTACCCAGGCAAAAAGGATCTGCATGTTTGAAACCCAAAATCTTTTCCATCACACTCCTCTGCATCCTCATAGCGATATCCATCCCCACAATATGCAAGTTTGCACTCTGAGAAACAAATGTGTAAGAATCTGATTCATTTGTATTAATATTTAAAATAAGAAGAAGACATTTTATTTAGGGGAGAGCGATATAAGAGACATAAAAGTGGTATTATGCAGGACATGATTATGGTTTCATTCCTATTTGAGATGCATTCCAATGTTGAAGCACATCACGGCATGTTTCTGTTTCACGGGAATAAGCTGTCAGCTGGGTTACTGCCGTTTTAACCTGATACTCACTGACACATCCATCTGTGACCACCTTATTTCCATCATCACACTCCTCTCCGTTCTCAACCTGCACAGTGCCGTCTCCACAGAAACCGTCCTGGTCAGGATCTCGCTCCATTGACTGAAAGGGAGTCAACTGCAACGAAAGAGTTTTTTATATTAGCTATATGTCTTTGTATTGTATGGAAAATAACTTGGTGAAGATTTGTAAGTTCCTGTTATAGTAAGAGTAACAACATGGATAGTTAGAGTAACAGCATGGAATGAAAAAAGTGACACAATCATGATTTTAGGCTGAATATTATACCTTTAAGATGTGCATCCAAATCAATCAAGAGAGCAATCATTTCTTTAAAATGTGTTTCAACAAACAAATAATTGTTTATACAAATAATTTATTGTTAATACAAATAATGATCACATCCAGAATAAAAGAGTGTGTTTGCATCAGTGGTTCTCAACTGGGGGGGGCGTGGTCCACAAGGGGACCCCAGCTGACTTCCAAGGAGGTCTCAGAATGGTAATTTGAAATTAGACCACATGAGCATTTAAATACATTTTTAAACAACTAACAACCAATATATTTCTTATTACATACATTTATATTGAAATCACCTATTAGTTAATAACAAGCTCTGAAATAATTGACTGGGTCAGTTTATACATTTTTATATTTTTCTTGAATATACATGTATGTGTATATATTTACGAATACGAAATTAATATGCACAGACATATATTATGTAAACAAAAACCTTTATTCTGGATTTGATTTTTAGTTTGACAGCCCTAATATTACCATTATTATAAGTTATTTTTAGGTATCAAGCCTGAATCTAAACCCTAGTACTGTGTAATAACACTGATAGTGAACATACTGCAAAATAAAGTGTTACTACTATTAATAAAAGTGCAACTATTACTTTTACCTGAATTGGCATCCAGCCATTTTTGTCTCTGAAGTAAAGTGACCTCTGATCTTTACGAAATGCCAGAGCATTGTCAGCCTGGAGACGATTCAGCTCTTGCTCATTATTCACCACAAAAATCTGTAGGAAATACGTCAAATATCAAATCATCAAAGAGTGTCTCATGCTTTAAAAGCCAAATAAAAAAATACGGTCCTTAAATGTATGTTGAATTTAATCCCAAACAAAATAGATCCAATGAGACATTCAGGCTTAGTTTCTAAACCGCACTCGCATTGCTGGCTTACCGCAGGCACTCGGGGGTAACTGCCCCAGGACAAGTGATGGTCAGAGGGATTGTTGACACTCGAGGGTGCACTGCACCCGCAGCGACCTGGAATGCCAGCTTGTCCCTTCTCCCCTTTCTGTACCATGTACACGCCTGAAAGAGCGGTAAACAGCATTTAGCTAATGGCATATAAATGTTCCTCCGTGTGATGCAACGGGGGGTTTTAAGAGCTACTAAAACAAGCTCCTCATTTATCACAAAGAGAAAGCAATTGAGTCGATATGCACAGAAACCCAAACAAGACGACAGCTGATTGAGTATAACGTGATGACATAATGTTTGTAATTCTGCAAGATGCTCAGCCACTCCGAGAATATGATGTCAGGGCTTCACCCTCCTGTTAAAGATAAGGATCAGGTTGCTTCTGAAGCAAAATAAACCTGTGGTGGGATTTCCTGCGCTGATTTAAGATACATGTGTGCTTTCAGCGTCTCTGCACGTGGCAAGAGCTCATGCTGCAATATAATCTGAAGGAACCCAGATGACCAACGTCCACATGAGAGAAAACTAACGAATTCCATTTGATTTGCCTTCAAAGACAAAATAGATTGATGAACAAAATAAAAAAAAAATATTGAATATTTTATTTATTATAATCTCTGTAGGACGCTATGCTTCATAGGAGCCGCGTAGCGGATTGTTGTAGATAGTCCTGGTATGTAATGTCATGTAATACAATACCTGTGGCAGGCTGTCCAGGGGGCCCAGGGTGACCAGGGAGCCCCTGAGGGCCTGGAGTTCCTATGGGCCCGATGGTACCACTGTCACCTTTCGAGCCCTGCGTTAGACACCATTCATACCAGTCATTATTTCAAGACCATAAGCATTTGTACCATGTTGTTATTATGTGTTTCGGGATGGATCACCTGCTTTCCTCTTTTTCCCGGGCGACCGGTGGGTCCTCGATTCCCTGAGCTTCCAGGTTCTCCTTTTGGGCCCATTTCACCCTGAGACATAACATGTTACAATACATGTAATATATAGGCTCTGCTATTTACTAAATAAATAAATATATCGGTTAAAAGGTTGAAATACCTTCTGGCCAAGCATTCCTGGAACACCCATTAATCCCTAAAACAGAAAATAGCACAATCTTTGTAAACAAATAGACTAATGTCATACTGTATATCAATTTCTAATAAAGACAGACTGAATAATAACTGAAGTTACTTACCTTATCTCCTTTTAAACCAATTTCTCCCCTAAAACCTTGTGATCCCTAACAGGACAGAGCAAAGACTAAATCCAAGAACATAATGTTTTACATTTTACCCATAAATAGCTCAGCCACGTGACAGCACTTACACATAACGTTCGCAAGCACAACAGCGACACAGAACTATTCACTTCATAAGATATCATTGCGGCGACAACAATTTTACTGTGTAATTGCTTAAAGGGGAAGTTCACCCAAAAATCTACTTGGTGTGATTTTTTACTCACCCACATGACATTTAACATGTTTAGAGAATTTAAGGCCTCTTTGGATATTTGGGTGAACTTCTCTTTGAATATTCAGATTATGTTTTGAAGCAAAACGTATTGGAGTATATGAAAAATTAAATAAACCAGCTAATCTTTATTTTGATGAATTAAATCTGAATGTTGTTTTTCTGACACGTAGTAAGCTTTCAAGTGGGTCATAATAAACTGCCATTACAATAAATGTTCATTAATAATCTCCTTTGTGTCCCACGAAATAAAGTCAGTAGGCAGTAGGAGTAAATATTGACAGAATACACATTTTGGGATGAATCATTTTTTTATTATTTACCTAAAAAGTTAAATATAATAATGTACTCACTTTTTCTCCCTTTAATCCAGGCAAGCCCTGTATCAAATAAATGAACATTCAGAAACATTTTCAAATTAAATACGTTATATTATAAACCAATCACAAAGTAGTCATAATTCAGGAAGTGTAGACAGTTTATACCTTGGGTCCAATTGGTCCTCTTGCTCCCGGCATGCCCATGAGCCCAGAGTCACCTGTCTCTCCCTGGGAAACACACAAACACGGGTGATGTCACAGAACACCGAAACTCACAATCTACAATTAAAACCCATATTATAAGTCCGTTCTACACAGGCATCCTTAGATAAAAGGAATTGTAAATCAAAGTTTCATTTTATGCAATTCCAGATACACATTATTACAAGATGATACTGTAATTTGAAAAGTGTTATGATAAACAGAAACATGCTTCATGAAGGATCCTCTTACTTAATTAACTTTATTAACATGAAGAGATGTTGTAGGTTCTTATATACACAAGAGAGTTATTCACTGTTCAATAGTGACATTTTGGCTAAAATCTGACTTTTTCAAGATATTTTCGTTCTGTAAAAAAAGGAAATGCTGTATTTGATGGACTCACTTTGGGCCCAGTTGGTCCTTGCCATCCGCTTGTTCCCTGTCGCCCTGGCAGACCAGGAGGGCCAATGCGTCCCTGTACCGTTAAAAAATACAAACAGTATAAGACCAATATATGCTTGCACGTAGAAAAAAAACACGTGTCACCTCGCACCACACAACAAAAGTTTTCCTATCAATCACTTTGCACATTTGGATTTGCTGACATCAGCTGACATGTCCTTGGAGGACAGTACTGTAATTTGGATGGAGGCCCTTTGAATGCAGAGATGCGGAGATGCGGAGATGGTCTAATGCAATTCTGGCATAAGTTAGCAAATCATAATATAACTGACAGCACTTTCAGATATATATGCAAAGATGTGCTCAAAACGAATGCGACTCTCGGACCATATGCTGTAGATCAGAAATATTATAGAGGCTGTCATGTGCCCGGCAAGGATGCTCCTTCGCAATGAATTTTTTATGCTTCTACTCAGTGAGTATCAAAAGTTATGACCTCTGCTTCTTTTCCGACGTTTCCAGAATCTAAACTAGGTTACGCCCAAAGATGATTGGGCAATAAGAAGCAGGTGCTTTCAGGGACAAAGCAGCCATCGGAGAAAGAGAGAGAGGAGGGCGGAGAGAGAACAAACCAAACACCATCAGTCTCCTGGCTTTAATTAAATAATGTGCTAGGGGAAGGATTGTGGGAAAGCGAATGATTTATTGGGCTGCCCCGGCACTAAGCGAAATTACTATGCAATGCTGCAAAGCTTCTTACAGCAACACCACTCCTCTCTAGTACAACAATGCACCAGTCCACCCAGTATCCTGTGCATCGCTTCTCATTTTACCCTCTGACCTGCTTTAGGTATTACTGACACAAACGCCTTCCTGGAAACTACAAGCCCATCGATGTCATTGTGGGAAAGGGGCCGTGGGGATGTTTCACTGTGGATTTAATCTAATGGGGTGACCACAAGAATCCCCTGCCGTTTAGCACTTTGATGTCTGTAAAATACAGGTCATATCGATCGTTCATCTGTGACAAGGCTACTCTAGCTCTGAATATTCTTGTGTACGCGTGTGTATGTGTGTGTGTGTGTGTGTGTGTGTGTGTGTGTGTGTGTGCGAGTACGTCTCTCACTAACTGTGCATCAATTTAATCCATTTATTGAAAAGCAGAGGACAGTGAGTGCCTCACCTTTTGTCCAGGCCTTCCAATTTCACCCTGCCAACACAGAAGGGATGGGGGAGATGTTGCAAAGGGTTTGAAAAGTTACAGCACATATACCGTAATATAGACAAGTATTAACATACTGTATATACAAAGACATACAGTAAAAATAACTTAATATCACACAATTGATTCAGGTTATGTACAGTATGTCCCGTACCTTATCTCCCTTTGGTCCCTGTGGTCCCAGCAGTCCAGGAAGACCCTGATGACAGACACAATAATATAATGAATCGCAAACATTTCTTGTCAATTTAGGTAATAGCACAGACTTATGTCAATGTCCTTTAATCACCCTCAGACAGTTCCAAACCTGTATACATTTCTTTGTTCTGCTAAACACGAAAGGAAGATATTTGGAAGAATGCTTGTAACCAAACAGTTCTTGGCTACCATTGACTACCATAGTATTTATTTTTTGTAGTATGGCAGTAAATGGGGGATGAGATCTGTTTGGTCACTTTCATTCTTTCAAATATTTTCTTTTGTGTTCAGCAGAACAAAGAAATGTATACAGATTTGGAAGAATCTGAGACTGAGAAAATGATGAGAGAATCTTCATTTTTGCGTGACATATCTCATCACCCTTACTTATATATCTGATAGAAATGACAGTTTATAAATAAAGAGGGTTTTTTTTTGCAAAGAAAGTTTTTATTGTTTTATCATATTGTTTTTGTGTTTTATTGTGTTTGTTTGCTGTGCTTATTTGAGTCATTACTTAAAAAAAACATACCAACTGTAGTTTGATTGATACTAATTTAAATGCATATAAAATAAAAGCAAGGATTGGTGGAAATTAAAAACTGACTTCAAATTAAAAGTTTAGGGTCACATTTTAGAATAACAGGCAACTCAAAATCGAAATCAAATAAAAATTATTACAACTGAATTAGGGGGAATTATGGTATAACTAAAAAGTCCCAAAATTAAATATTTATAGCATTTTCAATGTAGTCAATCAATAAGCTGTCGCGCTTTGAGATGTGACTTTGTCCTTTCTTCTTTTTTTTTAGTCCATGTCATCAATTTCAAAACTATTTCTATGAAACAAAACATTCGTTTTGTAATGACAGAAACTAATATGTGATCCTGCCTGTGAAATCCCAGCTCAAGTCATTTACTAGTTTTCTGCATAAATGGATTGCTGTGAAAATGTAACCATATATTTAACATTGACCGAGTACAGCCATGTCAAAGATTGAAATTTTACGAAGTCAACTTCAAGTGTATTTTTGTACAAAAAAACTGCAATTTCAGTATTCAAAATCAGTAGGCATAATAAATGCAATAGTAAATGCAGTAAACGATCTATTTTTGCCTAATGTCATTCTCTTTAAGATCAGCCTGGATTTCACAGACAAGGTTACATATGCTTGCACAATTATATGTTTGTCTTTAAAACTAATTTCAGACATTTAAATCACAAGATTTGTAAGCTCAAGAAAAACATTTCACTTTGTGACTCTAAACTTTTCAACAGTAGTTTATTTTCTGAGTAGACTGAACATGCAGAGCTGACGCAAACTCTCTCTCTCTCTCTCAGGGGGTTTGGCTGTCTGTGTGTGTTTCTCGGGCTTGTTTCTAAGAATGGAATGATGAAACAGAGGCTGGCAGTGGAAAAAGGTTTATTTCCATCTGATCTATATGTGGAGCGTTAATGGCCTGCTGTTTTGCGGGGGGCCAAGCTGGTCGCATCCGTGTCACTACTCACACGGCTCTCTCGTGCTGAGAGCTCTATAAAGGCTAAATACAGCGCAGGAACTGACCATTGTGATAAACCAATACTCAACTTCCCTGGAGGACCTTCAGTTTAATATTTAGCAAATTTGCGCATTAAATATATTTGAAATATATTTGGGAATGTCAGATTTTGTGCGTTTAACATTTGTATCAATATCATTCATGTAGAGATCTTGCTTTCCATTCAACCTCAGAAAAGAAAAGAAATTGTCACAATACAGATTATTTATACACTTATCGTACTCAAGTCTTTAATGTATATTAAATATGAAATAAATGCAAACGGGGAGCATTTTGCAAACTAGAAAGCCCGTACCTGAGTGCCAGGAGGTCCTGCAGGTCCTGGGGGTCCTGGGGAACACACATTGGTTGTGGGTTTGTGTTTCTCCTCTGAGTTCCCTTCATTTGGTGTATCTCTGTTTTCAGTCTAAGAGAGTTCATACATAAAACAACATTTATGACTTATATTTGATAACAAAATGTATTATATATTAGTTATTTAGTTAAGTTCCCTTCATTTGGTGTATCTCAGTCTAAGAGAGTTCATACATAAAACAACATTTATGACCGACATTTGACAACCAAACGTACTAAACATTAGTTATTTGGTTTATCACTTTAGATACTTTACAAAAATTATCTGGCAGAGATCATACAGATAATATAAGCACAGCTAAATATAATTTATCCACGCCATATGGATGTCAAGTACCTGTAACTTACACATCAGAACCAATTACAGGTCCTGGATCAAGGGTCACGCATGGGGACTCACCAGAGACCTCCGCCACAGCGAAGGAGGTGGAGGGAAGAGGGGGGGTGGAGGAGTCAGTAAACAGCAGGGGTTGAATATCTTTCTGGCTTCCAGCAACTGGAGATCTGTGGATGAGACGAGACGAGGGTCATGAGGAACATGCACATGGACACGTGGTTCAACGGAACAGCGTTTCACGCCCCTGCTTTGGAAAAAGAGGGAGAGGAACACATGACAGCTATCAGATGCTTGATATGACAAAGTCCCCATTACGGAAAACTATTAGATGTTTAAAGATTTAGAAGTGCCAGTAAAGTCAATACGCTCAATCTGTTTTAACGGGCTGTAATGTAAACAATCACAGTCATTACAGTATTATATTCATATTAATTAGGTTCATATGATTAAAAAATATTAGATTTGTTATATTACTATAATATTAATGTGAGACTTAAATATTTTACAAATCTTAAATACCACAATTTCGATTAATTCAATATTAAATATCATATTAAATATGATTTTTTTTGGTTTAATGTTAAAACCTGTGTTAAAGTGGTTAAGTCTTTTCAGAATTGATGGTCCGGGTTCACAGACAGCTTAGGGTTAGTGTATGTTTGAGCTGTCTAAACTGAAAATAATATGCCCTGATGGATCTTAAAATATATCAGTGCTATTGTTTTTCAGAATTTCAGATTGATGTAAAACTTCCCAAAAGTGACTTCAAATGACCTCTTCACTGCAGTATTTGAAAACTGACACACAGCCATTTCACCATTAGCCGCATAATTCATTTATGCTGGTGCGTAAATTTACCGCAAACTTGGAGTATCTCTACTTTTCCTTAGGGAGCCTACACTACAAAAATGGAAACATCTTAGAGTCCTTTTACTGTTTAAAACACTCCGTTAACATGCGTGTTCCAAAATGTTTAAGTAAACTCCATAACACTTTCTGTTCCCAAAAAATCTTTAAGACAAAGAATCACCTTTCTTGTCTTTTTCTAGTCTAAAAGAATATTTTTCATTACAATATACCTTGCATGCAACAGGAAGGATGTGTAAATGTTCTTTATATGACAATCATACTGCTTTAAAGGGAACTTTTTAAGAACCTTTTCTTTAAGTGTTAACACATATATATATGATCTGCAAATAACGTTCATCAGAACATCACTGCAGACAGAACATGTCCAATTTATAACTAATCTCTAAATATGAATTAAAATAACAAGAGCATGAATGAAACTATAATGCAAACGGATGCATTCATTTAATTGCTTGGTTCTTATGGAGCAGCCGCAGGTCTTGCAAATTTTCATATCATGTGCAAACATAAACTTCCCGTAAGAGAAATCATTATTAATGCACCCATCATGCACAAAGACACAGATCTGCTGATGTGTGCTGTCTCACCTGCCCGGAGAGGCAAAACGTTATCGACGAAAGAGAGTGAAGACACATAGCAGAGGAGAGGAAAATATAGTCCAAGAGTGAGTAGAATCATGCTGCCAGCCCCGGTGTTTCTCCAACAGCGCAGATGAGCGATCTGAGGAAGCCACCCTCTACTCTTCTCTCTCACAAGCCCCACGCCTTTAGGAGATGTGAACGCCAGCCAATATCTGTTACGCTTCTCCCATGTATTGGCCCTGAGCTAAATATACAGAAGGCAGCCGGTCAGCTGCCCCCTGTAGCCAATATTAGCCTGTTACTACAGCCAAAACTGCTTTTGTTTCCCCCTGCGGCAAATGCATAAAGAAAACACAACAGTATAGACAGAAATGACATTGAAATGACAACATGTCACGCCATTGGCAGACGTTTAAGCACTATTAGCATAGAGATCATAGTGATATCAAATGATGCAGTTATATAGAACTATGCTGGGTATAATGTACACACATAAAATGACAGAATTAGCCTGCATGCGTTGTAGTGGAATAACACAGATGTTTTCCAGAGCATCTCACCCCCTCCCCGTCCTCTTTCTCTTTCTCACTGTGTATGTGCTTTTTCAGGATGTATTGACCGATGCTGCTCACAATTTATTAGTGCCTTTAAGTTCACCCAGAATTAATGACGGAGCAATTATGAGGAGGACCGTTTAAAGCCTTGTGCAACACAAGAGAGAACACGCTGCAAATGCCTTCCATCGGAGAGAGTGAAGAAGAAAAACAGACACACAGGTAGAGATGAGGGTTTAGAAATCACATTTTTATTTTGAAAACAAATGAATGGTACCAAGAACATCTGAATTCATCTTTTATAATCAAGTAGTTATTACAAAAATATTTCTTTAAATTACCGTTGTTATGAATACGATAAAATGTATAGAAATTTAAGTCCATTTCTGAACAATATTATAAGGTTACATCTTGCAACCTGTGATGTGTCGGGATCCACGAGAGGACACTTTCTATTTCTCTCTATTTGATAAAGCAGCAGTGACACTTCATAGGAGAACATGAGAGGAGGTCAGGAAGACTTCGATAAACTAAAGGATGTGATGAGCTTAAACAGAACCCCACTCCGGACACACAACACTGACCTGAGATCAGGTAAGGTAACAATTCTTCTTGTAAAAAAGATTATTCAACTGAACAAATTTAACTACTGCACTTAATATATGTATTTGTTATTTAATCACCTAAAAAAATATTATTTTGTTATTATTTCCCCACTGACTGTTGTTCTAAGCCTAAAGCAAAGCCAACCCCTTCACCAACCCGCATCAGATTAAAAAAGTGGTTCTTCACTTTACAAACAATTTTACGATTTAGAAATATAAGTTTACACCTCAATCTGTTCTTTGCGCAAACTTGTTTTATAACTCTTGTAAATTGCATACGTGTGTATTGCATGGCATACATTACACAAGCTTATAACCTGTATGAACATACAAACTATTTCATTTTATATCAAAACCTCACCCTGTAGCCAAATAAAAACATACAAAAGTGGAGACTACACAAATTGAAACAGGTTTGTTGTTGTATTACAGGAAATGCTGCCACCTACAGCAAGTGGATCAACTGTAGTGTACGGTATAGAAATAGGTCACAATCCCCTTTAAAGATTTGAACGTGTCAGCCACGGAAACTCCTATAAAAACACAGAGAGATGGATTTTAAAATCAAAGAACGATTTTCACAGGAACACCAATAAAGCCGGAACATAAAACAATGGTTTGAATCTCTAAGCAGCTGACATTCTGATGCATCTGTAAATCTTGACGGTTTTCCATTCATCATTGGGGAAACCCTTTAAATCAGTCCTGGACAGACAAACAGATTCCGTGTTCTCAGGGTCACTATGACACTCAATCCTTCAACACGTCTGTGTGTGGTTGCCGGGATACATTCGGCATAACAAAGAGGGTCACAACTTTTAATAACAGGGTCTCATAACTTTCAAGAATAGAAAGGTCAGATATGTATAAGGTGTGTGTGTGTGTGGGACGGGATAAAGAAAATCCATGTGGGGTGTGTTAGTTTGCATTTATCACACAATGCCGCTGACAGTTTCAGAGGTGTGGAACACAACAGCAAGACTCACAATGAAGAGTAAAACTATATGTTACTCAAGGGAGCAGTCATACAGCTAATGCTTGTAGCCTATGAAATTACAGTACACGTTTTTAAAGCAACCCGAGGATCATTTCATTTATCTCCAAGACACAATCTCAATACAGTGTGTTTACATTTATTTCTACAATTGTAGACGCTTTTCTTCCATTTTATCAGTATGTGTTGTCTTGTCTTGATGGCTCCATGGTGAGCGTTAGATTTCATTATTATGTTAATGAAGTTAAAATGATGTTTCTATTGCTTTGAATGGCATCAGTTTATCAGCACATCTGATGTGTTTGACACCTGAAGGTGGTGTGTTGCGTGTGAAAGCGGTACCTGCTGTTTGCGGTCTGACGCTGGGTCTATAAGCACGTTGAGAAGGCTCGGCATCTGTGTGTTTTTCAAACTCTCCTGAAGCGCACTACGCAGTTCCTCCACAGTTCGCACCAGGTACCCGCACCCCCCGAAAGCAGTCATTACCTGTTCATACCGCGCCTCTGGCAGCAGGGTCACTGGAGGAGCTCTGAGACACATATACGGTCAAACGTTTCTATTTTTAATCAGTAGAAAATATAAATATATTCTCTGGACTCACATTGTAGTCATGTCACCCATTTTCTCCATCTCTCTCCATGTGTCGGGATCCACTCCACTGTAGATGCCATTGTTGTTGATTACTATAATGATGATTGGGAGTTTATACCTATTCAGAAAAAGGAATAATCATAATGATTCAGAGCACAGCAATGTCATGATCATTTTAACAGTATTCTTTTACTATTCAAATAGTCTATAGATTCAACTAACTGTCTTTTATAAGGATGATGTTAAAGGGCAAGTTCCCCCAAAGATGAAAGTTCTGTCATCATTTTTTCACCCTCTTGTCATTTTCAAACGTTGTATTGCTTTCTTCAGCAGAACACAAAATAATATATTTCTGTGGAAAGTTGGTAACTGTACAGCACTGACCCCCATTCACTTCTATTGTATGGGCACAAAACCAATGCATGTGAATGGGTGCCAGTTACAAACATTCATCAAAATATCATCTTTTGTGCTCTGTGGAAGAAAGAAAGTCATACAGGTTCGAAATAACAAGAGGGCGAGTAAATGATGAATGTAGTTTCATTTAAATCACTTTAACTTGTAGGTTTACCTGCACATGGTCTCCACCTCCATACCAGAGAAACCAAAAGCACTGTCTCCCTCCACACACACCACTCTCTGTGAGCTCTGCTGCGTCTGCTCCAAAACAGCTGCTGCGATGGCAAAGCCCGGGCCCACCCCCATAGTGCCAAAAGTACCCGCATCCAACCTGCACAAAGCATTTCAATTACAATGCTGTAAATAAACTAGTCACTAACTTCTAAGAACAGACCTCCTTACAGCAACCTGAGAAAATGCCTTTCTGAAAAGCATCATGGTAATAGTTCATTCATCACCGCTTAAGAGGTTAAAACCTAGAACCTTTCAGTTGCCACTCCAAATCGTCACCCATTACGCTATACCAACCCTAAACAAAACATGAAAGCCCACACAGCCTGGTGGCACCTCATCAGGTTGGTTTAAAGCAGGGGTCGGCAACCTTTGCGACCAAAAGAGCCATTTTGGGCCCTCGACCAACAAATACAATTTGTCTGGAGCTACAAAATATATGTCACTTTTAATCATACAGTGTTCGGCGCTGTCTCACATCTGTCAAAGACAGAAATCTGTTTGTCATCTCCGGTCACGCTCATATTTACATTGGACGAAATAATTGCATGCATTCGAATGAAATTTCTGAAAAAGCAAAGACATTTACCCAGCCAGGGTGTATGGCTGTGTAAATGTGAATGCTTTTTCAGATATTTCTTGAAGAAATCAGGACAGAAGTGGACAAGAGAGACGAATGACACCAGCAGGTGTAAATGGGTATATGCATCTTTCGTCCACTTGTGATCCGATTGACCAAAACGCATCTTAATACCAGGCATAAACAGGGCCGTTTAAAGACTGCAGGGAGCCGCAGCAGGGGGGCAGAAGAGCCACGGGTCTAAAGGAACTATTTTGCCATGATGACTTGTTTTTGTCCAACTGAAAAAAGGAAGTCATGTATATCTGGGATGGTACATTATAAGATCTTTTTTTTGCTGGTGAACTTTTTAACTGTGAACTATGGAGCGTCTCACCTGTGTCGTGGCAGGTAGTTTAGCAGCGTAGTACGGCCAATGTCCATGGTGTTAGCTCCCTCACTAACTATGATACAGTCTTTGGGCAGGAGCTCAGAGATGTGGTGGAAGGCTGTGTAGTAATTCATGGGTACAGTTGAATGATGAACAAGAGTCTTCAGGAAACAAAGATGGGTCCATTCAGTACTTTACAAACACAGTTGACACACTCCATGAAAAATGTTATGTATTAATAAAATGACAGACAATGATTTGGTTTTATTATAGCACCAATCCTATAACCAGCATATGCTACATCCAGCATACCACACTCCCACCTTTGACATGTGAGCATTTGCAACCATTTTCTCCTTCAGTGTTGCCCACCATTCTGCATCAGATGGGAAGCTCCAGGAATCAGATTTTAAAGTCTCCAACAGCTTTAAAACAGAGAAAGTGTGTATCATGTAACATTAAATCCTTCGTTTTGGTATATGAAACCTTGCTACAAAAGGTGGTTCGTTTTGCTTTACAATGTAATGGATGTCAATGAGGTTAATGGTCTTTCAGTCTTCAGAATATACAAATAATTATTACACAATTATACAATATGTACGTGTCAATCATTCAAATGAAAGATGAGTGAGGGTGCTGAATTTACTGTTACCTGGCTGACCACAGCTCGCATGTCACCCATCAGAGCCGATGCAGCTCTTATATTATTACTCAACTCTTCAGCACACAGATCCACCTGAAAACATTCACACAACAATAACACACACACACACAAATGATCGATCTTGATAGTGGTCCTTTTGTCATGTACACTAGGTATTTGTGCTAGTGTTGTGTTGGTGGATAACACACCTGAATGACCTTCACGTGGGGACTGAACCTGGGTGGAAAACCAAAGTGCAGGATCCAGTTGAGTCTCGCACCCAGAAGCACCACAACATCAGCCTGCAACAGAGCTCTACGCAAAAAAAGACAGATATCATATGAGTGATAATAAAATAACAGAAAAGTAAACATAAATACAGTTTTAAGGGCAACAAAAATGTTATAGCATTTCAACATGCTTGCTTTAAACATGAAAACTACTGGTTGAAAACATCTACAGGTAAAAAAAAAAATAATAATAATAATAGCCCCACATTTTATATAATGCTTAACAAAAATGTTATAAATGATTATAAAAATGACATTATTAGATCTTTATATTAAAAAATGAAGATAATATGAATAGTTTAGACACACACCTGGATCTGGCCGCCGCCACGCAGTTGGGGTGGTCATCGGGCAACACTCCTTTCCCCATTGGTGTGGGAAGGAAGGGAATTCCGGTCACCTCCACCAACTCCCTGACCTCCCTCTCTGCCCTGGCATATGCTGCACCTGCACCGTGACACAGTTATCAAGATTACTGGATATGACGAGTGAATAAAACAAGAAATCAAAAACAGATGTGTTTAGTCATTACGCAAATACAAAATACAACTGACTACATTTTCAAAGTTAAATGTGCTTGTAGGATGAATGTAAAATGGCTGGAGATCATAAGGACACTGCCTGTCCCTTAAATGTCTGGTTCACCTTTTCCAATAATGATCAGAGGCCTCTGAGCCGTCTTGAGCAGCTTTACGGCCTTTGTGACCTCTCTGCTGTCAGCCTGACTCACAGGAGCTGCAGGACAACAGGAAACAAACCTACAGCACATAAAAAGTGAGAGACGGTTTTAACATAAATGAACAAGAAATAAATGTTATGTCTGTACGGCTTCATATACAGGGTTATGACAAGTATGGCGAAAACATTTCAAGATCCATAGGAACTAAAGTAACTAAATATGAAACTTTTTATTGATGATGAATGAAGCTCACCTGACACTGGCCCGGTCTATTTTGGCATTCACCATGTCTCCTGCAATGTCCACATAGCACGCTCCAGGACGGCCGTAAATACTACTCCTTACGGCCTGTGACAGAGAGAATGCACTGTGTATTTTGCTTACAGACAGAAGATCCGGTCACTTAATTTATTGGATAAGTTATAAGAGTGTTTCCATAGCTCAACAGGTAAAACAAGGCACTAGCATTACATGGAAATGCACATACAGTACTGTAGTGACAAAATGCATTGCTTGAAAACAGTGTGAATCACTTTAAATTAAAGTGTCTAAGCCATAAACATGGGTGTGGAGATTTACTTTTTCCACTACAGCCGGTATCATCTGAAGACTGCTTGGTCGAGCAGAAAACTTGCTGTACAGACGACAAGCTTCAACCTGAGGAGAAACACATTGAAACATACTGGGCAGGGATGCAAAGAAATGTGTACAAAGACCTGAATGTTTGTGATTTACACCACAAACCTGAGGAAACTCTTGAAACGCTCCTGTGGTTTCCTGGTTTCTATCAGAGGAGCCGCCAATGACAATGACAGGCCTGCACATGAAAATTCAACTGAGTAATAATCTTGGATAAGTTATTATTAACATGATGTGAATTCAGCCGCATAAAAGTTACCAGCAGTTCACGTTTGCATTGGCCATTCCTCCAAGTGCATGAATCAGGCCAGGTCCAGATACAACCAGACAGACAGCAGGGCTGGAAAAGAACACAATGTCGGTACAAGATTCTGACTCTGAACAAGTACAACTGAGCAATGAATTGGGATGGGACGCATTCATACCGTCCTGTCAAGTAGCCAATGGCAGATGCAGCATAGCAGGCCTGGAGAGAAAAATAGGAATTTATTGACAGTTAAAAAAGTCTTTAATGCAACGAGTAAAAGGTGTGTTTTTGAAAAGTGAAATCGTCTTACTGCTTGCTCATTGCGCATGCCCAAGTACTTGATTCCAGCTGCTTGGGCTGCCATGGCCACCTCAATGATCGGCACACCAACAATGCCAAACATGTACTCCACATTCTGCACATGGAGAATTGAAAAAAAAACATCAACAATGAGATACGAAATTTGAGTATGATGAGAGTATTAATAACTAATGTAAATCTAACAAGAATGAAGTGCATTATATGATTTAATATGATAAACTGTTTAATACAGTTTTCTAAGGGAATCAAATAAATGAGTTCATTTGAAATACACACATCTACATATGATCAAAGATAATCAAACGCAAAAGCGATGGAAGTCCTGCCTTCTAGTAAAAAGAGCCAATCATCAATTGACCGACATTTCTTTCAAAAAGCACAGACCTGCCAGTCTTTTTAGGAAACAAACTTCATGTTACATGTTATGCAAAGTCTAATTATTGATCGGAAATATGATATTTAATCGTGATTTTTTTAATGTTACTTTTCCAAAACTATTTTTTTTAAACAAAGCCCCCCTAAAAGTATTTGTAATTTATACCCATCTCCAGCCATTGGTGGGCTCTCACCAAATCCTTGGTGTTTCGAGTCTGACTTCATCACGGATGGAAAAGAAAAGGTGAACTCAAACTAAAGAGAAGGAATTTTATTTTTCTGTATTTCCAAAGTACTTAAACATATTTTGGTGGGTCTTGAGATAGATTACCTTTGTGAATAAAAAAGTGGATAAAAGCAGAAATGCTATAACATTACTGTCTACCACATATGAAAACATCTTATTGTATTGTTTTGGCAAGATACACAATTGCCCACTTTAAAGATTGTAAGAAACATATTTGTTATAAGTAGAAATAAACTGCTGGTTCTGCACACACAAACATATAATTTATAAATTATTATATATATGAAACCCCAAGCCAACAGCAGCAAACCCTGCATTAAAAATTATAATACCAAGCAAACAGATACAATTTGAGACTGTATATAACAAAACTATGTTGTGTAGCCTACATAATAAAACCGTACATAATTATTCGTGTGCGCATGCGCAACACCTTTGACACACTATGTCCAAGTTCAGAGAACATTATGTTGCAAAATCGTACACTTCAGGTACGTGTATATTTAAACAAATAGACAAGTGTTTTAATTACTAACTTTACAATCAAACGGTTTTATAACATACAGTAACGTTACAGATGTGAGACACTATTGTCTTTTTTTCACATTATAGCATTAATGACCGTAATATGAAACGTACCTGAGCTTTAAGTGCCTCAGCGATCAGCTGAGCTCCAGTTACGTCATCCATAAACACCTTTAAATATGAGTAATGTCACTCATCTGAGACATGAAACTCTTTCTGATCTTTCACCAGCTGCTCTTCTTCACTGGTGACGTGCAGTCAAAGCTCACATCTCCACCTACTGGATATAAATGGCCTAACACGTGCTTACTGCAAGGTTTGTGTGAATAATTTGAATGAAACAATGGATATTAAAGCTATAATTCCCTGGTAATGCACACAATGTTGTAATAAAATGCATTGCTTGAATACGGTGTGATTCGCTTGAAATAAAAGCATAAAATCCATAAACATAGGTGTGGAGATTTACTTTTTCAAGTTTCCTTGACAGGAAATGTGTGTGTAAATCTGACTTGGCATAGTATTATAAATAAATAAATAAATAAAAAAATAGGATTGCAGATAAGAGGTACAAGTGATAATTTACTTCCGAGAGTCTGTGACAAATGTATAAAACAATTGCACAACCTAATGAGATTAATGTTATTCCAAATGTATGTAGATTAAATAAAGGATCAAATACAGATGATGAAAATGTGTAAAACGGTTCAATCCTGACAACTCGTTTCATTTAGCCTACACAGAAACCAAGCAGCACCAGATGTGTCTTTAAAATGATTTGTATAGAGCGGCACATCAGATGTTATAAATATAAAACATAGGCCTATACTCATTCCATAGGACTGCAAGATTAAAACTAAATCATTGATGCTGTTAGGTGGTGAAAAATGTGAGAGAAGAAGAACCACCCACTGGCCCAATGGCCAAGTGACACGGCGGAGACAGGCAAGCGTTCCGTCTTTCCAACGCTGTAGTTTGTTATTGTTTACATTGCATCATTTTGTCTTACTCCAAAAGATACAATGGAAACCTCATTGACGTGATAATAATCATGCAATTTGGATACATGTTTGATTTTCCTGCTTTACTTTAAACTATCCGATTCTCATGTCGCTTAGTCTTGCGCCGGCCGTTTATACGCAGATCTAGCAAGTCTGCCAGAGGCAAGGGACATAAACTTACCTTTGTTTAGTCAGCCTAGACTATTAACACTTAGTTACAAGCAACTTGACATTTTTCTAATCAGAGGTCATGACCACTCCATAGATATAGATAGACCAATCTTTCCTTCCTTCTCTAGTGGCAGCTTTACCTAATCATGCCATGTACACTTAGCTAGAATAATATTACTATAATCAGAGTATGAGGCTTACACTATTCAGATTGGTCAAACAACATATGTGACGTTCTAAACGGAAATTCACATTATTAGCCTCTAAGGTCTAAGTACACTTAAACTAATGCCAAGTTGTAAGCCTGATCTCTAGAAATCTCAGCTGGTGTGTCTTTGCCACCTGCTCATCTCGCGAAACCAACAACAAAGCCCCCCAAACGTATTTGTAATTAATGCCCATCTCCGGATCTCACTTATTAATGAATTTTTTTATTAATAGAAATCTTTGAAAGTAACAATATTATACAGATCAGACAATAGACCATAAAAAGAAGAAGAGAAATAAAATAAAATTTTATTTAAAACACTTGTTGTATGTACAGAATATGTGTTTTTGTACAAGTATGTCTTTGAGGGTGCGTTAAAAGTTCCACAGGTGGGTAATACCTTGTCTTGATGTCTACCGCATGGGGTGCCATATCTCGACTTTCTTTGAGGGTGCGTTAGAAGTTCTACTTTGGAGTTATACCAAGTATTTGCGACTAACATCTAGCCAAAAAGCAGATATTTTTACTGTAGCATTTTGGAGTTATTGACCCCTGAAGTTGGCATATTTCACAGTACTCTTCAATGGGCCGTTGCACTTATGGGACATTTTGAGGTGCTACATCTCGAAAACCTTTAAAGGTGCGTTAAAAGTTCTACATATAGGTTATACCCAGTATCCTTGACTACCACCTGGCCAAAAAACAGACAATTTTACTGCAGTAATATACGCACTGGCTAAGACCAACAAGAGTATAATAAATTGTATAAGAGAAGTGGATCAGAAGAAAATTCGAATAAACTTTATTTTCCAATTGTGCACACACAGACAAGCAACGTGTTGTGCTTTCAGGAGCTCAGAATGAAAAAATACAGTATAGACAAACACAGGAAATGGAAAAAAAATATATAGAATAACAATAAAATACATCAATGATGAAAATAATTAATTTACATTAGATGTACTGTAAATTATAGATATGCAAAGTATTACAAAACGGTGTATACTATGCTTTTTACAAATATACACGTAATTTACTTAATTATGCATAAACCTTATTGCAGACTCTGCACTAGAATATTGCACTTACAAACATGTAGGTACTTTTGGATATGATTAATATTCTTAGGCTGCCTAAAAAACGGTCCTATCAAAGTAATATAGAGAATGGTAGGGGGAGTGGGTGATGGAGGTTCCACGTGAAGTTCACGTTCATCCAAGGGGCATTCAGCATGTCATGGCTTAGACAGCAAGCAGCATCCCATCCTCTGTGCACTCTCTCTCTCTCTCTCACACACATACACGCGCACACACATGTTTGGTAAGCATTTCAATAAATGTTGATATTTTTCTATTGTTACATCTTTAAAAGAATCATCCGGCATCATTGTTTTCCAACAAACTTTGGACGAGTATTTGCTGGTGTTAGCAAAACATTATCAATGTAGGTTTTTATGGATCTGTAAATGATGGGGACAAAAATGTTGTTTTTCCATCACAGTGTAAACGTTTTAAGGCCCTTTTAAATGTAACTTGTTTGTTTTTTCCTTAAAACGTGTTACTTGCATTGTACCTACTGTATATGTGCTCTCTTTTATTGCCATCAATTGGTAAAAATAATCAATTTTACATGTGAATTGAATGCAAATGTGCTTTTAAACAACATTTGTGCAAACTCTTTTGATCAACGGTGTTTAATTTAGTGGGGTTTTTTTTGACAGGTCTGTTTCTCCAAACCACACAGAAATCAAACTTTACACATTCTGTACAAAAGGCCCGGCTGTCTTCAATGCCCTGGATGATATGGACCTATCAGAGCATCTCTTGTTAGTTTGCAGAAAGTGCGCTATTGTTCTTGTGCTGTTCACGTTAACCAATTAGCCTAGCTTTGTTTATATAACATGCTCGATCCTGTATATTTCTGAATGCTGTTTGCTATAAGATGTTGAACTGCTAGTTTACCTATCTGCATTATTATTGGTGTTATGTGTGTTATGTAACAACGCTATGTAACGTTTACACGGGAATCCATGTTTAGTCTGAAAGTTGCCGTTATACCGCATTTGCATGTTGCTAGGGCCCCGTTGTGGACATTTAGAGTATAATTACCTCATATGCGGAATTAATACTGTTATATGGTAATTGTGTTACTATTCAGTGTTTGAGATATGTTTGCTGTGAAACCATTGTATATTCATGTGATTAAGTTTGTTCTTGGTTTAACTTGTTACAGAAAACCACATCTGTATATCCACCAAGCTCTTCAGTAAAGTGGACATCTTCTAAACATTTGTCGAGTGCTTTCTGATCCAAGAATCCATCTCACTCAGTTCTTACCGACTGCCTACCGTGTTTCATACATTCAAATTCATTCATCAACGAACCCTCATTTTCACATTCAGTGAAGAAATTCAAGAATCTTTTCTGATATACAAGTGAATTTCAGAAATATTCAAATGCGGCTTATTCAAAGCAAGACTTGAAGTGATACAGACACATGCAGAATGAGCAGTGAAGATGCTGCAGAACAAAAAGGTTGGTGTCCATTCTCGATTAATACTGTGACTGTTCAGCCATACATCACATTAAAATATCTTCTTTTTTTGTTTCATTTTAGCCCAAACGCAACTGGAAGAAACATCGGAATCAGAAACCTCTTTCCTGAAAAATTCTTTCAATGTAAAGCGCCCGTACGCATGTCTTCAGTGTGGAAAGAGTTTCACGCTCAAAGGCAATCTTAAGGTGCACAAGCGAACTCACACTGGAGAGCGTCCTTACGCGTGTCTTCGGTGTGGAAAGAGTTTCACGCTCAAAAGCTGTCTTAAGGTGCACAAGCGAACTCACACTGGAGAGCGTCCTTACGCGTGTCTTCAGTGTGGAAAGAGTTTCACGCTCAAAAGCTGTCTTAAGGTGCACAAGCGAACTCACACTGGAGAGCGTCCTTACGCGTGTCTTCAGTGTGGAAAGAGTTTCACGCTCAAAAGCTGTCTTAAGGTGCACAAGCGAACTCACACTGGAGAGCGTCCTTACGCGTGTCTTCAGTGTGGAAAGAGTTTCACGCTCAAAAGCTGTCTTAAGGTGCACAAGCGAACTCACACTGGAGAGCGTCCTTACGCGTGTCTTCAGTGTGGAAAGAGTTTCACGCTCAAAAGCTGTCTTAAGGTGCACAAGCGAACTCACACTGGAGAGCGTCCTTACGCGTGTCTTCAGTGTGGAAAGAGTTTCACGCTCAAAAGCTGTCTTAAGGTGCACAAGAGAACTCACACTGGAGAGCGTCCTTACGCGTGTCTTCAGTGTGGAAAGAGTTTCACGCTCAAAAGCTGTCTTAAGGTGCACAAGAGAACTCACACTGGAGAGCGTCCTTACGCGTGTCTTCAGTGTGGAAAGAGTTTCACACTCAAAAGCTGTCTTAAGGTGCACAAGCGAACTCACACTGGAGAGCGTCCTTACGCGTGTCTTCAGTGTGGAAAGAGTTTCACGCTCAAAAGCTGTCTTAAGGTGCACAAGCGAACTCACACTGGAGAGCGTCCTTACGCGTGTCTTCAGTGTGGAAAGAGTTTCACGCTCAAAAGCTGTCTTAAGGTGCACAAGCGAACTCACACTGGAGAGCGTCCTTACGCGTGTCTTCAGTGTGGAAAGAGTTTCACGCTCAAAAGCTGTCTTAAGGTGCACAAGCGAACTCACACTGGAGAGCGTCCTTACGCGTGTCTTCAGTGTGGAAAGAGTTTCACGCTCAAAAGCTGTCTTAAGGTGCACAAGCGAACTCACACTGGAGAGCGTCCTTACGCGTGTCTTCAGTGTGGAAAGAGTTTCACACTCAAAAGCTGTCTTAAGGTGCACAAGCGAACTCACACTGGAGAGCGTCCTTACGCGTGTCTTCAGTGTGGAAAGAGTTTCACGCTCAAAAGCTGTCTTAAGGTGCACAAGCGAACTCACACTGGAGAGCGTCCTTACGCGTGTCTTCAGTGTGGAAAGAGTTTCACGCTCAAAGGCAATCTTAAGGTGCACAAGCGAACTCACACTGGAGAGCGTCCTTACGCGTGTCTTCAGTGTGGAAAGAGTTTCACACTCAAAAGCTGTCTTAAGGTGCACAAGCGAACTCACACTGGAGAGCGTCCTTACGCGTGTCTTCAGTGTGGAAAGAGTTTCACACTCAAAAGCTGTCTTAAGGTGCACAAGAGAACTCACACTGGAGAGCGTCCTTACGCGTGTCTTCGGTGTGGAAAGAGTTTCACGCTCAAAAGCTGTCTTAAGGTGCACAAGCGAACTCACACTGGAGAGCGTCCTTACGCGTGTCTTCGGTGTGGAAAGAGTTTCACGCTCAAAAGCTGTCTTAAGGTGCACAAGCGAACTCACACTGGAGAGCGTCCTTACGCGTGTCTTCAGTGTGGAAAGAGTTTCACGCTCAAAAGCTGTCTTAAGGTGCACAAGCGAACTCACACTGGAGAGCGTCCTTACGCGTGTCTTCGGTGTGGAAAGAGTTTCACGCTCAAAAGCTGTCTTAAGGTGCACAAGAGAACTCACACTGGAGAGCGTCCTTACGCGTGTCTTCAGTGTGGAAAGAGTTTCATGCTCAAAAGCTGTCTTAAGGCGCACAAGCGAACTCACACTGGAGAGCGTCCTTACGCGTGTCTTCGGTGTGGAAAGAGTTTCACGCTCAAAAGCTGTCTTAAGGTGCACATGAGAACTCACACTGGAGAGCGTCCTTACGCGTGTCTTCAGTGTGGAAAGAGTTTCACGCTCAAAAGCTGTCTTAAGGTGCACAAGCGAACTCACACTGGAGAGCGTCCTTACGCGTGTCTTCAGTGTGGAAAGAGTTTCACGCTCAAAAGCTGTCTTAAGGTGCACAAGAGAACTCACACTGGAGAGCGTCCTTACGCGTGTCTTCGGTGTGGAAAGAGTTTCACGCTCAAAAGCTGTCTTAAGGTGCACAAGCGAACTCACACTGGAGAGCGTCCTTACGCGTGTCTTCAGTGTGGAAAGAGTTTCACGCTCAAAAGCTGTCTTAAGGTGCACAAGCGAACTCACACTGGAGAGCGTCCTTACGCGTGTCTTCGATGTGGAAAGAGTTTCACGCTCAAAAGCTGTCTTAAGGTGCACAAGAGAACTCACACTGGAGAGCGTCCTTACGCGTGTCTTCAGTGTGGAAAGAGTTTCACGCTCAAAAGCTGTCTTAAGGTGCACAAGAGAACTCACACTGGAGAGCGTCCTTACGCGTGTCTTCAGTGTGGAAAGAGTTTCACACTCAAAAGCTGTCTTAAGGTGCACAAGCGAACTCACACTGGAGAGCGTCCTTACGCGTGTCTTCAGTGTGGAAAGAGTTTCACACTCAAAAGCTGTCTTAAGGTGCACAAGCGAACTCACACTGGAGAGCGTCCTTACGCGTGTCTTCGGTGTGGAAAGAGTTTCACGCTCAAAAGCTGTCTTAAGGTGCACAAGAGAACTCACACTGGAGAGCGTCCTTACGCGTGTCTTCAGTGTGGAAAGAGTTTCACGCTCAAAAGCTGTCTTAAGGTGCACAAGAGAACTCACACTGGAGAGCGTCCTTACGCGTGTCTTCAGTGTGGAAAGAGTTTCACACTCAAAAGCTGTCTTAAGGTGCACAAGCGAACTCACACTGGAGAGCGTCCTTACGCGTGTCTTCAGTGTGGAAAGAGTTTCACGCTCAAAAGCTGTCTTAAGGTGCACAAGCGAACTCACACTGGAGAGCGTCCTTACGCGTGTCTTCAGTGTGGAAAGAGTTTCACGCTCAAAAGCTGTCTTAAGGTGCACAAGCGAACTCACACTGGAGAGCGTCCTTACGCGTGTCTTCAGTGTGGAAAGAGTTTCACGCTCAAAAGCTGTCTTAAGGTGCACAAGAGAACTCACACTGGAGAGCGTCCTTACGCGTGTCTTCAGTGTGGAAAGAGTTTCACGCTCAAAAGCTGTCTTAAGGTGCACAAGCGAACTCACACTGGAGAGCGTCCTTACGCGTGTCTTCAGTGTGGAAAGAGTTTCACGCTCAAAAGCTGTCTTAAGGTGCACAAGAGAACTCACACTGGAGAGCGTCCTTACGCGTGTCTTCGGTGTGGAAAGAGTTTCACGCTCAAAAGCTGTCTTAAGGTGCACAAGCGAACTCACACTGGAGAGCGTCCTTACGCGTGTCTTCGGTGTGGAAAGAGTTTCACGCTCAAAAGCTGTCTTAAGGTGCACAAGAGAACTCACACTGGAGAGCGTCCTTACGCGTGTCTTCAGTGTGGAAAGAGTTTCACGCTCAAAAGCTGTCTTAAGGTGCACAAGCGAACTCACACTGGAGAGCGTCCTTACGCGTGTCTTCAGTGTGGAAAGAGTTTCACGCTCAAAAGCTGTCTTAAGGTGCACAAGCGAACTCACACTGGAGAGCGTCCTTACGCGTGTCTTCAGTGTGGAAAGAGTTTCACACTCAAAAGCTGTCTTAAGGTGCACAAGCGAACTCACACTGGAGAGCGTCCTTACGCGTGTCTTCGGTGTGGAAAGAGTTTCACGCTCAAAAGCTGTCTTAAGGTGCACAAGAGAACTCACACTGGAGAGCGTCCTTACGCGTGTCTTCAGTGTGGAAAGAGTTTCACGCTCAAAAGCTGTCTTAAGGTGCACAAGCGAACTCACACTGGAGAGCGTCCTTACGCGTGTCTTCGGTGTGGAAAGAGTTTCACGCTCAAAAGCTGTCTTAAGGTGCACAAGCGAACTCACACTGGAGAGCGTCCTTACGCGTGTCTTCAGTGTGGAAAGAGTTTCACGCTCAAAAGCTGTCTTAAGGTGCACAAGCGAACTCACACTGGAGAGCGTCCTTACGCGTGTCTTCGGTGTGGAAAGAGTTTCACGCTCAAAAGCTGTCTTAAGGTGCACAAGCGAACTCACACTGGAGAGCGTCCTTACGCGTGTCTTCGGTGTGGAAAGAGTTTCACGCTCAAAAGCTGTCTTAAGGTGCACAAGCGAACTCACACTGGAGAGCGTCCTTACGCGTGTCTTCGGTGTGGAAAGAGTTTCACGCTCAAAGGCTGTCTTGAGATACACATGAGAATTCACACTGGAGAGCGTCCGTATGTATGTCTTCAGTGCATAAAGAGTTTCAAAGACAGAAGCGGTCTTGAGAATCACATGAAATCTCACACCGAAGAGCGTCCATATGCATGTCTTCGGTGCATTAAGAGGTATAAACACAAACTCACATTAAAGACCACGTGAGATTTCACACTGGATTGTGCCCATATTTGTGTCTTCAGTGTGGAAAGTGTTTCACGCGAAAAGAAAATCTCAAGAGACACATGAGGAGCGCTCATAACCGCAGAGGCTCTGTTGACACGGTCAGTGTTTAGGACTGACGGCTGCGTTTACTTACAGATGTAAATTAATCTGGAAATGTTCTGTTCACACAGCAGCTCATAAATAAGATACTGTTTGTACAAACAAGGTTAAATTCAAAAGATCATCTAATTTCATTTGAACCACCATAACTTAGTTTATTCTTTTTATGACTTAAATTTTAAAATAAAAATATGACCGTAATTACAAACACTCAAGTGGCAATTGTTTGTGACTTTGTTTTGATTGTCTCCTATTATTCAAATAGTAATAAATCATATCACTCAACATGTGCTTGCTATCCTAGCTTTGCTGTTTTTACAATATTTAATAGCCTGTAGTTGATATTAATTAATAACACATTCTATTCTCCACTATGGAAAAGAAAACAGGCAGAAAATTGTCAAGCAAGAGTTTTTACTATGTTAGAGGTCATTAAAACATCAAAATGACATAATGACTAACATATTTTAAACAATACTACATCATTTATTTCGTTGTAAATCTAGGACATTGGTTACCTAACTCTTCATCTAAACATCATAGATGTCATTATGCACAAAGAGGTTGTATTTGTCAGTGTTTGCAATGTTGCTGTTTCTGTTTTCCTTCACATTGGCTTTCCTGCCCATTGCTTGAGCTTCACTCTCTCTGCCTTCAAGATACGACTGGAGAATCTGGAAAAACTGAAGATCACAGATTCAACAGAAGATGGACCTAAAGTGTAGCACAGATTACAGAATAATACATTGTAAAGAATTTCTGTAGAAATTTCAGTATTATTGGCAGCAGTTTGTCAGTAACTTACTGTAGATTTACATTTATGTAATTCACCGGAAACAGTTAAAGATAAATTATCATAAAACACTAACAAGTCTTTATCCTTACAGAAAAAAACGTATAAATAACCGCCTCGTGCAAAGCATTCTGGGAACCAAAATAGAACAAAAACAGAAAAAGGCTTATGTGGATTTCTGATTCCCAGGATGCTTTGCATTAGGCTGTTATTTGATCAGGTTTTTTGTAACGATAAAGACTTGTTCATTTTTAATGTTCATTTATCTTTGAACAAACAAACTGTTGCCAATAAATTAGATAAATATAAATCTACAGTAAGTTACTGGCAACTAGCTGCATAACTACAGCGTTTACAGTGTACGATTGGCAAAACATCTGACTGATAATATACATGCATGCACACTAGGTATAAATTCTGGTTGGATAATTTGAGTTATCAAAATCATGCATAAATATCAATTTGCGCAACACATGCAAGTGTAAACCTAACACAAGCCAGCACTTTGACTTGACTGACAAACCTAACCTGGCAAAACTGAGAAATAAACTAAAATGACAAATTCATGTCCTGTCATGTATCCACTAGCAGATGCACAGATATTCTAAAAGCTCACTCTAAATGCTTACTTTCAAAATGAGCAGAACTTGATCACTGCATGAACACAGAGATTAAAACATAAAGAATCAACAGAGATGTTTGACTCACCAGGGTCCGGCTCTGGGGGTTGCTCAGAGATCTCCACTCATCTGTGTTGGAAACGTTCGACTCAACAGGGACCATCAACAGTGTCATCAGAGCCAACAGTGTCAACCTGGATGCACAACACACAGACATTACAACCACAGCTTTGGGCTTTTCAAACCATCACCTGCCTCAGACCACCAAAACGTCTTAACCTGACCAAAACCTCACATGTTTGCAGCGCCTGTTCCCACGGGCTCAGTTTGAAGCTGGGTTGCCTCTGTTTCCAAAAAGCTTCCTCGCTTGCTTTTATACAGTGTACAACCTATGCCACATGTGAACAATTTTCACCTTCTGACAAATTGGCATTTCTTTTTGTTCAAAGAGTGCCATAATTGATATAATTAAGCTACTTTATAGCGTCATCATGGCTCCCTTAGAGACGTACAGCTTAGAATAGCCTCAAATAATGACAGTGGTATTCATGGATTTAACCTTTACAGGGGCATGATGTTAAAAACTGCCGGATGTGTTCAACATGGAGGTGAAATTAAAGAAAATATTTTAATGAATATTGTGCAGGGGGAACGTTGACAACCAGAAATGTTGTTACTACAAAAACAATTCTCGCACAGAATGTCACTTTAAGACAAACAGTTTTATCACGTGTATGTATGATTTGTTAGCTGGTACATTTAAAGCATCATTTAGGTTTAGGGTATGGTTGGTTTGGGGGTTCATTCATTCATTTTGACCATTTAAAGATAAGTGGTATAAGGTATAAATCTCATAAACTTGATATACATGTTTGTTATCTAATGTATGGTTATTGTGAGAAAACTGCTGCAATATAACATATTTTTCATTACGCAGATACTGAATTCAGAAATGGTTTCCTATTTACCACAAATTGCAGTATTTTTCAGTTTTCCATAAAAGACAGTAATTGAAGTGCACACATTGAGACAAACTCTCTGAACCCTACAGGCGGGGAAAAAAACAAGGCAGGATGTGCTGAACTTTCATGAACTGAGACTTGAAAAAGTTTCCTCTGGCATCTTGGGAGACATTGCCAGAGTTCTTCTGGATTTAGTTTGTCTCAGTTTCACAATTTTCTTCATGGAATAATAGAAAGATTTTTGAACCTAGATCTCTGTGTGGAGCATCCGCTGTTGTCACTTCTTGTGCATACCAAAACCTCAATGGATTATTACAAATAATGACAAAAGGAATGTTTAAAAATGTAAAACTCTATTTACTACTGACACACTACGGCAAAAGATGTTAATATCTGTCTTAACTGGCTTTTATTAAACCATTATTTTATTGCCTTTTGCACATGAGTGTATATCTACGTTCAAAACGCATTTAAACACATTAAATAATTTAAAACATACATGAAAGTTATGCTGGTCTAGTGAGACAAAATAAATCAGTTTTGTACAATGCACTGGCAAGTTTGCAAGATGAACAGACAAAAATTATTCAAATTACTCAACTCATTTATTTATTTAATCAACCATAAAATATACAGGAATCTCTTGTTCTGAGTCAGGGTCAAGCAGTGACCACTCGCTGTACCAGTCACTCCATTTGCCACATAAATGGACAGAAAGGCAAACGCGGATGCCCGCTGACCCACAACTCAGTCGGGTAGCTGTACTAAACAGATTTCCAGTTTCAATCATTCAATCATCAGTTCCAAAGTTTGAACAGAGACAAGGGTTTTCTGACAGGCCATCACAGAAGAATTGAGTGGTTTTGTTTACTAAATCAAAACGAGAATACCTGCCCCAAAAACGTAATGTTAATAAGAGCCAGAAAAAATATAATATATATTTATATTCATATATCAACATACAAAGAGATCAAATGCTGTTCTACCATTGGTTTACACAGTGTTCCTCATCTTGGAGCAAAGCATGCTGGGAGCCGTTTGCCTCATTTTCAGTGCTTTTCACAGACGTAGTGTAACTTCTTCGTAGATTTGTTCTTCCAAGCTGCCCCATGCTTCCATACAGTAATTTACGAAGGCACAAGATGATGATGGTGATGATGAAGAAGAAAACATGGAAAGTAAAAATAAATACCATAGATAAAAATAATAATTTATCCTAAAACTGAAGATGGAGACAAATAGCTTTTTACTTCACTCATGCTTGTGACCAAAAGCATTACAATGCTTATGTCCTTGCAGTTTTCAAACTAATAACTTTGTAATTTCGTTTCCTCAAAGGGACAGAGAAATTCACTGCTATTAAAATCGCTTTTTAAAAAATAAATCATTTCTTTGCCTAAAGGTGTAAATGATCGACTCAGAAGTGCACACTGACTTTAAACCGCTGAAAGCATCACAATTATCCCACTCTTAAAGTTAAGGACTGTTTCAATTCCTGACAATCATAAAGGAGTTGAAAAGAGCTGAATCCCAAATCACGACAGTCTCAAACTGCCTGTGCAAATATTGGTCCCAGGCTGCAGATTCTTGTCTTGTTATTGCCATAATGGGGGTCCGCCCACCGATCCATTACCTTTTTGTGGGTGAAGCAGAGTACTCGGAGGTCTCTGCTAAAGGACAAGATGTGCTGGCAGACTTTGAGCTGATGAATAATGGGGCTGGGAGGACCAGCCTACGACGCCTTGTGTATATGTTTGTGCGCGTGTGTTGCAGGTAGAGACTCTTAAGGCTCTGCGGAGTGGCCGGCCGCCGGGTAATTAAGACAAGATGTGCGCCTCTCCTCCGCCTCAGTAGGTCTCGGAGTCAGAGTCATTTAGCTCGTCGTCCTTGTAGTAGCCGTCATGGCGGCTGATGCTGTTGAAGCTGCAATAGGAGCTGTGTTCGGAGCGGAGCATGGGCAGGCTGTCGAACGTTACGCTTTTAGTGGGGCTGGTGAAGTGATTGATGGTGCTGAACGTGAGGCTGGGCACCGCAGCTCCTCCGGGGGACACTGGCATCATGGTGGCCAGGATTAGTGCCAGGCAATCTGCCACATCTTTGTTAGGAGCACAAGCCAGGGCGGGAGTGTAGCCTTTCAGAGAAATGAGATGAGACTTTTTTGTAAGAATTCAAAAACTGCCAAAATGATAAGGGTTTATTAATATAAAAACACAAGAAAATTGTGTTCTTGGATAATGTTTACATCAAGCTTAGTAAAGAAAACTGCCACCAATATACCAACATATAGTGTATCCGTAGAAGTAATTGTGAATTCAAACTACATTCAAGCTTTTCCTAAGTTTGCAATTATAAGGCATCAACATTTACCGTTTTCATCCACGGCTAGCACACTAGCCCCCTTCCCTAGTAGTTCTTGGACCACCACAGTCAAGCCATTCCTAGCGGCCACATGCAGAGGCCTAGAAGAGAATATCCAGCATACATTTAGATTTCTTTTACAATACATTTTCATATATCTATAGAGCCGCAGAAAAATAAAGAGATTATTCAAATTTTCATTTAATCAGCATTTCTAGATGTATTGTGGTCATTCCAGTCCGGTGTCTGTTGAATTTCAACAAAATCAAACCTCAGGACAGACAAAGTCATCCAACAGCAATGTGAAAGACTGACAGCATGACTAGACACACGAAAACTGTGATATGATTCCAGGTCACCACGTAAAAAAAAATGTTTTTTACTTTTCCTAAATGCATGTACAAACATTACTGTTGAAATGTTTCAAAGTCAATATAAACTTTTATTTGCTGTATCTGAGGTCTGAAAAAAAATACAGAGCATCTTTTCTGTTATTTTGACCCGCTTCTCCAGGTTTCGTTTTCTGCATATTAATGAAAATAGAAACAATATTTTTTAATATTGGAGAAATATTGATAGCAGTTCACAGAATGGATTTTTTTTACCCAAACACATACCTATAAATAGAACGTAAAACAACGAAAATAATTTTGATGTCTTGTGTGCTGCACATACGTTTGTAAAGCTGCATTGGTGGAGTTGATGAGGTTTCTGTCAGTGATCTTCTCCAAGATCAACAAGGCACTGGTTTCATGGCCCTAAAGAGAGCAAACAAAAGATAAAGCATTTCTAATGGCAGACAGCAGTCATTGTCATAGCAGCATTACAAAACGTGGATAAACAACCAGTAAATAGCAGATTACAGTCAGTCATGTCTATTTCAACTTCACTGAGTATTCCACAGACAAGAAAAATTAAAGACAACAAACCCTATGCAGCAGAACAGTCTTTCAATGAAGAAGAACCATAAATGAGAAATGAGAGTGTTTCTCACCTTACTGCAGGCCAGATGGAGAGCAGTGTTTTTGTTGGCGTCCTGCAGTGTGAGATCTGCTTTTGCACTGCTCACCAACACCTCTGACAAACACACACAACGCCAAACTTTACGGATGAATTCAACTACACGCAAACACATTCATTCTGAACTTCAGACTCTCACCGACTGCGTTAGTCTGGCCGTTCTCAGCAGCCATCATGAGGGGAGTTTTGCCACCGGCATCCACGCAGTTCACCTGTGCGTTGTTACCCAGCAGGAGCTGCAGACACTCCACGTGATCTGTGAACGCTGCAGCGTGAAGAGGAGTCCTGACAGACAGAAATTCGGAAATGAGAAACACAGAAGAAATGATGTATTACCGTTTTACATCTTTTAATATGAACTCCAGCATTATGTAAACTTAACCGTTATTGCACTTTGAGGCTTCATACAAATATTTTACTTAATACATCATAATAAAATATATTTACATAATATCCAAAACATTATGAGAAAGAAAAAGGTAGCGTGTTACCTGTTTTTAGAGTCAGTTGAGATGACGATGGCCGCACCAAGCGTGTCTATCAACATCTCAGCTGCTCCTTCATTGTCATTTATACTGAAGGTCATTAAGGAGAAAGCTTTAATACTCCCCACACTTATTCAACACACAGTCCCACACAAAAAAAACACTTACACAGCACAGTGAAGGGGGCTAAATGTGTTCCCTTCAGTCTTATGGAATAACTCCTGCTCCAGCAGCACTTCAACGCAAGTGTCATGACCTGTAAAGAATGAGAGTGGAAACATCTGTGAAAATGTGATGGTGGTATTTTAGGTTTGTGCTGGCTGGGATTTGACCTATAAATAAATATAAAATAAAATGATTTGAATACGAAACAACACAAAAAACATCCTCACACCAATCAAAATGAGAATATTAGACAACTTGTTTTTGCATTATAGCAAATTTGTGCATTGCGGGATCCATACAGCCGCACAGAAATAACAAGAATGAATATTTTACTTTCATTCAGGAGCGTAAACCAAAAATTAGGGACGCTTCGTGTGATTTTCATTTGTGCATCCTGGCATCAGATTTGATGTAAACGGACTGCAGTAGAAACAGGATCTACTCTATCAACCTGTGACTGCAACTGTTTATTCACCGTTGTAACAGGCCCAGTGAAGGGGTGTGTAGCCCTGGTGGTCAGTGATGACAGGAATGCTCTCTACTGACTGGGCAGCATGCAGAAGTCCCCCCAGAACCCCAACGTGACCACAGGCGGACGCCAGGTGCACCGGAGAGCGCCCCTTACAGTCCCGTACCATGAAACTGGCACTGTGCTGCAGCAAAGCCTCCACACACTCCTCATGACCTGTCACCGCCTGAATCAAACAACAAATACGCTCATCATCCAAGTAATTCAACCACAGAAACAAGTACAGCAGTACCTTAAGAATAAAAATAATGTTTTCCGGTGCTAAAAGAAAACATGATTTACCCCTCTGTGCAGAGCAGTGCGACCCCACTTGTCTTTGGCATCTACATTAGCTCCCTTATTTATAAGAGAGTAAACACAGTCCGTGTGTCCGCCCAGCACAGAAAGCATCAGAGGAGTCCTAAAAAACACATACGAATCACTAGTATAGTTTTATTTGTAATAAATCAAAATATGCATCATATGTAGGTCTTATACATACTGGCCAATTCCATCCTGGATATCCACTGCACTCTGCAGGTCGGCATTCCCGATCAACAAACGCAGACACTCCGAATGACCGTTTGTAGCTACAAGGAAAAATAAAATATACAAACACATGACGCTTGAACACATCCTAAGGCTGAGATTTACCATGATAACAGATAAGCGCTTAAACACGTACCGGCAGCATGTATGGGGGTCCGTTTGAGCGTGTAGTCCTTCACCAGAATGGAAGCCCCCTGGTTGATGAGAACATCTACACACTCCACATGGCCTTTAAAGGCAGCCAGGTCCAGCGGTGTGTGTCCATTTGCGGTTCTCACATCCAGGTCCAGCAGAGATTGAACTAGCACTTCCAGCGCCTGGTGATGCCCATGGTATGCCTAAAGACAAATATGACGTTTAAAAGAGAAACCCAACCAAGTATTGGAGGGAAACAAAGTTGAATTATTATAGTTTTGTTTTCAGTTGTATTATTATTTTACATTTTGACGTTTTTATTTTAGTTTAGGTTAACCTTTCAAATTTTCTCAAGTTTTTCAAATAATGTTTAGGCCGACATTTTATTTGACTCCAATTAACAGTAACATTCAAATAGTTTTCACAGAAATAGGTCCTGATCACCCTAATTTGTTTATCTTGCGCTAATAAAGATCAAGGCTGCGGAAAGATCATAAGCACATGGAACATAGCTTTCCCGGAAAATATGCATTGCTCCAAAGAACAAGCATTATTGCTATCAGAATCCTTTTTTTCTGATAACACAGCAAGTTTCCTATAGTCTCCAATTCTATACGTCTGTTGATTTTCAATATTTGTTGAACAAACAGACAGAGATTGTACTCACAGCCAGGTGGAGTGGGCTGACCGGAGCACGTACGTCAGAGTCATTTAAGATGTCTGTCCCTGAGGTTTCCATTAACTTCACAAGACACAAAAGTCCTAATTAGGTCAGATCGCAGAGGGCAGGGCAGTGACTTTTAATGTAGTCCATCACAATACTTACCACATCTAAAGGAGTCTCACTCGCAATCTAATGAAGACAAAAAAATTGTGAGTTGAAAAGCTAAAAGCAGAAATCCTTTCCAGCAACGATTTTAAGTGTTTCCTCACCAGCTCCAGACACAGGCGGTGTCCGTACGCAGAAGCGTAATGCACTGCATTGAAGCCCTGATTGTCTCGGATGCCTGGGTTAGCATCATTCCTCAGCAAATACTCCAGGCACCTAGATAGGGAATGAGGGAACGGTAAATACACACTTCTTACAGCATCGCTCATCAAAAAGTCACATGTGACGCTACAACTCACTTTCCATCAGCATCAGAAGCGGCGGCATAGTGAAGTGGGGTACAGCCCCTTTCGTCAAGCTCATTGACGTTGGCTCCTGAACCCACCAAAGCAAACAGGCACTGATAGTTGCAGTTTGCAGCTGCATAGTGCAAAGGTGTCCTGGAGAAGAGATTGTTTGCTCAGGTCTCACTATCAGGCAAAATACACTTTTCTAACAGGAAATTAAACAACCCCCACAAGCCCTGTGACAGACAGAAGTTAAACAGGTACTAATAGTATAGTAGAGGTTAACGCACCTTCCAAAGCTGTCCTTCCTGTTGAAATCTGCCCCCGTGTTGAGCAGAAGATTCAGACACTCAAGGTTCCTGCAGCGACAAACACGCATTAAAAAACTTTAATGCGCTTTCGAAGAGAATTATTTTTAAAAACACTAGGTGGTGGGTTCAGATCCTTACCCGCCAGCAGCGGCAGCATGTAAACAAGTCCTTCCAAAGTCATCAGGGGTGTCTATATCAAAGCCTGCAAGAAAAAAAGAGACTTGCTTCAGTACATCCTTGTAAGCAATAATGCAGAAAAGCCAATCCATGCACAGAACGCACACCGCCTGCCTAATTCAGCAGCGTCATAGCTTACCGGATGACAACAGCTTACGGCAGCAGTCCGAGAAGCCGCTGAGCGCAGCCAAATGCAGTGGAAACATGCCATGGACTCCTCTACTGCAGGAACAATAACAGCTTGAGTTACAATCACGCAGACGGCAGATGAGGAACTAATTAAAACATCTTATGATACCTAAAATAAATGGAATAATAAATGTCACACCTATTTAAATGCATTTTTGATACACAATTAAACTTTAATGCCAGGGAAAAAGCAGTTACGCTCAATAATTTAAGCTACAATATGTACATTTGGACCACTAGATGGCACAATTTCAAAACAACAACAAAAGGCGAAGCAAAATGACGCAATGTAGGAGAGTGGAATTATGGGACATGTCGTTTTCACCATTCAGAGGCATATGGAGATCGGCAATCATGTTCACGGACGAGGAAATTAATGAATTTTATTTTGTCATTGTTATGAATAAACTTGCAAGAAACGTGGAATGTAATGCTACGTTAGCCCGCGAATTATATCGGACTGTCAATTGATCTGGTAGCGCAATGCTACACAGTTTTATGTGTTTAAAACAGTCATCGTTTAAAAAGTCAACTACGTTTGCGCTTTTTTGGGTTTCCTTTACTCGCCAAGGAGTAATCGTGATCCATAATAACAGAACAGCATATCCTAGATGCTGTATAACCACTTCCGCATTTGCGTGTTGTCGTAGTTTCTACAACTGGAAGCTGAGGGTATTGCGAAGCAGCGGATATCATGTCACTGATATGCGAAAAATACAAGGGAGGGGCCATTATTTTATATAGGCATTTCTCTGGATTCTTGGGAACATTTGGGATAATGTAAGTACACAACTGCATGAAATATATCACACCGTGCAAGTCATTTTGGGATATTTAACAACAAAATTCTTCCATATTGTGGCTTTAACAGGCTCGTTCTTACTTTGCTGTACCAGCTCCATTAGTGATCAGTGTGTTGATGAGAAGCTCGTGTCCGTATCGAGCGGCGATGTGCAGAGGAGTGTTCCCGTTCTTATCTTTACAGTCAATCTCAGCACCTACACACACAGAAAAACACGACAGTGTTAGATACCGTGACCGTGCGCTTCACTTACAGAAAACAGCCAAAACGAAGACTCACCGTTCTGAATAATCGCCTGAGATCTCGAGAACCTTCCATGGATTGCGGTCATGTGAAGAGGGGTCTTACCGTCCTTACTCTTTGTGAAGAAAACACAATGGAGCATAGCAGATCAACTAGGGTTTGAACAACATGTCGACACAAGATTTTTTGTTTATTTGAACCAGCTGACTGTGCTGTGTTATCTAGGATTCCCAGCATATGGAAACTCCTACCCTGATATTAACGTCGGCGCCGTTGCCAACGAGCAGCTCGAGGCAGAGCGCCCCGTGACGCGAGGCAGCGGTGAAGTGAAGTGGTGCGAAACCCTTCTCGTTGACCTGGTTCACATTTGCTCCACACTCGATCAGCTCATTGACCACCACATCCTGGCCGTTGTAGCACGCCACGTGCAGCGGTGTGTTCCCATATCCATTTGGCTCATTCATCTGTAATCACACCCAGATATTAAATGACTACCTGAGATTGAATTCATTTAAGTGTGAATGCATTTATACGTTTTCTATACATTCTTAATGTGCAGAGCAGTCTACAGTACTTTTTTAAATGCATTTCCATACGAATGGATGGAGGTATGTTTGAAACTAGGGCCGCAACAACTAATCGATAATAATCGATAATCAACAAATTTTTTATTCAACAAAGTTATCGATTAGTTGGTCTGTGATGTCACTTGTGATTATATTTGGAAAAACCCAATTTGCGGCGTTTGCACTTTGCAAAGTACATAAATAGCCTGATTTGGGGGTTTATTTAGTTCAGAGGTGGGAGGTAATGAAGTACATTTACTTGAGAATTGGACAGCAAATTCTCTTGCGATTTTGAAATCTCTACTTAAAACATTTTTTTTAGGATTGCTTTTACTTGATTATATTAATTGTTTTTGTTGTTGTGGTGTTGTTTTACAAATTGTGTTGTTTTACATGATGTGATGTCTATTGTGAAGCGCTTTGAGAAAGCAACTTTTAATTGCATTATACAAAATAAATGTATTATTATTATTATTATTATTACTTAATTTGAGAATCTGTACTGTACTATACATATGATTTTTTCCGGAAACTTTATACTGTATTTCACTACATTTGAATGACAAATATCTCACTTTTCATGCCACAAAAAAATATGATTTCCTTGGCCAAGCACCCCCTCCCTCCCACGTTTGGGAGAGACTAGGCTGCTTCTAATCTGACACACCTGAATCAACACATCAGCCTCGGTGTGTTAATGAGGGAGACATCCACAGTATTTTGGGGGGCGAAGGCAAATGAGTTCTCCCATCTCTGATCTCAAAAAATCTAATTAAATTTTTAATCTGATAATTCGAAAAATAATCGTCCAACTAACAGATTATCAAAATAATTATTAGTTGCAGCCCTATTTGAAACGAATCAAAATTTAAAATGCAATACTGTTTAACGTAAAAAAAAGGAAATAGAATAAAGTCACTTTAAATGAAAGCGTGCATTAAACATTCATAGTTTGGTAGATGTTCACACTCACATCCACTCCAAGGTCCAGGAGGTACTTCACCACACTGATCATGCCGCTGGATGCAGCAGCATGAAGAGGTGTGTACGCCTTCTTGTCCTTACACGTCACCTCCGAACCATGAGACACCAGCAGTTTCACCACCTCCATGTGACCTGAGACACACAAACACAGAGGTGAGGATCTAATGGGTAATGAATATTGCCTTGAAAGAGAACGGAGAACGATTTCATTCAGTCTCACCCATGTATGCCGCCCAGTGGATCGCTCTTCTGTCCTTCTTATCGAAGGCGTTTATATTGGCTCCCCTGGAGAGCAGTAACCGCACCATCTGACAACAGAAAACGTGTATTTTACACAAAATTTGTATTTATGAAACATTATTAAAATGTGTTTTCATGGCAGCACAATATGGAGGAAAAATCTTCAAAGATTTTAAATATGTGTGCAAACGCTTACTGACCTCAAGGTGGCCACTGAAGGCAGCGTGGTGCAGGGCGGTGCGTCCGGCCCGATCGGAAACATTAACGTTGCTCAGCAGTGGCACCAAGGCCTCAGCGCACCGTACCGCTTTGTTAGCGGCAGCCACATGCAGAGGGGTCTGCCAGTTCTTATCTCGAGCGTTCACATCGGCAGAGTGCTTAAGCAAAACCTGCACTGCCTCCTGCAGAATAAGAGAAAATATTTTGCATTTCATTTCCCTTTAGATGAATGTACAAGTTTATAGCTTGTAACTAAACGACTAATACAATTCAGGTCACAATTTATCAAAGAAGAATATACACTCTAAAGGATCAGAATGTGTTTGTAAGTCCAAAAGAACATCTACAGCATGTTTTTTGTCTCTGTGATCGCCGTACCTCGCTGCAGGAGGCCACTGCACGGTGCAGAGGAGTCAGCCATTTGTTGTCTTTAGCATTTACCCTCGCTCCTACAGCCAACCAAAACATCAACAAATTCATTACGAATAACAGTACAATACATCAATCAAAGCCACATCTAAAGAATCCGGAATCAAATGGAAGAAACATCAGACACTTTAAAAAAAAGCATAACCTGGATGAATATTCCACACGCATTTACCTGATAAAATTAGAAGCTCTATAATCTCAGCATCTCCTAAGTAGGCAGCTGCATGCAGCGGTGTCCTCTTCTCATTGTCCTGAAAGAAATGCAAGTGTTGTTACAAGCTCTCGAGTCCTGAATATGTTTAGCTGGTAATAAACAGGTGGTTTCTACAATAGGTAACTAAGCTAAATTCTTACTTGGACATTCACATCCTCTTTCTTAAAAATGAGTGAGCGCACTTCATCTGGATCAACATTGAAAATGGCTTTAAGTAGGGGAGGCTGAAACACAGAGAAACATTAAGTAAAAAAACTGACAATGAGAAACTTTGTTGAACTGTGACATTTCAGCGAAGTCTTCAGGCACGAACTTAAAAGTAGAATTTGAGGTTGTTTGGTCTAACTGAGGATGGTAAACATGGTTGCACCTCTTCCCCCAAAGACATCCGACTGCAAACCAAAGCAAAAACACCTCGAGGTAGTGTTGTCATGAGACTACATGTGTAATCGCTTATGTAAGTGCATCTGTAAGTGCAGAGTGATTCGAAATAAAAATCAGCTTATGCCTCTCTGCAAATGTATTTACTAGAAAAGCATAATAGAATAATGTCTGATTCTTCCAAGTGTTGATTTATAATGATGAATCTAAAGAAAATGTTATAAAGGAATTGCTTCAAAGCTTTGATTATTTTTTTAAACAAAAACAAACATGGGACCCTGGACAACAAAACCAAAACGAAAATTAGATATTTACATCATCTGAAAGCTGAATAATTAAGCTTTCTATTGATGTATGGGTTGTTAGGATAGGACACAGTGGTGTAGTCTACGTGATAAGCAGGTATACGCCGTATACCCACAAGAAAAGATCAAGGATTTCCGTATGCCCACTTAAAAAAGCACAATGCTACGTAACAACATCGTTTCGTGTCTGAAAAGTGTGACGCACTCACTTTTGGACCATTGGTGCAACTGGGAGATATGAAACGAAAGGAGATCATGAAAGGCAAGCATTTAAACTACAATATGTCAGTGTTTACGTAAGCCTGCCCCCGAAGCTATTGGAGCATTGGAGAACAACAGACTTCAAATTCAGACTTTTTTCTGTTTATTTTGGTGATCATTATAATAAGAAGTGACAAGGGAGACAATGAATCTTTTTACATCAATATCTGACAGTATCTCTTATTGTGTGTCATTAAAAAGCAGGTCAGTATTTGAGTGATTAACACCCTGTCTACATCAGACACAATGCAACACGACAACCTGCTAGTTCTTAATGGGTTTGTCGTGTCGGCCCGTGCCGCATCCAGTGTGTACATATGTCATTTTAAAATGGGTTGTAATATGTTCTATTGTCTTTTGTTGTGTTGCATCCACTGTGGGGGTTAAGGGTACAGCGCAAAGTGCAGCCTTACATTGATGCACCAAAATTGGTTTAAAACAGAATATACCTTTATAATAAAAAAAAACGAAATAAGCCAGAATCAAATAACCATGCGCAAAATAAATGTGTTTAGGCTAAATGTCTGAATGCAAGGGAACATAATTTTCAAAACAGAAGCCCCAAATAGTAAAATTAATGGACATTTCCCTTAAACATCACGTAACAATGCTGTGCCATACAATACAAGACAAGATCTTGCCTCAAAACTATTCGATAATAATGAATCATTTTTCACAAACGTTCATTACCAATGAACTACCAATAAAGTTACTTGATTTACCGCATGTAAGGAATGCAGTAAAGCATCTTACCATTTAAAAAGACAAAAAGTCCCTTTCAACTTTTCCTCCTGCACACCCTTTCTCCGTCCTCCTGACCAACATGCTTGCTTTCAGTGCAGAGAATGACAAGTTCCAAGTGTTTTGGTTATATTACTTTTTTTGTTTTGTATCATGTAACCAGTCTAAGTAACTGGCTACTATTTAGGGTCACCCCTACTACACACTGCCCCAAACTCACTGGTAGAGGGCAAGAAGAGCTTGCACACAGACACACCAAGCACATAGAGAAAGGGTGTGTGGGAAACGCTAAGCTTTCGTCAAGCCCTGATAAACTCAGTCAGCCGTCTTCTCTGCGAGTAAGATATGTGAGTGACTGTTGGCGTTTACGTGGAAAGGCGAGTACATGGAGGAACGCATATTGAAAACTCCACCACACCACACAGAGAGTGCCGCTTAGTGTCGACGCCAGATTGGCACGCAACATGAGAGAGAGAGGCGCTGAGCATCAACACGCTGAAATAAAAACGTAAAGGGCAATCGTAAAAAATATATTTGCGGACGGCCAGTGTTGATAGTGTGCCGGGTCGCCACAAATAAATCAATGTATGTGAAAAACTCTGTGATGTTGTGCACCAATGTGGGGAGAACAGATGGAGAAGACAATTCAATTGTTTTAACCCAAACAGTAGAAAAGCTTGCTTTTCATGCTTACCAGATATTTGATTGACAGTAAATATTTCACCAATTTCCATTAAGACATTCAGTGACAACATGTGACAAAAGGAATGACACTTCGAAACCGAGACAGTCCGTACCGGTGACACTTGAAGCTATTCTGTGCAGAAACCTAACTCCTCCACATACTCATGCATTTGCAGGATAAGATCTCTATACTTCCATAAAAAACAAGCATCACAAACAATACCCATGCATTCCACATCCACTGTGGTACAGACTCGCTGTGACTTATGGGAAATATGTGCAGTATGACAAAGTAACAGGAAGTGTTCAGTCTCACATTCTTGAGTGTTGTGAACTGGTTTCTAGCTGCTCAATTGACAAAAATGATAACAGCCCAGTGTTCATTTGCCTTAGGGTTTATACCATGCACTACCCTTGAGAACAATTCTATAGCCTACATGGAAAACAATATAATTACAAATCTAATGTACATGAGAGCTTGCATTTTGGAAAAAAGATGTCTTGTTTTTATATAAGTCAGTTATAGATTGAATGTGTGTAAAACAAACACAATACAGCACATTCAGTTAAGGTTGTTGTCAGTAATGGCCAATGACAAGCTCACAATGAGAGTCGTGAGAACACAACAAGCAAGCCCTTGTGCTTAAAGAAAGCTTAGTTTGAAAAAGACTCCATCATTGGCACACTATGGTGCTAAGCTAAGACAAGGCTGTGTTTGTCACACATGCACCTTGCACTCAGTCATATGCACATGCTTTTCAATGTCTTTTTAAAGCGTTGGGATCGTGCTATGTCTCCATTAAAAATAAAAAAGCCCCCCTTGATAATGGCATCACCACAGAGATGTGCTCTTCTGTATCTCCTCCCTCACTAGAGACAACGCAGTGGTGTAAACACAAAAATACACCTCAACACTACAGAGCTTTACTTCTGTTAAGCACACACTTACTATCAATGCCAAGGTCATGGGTTTGATTCCCCGGCAACAACAGACACTTGACTGATAAAATGTACAACCAGAGTGCACTGCAAGGCATTTCCGCATACGAGCAAAATGTGATCGCAACGTAAATGAAAGTTCCTATGAAGAGACATGTATAAAAGAGCAGGACACACACACAATTTTAAACTGTATTATAAAGTGGATTTAAATGGGAGTTGTCCAAAGAAAGGTCAAGTTCACCGTGCCTTAAAGATCCAAGCAGAATACGACAGAGCAAATTATAAGAATTACAAAAGCATATTCACAGTGAAGACCTGTCAACGTTTAGATGTCCAGATGAAGAGGGAAATGTGGTTACTTTAAGACGTCAGTAATTAACTAACGTGTCATCAAAGGTCAAATGTTGAAAATATTTGACAAGCTTGTCTAATGTAAGATCAATCTATATATAAACATGTTCGATGCTCTAGAAACCCCTCACACAAGATCAATAATAACTTCGTTGTTGTTATTACTACTGCAACTATTATATAATTTCATCTATCTTCAATGTATGCGGGTGGGTGGGTCGGTACAGTGCTAACAGAAATCATACACCTGTCGTGCACTCATATAAGTTGCTTTAAGTAAACATTATTATTAAGTTATCATTCTACACGAACGTATCATAAAACCCATGAATTAAAGGATATACGATCAAACATCTACCGTTAGAGTGTAACGTTAGCGGTCTTCTACACAGTAGCACATAAAGATGTTAACCATTTACCAACCTCAAAACACCAACTGTTGCCCGAAAAAATATAACTAAGCAGAAGTGTGATTTATGACTTCATATTTCAATCGATTGTTGAAGTATATATTTAACACCTCATACGTCATGATCCTTTATCCTCGTATCGTGCGCACATCTAGCTTGGCAGCTCCTAGCTACATCCCATACCATACCTGCTGCACGAGATAGCGTGATTAAAAACTACGTATCGAGTAAATATTCAGCTACAATAAACAATATGGGACTTTATAATTGTTCTGCTTTTTAATGTTCGAGTTAAAAGACTTTGTAAAATGTGTGAGGTTGCTGGTTTGATCACTAGCGTGTTAGCATTGCTAGCTCGGCAAGCTGTTTGAGACATCACTCACCTGGTCTCGGATTTTGAGAACCACCATGTTTTGACGCGCTCTTTGGCTCTCATGCAGGCCTGAAAGGATATTATTCACCACCACCAACTGGATGCTGATGAGTTCTTGTCGACAAATCAAGCGTTTTCAGTAGGCCTGTCGTTTCCTATATGCCACTGATGAGCAGGAGAGAAAACTCCATAACATTACCGCCACTGCCTCCTCGCTAAGAAAACAGACGATGATTGGTTACCCTGTAGGTTCAGCGGCAGTAACAAGAACGGCGATTGGTCCAATGCATTGGGGCGAAAGAAGTGAAACGTCGCTAGTAACCGTGATATCATTTGATAAAAGACAGAAGTATGACTTCCTTTGTGGATGGTTATATGCAAGTGTACACTAAGGTTAAAAATGAAAGCAGTTTTGAAAATATAAATACATTATTGTCACAATTTGGTAGTTGGATTGTTGAAATATTTATTATAGCTATATATTATATTTTAATATCCATTGCATTGAATTGAGTATAAGATCAAGATGCATTTGTAACAGATCTTTTGAAATATTTTCTAGCAAATGAAAACTAACCACGAATATGATGAAAATACAGCACCTATTGCTACAAATGATATCTTCATTAAAATGAATCCAGTGGCTTATTAAAATGATATCATATAAAGCAATACAAAATCATTGTTATAATATGCTACAATACGCTTTATATAAAATTTGAGCTTTGAAATTGGAATAATTTAACCCATTTATTTGTGTGAGTCTACTCTGTTACAGGAAGCGCAGACAGTGTACAGAAAACAATGTAACCGGTTCCTTGTATTGTGTTCCTAAAAAGGGAACGGCTCGTTTGAAATCTGCTAGGGTTAGTTATCATTTACAATGCTTTCAGCGGTGACTGTAACATTTACAAATGCTTGATCTCTTTCTCCTCCATTAATAATGATAAAGTAAACATATTATGTATTGCTTGGCCACAAGTGAGCTAAATCAAACGAAACAGAAACAGTCTATTTCAATATTGTGCACCAGATGACGCTAAAGGTGTATTTCCTGATACTTTACAAATACCAACGAACCCGTTTGAGTTTGAACACGCGCAGACAAAATAACACGCGTTGTATGTTCAAAAGTATCACAACTTAAACATAATCATCAGCGACCATGCTTAAACTTTATAACTTTATGATTATTTCGCATAAATAGTATAGAATTGGAAGGCTATAATAACTATACGTCTTTTACTACATTATAATAGGACGAGTAATTGACTATTGAGTCCCTATAAGGCAATGCTTGAAGAGTTTCATTAACAATGCACATTTATAGGCTACATTGAGGTTTTAAAGGGCAATTCACAACCCATTGCACTGTTAGTTCAGTTCTTTGAAAATGTTCTCACAAACAAAGTGGTTAGTTATGTTAATAATAAGGTGTTCTGATAGAAACACATCATTATAGAGTACTATAAAATAAAGATTAGTTGTTTAAAAAAGCATTCAACTCATTACGTCCATAATGCAATGTACACAATGTCAGTTTAATCATTAGTATTTTTTCATTGCATTTCTCTGTATCCCATGATACTTAGTAGAATACCATACATTCTGTCATTTAAGCACATGGGTAAACGATGAAAAGCTCCCATCAGAGTGTATGAAAGGGGCAGAAATGTGTGTACCGCTATCACACTTATTGGTGCATTTAGATAGCCAACTTCACAACAGCAGTCATATAAAGTATCAAGTAAGAAAAATAAATCTGTCTACCCTAGTGCACAAATGCCATGTGAATATGTGCAAGCTTTTCAATACAACAAAAACATTTAGCCTTTCTCTTTTGCCTTCAGGGGAAATTGACAATAAAACGTTACTGAAATATATGATATCTAGAAATTTGTGTAAATGTGTCTGAACATTAGATGTACGTATTTTGTTGTGGATGACCCATATGTTTGAACTCCCATTAATCCTATATGGTGCAGTTAATAGGATTTGTTTATTTAAGGACTTTAACACCTTTGTTATAATTTACATACATTTACAATTTACATTTACATTTAGCAGACGCTTTTATCCAAAGCGACTTACAGATGAGGAAACATCAGTGGCGGCCGGCCAATAGAGGGCGCTAGGGCGCCGCCCCCCTTAAGCCACAAAAAACAAAACAAAATTAAAACAATTAAAACAAAAATAGTAATAATAATGAGAAAAACATCAGTATGTCAATATTTGTGTGTTTTAAATATGGAATGCACCCAGTAATACATGTAAAATATGATACAAAATCATATTTGCAACCTTTCCTCTGCCTGTCTGACCGCTTCATCAGCTCTGGGGCGATAGAGAAAGCGCCCCAAGGAGGCGGGTCTATGTAGCAGTTAAGCCAATTGCTAATTTAAGATATGAATGTATGACATAAAATTTAGCCAATCAGCGTTCTTAAATAGAATCCAAGAAGGGCGATCATTTTATCGCCCCAAGCCCTGATAAAATAAGGACTGGGCTCTAGGGGCGCCATTTTTACTAAACGACAATGGCGAGCGCGGACGTTACTCCTCCAAGACCCAACCCTAACTCGGTGAAATCTCTCCTCCAAGATCCGTTTGAGAGGAGAACTTTGTCGGAGAAAGTTCGGGTGAAAGAGCTGGGCCCAGATCAACCTGACCTCTCAATCAAACAGCAGGCTAGCGAAAAAGGGAAGCAGTATATGCGCGGCTTCTCCCGTAGCTGGTACACCAGGAAGGCTTGGCTAGCTGGGTGCACCCATGCTAATGCTTTATTTTGCTTTCCGTGCTTGCTTTTTATGTTTGCTAATATTACTGTATATATGTTTTGTATCAATTAATTGTTGCAGTTCTGGAGCACATTAACAATTAGTTACATTTAGTTTGATCATAAAATACTTTATGCTATTCTTCCAGTCAAAGGTTTGAGTTCAGCCACTTGATATCCATTTCTATATTATACATCCTTTATACAGTGTAAGAATTCCTATAAACTTTATAATAATTTAATGTTATTGTCCACTTTCCACTCTGTTCTGACAGCATACATATTGTGTTGCCTATTTACTACCAATGGCACCAACAGCCTTTCCAAAAGATGTTACTTATATGTAGAAATAGTCAATTGTTTACAAGTTCAGTTTAAATGCAAATAAAAGGCTTGTGTTTATGCATCATGATGTTTATGTTTTTGTGTACGAATGCCTCAACTTTTTAATATTGGCATTAAATAATTACTGACTATTTCACTGAGCACTGCTGTCCTGCAGTTTGTGTTAAATTTTATTGCGATGGTTACGGAAACAAAAAAGTATGGCACAGCCCCACCGAGAATATTTTTCACCAGCCGCCACTGGGAAACATTGGAAGCAAAACTAGTCAATTAAAGCCTAGCACATTATACAAAGCTAAGAATAGTGAGGTTAGTATTTGTATTTTTTTATTTTTTTAAGAAGACAGAAAAGAATTAGAGGTTAAAATCAATCCGCGACATGTTGACGGAAGAGATGCGTTTTCAGGCGTTTTTTAAAGATGGCAACAGAGTCTGTTGATCTTGTAGCAGCAGGCAGATCATTCCACCAATGTGGAACAGATCCAGAGAAGGTACGCGAGAGTGACTTTTTTCCTTTTTGGGATGGTACCAGTCGTTGTTCCTTTGCAGACCGCAGGGATATGGCAGGAACATAGGCCTGCATTAGCGAGTGGAGATATGATGGTGCAGACCCGGTGGTGGTCTTGTAGGCCAGGAGCATAGCTTTGAACTTTATGCGTGAAGCAACAGGGAGCCAGTGTAACCTGTAACAATGGGCTTTCATCCAAAGCAACTTACATTGCATTTTCCTATACGTTTCTAAGTAGCCTATGTGCAATACCCTGGGATCAAACCAACGACCTTGGCATTGTGAACGCCACATTCTTATCACTTAGCTACAGGAAAGCTTTTCATGATTAGATCTTACAATAAGTTGCCTTTTTTTGGAGAGAACCCCAAAAGGTGTACACTGTCCAAGTTCATCTACAGTATAGAAATGATAGAAAAATCATGCTTAAGAAAAAAAAACATGATCTTGTCACATCAATTACAGTTGGTTTAAATATCTGTCTTTAAGTTTATAGAATTTATAGAAAGTTTATATGTTTTTTAAATCCACAGTAATATAAACAATGTACAATATCTGAAAAAAAGCTTTTTGGTCTTAAGCCTATTACCGTGATAAGCTTTTCCAAACAACCGTCTTTAACTGGAGATTTGGGGTGTTAAGGGGGTTGTGTCTGCCACCGTCTAGTAAGAATAAATGCACATTTAGAAGAGAGGGGTTTAAAAGATGAGACAAACAAAACTCTGCATCATATAGGCCTACATGTACGTGCATTTTGCACAAATATTATTGTAAATGGCAATAAATAGAAAAAAAACAATATTAAATATGAAATATGCTCTTTGTAAACATTGGTTAAATATAAATGACTTCACAAACTAAACTGCGTTAGCATATATGTCCCAGAAATCAAAGGCAAAGTAGCCTATCCCTAACAAATATTTGTATTGTCGCTATAATAAAACTGCTATCTTTGTATTTTGTTATTAATACTAAAGTGTCATGATTCTGCTGCATCATGTCATGTTTCTCTTAGTATAGTGGCAGGATCATGACAGAACCTCATGTTTAATGTGGAGAGAGGCAATTATTGTTCTTATGGCCTTCCAAACTCTCTCTCCGGTCTCGTCTTTGTTCCCATCCTCTCGTTACCCTCGTTATTGATTAATGCCCTTCACCTGTTTCCCTCTTGATTTGCTCCCTTATTTAATACCCTTGTGTCTTCTGTCTTGTGGTGGTTCATTGTGGTTTGTGTGGTGAGTTCACGTGTTTAGTTTAGTTTAGTTTAGTTTAGTTTAGTTTAGTTTAGTTTAGTTTAGTTTAGTTTAGTTTAGTTTAGTTTAGTTTAGTTTAGTTTAGTTTAGTTTGGTCGTTCGTAGTTTGGTCGTTCGTAGTTTGGTCGTTCGTAGTTTGGTCGTTCGTAGTTTGGTCGTTCGTAGTTTGGTCGTTCGTAGTTTGGTCGTTCGTAGTTTGGTCGTTCGTAGTTTGGTCGTTCGTAGTTTGGTCGTTCGTAGTTTGGTCGTTCGTAGTTTGGTCGTTCGTAGTTTGGTCGTTCGTAGTTTGGTCGTTCGTAGTTTGGTCGTTCGTAGTTTGGGTCTTGTTTAAGTGTAGGTAGTTCTAGTCCTGTTTAAGTGTAGGTAGTTCTAGTCCTGTTTAAGTGTAGGTAGTTCTAGTCCTGTTTAAGTGTAGGTAGTTCTAGTCCTGTTTAAGTGTAGGTAGTTCTAGTCCTGTTTAAGTGTAGGTAGTTCTAGTCCTGTTTAAGTGTAGGTAGTTCTAGTCCTGTTTAAGTGTAGGTAGTTCTAGTCCTGTTTAAGTGTAGGTAGTTCTAGTCCTGTTTAAGTGTAGGTAGTTCTAGTCCTGTTTAAGTGTAGGTAGTTCTAGTCCTGTTTAAGTGTAGGTAGTTCTAGTCCTGTTTAAGTGTAGGTAGTTCTAGTCCTGTTTAAGTGTAGGTAGTTCTAGTCCTGTTTAAGTGTAGGTAGTTCTAGTCCTGTTTTGTTATTGTACCCCCACGTGGGTCTTTGTTTTATTATTTATTAAATGTATGTTAAACCCCTTAACCGCTGTCTGCACCTGGGTCCTCTGTCCTTGTCTCACCACTCGAGAACCATGACAGAGGCTGCCGGGTTCCCCTCCAGGGTGGGAGGCTGCCAGACTCCCTTCCTGAGTCGGGGCCGGCGGACTCCCTACCAGGGTCGAGACCACCGGTCTTCCCTCCAGGGTCGAAGCCGCCGGAATCCTGTTGGCTGCAAAAGATCCCCAGCCGGGCATTTCCATTCCAGCCCGGCCATCGTGTTTGTGTCTGCCGGCCATCGTGTTCCTGTCTGCCGGAGCTACCCAGTCCGTGTCTGCCCATGTTTGGACTTCCCTGTGGACTCTTGTGTGCCCCTTCCCTTGGACTCTTGTTTCCCAATTTTGATTTAGTGTCTTATGTTGCCATTGTCACAGTCTGTCTTGTCTTGTTTGTGCCTTGAGGAGCATCAGGTTGCTGCTCATTAAGGGGAGGCTTCTGTCATGATTCTGCAGCATCATGTCATGTTTCTCTTAGTATAGTGGCAGGATCATGACAGAACCTCACGTTTAATGTGGAGAGAGGCAATTATTGTTCTTATGGCCTTCCAAACTCTCTCTCTGGTCTTGTCTTTGTTCCCATCCTCTCGTTACCCTCGTTATTGATAAATGCCCTTCACCTGTTTCCCTCTTCATTTGCTCCCTTATTTAATGCCCTTCTGTCTTCTGTCTTGCGATTGGTTCATTGTGGTTTGTGTGGTGAGTTCACGTGTCTTGTTAGTTTAGTGTAGTTTTGATGTTCACGTTCATAGTTTATTTTAGTCTTGTTTAAGTGTAGGTAGTTTTAGTCATGTTTTGTTGTTTTACCCCCACGTGGGTCTTTGTTTTATTATTTATTAAATATATGTTAACCCCTTACCCGCTGTCTGCACCTGGGTCCTCTGTCCTTGTCTCACCACTCGAGAACCATGACACTAAAGCATCATCAATCAAACAAACAAACTAACACACTACATTCTGACAGCTTCTCACATTGGTTAATGAAGATCTCACATCGACGTATAATGGTTTCACTCTTTAGCAACTGTAACTGTAGTAATTATGAAATGTTGGTGGTTACCATGATGTGGTTAATAAGGTTTATAGAAAATCCACACTGATTCAAATCCACACTCACACAAAACCTCAGTCTACATGAAGTTCAATTTTAGGAGGTGTTTAGTTTAGCAGGTGGTAAGAGGGAGGAGGGGCTCCGAGTCTGATCCAGACTGTCGCTGTGCTGCGCTTTCAAACTTACTACAGCAGTGAACCAGGACTTTCTGTTAGCATTAGCATATGACATCTGATTATAAAACTGTTAAATGAAGCGCTAGTTGAGGTTTAGAAAGTTAGACGCGACGCTAATATTAGACTGATAGCTCGTCATTGTAGCCTAGCCATGACAGACAGATTATAGACAGAGATTTTGACGAATCTGTCTCATGTCAACCGCTGTGCTTTAACTGTCTCGATGTGAGTGTGGAGTAATACAGGTACAGACTGTGTTCCGATTTAAAGAGCGCTGTCGGGTAGTCGTTTATTTACTTGAAGATAAAGCTAATCTCTTACTAACGTCAGATTAAGTTAGCCTGCTAGCAGCGAGCAAAACCACCGTAACCACCAATCTGTCTCTGTGGGAAGAATGAGCTCCACTAATGTTTATGCAAGTCGCAAACGGAGGAAACCTGTGCCAAAAAGGTAATGAAACGTCATTGTTATAAAGCTTAAAAAAACAAAAGTCACGATTAGTTTATTGAATATTTTTTGTTGTTTTACGTTTGAAGTATTAAGATGTTATAACGCTGTAATTGTTTGCTATATGTGCAGCGAGCTGCCACTTGTTTTGAGTATGAGTTCAGCATTTATAGTTTACACAAAAGTCTTTGTTTATATGAATTATATGACACCTCAGATTGTTTGCACAAATCATCGCACGAAAACGAACCATGATTTAAAGTCCCAGTGAAATAAAAAAATCAAATTCTTATTTTTTCATGAAATATGGCAGAGTTTATAGTTAAAAAATAGCTTATCAATGTTGGTCATTTTCTTTTAAAAATTTGCGTACTCTCATAATCTTATATTAAAATCTGAAAATGCATTTCCGCCCTGATCCATCTCAAGACGGCTTGGGAGGAGCATCCGTTAACTCCTCCCCTTAAACTGTCAGTCTGCTGTTAGTTTCATTTCAAAATCAACTGTTTTTATACATCCAATCAATTCGCAGTAAAAAACGTAAGCACTAAGGCTCTCCTTTGAAATTCCTTTTCACTTGGAAATGCGTCAGAATACGAAGGTAAAAAATCGCGGTAAATTGCAGTAAAACCAAAGTAACCAAAAATGACCGTTCCCTCACTAGTAACCATGGTTTTATACATAGCAATATTTTATATGTATGATCTTTAAGGAAAGATTAAAAAATGAAACTCAATACTCATTAGAAATAATTTCATCAGGAGGTAAAAACTTTTCAAACTAATTTGGCTGTCCCATTATATTACAATCTAACATTTACAGTAAAACCAAATTCATTGTCTTTTGTAGTGTGCAGCCCTCTGAGAGTGTCAAGACAAATCCTTCAAAACGCCATCGGGACCGCTTGAAAGGAGAGTTGGACAGGTTGGCTAGCGAGCTTCCCTTACCGCAAGAGGTCATATCCAAGCTGGACAAACTCACAGTACTGAGGCTAAGTGTGAGCTACCTGCGGGCCAAAAGTCACTTTAATGGTAATACATGATACAGTTTATCCCCTCAAAGATACATTGCCACTCCCTGAAAAGCTGAACACCTTTTGTGTGTATTCCAGTGAGTGGAACAAATCAATCAAATCTAAGAGATTGCGTTATATACAGAAAATGTGTCTTCTGTGAACTTCTCTTCAAGAACACTTTAAAAGCCACCTCCTCTCCAGGAGCACCACTTTTTCTCCCTTGTGCATGAACGAAGTGAATGGATTATAGATCATTTGAAGTGGTTACAAACAAAGTTAGCCTCAAACCTTAAACAACCTCAATATTTACACGGCGGTTTCCTCCTACGAGGGCCAGACACATCTCAAAGCTGTTTACATGTGATAGACTCAATGAGACAGAGGAGGAAAAAACAGGATATCACTTGGGTGTGTGAGATCCTGCGGAAAGAAAAATATAAATTTGTAATCATATGCTTGGCCTTTCAAAGGAAACCTGAGCAACACGGCAACAATAGCACTTTTATTTCAAAGGTCAGATGTGTTTTAGTTTGATTGGATAAATGCAAATGATGTCAACGGTAATTAAAACAGGTTAAGTATTAGTAGAATGTTGTATAGGACATTAAAATGAATGTATCTGGCATAAGGCAACCGTTCTGTCTTCAGCATGGAGATATCGATGTGATGTTCCTTTTGTTTGAAGACACTGTGCATATTAATTTGGTATTCATAAACTCAAACGGATATATGCATGTATTTAAGATTTTTTTATAAATAATTCCAATTATCAGTGAATATAAATGAATACATCTAAAATATTTCCATGTAGATGTATATTTTTGTATTTATAAATGCTAAATGACTAAAAACTGATTTATTAAAGCACAAACTTTTATTCGGGATGCGATTATTCGCGATTCATTGTTTAAAAGCCTCAGAAATAATATTTTGGTATGAATAAGAAATTTCCTTTGTAACGTCAGTTATAGAATAGACTGCTGTGGCTGTGCAGGAAGTGTTTGCAGGGGCTCTTTACCATTATGCTCTGTTAAGGGTGCAGTTGCGCGCACAAATTGAAATGTATAAAGACAACAATTCAACCTTTTTAAGGAAGAGACTAAACAGAAATATCCAGGGAATTGTGCAACCTTTGTTTTATTCATGTAAAAAGGCAGGATAGTGGCTGGAACAATGTGGCAATGATATGGCATTTTTGCAAAATCTCTGTGCTTTTTCATGCATACCGGAGTGTTGGGGTGTGGTCGGGTGGTCAACATTGAAGGGATCTTTAAGCAATAATGGATTTCATGAGAAACAGGCTAAGCAGGAGTGGTACGTACTGCTCTGGTTTCCTCCCAAGGCAGTATGGAGACCTGCTGATTGTTTGGTTCGCAATTACCCAGACTCTCTGGAGGCCGGTGCTGGGGAAGAGGCCTGGGTTTGCGTGAGTAATCGAGACAGACTCATTGACCTCTTGACTTCTTTAAAAAGAGTTACGAAAGTTGTTTGATAGTCATTGGCTCCTGGGCAAATTTTTTGTCACTTTATAATGTCAAGCTTTGATGTGAACAACTGTGCACAAGGGGGCAGTCGTTTAATTAGAAAAGCATTAAGAAACAGATGCAAATATGAGCTTAATGTTACACTTGCACACCGTTTTATAACCGTGGGGGTTTGTTGACACAAAGGCAAGAAGTGTGCAGTTAACAATTGATACACTTTTAAAAAAAATGAGTTAGTTACATATTATATGTCAGACTGATGTGTGTTCTGACCTCTCATTGCCCTCTTACTCTATGTTGTAACCACTCCATGAGTAAACATTTCATGTGAGTTGTGCCAGGTACAAGTGGTTTTCCATTGTTACACAACCAGGCATTTAAATTTGCTTTCAGTTTCGGAAAAGGCTGATGCCAACAGCCATGGTTTTAGGTTGCGAATGTTTTTATTAGATTTACAGCTCCAAGTCATTACATATTATGGTTCCTCATCATCCGTCTGTTAAGGAATAGTTATTAACTGTTGTGCAGAGTCAGTTGTTTTTAATGCCTGTTTGCTGTTCCAGCGACCCTGAACTCAAAGAGCTCCAGCCAGCCAGCAAATAACACCAAAGTTCAAGAGCTGCCGGAAGGAGAGCTCTTGCTACAGGTGATCATCTCATACACGTCCTGTAAAACATCAACTTTTCTACTAAGCAAAATAGATCAACAAATTCACAAATAATAGATGCACACGTTTACAGATCGAATTTACAAATAAAGATCAGATACAAAATGAAAATGCTTCATCCAAAAAAGACTACAACTGCCACTTCTCCTTTCATAGGTTATAAATGGCTTTGTGTTGGTGGTCACCTCAAGTGGCACAATCTTCTACACTTCCTCCACTGTCACGGACTACTTGGGGTTTCATCAGGTTTGTTTTGCTTTGTGCACATAGTAAATATAACAAGGTTAGGAAGGAACTGCAGGCCCAAGGGTTTATACAATTTGGCAATTCCACACAAATGTAAACCTTAAGATGTTTTCAGCATACTGATAGGTCAGATGTCAATATTTGGTGGTTTAAATAGCCATGTGAAGTCGCTCTTCAAGCTTTTAAGGCATTATTGTTAGGGTAAGCAAATTTTCACATCCATATTCCTCATAAATGGGCATATTAAAATTGATAAAAATATAGCAACTATTTTACGTACTATAAATATTCTTCTGGTCTGCACATTTTAACGTCATACAAATCATACAAAGTAAGCATCTAAATAACATTGTGTCCTTTTTTGTCACATCCATAATGCATACATTTTCCCTCTTTTTTTCTGATGCCTGGTCTGTATCAACGGGGACTTACTAGATTTTATATATTGGTGATAAATGTGTCCTTAGAGAATTTATATTTCAAGTTTTGAATGAAAATGTCACATCCATAACATTGGAATTGAAGCAAAAAAAAGCATCCTTTTATATTTAGTATTAAAACAGAGTCTGAACAGATTTGAAAACACATCATATTGTGTGTATATGAGTTTAGAATTATGAGGATATTTCATCATTTAGTTAAATCATCTGTTGAAGTACAGAATAAGATCTCTTGAATGTGTTTGGCTTGCAGTCGGATCTAATCCATCAGAGCGTTTTTGAGCTTGTTCACACTGAAGACCGGGCTGAGTTTCAGAAACAGCTTCACTGGGCGCTCAACCCCAGCTGCACCCCAGACGCTGGACAGCTAGTACAAGGTACTGCACATCTCTCAAGACCGGTCAGTACAGATTTGGCCATAGAAAACTGACAATTGAAGGGATTTACAGTTGTATCATATAAGTACTGAACATTTTTATAAAGTTTGATTCCTTTTCTACTAGGGCTGCTCGATTATGACACAAGTCATAATCGCGATTATTTTGGCCAATATTGAGATCCCGATTATTTAACACGATTACTCGATAACCTTTTAAACAAAATGGAAAATAAAACAAAGCTTTTAAACTCTGAATTTAACAGAAAAATAAATGCAAAGAAATAGCACTGCTGAACCGCTGTAAAGAAAAGGGTGCGCTCTGGATTTATACTACAAGAAAAGAGATGATCCTTGCTAAATGGAATGCGGCACAATAATCGTTCACCTCAAATTGATGTAATTGATGAAGGCCAAAATTGCAGATTACGAATAATTTTCGATGAATTGCACAGCCCTATTTTCTACTGTACCATATACACTTGCTCCACCCAACTCCTTTCTGACAGTTTGTGCTGCTTTAAGAATGGGATATTATTACTTTTTTCCAACCCATGAGTTTTCATTAGAGATCTAACGCTTGGCAGTTTGAAAGTTCACTCACTGCCTGAGCTTTACACGACACGACAGCTGTGACTGACAGTATACACACTTATTATTCAACATTTACCATTACATAATCTTATATAATTTGATATTGAATTAGGCCAAGGCTTTTTTAATATACCAGCTAAAATATACTTTGCTTTGTTTTGTTAAGCTTCCCATGATGCACCACTGCCTCAGATGTACTACAGTCCAGAGCAGTTACCACCAGAGAACTCCACATTCCTTGAGCGAAATTTTGTTTGCAGGCTAAGATGTCTCCTCGATAGCTCTTCTGGGTTTCTTGTGAGTTGAGAAAACTTTAAATTGCACAATACGTTCCTGATACCTTCGGCAAATCTTATATTGTAGGTTAACAGTGTTACGAGATGCAAATAATTCCTACTTTTTAAATTGAAATAGTTTACAAATCTTAAAGGCACAGTGTGTACATTTTTTAAGGATCTACTGACAGAATTGTAATATAATATCCATAGCTATGTCTTCAGAGTAGTATGAAGAGCTTACATAATGCAACTTTTGTTTTTATGACCTTAGAATTTGTTATCTCTACCTACAGTACATACACCGTGGGTCCCCTTACATGGAATCTAACATGTTGTTTCTAAAGTAGCTAAACAGATAAACTGCTCTACATAGCGCGTTTCGTAAATACATTATCACCTGCGGCAAAGAAGCGAATTGTGACGAGATGTTTGTCCTGTGTCAGGCACCCTAGTGCTTCGAAAAAGAGGGCTGGAGTGAGCCCTTGGTTACAATTCGTAACCTTACCGCTAAATGCCGCTAAATTTCATACACTGGACCTTTAAATGTATTCAAAATAAATGTTTATGAAGAACCTGACTGACAAATTAAATGATCTCTAAAGTTGAATTAGGGCCAATACATTGAAGCCGTATTAAGCGTTAACTTAGTGATGAGATTACCAATTAGCACTTAAATGTAGTATGAAATTACCCTTAAAAGTATATAATTGCCTTTTTTGTATATCAAGCATCAATAGTTACAAGGGTAGGTAAAGTGCACTGTCTCTCTTTTGGCTTCAGTGATAGGTCATTTTATTAATAGGAAATGCTCTATAATATTCTGCTTGGGGTGTGGTGTTGATCATGTGATCATTATGTTGTCATCCTCATATGCCTTTTTTTACACAGGTCGTGAACTTTCAGGGGCGGTTGAAGTTCCTGTATGGTCAGAATGAGAAGACAGCCGATGGAAAACCCATCCCTTCTCAGCTGGCCCTTTTTACTCTGGTCTGCCCTGTTCAGCTGCCTTCCATAATGGAGATAGGCACCAAGAGCATCATGTTCAGAACCAAACACAAGCTGGATTTCACGCCCACTGCATGTGATGCAAAGTAAGACACATAAACAGAGCTACATTCATACATATGATTGCCGTTTTGATTGTTTGCAGTGTCGCTTTTTCTGGGCTTTATTATTTTAATTATTTAGTAACGCAAGAGAACGCCATTGAAATATGAACCATGACTAGTTGACCACAAATTAAAACGCACCCAAATTTGTCTGGAAAAGGAAACATTTGTTTGTTCTTTTGTAAACAGTATCTGGTTTGGATGCTTCAAGCAACATCATCTTATTTCACTGTCAAAGCTGTGTTTTCTTTGGCTTGCTTACAGAGGGAAGATTGTTCTGGGCTACACAGAGGCAGAGCTGTGCTACCGTGGCTCAGGTTATCAGTTCATTCATGCGGCTGACATGCTTTACTGCGCGGAGAACCACATGCGCAGTAAGACATTTTTTTATTGTGTATGGATAAAGACATTACACCACAACACACAGCTTGCTTTGAAACACCGTGGACTCATTGTCATGGGTGGCTGGATGGGGATACAGTAATGTCGAGGGACCTGTTCACAGCAAATTTGTGCACAGCATACAAATACAGCATAAAAGTGTAACAATAGGTTTCGGGTGGTTTCCCAGACAGGACTTAAACTTAGTCTCAGACTTACTTATATTTAAGAGGTGTCTTGATTGAAAACAAATTGCACTAACATTTCTTAAAATATATCAGTGTGATTGTTTTGTATCAAGATGCACACCACCCTTTTTTTCTAAAGTATGTTTTTAAAAACAATTTAAATATCCTAATTTAACTAAGACCTAGTCCTGTTTTAAGATAATCCCTGTCCGGGAAACCACCCCTTAAAAATGTATAGTTCATCCAAAAATCTAAATTCTGTCATCATTTACTCACCCTCTTGTCATTTTAAACCTGTATGACTTTATTTCTTCTGCAGAACACAAAAGACATTTTTAAGAATGTTGTGTAATGGTGGTAACTATTCACTTATTGTATGGACACAAAACCAATGCTAGTCAATGGTTACTGCCATTGTTTGGTTACCAACATTCTTCAAAATGTCTTTTGTGTTCTGCAGAAGAAACAAAGTCATACAGGTTTAAAATGACGAGAGGTTGAGTAAATAATGACAGAATTTTCATGTTTGAGTGAACTATCACTTTAACTGATAAGTTAAGATTTAATATCATATAATGCATTTATTTTAATAAATATCTTTCTTATTTTTGAAAACAAAAAATGTCAGATATTGGTTTTAAGCTGCACTTGGTTTATGTAACAGCTGTGAAGATATTAAAGATAGTTTAAGTGCCAATTGAAGCAACATTAATAACAAAATAGTTGTTTCTTGTTCGTCCCCTGCAGTGATGAAGATGGGTGAAAGCGGCTTGACTGTTTTCAGGCTTCTGACTAAATACAATCACTGGGTTTGGGTCCAGGCCAACGCCAGGCTTATCTACAAAAACGGGCAACCAGATTGCATCATCGCTTCTCAGAGAGCGATCACGTACGTCCTTATTCCTTATATGTGAAAGTTTCTTTCTCTATCCTGTTGAAGCAGATATTGCGCAACCTAGGACACACGGTATCAGTAAATGGTTTCAGAATGAATTCAATTTAAAAATCTGCATGACTTTCTTTCTTATTCACAATAGAAGATATTATGAAGAATGTTAGTAACCAAACAATGGCAGTATACATTGACTTTTATTGTAGAGACACAAAACCAATGCAAGTCAATTGTTACCACTGGTGTTTGGTTATTAACATTCTTCACAATATTTTCTTTTGTGTTCTGCAGAAGAAAGAAAGCCATACATGTTTAATATGTCAATAGGATGAGTAAATTACAGAATAGATTACAGAACTTTCATTTTTTGTGGCTTTAGTCATGTAAGCAAATAGTAATATTTTTTGGCATGTCCTGCACTTGTGAACTCACATATTACATATGTCTTCTGTGGAATCAAAATCTTTGTGTCTGATGTCGACTCATTTCATCTTCGGTAGGGATGAGGAGGGTGAGGAGAACCTGAGAAAGCGCAGTATGACACTCCCCTTCAGCTTTACCACAGGTGAGGCTGTTCTTTATGAAACAAACCTGCCCAGATCCCTCAGCAACACCACACCTACTGATCCCAGTGCTCCCAGTGACACCGATCAATCCAAAACCACTGGAACTCTAGATCCTGACTCCCTGCTGGGCTCCATGCTAAGGCAAGATGAGTCTATATATGTGTGCAACGCAGCTTCCGATGAAACATTACCCTCCATACGCTGCTTAGGGACGAAGGATCCGGGTGGCATCGCTCCGAGTGTTCTCTCAACGTCTGAGAGCTCTCTATTCAGACGGCAGCCAATCATGAGGTCCGGAGGAGATGACAGCGGTGACATACTGAGCTTCATGGGGAGTTTAGGGATCAGCCCTGATGATCTGACTCTCCTTCAGCAAGATGAAGCTTTCCTTAGCATTGACCTTGATGGTGGCAACAACACGGCGGACCTCACAGATGGGGTGTTGTCTTACGTCCAGCAATCTCTCAGGAATAAGACCGATCGTACACTGTCCAGTGATGTTCAGGGTAATCTGAACCCCTCCTTACAGGAAGCACATCTGTTATCTTCAGAGCATCAGCGACTATATTCCGTAATTGATTCTCACACAGTTTCTCAGGAACAAAAGATATCCTTCATAATGGACACCCAGGGAATACAGGAACATCAAAGTCATCCTCACACACTATCTCCTCCATATGATCGGACGGAAGTCACACAATGTCAACTTTCGCACATAACTGTCCATAAAGAACAGGTTCGGATCATGAACCAGCAGTGGCACACAGCTCTCATGGACAATCAGCAACGTCCAAACTTTCCACCTCTTCAGGTGCGCAACGCTTTCGGAAATGCTCAGGTTTGTAAAAACATCACACATGTTCTAGACAGCGACAGCCAGCAGGTTCCTCCTCTCTTCCAGCCAGAGCTTCAGCAGTCTGGATGCTTTTACCTGGAGACGTCTCCTCTGGAAATGGGGAACTCTTACAGAAACCATCTCAACACTGTATCCATCAGTTGCTCCCAGGAGCTCTCCCCTCCTTACATTACTGCAGGTGATGCAGACGCGAGTGCATTTACTGCTCATGACCTCGAAGAGCTGCTTAGCAGCCTGGACGGAGGAGGTATGGACAGGAACGGGCAACTGGGACAGAATTTGGGAATGGGGATCAGAGCGGAATGTAGCGCGACACTTCTAGCACAACATCAGAATAACAGGCCTCGTCCCAACCTGTCTTTAGGAGGATACTTGTGACTGCTTAGCTCAAGGTCTGGGTGAAACGTCATACCTGGCAGAGGTGCACAGAGTCTGGAGGGTAAGTGACCATATCCAGGGAAATGCAGGGAAGGGAGAAATTGAGAAAAGAAAGGTGATAATGGATGAAAAAGGCTCCAAAGATCAGCTGTTATAAAGATTGAAGGGGAGGAGTTGTCTCTTTAAATGTCTCTCATGACGTGCTTCTTCAGCAATATTTACTGTTCATTGACAGGCATACCAAAGGCATGGCTTTTTATATGGATGAAATTACTGTTAAACAAACAACAAATATTCTCAGTTAAACTATACTACATGAGGACTTACTGTATGCAGTGACCTTTCCTTTATCTGCAGTATTGTCAATTTATGCACAAATTGAAGCTGAGGATTAAAACAAATGTCAAATTATTTTAATCATCTAATTTTTGGAAAATATTTTTGTAGTATTTTGGAATATTCACGGTTATTCCCTTTTTATGGTGTAGTACTCATGAAGAACCTGTGTACATTCTTCTCTGGTCTGTCATTTGTAAAGTAATTTATTGTTTTCTGATCTTTTGTACTTTAATGAAGCTTTTAAAGACAATCGGACATGTGAAGCACTTGTACTTGTCTGTACAAACAGATTTGATAAAGCGTGGCTGGCAACCAAAGAGAAGATTAAGGTTCATAGGAAGCATGGACTTTGGCCAAACCACAAATCAAGCTGTGTTTGGTTTTCTGCTGAAATGTTGAAGTGTTAAAAATCACTGTTGATAAATGAGAAATCCATTTTCTGTGTATTTGGTTGGAGGACCAAATTTGGACGATCATATTCCTTACTATTTATATAATTCGTCTGGATCAAGCTGTTGTTTTAATTTACTGTAGGGTAAATACTTGTCTTTATAAAATGCATTTATATGTGTAGATTGAGCTTGTTTTTCTTATTAGTTTATAGTTTGTGGGCTCTGGTTGTCATGTTCAAGTTTTGAAAGGATATTGATTAAAATATATTTAGAGATTTGTTGATGCATGTCTTGTCTTTTCTTAATGAAATATAATGAACTGTATTTCCCAGAAACATTTATATCCACAATTCAGAAGTGAATTATCTAGATTTAACTCCGGTTTTTGACCGTTAATATATCTTGATTTTAAGATATATCAATTATGATCATTTGTACTTACTCATTTTAACCAAATGTAGACCTGCCGTGAGGAAAAGCCATTTACTCTCGGTTTTAAGGTAAGAAACCAAATGTCTGGAACAGGCAATTTGGTTTAACCGTTTGTAAATATAATGTCATATATGTTATTAAAATACATATTTATATTTAATTTGTAAAAAAAACCTGTCCAAATGATTTGCTGTCTCCGTGTGTTATGAGTTTTGTAAGGTTGTCATAAAAACGAACCTACAAATGGCCAAACAGAATCAAGCATTCCAACAAGCAGTGTAATAATCTAATACATGATGTATTTAATCTTGTCTATTGTAATTCCTTTTTCTGTTGGTTTCTGCAAACCTTTTCTAACCTTTCCCCAAACTGTTGACGCACACGGTGCAGGACAGCCCTCTGTTGGTTAAAGCTGAGATTGGCATCATCTCCCAAACAAACCCCTTTAATGGAAATGTTGATACATTTTGAATACTTTTATTGAATCAGGTCAATGTAAATCCAATATTATTGGCCCCTAAAATATATAGATAACAGGTGTTTCCGAATATACACCTAAAGCCTAAAACCATGGGATTGTTTTATGGAATGATTGTTATTTGTGAACATTTATTTATAAATAATGTGATAAATATACAAATATAAATATTTATAAATAATGCAAAAATATACAAAGGTCATAGGTTTGATTGTCATTGAACACACAAACTGATGAAAAAATGCTTGTTCCTTTAAGGCCCTGGAATAACAGTGTCTGCCAAAACCATGAATATAAATGTTTACATTTATTTTCTTTTTATATGAACCAGATAAGGCCTGAAATGCTATAGTAAATTTGGCAACCATGGGTGTTTTGTACATTTTCTACATTTGTTCACATATAACTGACATCAAAACCAACCAAAATTAAATCAGCCAAATAAAAGTCTCAGATCTGTTGTAGCAGATGACAGGTGGTCTGCAACAGTAGCTGAGACTTCGCCTAAATAATATGATGAATATTTGCTTGGCACAGTGCCAGAGAATGTATGCATTAGTATGAAACACAAAAAGCAAAAACACTTTCAAAAAACACACACATCATAATCTTAAATATGTCTACATTATATCTCATATTTTGGATAATGTTATTTCGTTCTCATTCCACATCGGACATTACACGTGTTGCTTTACTAATATGGCTAATTTTGTTTAGGTTCAACATTTAATTTGACATTTGTTTATAAGCCCTTTTTGGTAATTGACAAAATACCCTAAACAAAACAAGATGACATGCCAGGAGCACTACTTGGATGTTAGGTATATGTCTTATTCCTGAGATGCCACCGAAGGGTAAAGTAATTAATAGAAATATTCATATTTAATACTGACCAAATTTGAATGCACTTTGACTATCCCACGTAACCCATAGCCCAGATTTGAAACGCAAAATTGCATTGGTTGACCAAAGAAATCAGAATACTGTTGATATGTTTCGTATTATGTTTAGCCTTAAATGCAGAAAGTGTCATTATTAAAGATTTGGATGACACTTGTAATGGACAATGCAAGAACTGGGTTTGAGAGGAAAATGTGCTATACATTCCCGCTTCCAAAATACACTTTAAATGTTAGGCAGGGACCAAGTTTAGTTTTACAGCTAATGGTGTCATAGCCCACCGGGGACCAGCCCACTTGGGTCAAGATAATCCTTAAGGATTGGGCTCTATAAACCCCTTAAAATCCCACTAATACCAGCTGGAATTTGCCCTCCGTAAGGCTGGATGTTCCCACAAATTAAATTACAGTAGACGGCCAGTGACGAAAAACCATGTACATTCTACTAGTTATGAGTTTTGACCCATTTGACATGTGTTTCTCATGACCTTGAAATTATTTAGATTCAAATGCTTCAGATCAAGTGCTTGAAATAATACCATGAAATAAAATGTTGACAAATTGATATTGTGTCTACGTATAAATTGCTTTACAATATATATATATTTTTAAATATCAAATGAGTTAAACTGCCTGAAAGTTGGTTGAAAGAATGACCAGAGCTGTAATCCTAAAAAACAACAAAGGAGAGTTTATTTATTGTGAGTAAATGGATATTCTCTCAGTAGTGCGACTCAGGGCAGAGCTGTGAATGAATGGGACGTTAGGTCAAGGGCTCAGCTTGGATTCTGGGAGGCTCCCAGGCAATCAGCATGAGGAATAGCAAACAGCTGGTTAGAAGAGAACACACACGCAAACCCTCACTGGTACTCCAGCTGCTTGAGGTGGGAGAAGAAAGGATATAAACAGAGACAAGAGTAGGGAAAAAGGTTGACAGAGGGGCAGAAACAGACTTTGCACTTTGCATTGACCACTACCCGCTCCTAACAAGCGTTTCGACAGCGTGACGTAAAACGTGACATCTTGGTGGATGAGCTCAGGAAAACAATGGAGCGGCGAGGAGACTTTCGTCAGTACTGGACAGGAGCTGTAAAGTGAGCGAGGAATGTGTTTGAAGTGACATGCAAATATGTGAAGGCCCAGACAGCTGTGGATTTATGACGATGACAAATCTGCACAAAATCGGTGCTAATCGTAGTCCTTTCCCTCAGGATGGATGAAAGGGTCCCATGTCCTACTGATTTCCCTATTACAGCCATCAGTGACCAACGCTGAAGAAGCGAGAAAATCTTTTATGTTAAAGACCATAACTTATCTTTCGTGTCTTTAAAGTAGACTGCTGGACATAGTACATGAAAACAGGTGTTACGGGATATGGGGGAGTTAGTTACTGGTGACAGTAGGTGGCAGTCTTCCTCTTTCTCTAATGTTGGAAGGTTCATAATGTGAACTTGATCTTAGACTGAATTTCCCACCAAACCACTAGTAGCCGTGAAACATGTTTATACTTCGGTCGATAGATCTGAAATCCTTTAGGTATTCGGAAATGAGGGATTTTAATGTTGGTTTCAAACAGTTAGTAAAGCGAAAATTGTTAACATTGTCATTCTATTTGGTAGCTGTTGGGTTAAGACACGGACACAATTCAACCCACTGACGTTATGTTTTCAATGAACTATACCCGATTACTGAAAATGTTAGAAATGTTCATTTGGCTTTCTAGAATTTAAGATATCAACTCTGTCCTTCGAAAACCTTGGATGTCCAAATGTGCTTTTTTAAAGGAAAAGGAAAAACACTACTTCTTAAATAATGAAATACTGTGTTGTCGAAGTTGACAATTGGTTTGATATTTGAAAAACCCAGTGATAAACATGAAATGTTTCTAAAAAGGATTTAGGACAAAACACAGGAGAGAACACATGGCAGAAGAAGATCAATGTCCATGTGGTACAACATAAAGCATAACAAAATACATACAAAAATCTAAAAAGTACAAAAGACACATTTTTACACTGTATCCACACCAGATGTGACATCGCAACATATTAGAGAATATATATTTTAATATATACTCTTAAAAAGCGTTTAACAATGCAAAACATCAATTTGTCCATTTAAATGGGGAATCATCAAATCTAACGCAAGCAAATTGTGGATTACCTCAGGGATCGGTTCTGGGACCCGTGCTGTTCTCCATATACATGCTTCCCCTCGGATACATTATTAAAAACATGGAATTAGCTTCCATTGCTATGCAGATGATACTCAGCTATATATCTCATCAAGACCAGATGATTCCTCCCATCTAACCAAATTGGCAGAGTGCATTGAAGATATAAAACATTGGAAGACCTGTAATTTCCTTCTTTTAAATTCGAATAAAACAGAATTATTACGCAAACCGAATATTTCTGATTATAAACTGCAAGTTGAAGGATGTACTGTTACTCCAACAAATACAGTAAAAGATCTAGGCGTTATATTAGACAGCAACCTGTCCTTTCGAAATCACATCTCAAATGTCACAAAAACAGCCTTTTTCCACCTAAGAAATGTTGCCAAGTTACAAAATATTCTGTGTGTTGCAGACGCGGAGAAGCTTATTCATGCATTTATGACCTCAAGACTTGACTACTGTAATGCGCTACTTAGTGGTTGTCCTGCATCATCAATAAACAAACTACAGTTAGTTCAGAATGTAGCTGCCAGAGTTCTAACCAGGTCCAGAAAATACGATCACATAACCCCAATGTTATCAACCCTTCACTGGCTACACATTAAGTATCTTATGACTTTAAAGTTCTTTTAATCACTTATAAAGCCTTAAAGGGTTTAGCCCCTACCTACCTAACAGAGCTTCTATCACACTACAACCCATCACGCTCTCTAAGATCTCAAAACTCAGGACTTTTGATCCACCAAAGGGGGTCGAGCTTTCTCATACGTAGCACCTAAACTCTGGAACAGCCTCCCTGATATTATTCGAGGATCAGACACACTCGCCCAATTTAAATCTAGATTAAAGACGCATCTTTTCAGCCAAGAATTCACTCAATGCAAAATATGCTAAATAAACCACCAGGAGACTGCTGACATTAGATATTATTTACTAGGTCTTTTTTTATAACATGTTAAACTATTCCTGTTCAGTGTTTTCCCCTTTTTTGTGTTTTTCCCCTGTAAAGCTGCTTTGGAACAATGCAAATTGTGAAAAGCGCTATATAAATTGAATTGAATTGAAAACCATTTTACATAGGAAATATAAGCACACATCCAATAGCCATATCAAAGAGTTTCTAAAGCTATTTTGCAGTATATGTTTATATCGGCTCCTAAAGTTGTTTACAACACATACAAATGCTAAAAATCAGCCACTGTAGGCCCCTCTCTCTCTCTCTCCTCTGACTCTTCCCTATAGCTTCATGTTCTATTCTGCTCTTTGAGGCCGCAGGGGAACATTTAACCTCCGTCAGAGCACCCATTCCCAGACACAATACAGAGCCAGGATAAACACTACTGCAGCAGCCTTACACCTGCACAAACCAGCTCTCCCCCCATACCGCAAATAAAACACGTCATCCATCATAGAGAAGCACCCCCTTGGTCGAACTGTATCTCTTTATCAACCAGACGAGAATAAAAACACAAAAGGAGATGGTGTGGAATGTGTCTCGATAGATCCACAGGGATTTTTGTTGACTCGCATGGATTTACTGCGCTAGCGAGAGGGAAATATGCAAATCGTCTGAGGGTTCCTGGCTGAGGCCCAGTGCTTGAGGTTACAAACTAGAATAAATCTAACACTGACATTAATTGGACACCTGCAAGAGATGCGCAAGGCCAGAAATTCAGTCAAGCGAGGCCATAAAAGCACAAAACATGTTTTTGAAAGTGGAACAGAGAAAAAAGAGAAGCGAGCGTGAAAGAGCACAGCTCTATAATTTTACAAGATGCTCCTGCACGAAAATAACTAAAGCACGAGCTGTTATTTTGAGAGCTCGCTGCGGCCTAAGCATGAATCTTTCATGTGTTTAAATAGATTGAATTTGCTTATCTTATAGCGGTTTCGTTTATAAATACAATGTTAATAGTAGAGAGCTATTTGCAGTAGACTTATTACAATGTTACAGTAAAGATAAGAGTAAACATTTAAATGTTCAGATGAAATGTCAGAAGAAAAGCAGATTTGTGTCATGAGATGAAAAAGTAATACATGTTTCTTACATCTCACCAAAAGAAAAAAATCAAGACACGTTCTGTCTCCAGATCAACACAGTCACACTTTTTGCTCAAGTGCTCTGATGATAATTAATCATAGTTCAGCAGTTCTCACGAAATGTGTGATGAAAGTCAAGAATTTACTGGTGACTATAAAAATCACAGGGACAGCTCAGTGGGAAGCCAAACAGGTGACACGCGGCTGAAATATTCCCTCTATGTTTATAATACCGCTGTTGCATACATACTTAATCAGACAGTCTGTGGTTGTGTGGACAGTCACCAAAGATTTCGTGTGGAATGTGTAAGATGGGCAACACAGCGCAAGCTTTGCCCGATGAAGCCCAGCAGGTGTATGATTCTCCAGTCAGATGGCTTGAGGGGGCAGTGTCAGCATCACACTGCCAACTAAAGTCCTTGTGAACCCAAGATCATTCTCATCACAGATCCGTGCGAAGTTGGAAATGTAAGAACAACATATTCTGGCGAGTCTAAAATTTTCTTTGGCTGTATAATGACAATTCCAATGTATCTTTCTTGTAAATACGCCTGTAGCAGGAATGACTATTTATAACAGGAGAATAATCTCTTCTGCTTGAGGCATAATCACTTCTCTGTGGGTAAGAGAGAACCGAAAGATTTTAGAGTAACAATACTGTACTTTTCCTCTTAATGACAATGCAGAGCTTTAAACTCTGTGCATCGTGTGTACTTATGTATATGTTAGACATGAAAACTGTAGTTACTCTAGAGCAGGGGTCCAAAAGAGCCAATTTGGGCCCTCTCCCGCCAAATAAAATTGGTCTGGAGCCGCAAAATATGTCACTTTTAAATGACTATAACACAGGTTATGCATGTAAGGTAGTAGTTAACCAGTTGCACCACTAGTTGGCAATATAGTGTGATTTTTATTTTATTTCGATGTTAGCAATTTATCATACAGTGGGAATGTTGCAATAGGAGATTTGCGTTGGGGTGTTGCACGCGCTACTTTAGTTAGACTTCAGCCTTCTTCGGTGAACTTTTGTTTTTGCGGCGTTTGATGAACAGCCACAAGAGACCGCCTACTCTACGGACATCATGCGTAAACATTATGAGAAACCCGCTAGCCAGACAGGATTTCAACTATGCCGGCTAAAGATCTAAAAGATTGGTTTAAAGACGAAAAACATACCATGCAGAATGGTTTCTCACCCTTCCATTTCTGACACATGCATGCAGTATTCGGCGCTGTCTTACATCTGTCAAAGCAGAAATAAAACCACTGCTCTCTGTATGTTTTTTCTGTCATCTCCGGTCACGCTCATATGTACATTGCATGCACTTATTTTGTCTATTCGAATGACATATCTGACAGAAGAAATCAAAATTGGACAGAATAGACGGATTACAGCAGCAGGTGTAAACGGGTATGTGCCTCTTTCGTCCACTTGCGATCCGATCAACCAAAACACATCTTAAGGCCAGGCATAAACAGGGCCTTATAAAGACCGCAGGGAGCTGCAGCAGGGGGACAGAAGAGCCACGTGCGGCCCGAGAGACACAGGTTGATGACCCCTGTTCTAGAGAGACCTGTGTCAAGCTTGACACTCCTGCTGAGAAAACACTGTAAAACATTGGTTCCTAAACGTTTCCATAGGACCTAGACAGGTATATTTAATGTCAGGTCAACCAAAATATTTTTAAATGAACAAATGGGGGGAGAAGGGGATTTATATTGTTTTAGTAGAGATTAAATTTTACTTTTATAACCATTGTGTATGAAATAAGTTTAATTATTTGAACATTTCAAACAATGCCCTACAAATGACAGTTTTTTCTTTGTGTCAAATTGTTTAATCACGATTGTAGCATGACTTAAAGGGTTTTAATACACACATTCCAGCCAATCAGAATAAAGTATTCTTAATTCTGATTGGCTGAATGGTGTGCATTAAAACCTTTCAATGCATGGATAACTCCAGTCAGTTTGATTACATTTATATAGTAAACATCAATAACCTCTTTAACTTGGCAAATTAGCATGGCATAAGCAGTCGTTTAAACAGAGCGTTGCATTGGGTGGTTCTTGGCCTCCAAGTTGTGCATTAAAACCCTTTAACACACGGCTGGCTGTGGATTATCAACAGGGCTAGTCAACTGGCGGCCCGCCAATCATTTTTACCTAGCCCGCCTTAACATTTCAAATAAGTGGAGAGACTTTTAGAATGGTGTGCTTTAAGAAATGCATGTCCCGAGATGCCACATCTTTGAAAGTCCTAAACACTGCTACATTCAATACAAAAGTTATTCCTGCGGCTCATAACGATTAGCATCTCAAAAAACAGTCTGATCCATCTATAAACCTGATGTTATTTACAACGTTATAATCAGCAATCCACAGCCACAGGCAGTCGGTTTGCGCACGCGATAGGTCGCATTCCAAAACGCATCTTCTGCCTTGCAGGAAGGGTACAGCACCACACGGAACTGTTGTCTCAGATAAGGGAAAACTACGTTGTTTGTATTATTGCATTCATTATGATTTTGACTTTTATTAATTTGACTTTCATTAATTCAACTATCTTAATAAATATCTTCTTGAAAAAACAATACCACCCACATCTTGGAAGTAGGCCTGCCTACTGGGGGTGAGTAATAACAGCAATTTCATTTTTTTGTAAACCAACGCATTATAAATATACAAATATTTATAAATAAATAAATATAAAGTAATATAAAATACAATTAAAAAGACAATATACCTTTTAATTAAATATAATGAAAAGGCACAAATATTTGTGTGCATTTTTTAACATATGAGCTGTAAGTAACAGCAACAAACAGTATAAAAGGAACAATAACAACAACATGCAATAAATAACAGAAATACAAAATAGAAAAGAAAATGATGATATGGTAAAAAACGGGCCCACATTCTATTTATACGTTTGGAATCTGGCCCTCAATGAAAAGTGGTTTAAGACCCCTGCTTTACATAATCGATTCCAACATAAATGTTTGTGTTTATATAATACATGTGTGTGAGGCGTGTCTACTGTATGAAAATACAAACACATACAGTACATGTGTCACGGCACACAAACGAGCTCAAATGTTTAATGAAGTGCTATATCCACAGGTAAGTTCAAATCCACAGGTAAAGCAAACAGGTAAGCATCAACAGGTAAATCATAATCCACAGGTTTAAGCAAACAGGTAATCGTCTACAGGTGAACTAGTGAGAAATGGGAAATTGACAACTAGACCCGACAATGAACAAAGACCATAAGCAAACATACAGTATATTGAGTCCAGGTAATGTGTGACAGATGTGGATGAAATGAAGGTGCAATGCATGCTTGGGGAATTAAGTCCTCGGGGTTAATAGTCCGTTAAATGTGAACGGGTGAAGCTGGGTGAGAGCGCTGGTGCCGTGGGTGTGGTTGGTGGAGGCTGAGCGTTCATTAAAGTACACCCTCCACCACGGTCCTAACTGGCCTGCGAGGAGGACCACAGGGATGAGGGGCCGGAATTGTGGAATTCCCTCGGGGTCCAGGATGTCCTCTCGCGCCTCCCAGGACAGTTCCTCAGGCCCATACTCCTCCCAGTCCACTAGATATTCTAGGCGGCTACAATAGAATAGACGGTTAGATGTGCTGGGACTTATCAATACGAGGAGGCGGCTCATCGTCCAGGTAGGTATTGTGGATTGGGGGAAAGACATGTATCAGCATTGGGTTTTTGCCTGCAGACAGCCTCCTGGAGATGGTGGTGAGCTAGGTCCCATACCCTCTGGCGAAACCAGTGGTCCACTGCTGGCACTGTTGAGGGGTCCCGTGAGCAGGGAAACATTCGGGATTGGTGGCAGAGTATGCACTGGAAGGGGGTCAACCCGTTGGAAGACTGGCGGAAAGAGTTCTGTGCATACACGGCACAGGCAAGGTAACGGTGACTGACTTGATTTTATCCACCGACAACTTATTGGATCGGCAAAAGGTGAAATATTTGAACGCCAGTTTGTAATCTGTCAGTCATTGCAGCCCCGCCCTTGCGTCATTCTTTGTGACCAGAAGTGAAGTCGTTTCGAGGGGGGAGGAGGTTAACGCTTTTGATTAAAGATTGCAAGTGCAAATTAATAATAAAAGATAATGATGATAACAAATACTTCACCATTGTGTAAAACAATGAGAATGATCATTTAAAACCATTGTCCTTGCTTGGCATTCATTGGACTAAATTATAATAAAAATAGTTTTAATGCTTAAAAAGTGTACCAAAAGCCATTTTATAAGGCAAATCATTTTTATATTCAGAATTCATAAGAAGTGCCAGTGAAATACTTTGTAGTGTTAAAGCATTAATTTTGTGACAGTAACGTGGGCCTGTGAATTTGAATGTGTGACAGTAAGTGAGAGGCAGTCGGTGACTCAGTCCCCACATCACTGCTGTGTTTCAATCCTCTCAAACCCCTGAGTATGCGAGAATTGCAAGGGCTGTGGTTTTTCATATCCACAGATAATTGTTCAGAGACCTTATAACATCAGATACCCTCTGGTCACTTCCTCTAGATGTGACTGCATGACAGGGATTGTCTGTGTACAGTAGACTTGTAACTGTGAGTATCTCATCTTAATATTGCAGCAGTGAGAAGACATTTAAGTGTTATTATTATGTTAAGATCATATAAGATCACCACAAGTCTCATCCACGATAGAAAATGATTATAAAAAAATACTAAATGATATGTTTTTGAAACAATATCATTATAAGGTGCAAAAAGGTTCTTGTGATGGTCAATTTTAGGGCTAGGTTGAGGATTAGGGACAGAATTTAGAGCTTGTACAGTATAAAAGTAATTATTAATTTGTGAGGACATTTTAAGGGGTCTTCACAATGCTCATTCTTTTCTCTTTAAAGATAATAATGTCAACATACGTCTTAAAGTTAAAGCAAAGAGTATTGTGCCAGTATGAAAAAATTACGTCTCTGAAAGGCCTTCAGTAATATTGTTTTGTTTATCACAACCTTGAGGATACGGCACCACATATCTTTGCCATAACATTTTAAATAATCTGTAACTAACTTGAAATGTAATAATACATTTTATTACATTTTTAAACATTTCAAGTGCATACTCAATAGTCCACATTATAATTGTGGCTTTCTCACAAACATGTCCTGCAATGTTATTTTATAATAGTACAGGTTATGAAGACTGTCACACACAGACACCATCTGCATAATGCAATGGCTGCCTCCTCCTTATGCAATTTCAACCAGTCCACACAACTCAGTCTGGGGCTATGGCGAGGAAGATATTCTTTATTATTGTATCTCTTTATAATGTGCACTGAATTGTGTTAAAGTGCAAAATACAATAAATAGACACACCCTAGACAAAGATTTATATTATTTATCTATTTCATCTAGGATGCATAGGCATAAGGGGGGTTTCCCGTACAGGGTTTAAGACTAGTCCTAGACTAAAATAAATGTTAGAGTAGCCTAAACTTAAAACAGCTTAAAGTACACGAGTGCCATTGTTTTGTCTCAAAATGTAATATATTTTTTTGGACGGCATGTTTGAAGAAACAACATAAATGTCCTAATTTAACGAAGTCTCCTGACTTAATCCCTGTCCAAGGAAACTGTCCCTATGGGTAGTTCTATATTATGAAAAACCATGTTTAACATTTTTGTATGTTTATTTCCTGGTTGCATTGTCCTCTTGGTAGTTTATTGTTCATTATAAGTACTTTTATTAGCGTGGACAGGGATTTGCTGGCTATTTTTGTGTGAGAGAGAAACTTGGACAGGGGGCTGTGTATTTGAAAGAGGAAACATTGAAAGCTTTACACATCCTTGGACAAATAAGATGGTACATTCATGAGATGCCCTTTCACAAGCATCCAGTGTGATTCCAAAACTGAAAGGCCTCTTTTGTAATTTGTTGGTTTCTGAGAAATTGAAGAAAAACTTAATATGAGCTGTCCTCTGAATTGTGAATAAGCCTTTTCATCATCTCATCATTGAGCTCCATAATGACGGACTTACATACGTACCAGTGATCTAATCTTAGATCTAATCCATTTGCAGATCAATCAATAAGAGTGCAGACGAGGGTGGAGCTGCACAAAATGAGAGCTACTGTATTGTGCTCTATATTAAGAGTCATTTCAGGCTTGACGCAGAACATGGTCTCTAAGCAACAGCATCAGATTTGAAAGTAACAGAGCTGTCGGTGGGTAAATAACTCACCTGCATTCACCGGCACAGCATCTTGGAAACTGCTATACATAGAAAGTATATTTTTAGAGAGACTGTAACCCTTGTGTGGTGTTAGGGACCAGCTTTCAATGTTTACTAAAAAAAATCATGCAAATTAGATGTTCTTTTAACATGTATATTTATTCAATATAAACAAACCAGTGTGACAAAAACGTGAAGATAAATGTTTTATATTCATAAATATTAATAAATACACGCTCTTGGATCACTTAAGAGGACGTAAACAACGCTGGTCCACCGGTCTTTACATCTTGCTAAGTGGGCAATAGTGGTAAAAAAGAATCAAATTGGCCTCGGTAAACTTGTTGGATTGTCCATTCAAATTCCTACAGAATGGCAGGTAGACTTATTTTTTTGGTTAATATGCCACATAATTTGCCACCTGGGGCACGTTCAAGTTCAAATCGGTGCACAACGTTTTGATACGGTTAACGGGAACGGCAGGTTTCCTGGGAGCGGTGTGCCGCGGGGTTTGAGATACGGTTTCTCTTGTTTGGTGGGTATGTCAAAAATGTCAATGTGTCAATCAGCAGCCACATGTATATAACCCACACGGTATATAAGAGACAGATCGCACAATGGGCCCAAGTAAAGTAATTTACAAATGTGTCCGGTGCAGTTTGGTATACGCAACAATTGAAGATATTAGAAGACATGTTTTTTTTACTGATTTCATAAGGCTCCGTAAATTCTTAAAAAAGATCACAAATAGCCTTCTCAGCTGCCATGGTTGCAACTTTTGCATTAAGAGATGCGACTATGGGTAACGCATCACCGTTTCTGTTTAAAAAACATTTTGCAACATTCTGTCGGGGCTGATGTACAGTGTGCAGCATCTTTCGTTGCATTACAGGCTGCTGCTTTTTATAAAAGTTTGAATGCATTAAAATTTGACAGATTTTGTGTCTGCATGTGTTTGAGAAAAGAAAAATGTGTGATAATTCAGTGCAAATGTGTGTGTCTCCTAACAGCAGTGGCCCTTCACACATTTTAAACTCGACACACTGCTGCTGGTGTATAAAGCCGAGGCGGCACAGACAGTTACACCGTTATTCCTCCGCTTATTTAAATGTTCATAGTCTGCGGTCTGCTGTCGCAGCCTGTTCTCGTTTCTTAGCCAGTTTTACATGATCAGAACTGTTATGACCAGAAACAAAAGTAACATAAAATGATTGAGAGCATATTAAAATCGGTGTGCAAAAATAAGCTATGTACCTGATTTGTTCTAGTTTCTTTTTCAGCAAATAAAATGAAGTGAACTTCAATAAACAATTAAAGAACCACATTAACAGCATTTAATGTTGACAAATACAAAACTGATGCTAGACACAAGACCTCTGAGGAAGAACAGGCCGACCTTCAGAGAAAAATGGATGCATGACTAGGATGTTAAAAACCTTGACTTTAGGACTATGTCTGCTTACAGTGCAGTCTGACGGATTAAGTAATAATGAGTGTGATTAATTATTACGTTGTCTTTTAAAGTAGGGGCAAGAGCAGTCTAAAGGAAAGAGAACTAATTCTTTCAGTGTCTAGGAGGTCATAAACCGCCTCTTTTACAATGAAGGTTGAGTTATTTTAGGACAGACCTAATTTTCTTCGCCTTCTTTCATCTTCTGCTAATGTTCTGAACCGCTCCCTAAAACCAACTTGTGCTCAAAACTGTTTTTATCAAAGAAAAATGTGACAGGTGAACCCTTAGTATTTAATAATGTTATTTTCTGGAAATCACTGGAATGTTTCCGGTTTTGTATACGACAGGTGTGAGCAACCAAAGCCTTCATTCTCAGCTTGAGATCTGTGATTTTCATTACCACACATACCTGTCTTGACCGTGATGGCAGTAACAGACGGGTGACTTTAACCAGGTCCCATCATCCTCGGGTCCCCAGGTCACCATGGTCTTTGATTGGACGGCCCTTTGTTCTGGCCTTTCATGTGCGGTGCACCTGCTCTGCCTCTCCATTGAGCCGTCCCGGTGAGTTATGGGATAGTGCGGGACGAAGAGGCATGAAATGAGAAATGTGAAGTTGCTTTAAGTTTCCGCAGATTTCAGTCACACTAAGTGGTGCCCCTGTTTGGGGTCTGAAGGAGGACGGCTATACACCAGATGTGTGTGTGTGTGTGTGTGTGTGTGACTGACTGGAGGCTTCCGAGTATCCTCTTTATAGACTTTAAATATATTCACTGATAAAACGAGGTTTCACACTGCCATATATACTTTATATAGAAATACCGATACACAAAGGTAAAATGTAAAAGTACAACAAATCAAGTTTCTCAAAAGATCTCAAATGAACATTTTCAATTTATATTACATTATGTTGTTCATCTCTATAAAAGAAACTGATGATTGTGAAGGTTTTCTTCAAGTAATTGCATCAGGTTCAGCATACTGTTTCCATTTCTCCTTTTCTCTTTCTTTTCTTTTCTTTTTTCTCTTGCTCTCTTCTTGTAACATCTGTAGCTTGATTATAAGGCTGATAAAGGCGGTGAAGATCACTGAATGCTATTTAAAGCGCGGCAGTCCTGCTGCCCAGGCTAGGGATGTAGTTTAGCTGCTGAGGTCCTCTTTGCTTGCACAATTGGATTCTGTTTCATTTTGTTTGTAGTGGAACGTCAATAGATTGTTGTAATTCTTACTACTTCAGTCTAAAAGAGAGAGAACAAAGATTGTCAGCTGGGCTGACATGGCAGTGGTTATGTTGGAAATGCCAGGGCGCAACTAGATCTGAGATGAAAGGAGCGGTTAGACTCTCTGAAACCACTCCTTAACACAGCATGAGGTATACTGTATGTGTGTGTGAATGTGTCTATACATAAACATTTACTTCCCACTAAAAATGGTGACTTTAGACTTTTTTGGTTTTTAAAGAAACATCAAATGTATGCAGGGGTTAGCAAAGTATTTTGGCATAGTAAAAATGTGTAAAAATACACATTTGTTTCCAGCAAAACATTTCAGGCACTTGCTAAATGTCAAATGAAGGAATCAAAGATGTATTGTGTATACACAATGTTTGCAATTATTGACACTTTGAAGCGTGTTCAGAAATATCCTAAGACATCAGTTGGCCACTGTTTTGTTACTTACATTCATTTTCACATTGATTGTATTATTTTTAAAACCTTATCACATTATGTTTTTGTACTTAACGTTTGAAAAGTGTAATGTCATCATATTGCATGAAGTAAATTAAAATTCTCTCCTCATTTCCTCTCCCTCAAGTTGTTCCAAACCTGAATAAAGTCCACTGTTCTGCGGAACAAAAATAAATATATTTGGAAGTATTTTTGTAATATTCTTCATAATCTGGGGCAATATAAACTTCCTTATTACCCTCGTTGAAAATAACTTGTTGAAATGCTTGATTCTGATTGACCAGTCGTGACATTTGCAATAACATTTTAATGACTTTATACTTTCAAATGATTAAACCAAATTGCTTATTCACATTTCATGTTCAGTTTTTTTCTCATGTGGGAAGTAATAAGCAGGATAATGTACAAACAGCCAGCTGTTATCGCGAAATACACTCCCCTTCAGTGTGATACAAGACCCTCTCGAACAACTTAAGGGCGAGTAAAGGATTACAGCATTTTTATTCTTGGTTGAACTATCCCTTTAATGTTAGTGCCTATGTATATTGTGCATGTATACACACCATTGTAAAAAAATCAAACATTTGTTTTGGAAAGCAAAGGAATGAGAGGGATAAATTATGCATAGCATAGATGGGGCAAACATGTCCACACTAGAAACATTCAGCATGCCTTAACCGTAGGAGGATACAGCACTGGGAGCATCTGGCCGAATGAGTGGGCTGACCTGATCTGACCTTTGATCTGAATCCCACTCCTCATAACAGGCTTCTGGGAGCTTCTATGACTATTAGTAATGATGATTCGCTACACCCACACAACATCATGGGGATAACAGGGATGAGACCAGATGAGAGGAATAGAGAGAGATGTTAGAGAGACAGAGAGAGAAAGAGAAAGAGAGAGAGAGAGAGAGAGAGAGAGAGACCCCTTTTTAACAGACCGCCATGATAATTCGCAATGTTTGGAATCATTGACACAAAATGGAGATGAGCTTCTAATTGTGTTTTATGGAGAAAGCATTTTGTAAAATACTTTAAACAACATACTCAAACTAAATTTTCTACTTTTGGTTAAGGTTTAAACTACAACAATATTGTAAAGATTTACATAATATACCCAATACAGCTTTCAAGTGCAAAAAAAGAAAAAGCGTTCTGAACACGCACATTAACGTCAGGGACAGTCGGAATTGAACTTCACGTGGCTCACATGTTGGTCCATTAAAATAGGGCGAGAGGTTGTTTTGGTACATTTCTATTTCTTCCACTCTTTCATTCTGAAAAGTCTGCATGTTAATTTTGCATTCAAGCAAATATGAGTCATTCTCCTCTGAGAAAATAATTCCTTCTGTAAATAATAACAGGAAGATATGTCCTGTGGTCCATCTCTCTCCGGGACCATTCTCTTGGAAACCTTATTCATCCTGGTCATGGAAAGCCACAAATGTAGGTGGTCCAAGACAATAGCGGGCAAGGAAATCTGCCTTTTCCTTTGCTGTAATGTATAATTTTCTGTTTCCCCCATTTGTACATGAAATGAGATGGGATCAGTTTTGATTGATTTAAACTGAAACTAAATGCTTTTCTCTAAATACCGAGGAAAGATCAGATTTCCTTGACCAAATTAAAATGAAACATATATCAAACATTTAACAAAACAGTCCTCAGATCAGCTTATTTTCGTATTATTTGTTATTCTTCTACTTCTACGTATCTTGAATTTTAACCTTTCAGCTTTTGTACGATTTTTTAAAATGATATTTTAATCGAATACCGTATTACAGCGAGAGTTGCCAAGTTAAAGAATGACTATTATAGGGTGAGCAATTCAATAATGAAAGCAAAAACTTCCCTCCAAAATAGTAACACTCCTAAATAGGCATTAGATCATGCATTACTGCCCTGTGGTGATGCTTAATATAAAAGGTTTTCTTTATTTCTTTTCTTGAAATCATGAATTTATTTAATTTATACATGTTTTCAAGACATTCAATACTCTCTTTGTTAGTCATAGTTGCAAGTAAACAAGTCGACCAGATTTTACTACTAAACCACATGTAGTTTTAGAGCCTGTATGTTGTTAAGATGGATGGTATTTGATGAATTTTTCCAGTGTAAGGGTTGATGCTGCAGGTCCATGCTGAAGGTTCATGATGTAAGCTGTCCAGGTTAAAGGTCAGAGACAGACTGTGCTTCTGTGTCTGTGCTCAACTCAATCCACCCGAGTATTCCGAAATAAATCAATGCACTCCAGCAGTCATGATGTGATTGAACTGGGGGATGTCACGGAACTGTCCCCACACTCCCAGCCACATGCACAGCAACATGTCTATTTATAGAGCGTCATCAATACAGCGCTAAAGGACAGACGGCAAGCCTCTTCAGAAACATGCAACACATAGAGAATACCAATAAAACGGCACAAAGATACATTTCTGGTTGTCACTGCGGCAAATGGGAGAGTACACCTAGAAAAGAAAATCACTAACAGTGAGCTCAAAAAAATGGATGAACTGGATTATTTACTTTAGAAAGAAAGGTCATCTGGAAATATTGAAATATTTTTTTAAGGAGACTGTCTGAAATTCACCAATGAATACATAATTTGCACCTATGGTAAAACGTAAAAAACAGGCACTGGTGAAACAGACTTTATTGTGTTAAATAATAACACATTTTGTGTGTAATGACATTTTAATTACGAGTCATTTTGTGTTGATTTCGAAAAATAAAAGGTGCCAATTCGTATGAATCTCATTAATATGTTTTAGTACAAGTTGCTTTCACGCCGTTGATGTATAGGTTTCGAATAATGAATTATACATCATTCATGAATTGATACAGATTAGGAATAGCCACCTCGTAAAATAGTTAATTCCTGTGAGATCAGACTGGTTGTCCTTAAGAGATATTATCAATTAAGGACGCATTGTGTCGTTTTAGCAGAACAGTTTTTAGAAATATAATAAAATATTTGCAAAAAAATTATTAAGTCAGGAAAGCGCTGTGTTTATGGCCATCAATAGAAAAGGGTTTTTTGAAGGCATGACAGTGTAACTATGGCCCCTCAAGTTAACCACCCAAACCTTAATCTACTAACAATCTTGCACAGCAAAACACAGATGTTGACAATGGCCTGGTTATTTTGCGTCTACATTATTTTGTTATTCTATATCGAGAGATTTCCTTACTTGCCATCACAAGTAGTTAACAGTTATGCTGACATTCATGAAAAAAAGCACTTTATGCACATTATCTGAAGCAAGCTGCAAAGTGCTATTGCCCTCACCCGCAATGTCCAGCAGGAAATACCAGCGGAGGCCAGAGTGAATAACGTAATAAAGCCACAGCCTCTAAATCATCAGAAGAAGCAGAAACATGGCCCCAGAACACAGCCAGATGGAAACGCTAATTGGGTTTTGACCTGCAGTCAACAACCCTGATGCCTTTGGGAATCTACGTGGCCGATTGAGTGGAGGTGGACTGCGGTGGCAGATTCTCAGAGAAAGACTGGATGGGTCTTAGTGAAGTGTAAACGTCAAACACGGTAATAAAAGGAAAGGTAAGGTGCATGGAGCAAGGGTGTGCTGATGCAAGTGAGCGTGATCGTGAAATGTTGTGGGTGATTCTGTGACGTGTGGCCCCTTATGAGCTGCGACCCAAGGGATTACAGACATCTTCCGTTGTTTCCACAATACACCTACAGCATTGGGTTTTCCCAGCCACCTGCAACCTAAAATGGCTGCATTCATCTGTTAACGCCACCAACAATTATGATGAAACTCTGAAGGGAATAAATATGTACAAACACATTTGAGTTTGCAATATATTGACGTGCTCTTGTGTCGTTTTTACCAAAGGCTTTTACTATACTGAAAGCACCGATGTCGACATTGGATGGTTTAAATACCCTTTGAGCTTTGTCTCTGGCGGTCTGAACGGGACATGTGTTTGGCAACATATTGTGTTGCTCAGAGCCGACATTTTGTGCAAATTTAGTCCTCTTGCGGTTATAAGCACTTTAAAAAGTTCTCTGACAGGTTTTCCCAATCCTAAATCTAAATGACTACTTTAAGCCCGTTTTTTACTTCTGCATTGGACATAAGGCGTAGAACTCACTAGTTTTTGTTTATACTTGTGCATCTTTGTGTCATGAGGTATAGACAGAACCCAAGCGCAGGCAGCAGTGTTAAATAACAAAAACTTTATTTAAACAAAAGACCCACGGTGGGGAAAACATGAACAAAAACCAAGACACAAATGAAAAGTAACACTTCCCACAAGGGGGACAAAACAACAAGGTGTTAAGAATAATAAACTAACTATAAGTCCACAAACTTGAGTCCAGGAAACAGGAACACGGGTAATCCAAAATGAGGCAGGGTAAGCAAGACAGACTAGGATGAGTAAATGTGCAAAATGAACCGACAAGAGACAGGGGGAAACTGGGGCTTGAAAAAGGGAAACACTAACAAGGACTGATGACACAGGGAGAGTGGCGGCAGGTGACATGAATGAAACACTAAAGGGAAGCTAACAGGAGGATTGCACGTGGCAGGTGAGGGGAATGAAACACTAAGGGAAAGATGGACCAGGGCTGGTGACAAGACTAACACTAATGGGCCGCTAACAGGGAAACAAGGGGGCGGGGCTAAAGGACGCGACACCGGAGAGAGAGCATGGCGTGACAAACCAAAACAATGCTCTTTCTCCACACAAAACACATGGGACTGACATGATCCTGCCACAAGACTCGAAAACCAAGACAAGGAGAGGCAGGATCATGACACTTTGTCCGCATCGACAGGCAATGGCACTAGGTATCAGTGTCCACAGGCATGAAGCTTGTGTAACCAAGACAATAGCCCAAGAAGAAGCGATTCGTTGTGCACGCTGTCTGAGAAGCATTAAGCAGTGATAGCGGTGTCAATTTTGCAGCTCGAGTTATTAAATATAGAAAAACACGTAATTTATTTAGATAATTCATTTGTAAAAACCAACGCTATCGGTGAGATTTCATTACCTGAAGGGAGGGATTCAAGCAGACCAATTACAGCGCTTGCTATCCACGTCACATTGGCGCGCTGTAAAAGTTTTGGAGAGGTGCGCGTGAGGCTATGGCATAGGTCCGACGCATAAGTATAAAACAGGCTTTAGATGTAAATAATTCTGGAAATGTTCTGTTGATTCCTCAGCAAACTCTTTTACTAGAATTACTAAAGCTTAAACCTTATCATACACAAAATTATTTTTTTAAATTAATAAAATTATTATTATATAGAATAAAGGGGCATTATTCTTTGGATATTTTCCATCAAGCCTTTTCAAAGCACATTCAGGTCACACCCAAGCCATCAATGAAAACAACATCATTTCAATTTGACATTTCAGTTGGTCAGACAGTGAACCTTATCTTTTCTTAGACACAAAATGAGTTGCAGTAAGACAGAGAGAAAAATACAAGACTGTGAAAGACCAAGATCTCTGAAGCAAAAGAAAAACAAGTTCGCACTCTGACACATCCTCTCCCACACAGAGTGGTCATCATCGAGTATGGAACAAAAACATGCTGCAGTCTGATCTAATTAACTAAAGAGCAATATTTGTTCACCCAGAGGACAGCTAATGCAGCCCTGCCTGTATATGGAACGAGACGAGAGCAAGGAAAGCCTTTCATAGGAGCCCAAGAAAGAGTGCAGAGCTTTTAGAGTAAACACATTTGGTGCCCTTGGAAACATTTCTATAATGTGTTGGGGCGGTATGTATATAATGCAATTGAGTCTTGGTCTACAGTATATGTGTGTTAGTCTAATTGTATTCGTACTGAATTAAATTTCTGATGCAAAAGGCTGCAATACATTCACTTAATTTGCCTGTGTAACCACTTAAATGCAGCACAGAATACGAGCACAGTCTATGCCCATTGTGGTCACCTTCTCTTTTGATGTGCTCTCACATTCTCTTTTACCCTCTTTTGTTGAGAGCTCTCCATTTACCTCACATTTATATTCAGAAAACGCTCAGGAGCTTTTGTCTGATACAGCTCATGTCAGGGGGGGGGGGGGGAGTTGGGTTGACAGCACAGAGAGCAGTCTGTGCACCAGGCGTATTTCTGTGTGTGTTTGGGTGTGTGTGACTCTCAGCTAACACTCTGACGCTACACTTAAATGCCTTAATAAGACTAGAACGAATAAAGGCCAAAGCTGACGTGGGTGAGCTATAACTGGCCCCCTGCCTCTCCTCTTTTTCTGTACATCAATCAGAGCTACTTGCGCTTTGGACACATGCAAAAATACATATTCTATCCCTTTAAAATCTAGTTCTGGAAGTTGTGCACTAATAAGATGATTATTTCAGCAGTATCTGTTGACCGTTGTGAAATGCTATGAATACTGTGGATCTTCTTGCTTTGATGATGCTATAGTTAAATTGAATATATCAGAATCATTTTTTTTTATTTCAATGCTGCTTTTGGGAATTAACCTTCCTCTAAAGTATAGAGGGTTATGCATTGACATCGCTTTCCCCTGTTAACACGGTGGGACACGCCCCATTGAGTGCCAGGACACGTTCATTTGAGTGGCAAAACACTCAGCAAAATGGCTGATTTCAATTGGAGAAACAAAGAAACTGCAAGTAAAACTGCTGAAATTAAAAGCAATTGAACTTAATAATTGACCAGGATAAAGCTCTATGCACATACCTGGGCTTTCTGAGTATGTTATTCTGTCTCGGATATAAAAAACATAACTGAGAGGACTGTTAATTTACTAGCACAAATAAAATATAACATAATATAAAGTTTTGTGGTATTGCAGATAAACAGAACATTTACATTTATTGGAAAACGAACATTAGACAGAAAAATAAATAATAATGCATGATCTCTGTGGGTTTCTTTGGGGTGTGCGCACATAGTCCTTTCCTGGCAAATGATATGGTGAGTAAACTTGTCTAGTAAACAAGGCTTTAACCACAACTTATTTTTTGTAATTAACATTGTGGAAGTCGTGCATACGCCACCATCGCATGTTTGCAACCTGCGCAGCTACTCTGCCCCGGCCGTATTGCTTATATTCTTTATATAGAGCTTGTTAATCAACGTTATGCCACGTTGAATGTTGTGCTACCTTGGGAGGATCGCTGCTAGTGTGTTCAATGCAGTGTTTAGTTTTTCTTGTTTGAGTAGGAAATATAACTGTGGTCTTGCTATGTTAAAAACTGCAATAGCATTACGCAGTTCAGGAAAAGCCCATGTTTTTTCAATTTCTCCATATATCAAACAAAACAAGTAACAGTACATATCAAAACAATAATAGCAGTGAAGTATTATCCTCACAATATGGCGGCGCCCCTGCAACATAGAGAATGACAACAGCTTCACATTCTCTACGATAAACGATTCTATCAATTCAAGACATTTTCAGATGATGTAAGTACTGAGCATATAGATATTTTCCAATGTTTAGATCAGGAAGCGCCATCTATCTTCTGTCTACAAATCGTTTTGTTGAGGCTCCATCAGGTTTTTTTGTGGTTCAATTGTGTTTGACCAAACTAAATGCGTTGCATTTCACCAGCTGTATTTAAAAAAACGAAAATGAAACAAAATGAGAAGGATACATTTATATTATGAGCGAATTTCCATTTTAGCATGACATCTCAGGCTGATGTTTCTGTTTAACGTTGTTAATGTGAATGAGGAATGATGTCTAATAAAAATAGATACACTGATGTTAAAGAAATATAGTCAGAGATATAAGTATTACATGATTTTAAGGCAGGGCCAGCACGTGGGGCCCCAAGCAAGTCCATAAATATGGGCCCACTAGTATAAAAATTGTCATAGCATTGCAGTTTGACAAGTGAAAATAAAACACACAAAGATGACAATTTATATATTTACATGTAGAACGTTTTAAGTGGAACATAGTAAAAAAAACTCTTATAGTGCAACAACTGTATAAAACAGATTAAAATAAAGATAACATAAGACAAGGAATAAATTCTATAGAATTTTGTCACAGTTTACTATGGTAAATTATAATTGTATTTTGTCATGTGGGTTACATTTAAGAGGGTGATGGACATCATTCTGATTTATTTTAAACTAGTTTACGCATTAAACAATGTAAAGCAGAACATACAATTATTTTGAGCTTGCATTTCTACGTCTGCTTTTCTCTCTTTAGCTCCTGAAAAGTACCATTTTGATGTCATAGTTTGCCTAAGCCTACCACCGCAACCTCACTAACATAAGTCCTTTGTTGTTTATCTCGTAATCATCAATTACGATGAGGAGCATTTCTTGATGTAACGTGAACATGACGTTGTTATGGGATACTACATTACCCATTATCCTGAACACTCCAAGCATGCGCAATAAGACGTATGTTTTGTATTTATTGTCATTTACTGTTGATTGTCGTGTGGAGAGTTTATTCTGTTATTCAATTCCTGTTGGGTTTTTCACTCACCGTTTCTGTGATTCCTTTGTTAATCAATAAGGTCCCTGTGTACGTTGCATTAATTTCCGCCTTTACGCTACAGAGCGGTTGGTGCAAAAGCACAATTCATTTAAGCTTTGAGGCCCCTCGCATGGTCGTGGGGCCCCAGGCAATTGCCTGTATTGCCTGTTGGATGGGCAGGCACTGCTTTCAGGAGACATCATCAAAAGCAAATTTACCGTAGTTTTTATTTCTAATTTATGTTTCTAAATGGGCTGGATTCATCACATCCAGAATAAAAGTTTGTTTTAACATAATATATGTCTGCGTACTGTGCACATTAGTTTTGTATTAAAAAAAACAAACAGATTAGATGAACACATAATTTCAATGATTGGTAAATATAAATAAATAGATATAAATATTTCCTAAATGTGTATGCATGTATGTGTATGTGTTTACAAATACAAAATGAATATGCCCAGTACACAGACATATATTATGTCAACACAAACTTTTATTCTGGATGCGATTAACCGTTTGAGAGCGAGTCTCTCACTTGCATAAGAGAAAATAAATCTCACCTTAGAGTAGTGTGGCAGCAGCAGGGACTGTAGTGAGAGTTTTAAATAAAGTTTGACCCTCACACAGATGGCTTTGGTGCGCTCTGAGCTACTAATTCATCTTAAACACACTTGGCCAGCTGGGAAATCCCTCCTGAAGAGCAAAACTGGCCTCAATATACAACCGCTCCACAAATGACCACACATGTGCACACACAAGCAAAACAAGCCTAGACATACTGTAGCGTGTACAAATGTTTACACTTGAAGAGCAAGCATGTGTTCTCTAGACTGGATAACTGTACCTGCTGTAACTGTATCTAGCGATGAGATGACACATATAGTACATACATATGTACAGAATGCCATGTTGTGAAATTATGTCCTTGTTATGCCTCCAACACACGCATAACTGTAATCAATATGATGTGCAATTCGTACTACTTTTCAGTTTTGAATTCTAGATCTGAAATGCAGATTTCAGACAGACCTAGAAATGCTGCATTTGACTTTGCTCTGCACGCTAAGCACACAAACCCTGCGAGGGCTCTGCAGCACGGCTCCCAGCAACACGTTAAGCAAAACGCAGGCAGATTTTGACATCTCCTGAAAAAAATGGATTGTGTGTCTTTTTCACACAGGCCAAATGAGAGAAAATGGAAGGGTAGAATGGGACAGTTCAAAAAGAGCGAGAGAACCGATAAACAGAGATAAAGAACGACAGCGCACTAAAACGGAAGAGAGAGTTAGACACAGAGAGTAATGCCTTCTGGCTGTAGATGAGGGCCACAGCTGTGTTTGGTGTGTTATTTTTAAACGCATCTATGCTGCTCCAATCCCCGCACCGCGCCTGACCTATTTATAGCCTGAGCCGGCCATTGTTCTATTTCTGTCACCTGTGGGCCAAGCTCTTGTTGATTCACATGTAAATCAGCCTCCTCCTCTGCACCAAGAAACCTGACGGGAAAAGAGAATACGTGAGCAGGAGCTGAACTCAACTCTTCTGCCACAGAGACGATCTCGGCCCCCCCCGGAGTGGAAAAGAAACCTGTTTGAGAACGGCGAATATATGACATATTGGAGAGAAAACAACAAGCCGTTTTGTCAGGACAAGAGGAACGAGAGAGTGAGAGACTCTCCCGCTGATTCTCAGAAGCACTTAGGTGTCGACTGGAGGAGAAGAGAAGAGCCGAGAGGAGAGGAGCGGAGAAGAGGAGGAGTGAAGCTGTGAAGCTTTTAGCGTTAGTGAGGGAGCGCTCTGTCACTGCGAGTGTCGCTTGAGGAGGAGGAGGAGGCAGAGGCGAACGCTCCTGGTCTCTTGAGAGAGAGAGAGCGAGAGAGCGAGAGAGAGAGACAAACAGTGTGAAGGAGGGAACAAGCTGACAGCAATACAGGAAGAGCAGGGCTGGCAGACGATGTGCTGCTAACTGAAGCACTCATGCTCCAGACCATTTACGAGACTGAATCCTGTTTCTCCACAGACAGCATCGGCATACACCGGCTGCCTTGGACCCCCAACGACTCCGACATGCACAACGTCAACAACTCAGGTGACTTTTAATATGTACATGTCTTTCTTCATGTTGCTAAAATGATGACATCTTAAACTTGCAACATTAGTGGTTGGTCATGCACAAAAGTGCATTTGCTGTTTAGGGAGGCATGTAAGACACAAAGTGTCTGAACTGCATGTTTGTGTTGTGGATGTGCCCTCCTCACACCATGTGTGGGGAAAGTTCTGAGGAGGGTAGCGCTCCGCAAGATGTTTATTAGCGGGGTTAACGCTAAATCGCTAAACTAACAAAGGGGCGGTTTGAGGTCCGTGCAATTATCCTGTCAGACCTCATTCTGGCAAAGCTGCCAAGCGGCAGGGATGAGTAGGTTATAAAGGATGTATTAACAGAACTTAGACTCCAGCATCTACAGGATGTTGTGTGAGTTTAGCCTTTAATTCAAGGAGAGGAAACTTGCTGACAGAAATATGCTGTCAAGATGAAAGGCACATTACTTTTGGTACGTGCCAAAGACAATGAAGAGGTCTATTTTTGCCGTGATGCTGTTTGCGGAGGGTCTGACATCACGAGGAGAATGTATTTGCTTTATTGTATGAATTCAGAGCGTGACTCATTTCTGCTCTTTGCTGTTGTTTTTTACTCTTGGTCCGCCGCTGTCAACATGTGTCCTGTTTTGCTAGAATGTGGTGTTTTCTGGGAAATCCATGATTTTAACGTTTTCTATTTTATGGGTTGAGGAGGGAAGGGGAAAAGGAAGTGCTTGTATAATAAGAGGACAGATGGAGTTATTTCGGTTCCTGAAAGTAGGGTGGAGAACATTGCTTCACCTCTGGGTTTTCTTTATTGCATTAAAATGCCTTATCATTGCTGAACCGCGCAAGATCGCCTGGTTAGATTTCAGCTTCGTTGCAACATAACCGAAACTTTGCTAATTTGTCATCTACTCCATCACACATCGACTCACACACATGCACAAACACACCAACCACACACAAGCATAATGCAATCCTGTCTTTCTAAATATAGTTCAAGCCTCGATCTGTAGAGATGCGCATTATGCAGAGACATGCGAAATATTGAGCTGTCTCCTTGAATAACGCTCAGCAGACTTGAACAACCTGTTAGAGGACCAAGTGCAACTATCCAGGGCAGTAGGGCACCCCGTTCTGCACAAAATATCAGGCGGTGACCGTGAAAATGCTTCAAACTCCTCCGTTGTGATACAGAGCGATTGGGCGAAACCTCATCTGTCCAGTGAAAGCCTCATACAGGCATGCGTGGCATTATACAGAAATATACAGAAACAGCCATATGAGAGAGGCAGGCCTGTTGCTTGCTCTGTGGGTCAGCTATTCTTAGCATGTTATTTTCAGCTTATAGCATTAGCGTGCTAAGGTTAGCCACCGTAGCGCGCTGCTATCATACCGTCCTCACACATTCTTAATATAACCACACAGTGGAACATTTTGATAACTAAAATGTTAGAATAAATCAAACAAAAGAACATGCCAGTTGTTAAATAAACAAGCGAACAGGTGTTCAAAATAAACTTGCTAGTCAGTTTGACGCCTTACTTAAATGACTAACTGCCTCAGGTGTGAAGAGATAACAAGCTTATTTTTTTTTGCAATTTAAGCAGTTTTCTCCTTTTTGAGAATAACAGCCTCAAAAAAAATGACATGGACTTGATCCCTTTGGTCTCTTGTATTTGCATTTTTTGTTATTTTTTTTAAATAAATGTTTTTTCATCCACCATCTTGGTTTCTTTTAGTTATAGTGTTTCACAGAATTGCAGTGAATAGCATGTCATTATAAACTATAGAAAAGTGAACCTTTTGTTGGGCTGACATTTTGCTGTATTTTTCATCTCTCCGATGCTTAATATCAGGGCTGTGAATGTAGTTGTTAAATGTGATCCCGGTGCACTGTAGGACCAGTAAGAAGGTTACATAGACTTTAGAATTTGTGATAATAATTCTGCTTAATTTAGAGTATGTATATGCTGTATATAATTTTTATATTTTGGAAACTCCATGCAAATATTTCATATTCATCGCTGATATGTTTCTGATGTCTGGGGTTTAGTAAAATGTAAAAAGATGATTCAATATATTGGTAGTGAGCACATTCACTGAGTATTTATATTTCATGTTTTGACTGAAAATGTCACATCTACATCGCTGGAAATGCCCATTTAAGTCATATTCATAGTTATTATGAGTCAATAGGTTTACCAAATAAAATGGTTAAAAATGTATTTAGTAATTTACTATTAATTGTCACAAATCCTCACATTGCACTTTACAATAACACCCCTGAAATATATTTGCATTTACAGAAGCTGGCTCTTCAGTAATACGTGTGCCTGTGTGTGTGTGTGTTATGATGTGGATTTCCCTGCCTTGTTTTTGCTATGTGAGGAATAAACTGCCACTTAAAAATACAGCAGCGTTTTCTGCTTTAGACACGCCTGCAGCCCAGAATAACATCAGCCGTAATGAGCACTCACTCACCGCAGCATATGCAGCCAAAAAACATCCCCCTCCCCCAAACATAAAAAGTCAGACTGACAATAGAGGTTAAAAAATAGAATTCAATTTAAAAGTGCCGGAGGCTTATTTAGGGCCACCTGATTATTTTGCGGCTTGTTATCTGTGTGGTGTATATGATGTGCAGAAGCCACCCTGGGAAAGGTTAATACATGCAGCATTAAAAAAGCAAGCAAAAATATTAAGATATTTCTCTAGTTTTTTAGCAGGACATTTAAATGTCATGGAAACTGTAATTTGGTTTTGCTATTTATGCAAAGTTGTTTGATTGTGGTTAACATACTGTACAGCTCGCTTAATTCAATGTTGTTGTACAAAGCTCTCTGAAACATGCACATTTCAGATGAACAAGCAATGAAAACACACTTTACAAAAGTAGAAAATCATTTTCTATCAAATTAAGACTAAAACGGATCCAAATAAAGAGGGTTAATTTAGAGTCTGTTTAAATATCTTTTCACTTTGCAGTGTGTGGGAGGTTTGCTTTTCTGTACACAGCGCTATAAAGTCACTTTTAATATCTCTGTAATCAGTGTTAATGAGAAACATCAGTCCGTGTGGTGCGTGGCTCAAGGGATTATGGGAAATGTAGTAGAGCCGATGAGTCACCACATCCCCTGTGGCCGGCCCTGTGGAGAAAGGGAATCATTTGGACACAGGGCAGTATGCTTGTCATCACATGCTGCTAAAAATAAAGCAGAGCGCTTTCGGTCATCTTGCGTTGACTGCTACACAGCGCCACATCTGCACCACAATTCCAAGCATTTCCCAGCATGCCGTTTAGCCAAGGGTCTAACGCATCAGAGCAACCACATAAACAGAAAGTTAACAGAAGTTACGTGAACGTTAGTCTGCGTGAAACTGTTGGTAAAGCACAGTGGCGGGGTTAGGGGGGCTTAAGGGGGGGGTTTAGTTGCGAGCAGCCTAATAGCTTTCATAAATTTGTCAGGGTGCTCTTATTTTTGCCCGAGTTAAAATTACCAGATGGCTCAACACGTTTGACAGTCTTTCACACATACCCTATATTAAGAGCGTGCTCAGAAAAGCGGTTATATTTAGCCCTGTTACTGTTGGTTTGAGATTCTCTTTTTCAGTTCAGCTGGCGTTTGTAATGCATCAACAGCTCATCTTGGCTTCATTACTCGTAATGTTCTCATGGAGGCTCGGAGCCAAAACACGAGGTGCGAGCACGTTTCGTCTCGTAACATTGATTTAGTGACTGATGGTCAGGTGATGCCAAAATGGACCGCATCCCGCTGCACTCTCAACAAGTGGCTTGTTTACGTAATTAAAAGCGAGTGACAAAAAGTCAACAGCATCTCAAGGGATCCAACCTGTTGCTCCGTTACCTCAACAATGGGCTGTGAAAGCACAACGCAGCCAATTTATTCGTTTAAAGAGGTCAGTCGATTGACACGCGATGACGTCCGACCTTCCATTTCCAGCTTTGTGCTTTGTGTCACGATGACGTCCTGCTGTCTGGAACGGGGTTAAGGTGAGGAAATGCGCCAGTGGCTTTAACCTGGTTGGTCTTTCTCTCCGCCTACTACCAGATGAGCTGGGAGGTCTGAGAGGCTTGACCTGAGGTTTCTTCACAGAGAGGCCCGGCCGCTCAGACGGATCAGAGTATATCTTTTTAATGATGACGGCAGGGAGGGGGCAAGAACATAAGACAAATGAGATATCACTGTGGCAAGCTTTCCAAGCCAGCAGGTGTTTCTGGGGCTATTATTAACTCCATTAGGGCAGCGAGCCCAATGCCTGTGACTCATTGTTGAAGCTCATTGGCTGACTCCACAAGTACTGTAAGAACACAGTCTGCTCTTTGTAAAGTGCTCTTTCAAGTTTGAATTAATATTCCTCAGGATGCTTAGGGTCATCTCTTTGGCTCACTGCAGCGTGCCGTTCCTGTCGCTCTCTTCCCAGAAGTAGAACCCAAGGTGAATTTTTGTTAAACACCAAGAGGTTGATTCCTTCAACCTGAACTGGAGCTGACAAGCATAGCTGGTGTGTACGAGCAAGAGCTGACAGAAGCACAGTGCGTCTAACTGTGTTTGTTACAGACTTATATAAGGGATGATATAATATCCATTGGTGCTCACAGGGAGGAGACGCCACACAGCTCAGTATCTGCAGGAAGAAGAGCCATTATGATGTCGCCAGAGTTGCCATGGCAGCCAGTTTGGGTGGTGGATTGGGTGTGGGTTTTGTCATAGCCTGAGATTGCACCACTTGCTTTTATGATGCTATTTTTAATCATCAGTTGCGCACGCAGACATTTTTGATGATGTTGAAGAACATTACGTTCGAGCAAACAGGCGCAGAAATGCTTCACCATTAATGTGTGAATTGCCGCTTGTGTCATAGTAAGTGCCTTGCTATGGCAACTCAATCCATGGGCTTAGGAGACACTGGTTGATGGATAGGATTCATGATTTGAAGGTTTTGCCTCTGTCTGTGTGTATATATAAACATGCGATTTTGGATACGTTATTGCTCCCTGAATTCTTTGTAAGTCGCTCTGGATAAAAGCATCTTCTAAATGACAAAATGTTATTAAACAGGACGTGTTTTAACGATGTCAAGAGTCTATCTATCTGTCTGTCTGTCTGTCTGTCTGTCTATCCGTCTGTCTATCTATCCATCTATCCATCTTTCTATCTATCTGTCTCTGTCTGTCCGTACGTCCATCCAATTATCTATCTACGTGCTGTAGCTTTCAGTAAAGTTTCTCAACAGATTGCATTACCTGGAACCATCAAAAAAATCAATATTCTCAGCTATTGATTTCCTGCAGTTTATCAGCCATTATGGTTATGTACAGAAAGCGATTATGATAAATTAGTCAACTATGCCATCACGCGAACCATCATACTTTGTTCCAGATATTTGCTCACTCATTGCTTGTTACTGTTTGGTTATTTTTTACATGGGGGTTCCTGTTGTTACATCATCCTTGATTGTGCAAGAACCGGCGTGTGAGTGCTTTTCCTCAATGTGAAACCCAAGAATTATTTAGCCATAAGTACTGTATATCCGGTGAGTCACTCTGTATGCAGTTATAGCGAACTAACCGCCAAACTGGCAGGCTTGTATCGTACAGAGAGCAACAGAAATTCACAACTGTATAAACCATTCTGTTCTTTCATACCCCGTCATTTATCTCCTGTGCAAACAATGACACTTTACAATCCCCTCTTCTCTCTGTCTAATCGTTTTTTGGCTAAGCAGAAGTGTAGATGTGTCACAGTCTGTTATGGTGAACATCTCCACCATAAGAAGCTGTCCTATTGATTTTTACTATCTGGTTGGTTATATATAGTTCTCTGGGCCTTGGGGATGCCCTCTGCTTTTCGTACACGGTGTATTACTTGTAATGAGGCACAGCTTGAAGAATACAGCAGCAATTTTCCAGCATGATGAAGGTGTGATGGTGGGGGAATCAGAGACAGGACCACAAACATCTCGACTTTCTGGGAAAGAGACTGCCGCACTGCGGTCTCAGAACAGAGGGGTCAGTGGAACCCATTGGACCTAACAAGTGATAACCTTCGGAGGGAAGGACTTGAAAGGAGATTCTGACATAGATACACAGCAATAAAGTTACATTTCTGTTTCTGTTGTATCTCTATATACTGTATGAGAAGCACAGATGCTACTGTGGGGCTACATTCAGAAACTTTTGATGACTTTGAAGTGTACTTGCCGAGGTTTACTTAGCATGGTATGAAAAGGGAATTTTTTGTGCTTTATTATTAGCACCAAGTGTTTTTTCTTTCTAATACAACTCAGCCTACATAAGGATATATAAACTACAGTTTTGTGACTAAGATATTCAAATATTTTTAAATAATTACCAATAAACATTGCAGAGAGGTTTATAATAAATCCTTGTATTTGTCTTCTGTCTCAGTGGACATTAAGCCAGAGGTTCCCTTGGCTCTTGATCCGGGCTCCCCGTTGGACTTGCGTACGGATGTCAGAATGCAGGGTTCCGCTTCAGAGCCCGGCATGTGGGAAAGACAGCTTCAACAAGAACTGCTTCTCATTCAGAAACAACAGCAAATTCAGAAACAGCTACTCATCAATGAGTTCCAGAAACAGCACGAGAACCTGGTCCGCCAGCACCAGGCCCAGATACAAGAGCACCTGAAGGTAAAAACACAGCCCTGCTGACGCAATTATTTACGTAAATACAATTCACAATACTATTGTACACTATCACACATGATAAAAATATCAAATTCACACAGTCTAAATGTGAAGAAAGGGTTATGTCTTTAACCTGGTGAGCTGCCTACATTGTTGTGGCGAGCAGGGAGCCCTGTTGTTTAAATCTTTATTGAATTTATTCTGTATTCTTATTTATTGAATCTTTATTTATTTTTTGAAATCTCAAATTGACTTTTAATTGCAGACTTGGTACATCTACGTATGCTCACTACTGAAATTAATGGGACCTAAAGGGATAGTTAACTCAGTGTATGGCTTTCTTTCTTCTGTAAAACACAAAAGTAAATATTTGTTGTTACCGAACTTCTCAAGTGATCTTTTTTTAACTTTCGAAAATACTGTGATTATCAAAAATGAATTCTAGTCAGGCAGCTCAAGTCAAAATCAATGTCAAGGATTGCAGAGCATGTTGAGATATAAGACGCATGTTTCTCAGCTTCAGCAAGAGCTACAGGCCATGAAGCAACAACAAGAACAGCTGGAGAAAGAGAGGAAACTAGAGCTACAGAGTCAGGAGAGAGAATTGGAGAGACACCATCGAGAACAACAGGTCCTGGTCCTACGCAACAGAGAGCGAAGCCGAGAGAGTAAGAGCTTGTCGTCATTCTCACCCACACAACACTCAACAACCTGCCCGTCTCTAATGCTATTCAAATGTCACCAGTCAAACGGCTCATGTCTGTACCAGCATTTCAACATTTAGTGAAGCGTTTAGTGATTCAAGATCTGGGCTGATAAGTAACCCATGAAGTTGTGGGTTCAATTTCTTATGGGGTGACCAGGCGACTGCCCCTCTGTCAAGCATCACTTTGAAAAAAATCTGTGAGATAAATGACAAATCAGCCCACACAGAAAATTGATTTCTAAGATATGTGTGCAAATTTCTGCAGAGCTGGAATGATTATCATTGATAGAGTTATGTGCTTAGGCTCATCCAATTCATGTTTATTTAATTACTAGTTGGATTATACTTTGTTACCAATAAGAGTATAGAATTTCAACTGAATTCTGCTTATTTCTATATGTCAAAATTAAAACAAGGACAGTGAAGCATTCCCTGCTGAATAAAACCCAATAGAACCCTGACCATAATAAGAAAATTAAATGGTTATAATGGGAATTGTATTGGTTTTAGAGGAAACTATTATGGTGTCTACTGGTATGTGGTAGATTCTATTGGTTGGTGGGTTCATATGCCATCTCGCAGTTAGGATCTAATAGATCGTCATTAAATCCTGGTGAAATAATGTCTATAACACACAAAAAGGGATTTTTTGAAGAGTTTTAATGAAAAAGCTAATGGCTCATAATAGTATTTTAATGGAAACTATTAGAATTTCTGCGATGGTTTCGATGTTCAGCAGGGTTCACTGTGATTACGGATAACGGTGATTTTTATTTGTTTTACAAAAAAAACATCAAACCCTCTTATTTCTCAAAATTAAATCATATTATTCTCAATGGTAATTCTCGTTAACACAATCCAGTATTTTTGTGAAATGTCTGTCATGTTCTTGACAGATTTACTAAGACTCACTCATAATTGGTTCTATTAGTACCTCAGAAATAAGCATTCACAAATGCCTCGCTTCTGCCGACCAGAAGAGGGAGATATTCCTTCATTTGTGTTAAAGGTGCTCAAATCTCCAGCCAATGGTGTAATAGAGATTTTGCAGCTTTTAAGAAGAGTGTGGGTGAATGTGCAGTGAAGACGGTGTTGTTTGAGTTCAAGCCGGTCCTGCTGCGTCTGGGAGTGTCAGTTAAAGTTTTCTAAGGCCTTGAAATGAAGCCAAACTCTATAAACACGTGTATTAAGCCTGTATAGGGTGTGATGCTTATGGTTTGTGTGTGTGCGTCTCCTGGTCTGACAGGTGCGGTGGCCAGCACTGAAGTGAAGCAGAGACTCCAAGAGTTTCTGTTGAGTAAATCCACCAAAGATGGTACATCAGCCGGAGCCCCCTTGAAAATGACACAGAGCTCCAGACTGTGGTACACGTAAGTGATGTACCTCACATATCTCAAACCATCATTTTTTTTGCTGAGCTTTACTGATTTTAAGCGTAGTATCCAAATAAGCGAAAAAGTACGTATAGCTCAAGGAGTAGATGTAAGGAAAGATAAACCAAGGAAATCTTTGAAACCTTCTAGCAGATTTTTGCTAATAATCGGTAATGTGATCCTGAGGTTGTATTAATCGAGCACAGGAGAGCTGTCAGCTGTATTTATGACTGTGAGGTAAGTTCAGGAGTTCAGTTTGCATCTCCTCTCTGTTCAGGGGCTCCCATCACACCTCTCTGGAGCAAAGTTCACCTCCTTTGGGAGGAGCGTCCTCCTCCTGCAAGGTCTCAGTGCCCTCCACACAAGACTCTCGAGATGACTTTCCTCTGAGAAAGACAGGTAGGCGTCAAACACAGTTTTTTACTTTGTAACTTTTATTAAATTGACTGTATTATTTTTGGTCAAACTGCAGTGTATACATTGCATATAGTAAAACAGAAACGAAACAGAAACTATATTTTATTTGTGGTTATGCTAGCAAACCATAGCTTTATGAAACTTCTGGGGAGGAGTTCTGACTGAAGTCTTTTTTCCCAGAATTACAGGATCTCTCGAGAGGTGACACATAAGCTCATACGTGCAATGATTGAGGGATTGTTTTAGGTAAATTCCATTCGGTTTCCTACAGGAGGATTTCCTCCGCTTTGAGCCCGCAATGCTAAGAGCCACAAAAAACGTCGCTAAAAGATGTATAATTTTCAGGGAATTTAAGAGGCTTTAATTATTTAGAAAATCCTTGACTTTTCACAAAATGCACCACAGGTTTGTTGACTCAGTGCTGGAGGGAGTCTTGTGGGAAGTCAGTATTATTGTGAGTTATGACTCCCACTTGGTCGGCCAGTCATGAGTTCTTGCAAAGGCGAACTGTTCATAACTGCGCTGTTAAGTCACGGAAATGACATTACATTCCTTCCCCTCTGTGTCCCTTTGAATTATGATAGTAAACAATTATACCTGCCTAATTGCTTTAGCATATGGCTTGGCATGTCGTGTATATACGCAGTTTAAGGGATCAGACGAGGGAGGTTTAATCCCAAATTGTGTGGACTTTGTTTGCCAAATGTACTGTAAACTAATCTAAGGTAATTATGTAGGTCGTTCAGTTCAAATAGACACATGAAAGAGACGTGTTTATTGTCTTAGCTTTTGAACAGTAACCTCCCAGTTTCAGCATCAATTTCTGCTTCGCTCCACTGAAACTAACCAATATCCTGAGAACTGAGAGGAACGGAAGGTTGTGGAATCCAAACAGATCATTGAGAAAGCAGTGGGAAAAGAATCTGTTCTGCTGCTATTGAGGAAACCTTAACATCTGAAATACACCGGGGCCATATTAAAGAAGCTTCCTATCCTAGAGTTTACAGCCTATTCTCACGAAAAAACTTGATACTAAAATGATAACTACATTAGCGTTTGCGCCAATGTCATGTATATTGTAAGCCAACGAGCTGCAGTTTTACATTTTAAATGTGTGACCTACTACAATTACAAAAGATTTTGAAAATCCATATAAAAAATCTATACTTGGACTTGATTCTAGTGCGAGTATGTTTCTGTAATGCAGCCCCTGGATTCCATCATGCAATATAACAACATAATTAAATTCAAGCATATTCTCCAAACGAAAGCGATGGACTATTCAAACAAGCCATTTTGTAGAGGAACAAAGCCCGTTTCCTATCAATATGCCACAGAAAGCCAAACGCGATGGAAATAGCCATCCTTTATTAGTGTTAATCTCATTCATTGCCTAAACCTTTTAAACACCATTTCCTGCTTGTTGGATTCCAAGCTCTATATGTGGTCACACCCGTTTGAGATCCCTTCCCCCGCATCCTGTCCATCTCAATTAGAATCCCCCGAAAGTAAGCACGCAACAGGAGCGACACAAAGGTGCCGGTTGTTCCACATCCCGGAGTTCATCGGAGATGTTTGATTGGCATATGTCAAGGGGTTAGGTTAGCACTGTGAGGACAATTGACCAGGACAAGGCTGTTTTGGCAGGCAGAACAATCTCTCTGAAACGTTTTTGCTGGAGGAACTGATATTTTCTCCACAGGATGTTTATTCCCCTTGGGTCTTCAAGGCCGTATCACCTGTAAAGCTTAGGTGTGGCAATTGTTTGGTCTCTTTGGAAAAGTCTCGAACGTAAACAAGATATTTATCCACAAAGCCTGTTTAATTGTCAATTGCTGGATACGTATTGCCAAGTGCTATACCAAAGCGGATCTGTGCGAGGAAGTTGACCCCGCTGCGGGCAGGAATAGTTCAGCTTATTGAATAGAGGAAAAACCTTTATCTTGACCCACATACCAAATTTGTGGAGCAGGTGCAGTTGAGGGAGTTTGTGCGTCTTAAACAGTAGATATTTTGGGTGAAGGACAAAAAGTGCTCTATCCTGTGTACGGCACAGTATTTCCCTCGGAGACAAGCATGGGAAGGAAAAACAAGAAAAATATACCGAGATGCAATGATGAAGTAATATGCATTGCAAAGGCAATGTTGTTGCATCACATGGTTCCTGTCTCCTGGGTAAACAGGTGTACTTTGATTAATGAGAGAAAAATAAGAGAGAATGCAGGATGTGTACGTTAACAGATGGAGCAATATATTAACCATTCGATTTAAAGAAATCTTTAGATAAGCAAATGGTTGACAAATTATCAAAAAGTTTCAAAACCAATTCAAAACCAGACAGAAATAAACAGAAACTTATATAATTATGAAAAGTGTGTTAAATGTTTAATAAATTAAGATTCTTCATTTCTTCTTCCATAAAATGAGCACATTTGTTACATGTATCATTTTACATTAAGACATGCAAGACAAACCAAACACTGAAACATTCAAAATTGTATGTTCATGTTTAATTCAGTTTCAATTCAACTTTTCATTTTGTAATACAATTTACAGTATAAATATGATTATGTACTATCCGAGATAATTAATAAACAAATAATAATGTTAAAATAAATGTGTTTTTACATAACAAGGGTTATGAACATTTGAAACTCATGTTGTATTCACACTTGCCAGAATCTAAATCTAATTTAAACCAAACACTCTGAAAAAGGAACTATATTTCTGGGTTGAGACAACACAATAAATATAATTAAACAGTGTGTTCCCTCCATAACTGCTTTCCAGTGTAACAATATGATTGATTTACAGGCCTGTTAAGTCTTCGCCTCATACATACTCTTGTTTAACTTGGCATCTGGTTCCATACCGTACGAATGTCAGCACTGGGAAAATTCAAGCAGGTGTCAGACTCATTGCTCACGATCACTGTTTTTGACAGAAATTGCGGAGCAGAGCTGCGTGTTCTCCCATCACGTCACGATCGCGGCCTCCCACTGAGCCCACCATCAACCGAGCTTCCACCTCCATAGCTATAGGGTGGTGTTCCCGTGGCGAGAGGCTGTAGCACAAAATAAAAATAGAAGGCAATCAGGACAGTATGGGGTGCAAGGCGGATTGGAGGAGGCTCCCTGCAGATCACTCTCAGCCCACTTCGCTAGCGGGATTTACATCCCATTACCGCACTGCTGGATGAGAGCTGACGCTTCTGCCGATGCTGTCTGAAATAGCAGCTCTGCCTGTGGTCCATTCTCTCTTTCTCTTACTCTCCTTTGAGATTACCACTTACAGCTGTGTCTTCCCATGACTCCCGGCTCTCAAACTCTTCCTGACTGCAACCTGATTGGTCAACTGCTTTATCAGTATACTGTATTTCAGAACAGTGATTCTCATCTGAGGGAAGAAATAGGATCCTGATTGAGTTAAGGATGGCAAAGAAAAGAATTGGCAGACACAGGAAAAAGCTAACTTTTACTTAGTATTAAACACATTTTTACTATGTAGGACCTATTCAAAAATATATATATTGTAAAGAAAATATTTTATAGACACAGAAAAAGCAACTTTTTTTACCTAAATATTAAAATTCTTGTTTTCTGATGAAATTTTTTAAATGTTTTTGTTTATGCTTAAAACAAGAACAAAAATTTGCATATCACTGTAAAAAAACATACTTTTCATGTATAATGTACGGTCAAAAACACCAAATTACAGGAAAAGATTGCATATTAAAGAAAAAACATGGGAAAATGTAATTTTACAGGAACATAATGTTTTTTTTTTCGATATTTCTTTCTTGTTTTAAGCATAAACTCACTTAATTTAGACCCTTTTAAATCAGAAAACAAGATTTAATATCTTAGGATATTTTTTGCTTCTCAAGTAAATGTACCTTGATTTCCACTGGAAGTACTAAGATACTAAGCAATTATAGTTTTAGTATTTTATTATAGTGTGTATAAGAGCAAAATGAAAAGCATATTTACATTGTTTGTGCTGTATTGTGTAAATTTAGTTGTGTTGGTTGGTGAACAGGATGTCAACGTAAACAAGTCAAGCACCGCTGAGCCAGAAAATAAGCAAATAAGCTGCACACTACTGTGGGCTACATGATGGTGTTACTATAGTACAATGGGGAACTGAAGGGCAGATTTAACAGACACAACTCATTATAATGAGACCAAATTTCTATATTTTTGGCTGCTGCTTGTGATGTGGGTGTTTCCCAAAGGGAGGCGTTGAATGTGGGTGGCTGGCTTAGTCACTCACTTCCCATTAGAGGGTTATTTAGAATCACTTGCCTGTACTGTAAATTACAGTTAAATAAACAGATGCTGCTCCAGAATTCAGTAACATAGAAATCATGACAAAAAAGTCCACAGGGTGTGACTGGAAAACAAAGATGTATATTTATTTAATGTCTTTCTATTGCACTTGTTGTCTTGTTGAAATTTTATTTGCATCCGCATTGGAGGACGTTTAGCATGTTCACTTTTCTTAATAAACATCTTCCACATCAGTTTATTTATTACTATCGTCAGCTTGCCTCCAGGTCAAGTTTGTTTCTTGAGTGTTGCATAGCCTAATTTATTCCAGATGATGAGGAAACGCTGATCTTTGAAAACAACCTGTAAATGGGCACAGAGTTGAAAGCATCACTCCACAACAGAGTGCATTCCCCACTCCGTGATAAAAATCATTCATGCCGGCTTAATAACATGCATTGCTACAAATAGTTTGGCTCAAAAGAATGTTGGACTAAACCTGCCAAACACTACTTCTAGGCTTCGTATTGGATTTACATCTTGACAGACAAATGAAAAAAAAGTACACTAACTCTCTCTCTTCTCTCTACAGGTAGTGGTCCAGCTTTTGTTGAAACTAGTAACTATGTATTAGCACCTATCGCTCTTTTATGACATATCACTTTCTCCCCGGAATTTTTGTAAGCCGCTTTGGATAACAGCGTCTGCTAAATGACTAAATGTAAATGTAAATTGACATGCGTTTCTTTTCTCTCCTCAGTTTCAGAGCCCAACCTGAAGGTGCGTTCCAGGTTAAAGCAGAAGGTTGCGGAGAGGAGGAGCAGCCCGCTCCTCAGGAGGAAAGAGGGGAGCATCATGACACCCTTTAAAAAGAGAGCCCTGGAGCTTCTGGGTAGGAGTGCCATCCCATTATACATGTCATAATTAGACAACACACCTGGGGTGTAAACAGTAAGACTTCCTATTGGCCGTCTCTCCACTGGTAGTTTCTCTCCAGTAATCACAGCAGCTGTCCACCGTCTGTAAGGCTCAGCGTGCTGCTGGTATAGTTATGTAACAGCTGCTCTGACAGGTGACATCCAATGAGGTATCCAGTGTGGTTTATGATGCTTCGCCGGTTGAAGGATTTTTCCATGGAACCACATTTGCTTGTGGGTGTTTATTATGTATGAGTGGCAAGTCTGTTTTACATTAACATTGCATTTATGCATTTGGCAGACTTTATTATCCAAAGCAACTTACAGTGCATTTAAGCTTACATTTAATCAGTATGTGTGTTTACAGGGTTTGTACCCATGACCTTAGCACTGCTAATTCAAATCCCAACCAGTTGAGCTATACACGAAAAGCGATAACAGCAGTGTTTTACAAAAGCAGTGGCAAGATTGCTATCCTTTACATCTCATTTAACCGTAGATCTTTTCACCGTAGACATTTATTAAGTAAGACCTTACTTAAAGCCTTTACATATAATGCATTATAAAGGGTTATTAAAGGCATTCTATTTGTTCATAATGTGTGTTGTAATACATTCAATGTTGTTGTAAAGAATTATAACCATATTAAAAATGCGGGTAACACTTCAGCATAGGGGGCCATTCTCACTGTTAACTAGTTGTTATTAACATGCCTACTATTGGCATATCGGCTGTTTATTAGATCATATATAGCACATATTGTGCATGACCAGACTCTACATCCCTAAGCCTACCCAATACCTAAACCTAACAACTACCTTTCTAACTATTAATTGGCAAAAAATAAGGATTTATTAAGGAAAAAAAGTTGATGGTTTGTTAAAAGGAAGTCTTATAATGTATTAAATGTAGTTACAATTATTCAAAAGACATTTTAAGGTGTATTACAAAGCAAAATTGTACAATGCATTATACATAAATGCTTTCAATTAGCTTTTTACACATATCACGTAACACATTTTAAAAATAAATCATAGTTTTTTTAACGAATCGGATATAACGGAGGTAAATTTCGCTGCTGTCCTTCTGAAACCATCATTTTTATCCATTATGTTTGTCACTGGGTTTTGCAAAAATGTAACCAATAAAAAGTATTTAAAGTATTTGACAACACATTTTAAAATTAAAGGTTAAGCGAATTTGGACATGTAAGTTTTTAGAAAGGACATCATTTAACATTTGTCAGTGAAGATGACATATCAATCAGATATACTGTCTATGTAACTTGCAATTGGGATAAAGTAAAAATCAACTATAAAGTATTTTTACATAAATGTTTGGGCTGTATTGATTATGCAACAAAAGTAATGTAACAAAAACATGAACACCATACAAGTGTTAATATGCAGAAGCTTGATAATGATGCTTCACTTATAGCAGACCATCACATATTAGTCAGCATTTACAGTATTAGAGAAGAGATTGTCTTCATTCAGATTTTTCAGATTGTAAGAGGTGTATGCGAACGTATAACACTAACTGTATACAAACACATTAATGCTTTTTTCCCCATTTATTTCACATTCAACAGAGTCCACAGCCAGCAGCAGTGCCCCAGGATCAGGTCCCAGCTCACCCAATGGGGCCTGCAGTGCCTTGGGGGCTGAAAACGGACCCTCCTCTCTACCAGTCACCACACGCACTGAGGTACCTCTCCAATGTCACATTTCCACTGTTTAACCGTGGATACAAAAGACCATTAACAGTCAAGACTTCCCATCAAAGCTTCTCTGAAACATTAGAACCCGTAGACTTAAAAACATTGATGGCCAACAGGCCGCACACATAAATTTCATAGACACAAGCCCAGCCAGTCGTTGCACAGCTATGAAAACAGAACGCTGTTTCTACGGCCTGTGAACTGCTTGTCCGTCTCAGTCCAATGAAAACGGCTCCCAGCGTAGACAATAAAGAGTCCGTTCACTTCCTGTTCTCTACCACTAACCTTTACTGGCATAGCTGTGTGGTTTTCTGTACCCGCAGGTCTCGTAAAGCTCGGGCCAAGAAAGAGTAGATCGGATATTCTGTGCTTTAAAGGCGGCGGGGTTCAGTTCAGAGCTCACCTTTAGACTTCCTCCAAATCACGCTGAGATGAACGTTCTCACTATTAACCCTCAATCTAGTGTGTGTAATAACCTCATATGTCTTTATATTTTATCGTGGGGGTCGTGTGCACTTCCCTAATGTTCATTAGCTCCCTCTGACTCACTTCCTGTTGGCTTCATGGCTCGGTTGCTTCGGGTCCCTGTAGACTTTGCTCACACAGAGGTGTGTTCTGGGCAAATGTGACATGTCTCTGTGAAGCCTCGGCTTAGCAGCTGTGTTATTCTTCAGCACCACTGTTTACACTCCCATGGACCTCCAATGCAATAGCTGACAAGGAATGCGTAGTGTGCCCTGATCCACTGCCGAAGTGGTGGGTGGTGGAGCTTAATTGATCTGCCAGCCGCTGGTAGCCAAAGACACGCTAACAACACAAACAGGCCCGATCGCTATTGTATTGACATAAGCCGACTGGACTGGCGAGTCGAGGCGCTTCCCGCAGACACTGCGCTAAATACGAAAGTGAACCACGTTTGTGAACCGTTACATTGGGTATCCTCTTTCAGAGCGAACTGGTCCCCTGGGTCAAATAAAGGCAGATACAGGTCACTAAATAGGCAGGAGGGATTATGGGTAAACAGGATTTCTAAAGCTGATGAGAAGATCATGCACTGTTTCTCTAAAAACCTTTACCGCATATGATCTGGGTTACAATGGTGCTGTCGTGGGCGTCTCTGCGGCCCTGGTTTTATTTCCTTCAGTTGAATTCATACAGCTCCACTGCGGCAGGAACAAAACCGTCATTCGTCTTAGTACATTAAAGTTTATTGTTCTGTTGCTGTTGCTATTTCCAATGGTCCATAGTGGGATTTCAAAATGTCTCTCTCTTTCCCCTCCCTCTGTTTTGCTTACTTTTTCCATCACAGCGTTGGCCGTCGCAGCCGAGGTTACTAGGACCTGAGAGCTCCATGTCAATGTTAAATCTCTACACATCTCCATCTCTACCCAATATCTCCATGGGTTTCTCTGCCGCCTCCTCTCCTATCAGTGTAAGTCAAACAATCCTCTTTCACAAACTCTGCTAAGGCCTGTCCACACCAAGTCTGGTTTCTGTAGTGAAGTATTTTTTAAACATCAGAAGCAAATATCCATTGCAGTCAAACCTTGCATGTCCAAATTGGCTGTTTTTCAATGATTGCATGCTGTGCTGACAAGCACTTTTTAATACTTTATTGGTTAGATACTTGCGACACAAAACGTGACTAATAATAATGATTAATGAAAAAAAAATACCAAGCACGAAATATGGAAATACAAGGTTTCGGTGGGACAGCAGCTTTTTTTCATTTATATGTTTACATGCACTTCTGAATGTAAACATCTGAAATCTGTGCACGTCATTAGACAAATCTAGATTTTATTTGAAATTATTAGAAATCATTATAGTATTTACATAGTTGCTCAATTTTGTCTGACAAGCAATATTTTCTGATTTTTTGATAATTTTCAGGTGTGGTGTTTTTGCGAATATTTACGTATCGCTGCTGTCTTTCTGAAAACCTTGTATCTCCATATTTTGTGATTTTTTTTTATCCTGTACCTGCAATAAATCAGTATTATTAGTCACCATTGTCACTGGGTTTCACAAATATCCAAGCAATAAAGAGTATTAAGTGCTTGTCAACTTGGCCAACACATTATTTAATCAATTAAAAAGTACAGGGTTTTTTCCATCTCCTGAAAAGCATCAAATTTGGACATCCGAGCTTTCGGAATGTTACGGACAAATTTTAGTTGCATCAGACAATAAATTTAATTTGACTATTTTATTTCTATGCCACTATTACCAATTTATAATTTTTGCGAAGCATCTTTGCATGCATATAGAAATACTTCTATAATAATACGTTTCTCTCTAACTTGAGGTTAGTCTCTCCTAGACTCTCATTTAAGAGTCACCTATACTGATTGAATTGAATGTGGATGTTTATACTGATAAATGAGGGGAAATGTCATTTATGGCCTCGGTTCAGCTGCATATTGTGCTGACTGTTGAAAGAGCAGCCATCCCGGCCTGACTGGATGATATGTGTAGCCTCAGGGTTCTGCCCTTTGACCATGGGGGATTTTATAGGCCTTAGATAAATATTGTGCTTAAGTGTCTGGTGTCGGCTGCGCTCCAGCCTCCCCGGTCACCTCATTCATTACTGCTGTTTAAAGTCCAGCCAAGCCAGAATAATCAAGTGTAGATGCAAACAATTTTTAATCGTGAGGTAATTTTGCAGTTTAATTACTTTATAGATGCTAAAAAAGATTAGACCATACCTCATTCTTTTAGTTTACAAAAGACATAATCTCATATGAATCTTCTTCTTGCAATCTTTTATTGAGCCAACTCAAATAGTCTCTATCTTGATCACATCTCAGGCTGCTTTAGGACTTCAGGACAAGCATGTTGAAGGTGGTGGGGTATCAGCAGTCATGCAGGGTTTGTCCACGCAAATTCTGGGACCAGTGCCCCTGTCTGTTGCCATGGAGACCAAAGTGAGCATCAGCCACCAGGCTCTTCTGCAGCATCTCCTCCAGAAGGAGCAGCTTCGCCACCAAAAGATCCTTTCCACAGGTAAGAACCTCAAAGCACCATTCCCATTTCAGAGAAGATTAAAAAAACGTACATATAAGAATCTAACTGTCTATTTGAATCTATTTTGACAACACAAGTGAAACTTTTTTGGGGAACTTTCACACAACATCGACATGTTAAGTTACAGGTTCAGTCCCCCTGGAGCAACCGGAGGTTAAGTGCCTCGCTCACGGGGCACAGTGGTGAAAGCTCAAGGTTGTCCCTTGTGGGGTTTGAACCTGTAACCTTTCGCTTTTTGGCCCCGTTTTTCCGGGATACATTTTTCCTTCATCTTAAGAGATTAAAGAGTTTGTTGTACAGTGAAAACATACTGTGAGAGTTAGAACTCAAAACTTCCTACCAAGGCAAGTAAGAGAAACTAAGCTACACAAATATTTTAAATAGTTGAGCATGGCATGCATAGAGGACAAGTGATCTGCAAGATCTGCACTATTTAATATTATTATTTAATTTTCAATCAATGAAAAGGTTGATAATGGTTCATTAAAACTACACTGTAATTGTTTTAACATAATTTTACAGTTTTTACAGATTTGTAACATATTTTTAAAATAAAGAAACAAACTGTCAAACTACAGGAAGACATGCACATTTAAATAAAAAGCGCAATTTTACGTGGAATTTTTCACATTTACATTTACATTTAGTCATTTAGCAGACGCTTTTATCAAAAGCAACTCACAAAGAGTTCAGGGAGCAATAAGCGATATGTCATACAAAGAGCAATAGTACAATATAGGTTACTAGCAAGTTACTAGCCCCAGCTGCCAGATATTTTCATTTCTTACAGTGTATGACTGTTCATGACGTTAAAGGAAAAATGTTTGATGCTTAACATTGTATTAACAAAATCCATTTAACTCACATAGGTCAAAGTCCTGTGCATCCTCCCTCTCCGCTGGCCATGAGGGACAGTTCTAATGGAAGCACCCGGCCCAAGCTCCCACGTCACCGACCCCTGAACCGCACCCAGTCTGCTCCACTGCCCCAGAACACACTCGCTCAACTCGTGATCCAACAGCAACACCAGAACTTCTTGGAGCAACAGAAACAGTACCAGCAACAGGTCCACATCAACAAGGTGCATACATTAAACAAACTCACATAAAAATACTGAGGCAACCCCATGGTATTTTGTTTTGAGTTTAGCGCTATCCTGGGAAAACAGACTATGAAGGATAAAACTGTTTTACTGAAACACCATTCACTTGACAGCCCATCTCCTGTGGATGTTTTAGATGTGGCACTTGAATTAGCATAGCTTAAGGCATCAGTTGCATGCTAACACCACAGAATTGCACAGGGACAAGTTCAAATGGGCACCAAAGTGGATAGAATACATACTTTTGTTCCCCTGTGGAAATATTTGTGTTTCTGTGCACCAGCAACCGTGACCTGGCCATCCGTTTAAGTGCAATTATTCTGCCGCACATGCAAGGTTAGCGACACGGGAGGCTCTCGCACTGAAAGCCTCCTTTGTTAGCGCGAGCTTGCAGATTGATCTGCCTTATTATTGCTGAGAGTGCTATGGGAAATTCAAGGTTACAAGAGCAATTTTCAGACACGAAGATCAAAAGTGCCTAGAGAGCAGTTGTTTAGCCTATTATTGTTATGGCCTCAGTAACCAGGGGCTGGTCTGGGTGATGTGCGTGACTGTACTTTGAAAGTTACTAATTGATTTGTTTTGCATGTTGAAATGATGTGAGCGTATGAACAACTGTAGAAAACTGTGTTTGAAAACCAAAAAAAGAAACTAATTTAAAGGTATAGTTCGTCCAAAAATGAATTCTTTCATCACGGACCCACCCTTATGTCATTCTAAACCTGTATGACTTTCTTTCTTCTGCAGAACACAAAACAAGATATTTTGATGAACGTTGGTAACCAAACAACATGGGCCCACATTGACTTCTATTGTATGGATACAAAACCACTGAGACATTTCTCAAAATATCTTCTCTTGTGTTCCACAGAAAAAAGAAAAATAACAATACTTAGGTTCGTTCTGGATAATTTCCATTCCATATGTGAGATCTCATTCTGAATAAATGACACTGGTTTGTGTTGCACTTTAACTGCAACAAACACACATGGAGCAGATCCACCAACAAATCGTTACGTCTCTCCACAGATGCTTTCGAAATCAATCGAGCAGCTGCGTCAGCCCAACGTCCACCTGCAGGAGTCAGAGGAGGAAGAGGATTCGCATGACCAGGCCATGCAGGAGGACTGCTCGCCCTCTGGTGGCGTCATCTGGAGGCACAGCCCGGACAGGAATGGTCCAAAGAGATACGGCTCACCCACCCATCCAATGTACACTCATCCTGGGGTCATCCGGGTGAAAGAGGAGCCCATTACCAGTGATGATGAAACACTGGTCACTGAAAGCCTGGCTGACAAGCAGAGCTCTTACATTAACCAGGTTAACGGGAGGGTCGTGATTCGGGCCATGATATGAAACGAGAAACGTCGGCAGATACACACACACACACACACATCATGTTTAAAATGGTCAAGCGTAACAAGGGCCATCGTTTTGGGAGCTTCAGAAGTGGTTTCATTTGTGAACTTGTGAAGTGATCTCTGTATCGTATGTTTAATGTTTTGTATATAATTGAAGATGATGAGAATTTAGCCGACTGGGTCTTTTAAATGCTACTTTTAATTATTGTTGAAGTTCGTTTAAATAATTTAAGAAAATCAGTTTCTAACCTATACCCACCCTCTCGTAGGATATTCTGTGATTTCCCACGGCACTTTGAATTTCTTGTATATTTTATTTTGCTTTATATAAAGCTATGTTCATGTAAGAGGTGAAAACAATGTCATTGTCTGCTGAAAGATAAACAAAAGTCGAAAAGCACCTAAATCCACGCACGAAAACTCTGGGAACACTTCTAGAATCACATTCTTTTTTCCTCGGTCTCCTGTGGCGCAAACCGTAGGCTGCCCAGGATCACGAGCGCTCCTCGCTGAAGTTTGAGAGGGAGAGAGTCGTAGAGGAAATGCCTGGTGGAAGCCAGGAATCAGAATGATTCATGAGCGCAGGAATGCTGGGAGAGGACAGCTCCACGCTGAAGTCAGAGGGCCCAGCAGTGAGCTCTGATTTACTGTTGAGGCAAATTACAAAGTGAGTGGGGAGACAGTGGTGGGAGCCCCCTTTTAAAACCAATCATTTCCTCTGTATTCCCACGTGATGTGTTTACCAGGCTCGATGTTAAAAAAAGGTAATTGTTCTGTTCTCTCTCTCATTCGGTCCTTTCCTGAGGCAGTGTTGCTGTCTTTCTTTAACTCGTGTCATATGTTCAAAACCTGTTCTGTTGTATTATTCAGGTTATCAAACCGTCTTTTCTGTCATTTATTTTGATGTTGCACTTTCGATGTTTAATTGTTCGTTTCCGTGTATCTGATCCTCTGAAAAACGTGAACAACAACAACAAAAAAACTTGTAGAGGAAAATGTTGCATTGGTGTGAGCCATCGCTGTCTACAAAAAGCCCATGAGTCAACCCGAGCTGTCGTCTGTTCAACTGTTTGGGATGTTAATAGAAACTGTCCACCGACGATAGAACATCACGTTTAGTTTGTAACCGTATGCCTTCCTACCTTGTCACCTTTTATAAAATAAAGTCTTTTTCCATCCTGCACACTTCTTTGGACAGTCTTTTCACTGGACTACACTCAGAGCGAATTTCCAAAATAAACATAAATCAACAATCAGAATCAGGAAAGTGAAACGCTGTCGATCGCTTACAAACTTTCCCACACCCAGCCAGAGACCGGCTTCTGATTCTGAGGGCGATACAGAGGTTTTACATTCTGCCTTTGAAGGCTTTCTGAACAGGCCTTTGATGTGAACATGAGAGCTTTCTTAAGTCTGCATTAAAGCTGTTCAGATAAAGTGAACCTCAAACTGGTGATATATAACCTGGGTTAAATCCACCAGGCAAATTTTAACCAAATATGCAGGGTAGGCTTAGCCTGAGCTCTGACAATTTCCAGTCCCAGTCAATACACCGAGCACATAACAGTCTATTGTGTGCCACCTTTAAATAGATTTGATATTTCAGAACATTTTTTGACGTATGTTCTCAACCTTTAAAACTACATCTCACAGCGGTCATGCCAGATTTACTTCACTGACACCGGTGTCCATGGCCCCGCTGTATATAGACCGCCCACTGCGCTCTTGTTTTATGCAGACGGAAGAAACACTGGGCTAATCAGCGACATCTTGCGTCTCCAACGAGAGTGTCCGATTAAAGTAGACATGCCCATGGGTACATCCAGTATTGGCATGCTGAACACAGTCTTTATAGATGGCAGAATCTTCAATAAATCATTGCTCGTATAAACTGGTGAGTGACAGAAAAACACGTGCAGATTAATATCAATTGTTGCAGTAGCCTATATGTCAGTGCTATAGTAGCCTATGCTAATAAACAACATAGCGATACAATAATTTCCCATTTCGTGCTTTAAGATTTATTATGGATGTTGATGCTACTTGGTTTACTTTAGTTAAAAAAAAAGATTTAAAGCCACACACAGAAAGTACAATACTGTTCAAAAGTTTAGGGTCACCAAGTCCTTCTTTATTAATATTTTCCACATTTAAGAATAACAGTAAACTCATCAAAACTATAGTCTCAGACGTCACGCCCACAGACAGCTGGCTGAAGTATATGAAGGCTACGCGAGACTATCAAAACTACGGCATTCAGCACAAATGGGAATGTTGTGACGTAGCCTATATAGACTTATCTTCACTCAACTTTTATTTATATAGCACTTTTTAAAATGTTCATTGTTACAAAGCAGGTGTACGTGACAAATTTGAACTATAAGCAATATGTTAAATAACACACATGCGCTAACACACACTAAGGCACTATATCAATTTAGATTTGGGGTTATAATGATTAACGCAAAATGTAACATTTAAAAGTAATATTAACAAGTCCAAAATTCTAAAGCTGATGTCAGCAGCCTCAAAACGAGTGCAGCCAGTGTGCAAACTGTGGCGAGGAAACCAAAACTCCCTGCTTTTCTTCTCGCTCTGGCGGGTTGGTGTGGGCGTGCTTTTCCGGGAGAATTGTCCAATAAGGGAGTTAGAAAAGTTGTTACGTAACAGATTTTCATGTTTGAAAAAAACTTTCCAAAGCCTAAAAAAACGCCGGGGGAGTGTATTGAGCACAGAAATACTACGTCATACGTCCAACTAATTTTTTGACAAGTTGACCATGTCAAGCATGAGAAGACAGCATGTTTAACATGGTAAAGAAGTCTGAATGCATGAAACATCGTTGCACTTTCCCTTTTACGCTGGTCCAGAACTCTCTACAAACGTTTGAACTGTTTGAACAAAATACCACCAACAGAATATTATTTAACCAATTTGAAATCTTAAACAATTATCTTTAAGATTAAATTATATATGTATAATAAAATAAGATCATAAATAAATAAAAACCGAAACTGAAAAGTGCTTCTAAACCAGTGTTAATATTAGCATCATCCATTATCCATAGCATATTCAAGTCATCCATTTAAAAACATTCTAATAAATTACATTAACTTAAGAGTAATAAGAGAAATAGTATTTTTCTTCACATGACAAATCAAACATGTCTTCAAATTAAAAGGTTTATAAGGTGATAAATAACATTTTAGGGACCCAAACTAAATGCCCAGTCTTTCTCAGGTTGAACGGAGCGTTTTGTTTGTGGATGTTTGTATGAAATTGACAGTAAGTGAAATAAGTGTTTTTTGCCTTGATCAAACTTAAGGTGTGAAGACCACGAAGACAGTGCTAGCAGCAAGCGAACAGCATTTATTTTCGAGTGAAAGTTATAAAACACCCATCCGGATTCCAAATTGATATAAAATAAAACAGAAAAGGGAATGTGAGCTGTAATGGCTTCTCTCTGGTGTCGATTCATTTATTTTGGAGACACGTCTATGCCCAGGTCTCTTGGGTCCGGTGTTGCCGTGTGTATTGCATGCTGTTAAACCAGACGTACGTGGCGTGCCGTCCAATTGTTCCACTTTTTCCGAGCTGGCTGACTATGATTGACTGGCAATAAACCACGCTTTGCTTAACTGACAGATCACGGGCATTACATCAATGGAGAAATTCTGTCATTGGATTCATCGGGAGACGTATAATATATCTGCAAAGCAAAATAAAAGAGTGGTAACTACTTGATGGGGACGTTTTGGCTCACGCTGGGTTATCATTACCCATTTTGTAAAGATATTTGGTGGTTTCGCAACATTTCACGTTGTGTGGTCAAGACCTCATCCAGGACACGTCAGCGTATTGAAAGCAGCCAGGTTGGTAGGGTGTGACACGAGGACAGCCAGTTCTGTGCCATTAGTCCCCCACCCATAACCGCTGCGGTGACATTGACCCCAGAGACGTGACATGTAAAGTAGATGTCATCATGTCTGTTATTGTGACTCTAAAAGCATTGATGTTCTTTGTCATGTTTAATGAGATGACTGGAGGAGGGAGGAGATGCTAAAAGAGTAGAATCTGTTATTTGTCAAGTTCTGATTGGTTGAGCTGATAGGTGAGACTGAGGAAGAGCAGTGGCCCGGTGATAGAGGCCCCCACGGGAAGAGCTGACTGCACATTTTGGATTACAGAAAAGAGCAAAATAGGGAGTGGAAGTGAAGAGAGAGAGAAGTGCAGAAGGTATTTTCAGTATTATGGCGCTTTGAAATCCATAGCCAGGCATTTTTTATTTGCCTACTTTCCCTAGTCTGACTGTGGGTCTGTGCTCCAGGGCTCATAAAGCAAACTTTTGGCTGTCTGGACCTCTGGAGTTAGTTGGGCAGGACGTGTTTGTAAGTGTTGCTTGAATGCACGGCCAGGCAGAACAGCACCCGGAGGGCCCTTAACGCTGTGAATTCTGGTACGCTACTTTCAGCTCGATACTTTATGTGTCATTTGCAACCTGTGTGATCACGGAGCAGAGGGGCCACAGACGGCACAGTCTATTAAAAATAGAACATGTTCCATTGTGACCTCAGAAGTAATCATCATACTACCGTAATTGTGTTTGAGGGAGCAGTCACGGTGCTGGTCTCAAGCTTGTGCTATGATAGAGGGTGACACTCGTGTGCGGGTCTGTCAGGTGTGCTGTAATTCCACTTGCACAATGTTCCTCCGGACGATTGTGAAACGGTGGGGAATGATGTCACAATCATTTCATCTCCAGTACATGATACATTATAAAAAATACCAAACGCAAATGCGTATATGCTCTAGCAACGCTGGCAGATATATACACACGGAGCATCAAATACGTTTTGGCTTCAAGTTCAAGTTGTCAAGTTCGGTTGAGTTTGTGCAGTGACATCTGGCAACAACCCGCTTCACGTGCTTGTAGGTGAATTTTGAAAGATAAGGCAATCTGTGCAGAAACCATACTTCAAACATAGAACACACAGGCCCAAAACACTATTGTCATTACCAGGTGAATTCTCCCTCATGGTGTGTAAATAACGTCATCACGCAGTTTGGTAGGAATAAGCACCGGGGCCAGATTTATACAACGCTCCTACGGTTTCAAGTCACTGCGCGAGTCTGGGGGACCATAAAAATCTGTAAAGTTCACGTTCGCCTGCCTCGGGCTGAAGATTATATTAAATGTAGCAGGTTTGTCTCATTCTGGACGAATAAGTTGGCTGGGAGGAACGTTTTTGTGTGCAGTCGAAATTGCTGGACATTAAATCAAGGGTGCAATATAAATCTATTACAGCCAAACTCCACATAAACATTTCGGGTACGAAGTTGTTCACTCTTAACTCACACCTATTGTGTAGACTTATGATCAGGGCTGGAAATGTGGGGACATAGGGGGGGATGAAGTCCAGGAAGTGAATTTCAACGGGGATCGATTTTAAAAATGATATATAAAGAGGATTTTCATGTTGTATCCATGAAATGGCCTCCAAGCACAATGCACATTTAATATATTCATTAAATCTAGGGGAGCCATTCTGGGCAAACATAAACACTTTTTTTGTTATACTGGTTTAAAGGTGATTATTTGAAGGATCTATTGACAGAAATGCAATATTTACATATCTATGTGTTCAGACTGTGTTCAGAGGTCTATAAAGACACATAATGAAGCCTTGTCTCTATTTTATATCTACAAATACTGCTGGTCCCCCTGTATGGAATTAACCATGTTGTTTTGACAGTAGCCCTTAACAGACAAAGTGCTCTACAGAATGCGTTTCATAAAACGTGATGTCATCTTAGTCCTCTCTTAGCCATGGTAGTGCTTTGAAAGGGAGGGGTGGAGTGAGCGTATTGTTGCATTTTGCAACCTCGCCACTAGCTGCGCCTAAACATCACAAAATGGTCCTTTAAAAACTGTTTGTATCCTGATAGCATGACGACAGAAAAGAAGTCTCAAAATCTAAAGATTATAACTCTGCACCCTAGCAATAACGGTAAATAAGCTGTTTACATTCATTATTATTATAACGTTATGTGCTTTGTAATGAGCCATGAGGTTATTTACACGAGGGGGCGTGGCTTTGGAAAAAGTGCTAAAGGGGGGGTCTCCCCCCGTTTTGTACTTTCAAACCTAGGTTTCTATTTCTGCGTAAACCTTCTCACACAGAATAATTATTGTAATGCTGTGTAACAGGCGAGTTCAATTTCTAGTTATTTATGCAGTTGTTAAGCCCTTCCTGAATGTATTAAAGTGTGCTTTTATTTTTCTCTTTTTTTACCCAATAGCCGCAGCTAAATTTGACCTTGAAGATACAATAAGCATCTGTCCATAATTTTTGTTTCAAAAGCTTATTTTTGAACCTGTCACAGTTTTCTCATGTAGCCCGGTTTCCACATTTTGTTTTTGCCATTCCATTTAAGTTAATTGAATCATATAGCCAAAGGAAGCAGATCTCAGATAAGAGCTTTTCAGAGACTAACCTGATTAAATGTAAATAGAGTGACATTAGAATCTGAAGGCCCCCATTATAAGTGGCCCGCCAAATATTTGTACTGTTCTCTATACTGTAAATGGTAAAGCTTTCCACGCACTGCACCGTTGCTTTCCAAAGATGAAGCACCATTCAACAAGCAAGTAAATCATGATCAATCTACTGTTGTGGAAATGAACGTAAGCCCATGCAGAGGTACATAGTATGTACGAAGAGTGTTGTCCACATCTGTTAGATGAATTAGCAGCGCTGACTAAGCACTGTTGGCCCCACCATCTGCCCGACGCCCTGCTTAAATGACCTGAAAAGAGTTTCAAGTCCCTCAGTCTTTCTCTGTGTTTTCTGTTGTATGCGCACATGTACATCACACCAAACACCTATTTTGACATCTCCAAAACATTCTGCACTTTATAGCCTTTCAAAATATTCATTGCTTTAAACTTTTGAAAAGCCTTATTGAAAAGATTAAAATGATGTATTACAATATTTATTTGATCTTTTGTTTGTAAGTGGGAAGGTGCAATTCAGTCTGTCGTTGGATAAAAAAACACACCAAATGCATAAAAATGTAGTTGAAATGTAATGAAGGCTGAGTAGTCATACATCAGCAGCAGTGAGAAACGCCCAGTTTCAGCTTCAACCCAGACAACAACATAGGCCTACTCTTTCTGGTAAGGCTGGTGATGGCATACCGACAGTAACGCTATGGGAAATGCTCTTTATAAACGGGGATTAACTGATTTCAGTGACTGGATGCCACGGCGCTCAATGTATTGCAGTTAACACTGCCCTTATTTACGTTTGGAAACTCAGCTGGCACCGCTGGCTCGTATGGCCCGAGGGTACTCTGCCATGAAATATTTCACCCAATGCCAAGAACGCTGGGAATTGGCGAGGGAACAGGTGCTGTCTTCCACAGCTGCCCTCTGAATGGTCAGAGCTCTAGTGTGGGTATCATGCGTATGAATGGAGAGACTGACATTCTTCTGATTGGAATTTTCGTCTTAGAATTTTGTTTAGGCCTCCGGCATGCTGAACAAATGCTTGAAGTTTCACACGTTACATTGCCAACACACGCCTGCATCCCTGGACGTATTGTGGTACATTGGCAGAAATGGACCGATACTTAATTTTTATGCATAAAATATAAATTGCATTGCTTTTTTCCACACTTTTAAAAATGAAAGTAAAGACTCTCGCTAAGGAAAATAAAGGAGGTGTTAAGATTAGTTGGAGTCCCTCGGTAGGATTTGCTTATTTCATGTCAACAGAGTGGCAGATGTTTTCTCCATTCACTGTATATAATCTCTGTGGAAAATGCACAGAAATTGCAGCGCATGCTAAAAATAGTTTTACAATTTCCACCTCCACCCACACGCGAGCACTATCACCTGACAAAAAAATAAAGACTTTTTTCCATATGTTTATGTCTGTTGCTCCATCTCGGTTTTTTCTAAGACTGTCGTCATCGTTACTTCAAAGGACCTCAGGCACGTTTGTTATCGTTTATATCTTGGACTGGAATCATGTGCTTTTCCCTGGATACACAGCCTTAAATCGATAACAGATTGCTTGGGATCCCATCCAGGCTGAAAGAGAAGGCACTTTGTATTTTTAAGAGTGCTGGTAAAGGCTTGAGACGCTATAATTTTTCTATGAATGTGGAATGAAGATCTGCAGCGGGATATCATTCAAAGGGTTGAAACGTTGCACCACGCAAACAGATGATTATAGGACCAGTACACCCAAAAATGAAATTTCTAACTCACCCGTTCCAAACCTGAATGATTTATTTTTTCCATAGACCACAAGAAATGTTCACAGCTATTTCCAAACAATAAAGGTCAATGGTGACTAGGAGCTTCAAAAATGACAGCAAGCTCTATTGTCTAAGGGGAGTTGACAAATAAACTGTATGTGTTGTATGGCATGAGTGCATGACATAGCGTAATTTTGAAAACAAACTGTTTATAATATATTGCTTTAATTATTAATATTTATAATATAAAATAGCATAAGAAATTGTAAGTTTCTTTTTCAAAATATTTGCTGTCACACCATAGGACACATTTACATTCCATGCCATCTGAACTCTTACTCTAGCTTTTTAGTCACCATTTGGTCACTTTTATAATATGGAAAAGAAAACAACATTCAACATTCTATTACTTCTCCTAAAGGTCCAATTTGTCATTTTTTGGAGTTTCTATTGACAGAAATGCAATTTTATATACTGTGCATAACAATTGTTAGAGGTGTATAAAGAGCTTACATAATGAACCGTTATGTAATGAGAATTAAGCTATTTCTATCTACATACACCAGGGGTCTTCAGCTACTTTTATTTCTATTTTTTTCTAAATTCATTATAATAAACATAACTACCACTTATATATGTTTGTGGTTCTTCGAGATCTGGATTGGAATCGCACAGAGATGCAAAATGAAGCGGAACTCAGCATTTGATGGCTGGATGTATAGACACTAGGGGGGACGAGACACTTATCCCACGAGATGAGAAAAGACACGAGATTTAGCTTAAAGGAGTCATGTGGGATTTTGTATTGAATGCAATATTTTCCTCAGAGGTGTATAAAGACCCTACGTAATAAACCGTTATGTTCGTATTACCTCAGAATAAGCTATTTATAAATCACTCTAGACCTTTAAATTAATGTCATTTTACACCTTTTTATTAATTATAATATTATTTTAAAGTGGGAAGGCTTCTTCAATACTAATTTCACAATCAAACTCGATCATGCGGATATCATGAGACCTTGACGAGAAATCTTGTCACATTTTAATCTTACGGCACAAAATATTGTTACACCCCTAATAGACACCCTTTTATTTCTAAGGAAACTTGTGGAAAAAACGATTCAGTAAACACTAACAACAAGTTATAGGAGTGTCATTTTGTCTGTACTGTGCTTAAAAAGATGTTCAGGCTCTCGTTGGTGATAAAGAATGGAATATTTTTGCCAGTTGTATTTGTCAAAACAGTACAAAATGATGTGATGCCAATTTTCAAACTTTAGTTAGTATGCAATGTTGCTGTTAAAGCATAAATAATTATCTGCAAAAAAATAAAGCTAATAGTTCAATGCCAGGCGAGATATTGTCTTTGTCTGTGAAAGCTGTTCTGTGTAATACACTGATAAAGTGCGCGCATACCTCTAAAACACTTCTTTGAAACGTCCTTTGAAGTCCTGCTTGCAAATGTCTCCTGGTCAATCTGATTGTTTTATTATACAACTACAGTCCAATATCAAAAGGCAAAACTAACACTTCTGTTATTATTGTTTATATAACCGGTTTGATGGCAATCGGTCCAGTGTCATTTCCCTCGCCATAATAGGAGAAAAAAATTGATATCTTACAAAGATTGATGTTTGCACATGCACTAGCAGACCTACTCTTCGATCGATCCGCATATTTTTACCTGATGAAGTGAAGTTGACGCCATTTTTACTGTTTATTGCTAAAGGCCAAATCTTATGAATGCACATGCACTGAGAGGGGCACCGACCAATCACAACAGCCTGAGAAGCGGAAGCTCGCTAATACGGTATGGGTGGGACATCTTCAGACACAGCCTGTAAGAGGGTAACCAATCGACAGACTGGCTCAGCTTTACCAATCAAAGTGTTTGCGAAGGAGGGACTTTAAAAAACGGAAAAACAGCGGTGAACAATAGACTTTAAATATGTGAAATATAAAGTGTTTTTTGAAATTCCATTTACATTTATGTATTTGGCAGAATTCCAATAGCATTCATGTGCCCCACTCACTTAGAAGGGCAGATCTTTTGAAGTGCAAGTTCTGGAGGGAGATGGACAGCTGTTTTTTGTAAATATTGCTGTTTAAATCATACATAATGAATGCAGTAATACTAACAACATAGTTTTCCCTTATCTGAGACAACGGTTAACGTGCTGCTGTACCCTCCCTGCAGTTCCTTTCAAGGGCAGAAGACGCATTTTGGAACACGACCTTTCGCGTGCACAAACCGACTGCCTGTGGATTATAACGTTGTAAATAACATTACGTTTGTTGGCCAGACCGATGAAATCGCTTTATAAGACGCCAATCGTTTTGAGCTGCTGGAATTACTTTCATATTAAATGTAGCAGCGTTTTGGACTATCAAAGATGTGGCATCTCAGGACATGCATTTCTTAAAGCACGCCGTTCTTAAAGTCTCTCCACTCATTTGAAATGTTAGGCCGTTGCAGGAAAAGAAGATTGGCGGCCCGTGGACTGCCAGTTGAAAAGTCCTGACATACACCGTGGGTCCGCTCACATGGAATTCGCCATGTTGTTTCTACAGTAGCCCTAAATGGACAAACTGCTCTACAGTGCGTGTTTCCTAAATGATCTCCTTTGACAATTAAGCAAACACGTTATGACATCTTTGTCCTGTGTCAGCAGCCATAGTGCTTTGAAAGGGAGGGGTGGAGTGAGCCAATGGTTGCAATTCACAACCTCACGACTAGATGCCGCTACATTATATACAAGGCACCTTTAAATTGTATTCCACTGAAAAATGTAATCATATCATGTTTTGACAGACAGGCTCTTTTCGTCTAAGGTATGGTATGTGACCTCCATTTCAGGATTTAAAAAAAATGAACAATATAGGAACAAAGTACTGGTTTTAATAAAAAGCTGGCATCCACGAAGTGCAATTGTATAACCACTGTTTGATAACTCTCAGCAAAAGATCTATTTACAGTCTCAAATGCTCTTGAATAAAATGCTTTTGAATGTCTCCCTGTTACTTGAAGAGGCAGTCGAGTAAAGAGGCCTTTTACGATGCACATCTAACATAAACAACATTGGATTGAAAGATTTGCCTTGTAAAATTTGGTTTCATATCAGAGGAAAGACCATACTTGAAGCGGCTCACAGATGCACACTCATATACTCTGAAAGACCTAAATGAAAGATGAATGTGTGCGAATTGATGGTCTCCTAAGTGTGATCACTAATATGCTTCTGTGTCTTTTATCGTTCGTTTCCTCTCCAAGTGGAAACCAGGATTCCTGGACCCTGGAACTGAACGTACCGTCGGGGCTGCCAATCCTACTGGTGTGTGTTGGCCAGGGTCGTACCCGGCAAATGTAATGCTGTTTGTAATGAGAAATACAAACAAGGGGACAGCGGTGAAGCATGACAAGTATGTGTTTCCATTGGAGGGAGTTGCTCTCAAGAAAATACAAAAGAACTCAACTGGGCCTGTCACAAGACTAATGTTTTTATATGTTGGCCAGACCAACGGCAGTCATCCACCAACTGTCCCTCTGCATCCTCTCTCTCTCTCTCTCTCTCTCTCTCTCTCTCTCTCGTAACTTCAGTGTGTTTGCTCAGGTGGATAGCGACACAGTTAGAAATGAAGCATGCTCCACCATCTCCCCGTGCATGGCCAAAGGTTGTATCATGCGGTGAAGGTAAAGCTCCCAGCCCCTTCACACAGTGGGTGGGAGAAAAGCAGGAAGCTACAACACAAATACAGGCCAGCTCCACGGTGAAAGATGAGGGAGAATGGCAGTGCGAAAAGAGAAAGTGAGTGAGGACAGAGGAGGAAATAAGGAGGTGGAGGGACGTGAGTGTGTATATATGCTAAAAAGATGAGAAAATGAGGGGTCCCGTAGAAATGAGTGAGCCTAGAGGTGGACGACCACCCGTTTAGACGATGAGCGCGGGGGCCGGGTTATGGATTTTAAAGTTTATGGTCTGTGGAACTTGCCTTGAACAGCGTTTATTTTAGCATGCCATGCAGTCTCAGAACTTCTGTCAGGAATTCTCATTTCGTGAAGACTAATCACAGTCTAAACATGACATCTGAGTCAATAGGCAACCCCACTGTATTGTTTATGTTCGGGTCCAAACAATCTTGACATCAGTTGAGATGGAATTTTGCCTGTGGGCCATTTATTTTCGAGAATAAAAACGGGCGTATCTGGAAATTAGACTGCTTGAAGAAGCTATTTAGAATGTTGAATACCGATCTTGATATAGGTTGAACTAAAGGACTGGTTTTGTGAGTTTAATGGTGTCTCGTACTTAAAGGGTTGTACAAACACAATGACAATAAAGAATTTTATTCAATAGTAGTTATAGACATTTATATTGAAGAATCATTCCGGCCTTGCAAGTGAATCATGCCTTTTCCTATTTTCATGTTTTTCAAATCCTCAAAGTTGGCAATTTTTATTTCCTCCTAAATAAGCTTTATTTATTTTGTTATGAACAATTACAAACTGCACGATAGCCTCATAACAAACGCTGTCTAACAGCTGCAAAACGATTGAAAACAGGACCTAGCACTTTATAAAAAGATAAGCAAATTAAAATGTTGCCACACGAGTATCAACAAGCTGAAAAAAACAAAGGGCTTTCTATTGTAAACGATTTAGATTCCTTTCACAAACAAACTCTGCGTTTATTTATTTGGCGTCCATCTGCATATTTCCAAATGAAACACATTTTCAAATTCATGCAAAACACCATTTCACACATGCAGCTGTTGAAGGAACAGTTTACCCAAAAAGAAAAAATCAGTCATCATTTACTCACCCTCAAATTAAAAACCTGTATGAATTTCTTTGTTCTGATGAACAAAGAGGAAGATATTTGGAAGAATGCTTGCATCCAAACAGTTCTTGACTACCATAGTAGGAAAAATGACAACGGTAGTCTAAAGTCCCCAGAGCTGTTTGCTTTTCTGCATTCTTCAAAATATCTTCTTGAGGGTGAATAAACGAAGACAGAATTGTCATTTTTAGGTGAACTGTCCCTTTAAGGATCGCAATGAGGCATGATGACTTTCCAGTTATTTAATCGAGATCTGATTAGCACCCCGATGATATAAAGGCCTGATCAAGTGCATGACTGATAGTAAACAGCTCACCAAGAAAATCCCGCTGTGAAACACACCAGACGTGGAGACGTGTTTAGATGTTCCTAAATGATACTCGGCCAAAGTTAGTGTTGATTTACAAGACGGCGGTATATTTTAACAGCAGTTCCCTCTGAGGTGTAATAGGTTGTCTGAAAAAGCAGAGGCAGGAAATGAAGGCTGCTATCAATGAGAACGCCTTGCATCTGGATGCAATTATCTAACCTCCGTCTTTTTGGCAAGTGATAAAGGATTTAGCCGCGCGGCTCTGACATCATTTTTTAGGCAAAAACAATGCTCCAAAAAAACATACAGTAATTCATAAAGCTTTGGCAGCGTGACAAAATAGATTTAAAATAAGTTTTTATGTTGAGCGTTAAAGCGTATAGAGGAGGCTGTCATTGAACTATTATCTATATGGTCAGGGGTTTTGGGTCAGATATTGGTATATTAGTCCTATAATTACATATAGTCTACAAAAATGAAATTTTATCCGGGTCATGTGACAAAAATAAATAGTCAAAAGCGCTTAAAATAACTACCGCAATTCATAAAATCGCAAGGAACTATGGATGATATAAAAAACTCAACGACAGTATAACACAATCTGTCATTTTACAAAGTAAAGACTCTCACACCCTTTTTCAACATGATGCATTTTTTGGGGGGGGACCATGATAGAAAAGCAGATAGTGTTTAGGGGGTTGCAATCTTTTGATAGTTCATAAGTCAATATGTGAGGATAGCAGATACTACTTGTTAATACCAGGAATAAAATAATGCAGAAAGTCTGAAAAAGTTTCTACTCATACTGAATCTGTTAGTCACATCCAGAAAGCTCGTCCAAACGTCTTGCGACATGCTGGAAAAATGGCAATATTAGATGGGTTTGTTCAGACAGGAGGGTGAGGTGAGCTGGAGCGGAGACATGTATAAGGCAACTGACCTTGGTGATTATACCTCATATTATTGTTCCTGTCATCTGTTTTCGTTGGCCCCAGGGATGTTCGCCATGGCAACGGCACACAGCAGGCCAACCGCTGGTGACCCCGCCGTCCTTTGCATTTCCTGGTGCGCTTGTGATGAAGGGAGGCTCTTCCAGGGGCAAAGATCTCCGTGATGAGACGGGGTCTCTATTTCAGTTTCGAGTCCCAGACCCCCTCCCCCTGGCACTGTTCAATCACAAGCGAGCTCCTGGCTGATTAGACCTACATTGTTTAAAATCTGTGACAGAGCTGCTTAATTGTATGATTACCCAAATTGTCCTATGGGACCCTACCGCACCCGGGTGTCACTCAGAGCCGGAGAGGGCCCTGTCAGGACTCATGATGAGGGGCACTTGTATGATGTGCTGCTTGACAATACTGAACAGAGAGCATGACCAGTCCCTGTTATTTCTGGGGTGGTGTTTCTCTAAACCGTCATGAATCCAGATTTAAATGATTCATGTATTGCTTGGGCTGGTGGCATGTTGCTACGTTAAGGATAATATCATGGCACACAGCATAGTCGCACAGCAGAGGTACTTGCTAAAACAGGCTGTTTTTGTATGAGATACAGCTCAACCAGCTTTCGACAAAGTGATGTTTTTTCGCCCTGTAGTACATAATTGTATTATCATTTGTGTTTAAACAAAAAAATCGTTGAACAGTGTACATTTAATAACTATGTATGCCATTTTTTTTAAAGTATACCTTTAAAGCCATATTTCTCAATAGTGAAGTTTGTGATGTGACAATGTTTGCTTGGGTAAACTGTTTGATTTATTCTAAAAACATGCTAAAGACATTTGAAGTATTCTTACCTTTTACAGAATTTAGTTTAAAGGGACAGTTCACCCAAAATGTAAATTTTAAAATACAATAATTCTTTCTACTATGGTAGTTAATGGTCCCCCGGAAATCTCAGTCTCAACATTCTTCCAAATATCTTTCTTTGTGTTCAACAGAACAAAGAAATGTATACGGGTTTGGAACAAGTTCTTTTACTAGGAAATGTGTATATGTGAAAGATAATCACGATTAATTTAATAAAAAAAATGTTTGTGTTTATATGCATGTATTACACATATTTTATAAATTACGTGTATATACATATGTTTGTTCATTCCCATACACACATATATGTATATATAATACACAGCAAACACATACATAAACATATAAACTACATGCATGTTCTGTCGTAAATAACAGTTTAAATCATTTTATGTTGCATACCATTTTTGCATTCCTATTATTGTTTAGGTGGTTCTCCAATGAGATATATTAATCATGCAAATAAAACCCCACAAGTTTTTGGGATGCTGGTTTAGGATCAGAGCAATGTGAATACCGTGGGTGGAAAATCAAGGGGCGTAAGTCATAGTAGTGTTATGTAACTACTGGGTGGAAACTTGAACTGTCATCTGGTATACGGTTGGACTGATCGATTTGTGTAGGGACTTCCCTTCGCACTGATACTGTTGATTCATGAACTGGGAGCCATTAGTGACTCTGGGAATGTGACCAAAATCTTATCAAAATACTTTTACAATACAAAGCGCTTTGTACAAATCATATGTGAATTTTTATTTAGATTGTAAAAGGAAAGATAAAAGTGTCACGTACTAAAGATCCTCCACAATATAGGTGAATATATGGAAATGTATGTATATGAACCATCAGTAACAGATGTAAGAAGTTGAATAGGATTGCATATTTCACCAAGCGAAATAAATAGCACAAAAACCGAACCTCTGTTTCCTGTGGGGAAGCAAAATTGTGAGCATCATTTACAAAAGCGCACAAATATTTGATCACCCCGGGCAGGGGGTCCGAGTGTTGTAATGACCCAGTCGGCAGGCTGCAGTCTGTTTATGAACACAGTATTGAAATGCCATTGAGCCCCTTGGGTCAGCCTTTGAAATGAAACAGATAAGATAATTGGCCCTAATAGAATCCAGAGAGCCGGTTCAGCGAGGCTTTCCCCAGGACCTTTCTCACTTTTTTGGTTTTCCTTTTATTCTTTTTTTCTATCTCTCCTGAGTTTGCGTTTGAGAGGCGTGTGGAAGTCGCTTCTTAATTTAAACCAGGCCCGTTCTGCCAGCCCCTGGAGTCTGCGGCTCGCAGACCTTTTGAAGTTGCGAAAGTGTTCGCAGCACTGTTGGCCTTCTAATTCGGTTGCCATGGTTTCTCTAATTTGCGCACTTTACTGCTGACTTTAATACGAAGGAAAGCAGCCATTATATGTGCCGTGGGCATTCGCGTGCTTTTAGCCCGGTGTCAAAGGTCATTTGAACAAGTTTAATCTGAAATTTTTAAAGCCGCGATTAGAACAGCGATGTAGTTCGGTGACAGAAGCGAACGTAACTGTACTTGTCAAACACACTTGAGTTTGATCTGGCAACTATCTTTACTTATGTGTTTGTGGAAGTAAAATGTGAACCTTATCCCTTTACACACAAAATTAAGTGATATTATAACTGTAATGCTCCCATGGTTTTGTGGGATTGGGAATGGGACATGATTGTTTTGGCTCAGCACCGAAGCAAACATTTATCTTAATGTAGACCAAAACTGCAAAACAATCACACATTATGGCACCAACATGCAACATTTGGATCATTCTGCAAAAGCAATGCTTCTGACTAGGGGTGTAACAATGTTTTGATGCATCACATATATACTGTATATAATAAGATATGCATCTTGGATCTATGGCAGTTGTTTTATGATACAATATCTGTTTAATCATATTAGTTGAGCTGGCAACATGTGACCTGTTTCAACATGTAGATAAAGTTTTATTATTTTGTTTATTTTCTAAGTGTGTGTTTTCATTGCTTCTCTCTAGGGCTTTAGCTTTCTTAATTCCTTTCTTCATTTTCAATTTTGTGTTCAGTTTAGTTTTTCAGTGACAGATCTTTTCAGTTTTTATTCATTCAGAGGTTAGTTTAAAACTCAAATTGTAAATCTATAACAATCTTGAAAATTGTAAATGTTTTGGAAATAAGCTGTCGTTTGTTTAGCTGAAAATGATATAATCCTAATAGAGTATAATCGAGTAAAAACAAGTATTGTCTTTCATAAATCTTGGGTGACACGTTACATTCAAATAACACTTTTATTTATTAACATTAAATTAAAAATGAATGAACAATGAGCAGTAATGTTTTTCAGCTATTAATAATCTTTGTTATTGTTAGTTATGAATGGGATGAAATCTAAGGTTCCAGCCCTCATACACCCAGCAGAGTAAAGATGCATTTCATAGGCCCCTGTCGTCCTTGGGCCTGGGACAACGTTAATCCCAAAACGGCCCTGATGATTCAAATACAGCTTTTCACTCAATCTTACACATCGCATCAGTGAAATGTCACGAAGGGAGAATGGAACCGCGCTTGGAATGGAGTTTTTCTTCAAGGCTGGTAGTTTGCAACCGTCCACAGCCCATGAAGAGTTAATGTGGTGTGTCGCGGGGAAAAGGCAGTAATTACTGTCCCATGCCACTGCGCAGTTGGGAATATCGCAGACCACACTTTACGTTAATGTCCACATTCTTTGGGCCGAGTAGTCAACGCCATCGATGGTGCCAGGCAGTTGAGCTTCAAAACAGCGTTACGTTCCACCATGCCTCTTCCAGTTCCCCCGCTGCATAGTTTCTTATCGCACATGTGGTATGTTGCAGTCACAAAATAACAGTGCCAGCGGGCAGATTTAACATGTTGATTGCAGACAGTAACTCTTAATGGGCTCCTGTTGTTCCAAAGGCCCTGTTTTGTTTCTCAAACAGTTATGCAATTCTCACATTTTTCAAGCATTTGTCACATGTCGATTGCACAGGCTCTGATTTATTCAAAGCGCTTGTTTGGAGTTTGCATTTAAATATGCAAGCCACATGGAGCTCTAGAATAGTTTGAGAGCTAAATGAGTACTTCCTGCCTGTAGAAATGTCACTCCACCAGACTTCAAGCTGTGAGAAGAAGTCAAAGGAGCAACCCAGGGGTTGACCAAACATAAGGCAGGCTGGCCAGATCCCAACAGCGTACGCGTAACACAATACCTGCGAGCGTGCGGAGAGATGCTTTGAACTTGATTTAGTACCCGGGACACAAACGACCGGGTTCGCCTCACTGCAGGTTGGAGCCAGCACCCTGGAGACGCTGATCTCGTACAGAAAGATAAGTGAGAGCTTCATGTCATATTCCGATTAACCAACAAGCTGCCCTGCAGTGACCTTAGATACAGCGCACAGCAATGTTATTATTTCCGTCATGGCCCTAGTTGCAGTCTATGAGTTATAAAACTCAGACTCGGAACATACCGTGTTGCATTATACGCTGTCGAAATTCCAATGTCGTTGCGAGATTTCTGGAAAAAGGACTTCAAAGGTCCATTCGGAATAAGAAACCGAACAGCCAAGCGGTCAGATCACATCGAAACTTCCTGATCTATGAAAAATAGATGCGTCACCTTTTCCTCTGAACCGATTCGTGTAAAATATTTCCAGTTCCTGCTCTTGCATGTGGTGGTTTGGAGATATTTCATCCAGTCATGCCCCTTCGTTCCAATTCCTTTTTCTGAGCTTCAGTTATCGGCGCTTCAGGTGCTGACTGATTAAACCCGAATACTTCTGAATTCAGTTTTGATATGTATCATTTACAGAAAGTCCATGTCATACATTTTGAGCAGAGGCTGATAGGATTTCTCCCAGTGTTGTTAAAAATCTTTTTTTAAAACGAGTACACTTAATAAAGTTAAAAAATGTGTAGATTGTCTATTCCATAAAACAGATTAGAGAAACATGATGATGAAAATAATGCAGGGAATTTTTGAATTAAGGAAATGTTAAGAATAACATACGTTTTCATTATGTACTGTAATGAACATAAGAGGTCATGTGAGTATTCTACTGGAAAAAAGTGCTGTAAACTTGTGCAAGTTTTCACTTGAGGTAAATTATTTTTCTTATTCTTGCCAATTACATTTACAATATTTAATACACATATTTTGTCTACGGAAATTGACTTGAGAAAATAATAGACCTAAAATGTTCACTGACGTGTGAAAGGGAACGACTACCTCCAGTCTCTATGTTTTTGGAATACACATCCTCACTTATAGTATAGACTTGCATCGACGTGACATATTTGACTGTAAGTTATAAGTCATGCTGAAATGAACCGACAGAAAAAATCAGATCAATCATTTTGATCAGAACCGATGCTGATTAGATTCTCAAAAAAGATCTGTACATCAAGAAACACCGTATCTAAGTCAGAGAACGATAGATCTGTAAGCTTATTTTTACACAAACTCCAATGAAACAAACCACACGTAAACATACTGTTTAACTGCTGAGACACTTTTTAAAGAAATTGTATAAGTTACATGTTAAATGAATGATATTAAACAAAGAGGTAATGAACACTTTAAAAAAAAACATTTTGTGTTATATAATTTGATCACATTATGTGTAACATATAAATAAATATAAAAGGGACAACACAAGCTTTCGTATTTGTATAACCCTTGAGACAGACATTGAGGTTTAATATTAGCATCAACACACAAACTAATAACTACATTTTACTCATATTTTTTGCAATTGTAGTTAATGTCTTTTATAATAAACCATAACAAATGTTAATTTGGTGTAAACTAACATTTTGATCCATTGTGTCAAAAGAACTGCATGACGTCCATATTAAAAACAGAAAATAATATACTAATATCATAAAACGCTATAATTTCTCTCTCTTTCTCCACACTTTTCCAAATGAACTAATTAAAGCATGAAATCATTGACAACATGCTTAACCTGTAGAGGTTAAATGATCCTGTTTCAAACCTTAAGGCTTTGGCTTTTAGCCCCTGTGACATGCAGAGGAAGGAAAAGGGGAATCATTGTAATGCAGGAGAAACAACACATCACTTATCTTCCTCGCACAGCACTGAAAACAGTCCTGTGTTCGAGCGCACCGGTGGGCTGCAGGTTAATGACTGTATGGAGATTAGTGGCTGCTCAGGAGCCGACCCCTAGGAGCGAGAGTGGGGGGTGTCATTAAGCTAAATGCCCCCGGGTCAGAAAAAGTGGCATAGGCCATTTGACTGGTAAGACCATCAGTCACACATTGTCTATTTCTGAATGTATAAAAGATTCTATAGTGCCCTGGCAAGCTTGAGTAGTGTGTCAGATACAGAGCTGGAGAACTTTAATGAAGAGCCAATGAAAACACATCACACTTTGTATTTACACTAACTGGTTTCGGAGAGTTGTATTAATTTGACATCTGTGGATGTTAAGAAAGTACCTAGTAAAAGTCTGATGATGACATGTGCTTATTTAAGAGCTATCATAAAATTTGCCATTATGGGTAAGTCTTTTAACAAAAGTTGACATTTTATTATGTTCTTATGTCTGACAATTGCACTTTTTTTGTTCCATAAGTTCATCTCCAGAAGGCAGTATTTTACGTATGAACTCACTACATTCTCTTTCCTAACAGGTTGGATCAAGATAGGGTCTCTCTCTGCCAAACAGAAGAGCAAAGGAGTTTCCTGGAGCAAAATGGTGTAAAGTGATACGAGATGAGTATTTATGAAATCTATGAATCGAATTTACATTATCTTGATGATGCGTTTTGTTTACTGTAAATAAAACTTATTTTAATACACAAACAAAACCTACATGTTGTTTAATTAAGTGGAATAAACTAAATTCATAAATATAATTGTGGAATTACGTTCAAATATAAATGAAATGCAAGTTATGGTATTTTATTGATGGTTGACAGCTGATCATCTAATAAACATCTCTAAACATTAGCAGAAAGGTTTGAAAGCTTTTCCTCGGACCACTGTTTTAACTTCCACTCCATTTATCCATCCTGAAACAGACTGGTCTATTTATGGACAGGCAGATTGTGTAAATAAACAGTCCCCTACTTTATTATCCATGAAACACCACAATGGGCTTGTGTACTTCTTGTGCAGCATTCTGATTGCCTGTTTATTTTCACAGCGGCCCTCCTGAGCCAATGGATGATGGGCCAACCACCGTGAGGTGCCAAGACTCTCCAGCCATTTCCTGTGCGTGACATCATTGTGTATCCCCTAGCGGCAGCATGATGCGTGTCTTGTCTGCTCTCTGGGTGGCGTGTGCTAAGCATTCCATAAACATGGGGTTCAGCACTCTCTTTGTTGAGTGAGTTTAAAATGGAGACGTTTGATACTCTGTCATATTGAATGCAACACTTGCACCACTAGGGCCTTATTCCAACAAAGCTAAAAGACTGCATTGCATTTTCCAAAGGTGTGTACTTTTTCATTATTTAGGTTCACTTTACAATATTATTAAATGTATTCCATTAAATGGGTTAAACAGAAAATATTAAATATATTACATTATTTAACTATTTGGGATAATCTGCAGAAAGACTTGATATTTAAATATACTGCTTAACTACTTTATAAATTAATGAAATAAAACTAAATGGATGATATTAAATTATACAACATATCATAATGTTTTCATTCCATTACTCCTTTCCCATGGTTTATTCATCTGTTTTATTCGTTTTTTTATGTTTTGCTGTTTCAACAGCTGTTTTCTTTGAATAATTATTTTGCAGCATTTATTATATACTTTTTAACAGAAAACTGTGTTTATGTTTGAGTTAACAAATTGTGTGTTAGAAATTGCATGTTTTGCCATTTAAGAGCACATCATTTAAAGGAAGGATTTCACTTTTCAGATAACATTTCATGTTACCCATGCACAACAGGTGCTTGCAGGTGTAGTTTGATGTTCCTTTGTTCCCTTCTGTATTTTTTTAAACAGTACAATACCAATTATGGACCATTTATACCTCTATTATTCATAATATATTTTCTCAAATAGGAAATCGGATGTTAAACAACCCAATTTTAAGGTGTTGGCCCAAAGTATGTTTAATAGCCCTAAATCTAACTGTACCCTAACTGTGACCCTGCACGTTAAACCCCCGACCGTGTAGTTTCACCCCCTTTTTTTAGCTCTCAGTGTCATTCACAATATTCCCAATTGTGTTAAATGTAATGTCCCAAAAGGGCACAAGCCTTTAACATAGGAACTACAGATGGCAGGTGTTTTTAAAAAATACTTTTATTTCTTTTTAAGAAAATGTATAACAACATTAAAGTTATTTTAAACAAATTTAAGAATGTAAATTACTCATGTCTGACAATTGTCCTACCTGATACAGGTATTGAAGAATATTTAAGGGATACTCTGCTTCCCCCATGTTGTTACAAACCTGTATAAGTGTTGTTGTTCTGTTGAACACAATGAAATATATTTGGAAGAATATTAGTAACTGTCATTTCTGAGATATCATTGACTACCATAGTATAATTTTTCTATTGTAACCAAAGGTGCCCTAGAATTGTTTGCTTTCCTAAATTCCTCAAAATATTTCCTTTCTGTTCAAAGGAGCAAAGAAATGTGTGTAGGTTTGGAACAACTGGAGGCTGAGTAAATGATGACAGTAGGCTATCCCTTTAAATATAAAACACAAAGGCTTAAAATAATGCAGACAAATGGGCAATGATTGACAATAAAGAAATTAGGAGTACGGGTTAATTATTAACAGTTATTAAAACATAACTAATTGTTCCACATTCAGCTTATAAAACAACATGACACACATTCAATTATCTTCCCCATCAAAGGATGCAGTAATGCACATAACTGCCAAACTTACTGCTCAATAATGATTTTAATAGATAGTGATATGACAAGTTGCAACTGTTTTAAAGAGCAGAATTACTATAGGCTACAAGTCTTAATAGTGAAAGATCAGTGAATTATTTGCCTCCAAGATCTCACCAAGCTACCATTAAATAAGCTGTATTAAAACAAATGTATCTTCCACGTGATTATGCTAACTCACCAAATACTATATCTACATTTCACCATGATAATCTTTGTGAGTTTCATAAATATATGCTATACGTTTTAAGACGATTTGAGTGAATCTAGAAAACGTTACAAACACATAACATCGATAGAATGAGTTATTTAATACATATTTTATAATATTATCGTAGAGCTTACAGCTATTCATAATTATATTTGAACTGAAACGCAAGATATTATTATCCCTAAAAAAGCTAAAAGTGTTTATTATTATTGCCATCGTTATAATTATTATCAGTGGTATTATTTTTGTTTTATTATTGTACAAATAACTAGGCTATAAATCGTTGGCAAATAATGTGTCGAGTTTACGATACGAAAGTTGATCAAACGAGGCAAACTATGACATGACAGCAAACAGTTTAACTTTTACAGATCACTTGTGTGACCGTTCGTTACTATGGTCCGAGCAGTTTCTTGTAGCTACACGAAAATCCTTTATTCCGTTTATTTCGTTCTTGTCAAGTAGGCCACAAATTGCTACGGGTTTTAGACAAATAACAGGTTTCGACTAAATAATAATGATAAAAAAACGTCAAACTCGTAAAAACGCAAACAATTGGACCTTGCACTTGGTAACATGTACATTACCTGATCGTTCAGCAATAGGCTTCGTATATGAGAAGCACCCACGCGTGTTCCCTTCGAGATGGGATCCACGGGCCGTGATTCAGGCCTTTCGAGCAGAAATGCGAAATCACCGCAGAGCTCAAATCTCCACGCGCTCTGCTGCTTCAATAAAAGCCAATGCTTTCTTTCTAAGTTTTGCAGTATAGTCTATTTAAAGGCGGACCTGAACATCTGTTCAATTCACGTGACTCTAAAATGTTAACATCTGTTCAAAATAAGTTTCATTCGTGTGCCTCTAACATCCATCTGCCAAATGCCTTACAACTCAAACTTTGTCCCAGTTTGAAGTTCAACTGGATCTCTGGTGTTTTTGTAGAAATAAGCACTGTTATTTAAACCAACATTAATATGAAAGTCAACCCCACATTAATCCTTCATAACAAAACAAACAACAACAACAAACGTATGTTGTTTGTTTGTTTTCAGGGGGGATTTTACAGTAATATTATTAAGGCTAACGTTTCAGTTGCTCTCCATGCAGACCGGCTTCATCCACCCCACCTTTTATGTCCTGCTGAAGGCAGCTTGCATTTCATAGACATCTGGGAATTCCGCACATGCCTCAAAAACAATTACACACCTTCAAACTTGCACGTGTCTTTATTCCAAATATTCCTTGTTTTCAAAATACTTTTCCAGATCTTACATAAAACTAAACGCCACCACGTGTGTTATCTGCATTTACGCCGCAAACGAATATAACAAAACACGTCTTTCTCAAGCAAGAAACACTTTTAACTTTATTTGCTAAAAAAATATTTAACTCGATAGAACAATTGGATGACATTTATTAACGAATTATTAATGAGCCCATGGATTAAAAATAAAAAGATAGTCTGAGTTCTTGTTTTTGTGGGTTTTTTGTGGGGCAGCCTCTGGCTATAGCCTACACACCCAGCGAAGTCCCAAGGGATGTGACCCTATGACGCACATGTGTGTATTTGTAATATCATCCGAATAAAACGGTAATATTTAGTTTTCACTTATAAAAAAAATAAATCTATGCCATTAATCCACAACTCTTTTCACCCCTCCTTCATTTTGTGTATTTTCTTTAGTCAATCTTTCAACGCATATTGTCATGTCAATAATATCATATATGAATACCAGCCAAAAACCCAAAGCCATACAAGTCGAAATTAACCATAACTACTGGAAAAAAACATCACAATCTTGTGCAATCGTTGAAGACTGTACAACGCATTCCAAAAACTACACACACCAAAAAAAAGGCTTTTCTTGTAAAAGCAATTACTGTCATATTTTCTCTCTTCCGAAGCAGTCCAGCATAAACGTTTTCACGTTCTCTCCATTTAAAATATTGTAGTGTGGCTTAAATGAATGAATCATAAGTACTGTTTTAAATGTAAAGTGATACTAAAGGCAATAATATTACATGTTTATTCGTGAATAACGTTTTATATTTCACTTTACTTAAGGAATGCATTGTTTCTTGTTCGTGGGCCTATATTTAATAAAATCTACCAATACGTTTTAACTAAAACAATCAGTATACTATTCGTTACAATTGAACTAAAGAAAGGGTACAAATATTTATTGCTTAAGTGTAAAAATAGTTAAAGGAAGCGAATTAATTTGGAAACTAGCAAAATATTACTTTAAAAATTATTCATCTTTATTACACAAAGACATATTTATGTACAAAAGTAGCAAAAAATAAGAATGCATTTCGACACAGAATACATTTGCCTTCATTTCAATAATCGTCTCATCAATAAATAAATAGACTTGTACTAAAACTTTATATTTTACACAGGAGGATTCGAACTAGAGGCTTAGTTTCCCATTTTCTCGTAGTGAGTCCTTGTGATGCAATTTCACTTTCTCCAAGAAAGCTATGCACGACCGAGTCCTTATAAAATTGATAAAAAATCATGCATAAGCACACCTTTCCAACATTCGTCGTCAATAATAACACTTGCGAAGAAGTCCATATGCAGCGCACGCGCATCAGTTCTCTGTCCGTGGCCTTCTCGAGATAAAAGCCATGACCTCTGTTGAACGTTTGCCATTCCCCCCCCCCATGAATCTGAAGAAATGCGCATATCCACAACTGTGTAGACGCTTTGCTCCACGAGTGTTTGCCAGTGCGTGGACTTCACCTGCAAAGCATAATAAGACATTATTGACAGAAACCCCAATTTTCCTGAGAAAAATAAAGCATACTTTTTTTAGGCCGTAATAAAGGTATTTTCAAAGCTGGGGTTCCGAAACGCATGCATTGTAAGTAACATTTCTTTAAATAATGATAATAATAAACGACTGATACTATTTTCTTTATGAGAAGAGAAAAGTATGGAAGAATAAACCCATTACCGATATTAAACAAATACATCCGATCAGAATTACAAGCAATAGTTGCTGATTTAAAAGCTCGAGTGTGACGTTCAGTGAGCAGTTTTATTTATAATAACACAATCATTTAAGCAGCTGAGCAGTGGATAGAATCTAACGCGTACCATTTGCACTCCAAAAAGTTTCCCTGCACACTAGTGAGATGCAGACATGGACCAGGCGCCCTCCATCCTCCAAACCGAGAACGCGTAACTCAAGCGCTCGTGAGCAACATAACTACAGCTTGCCATCTTGGAGTCCAGCTCGTCACTCTGTAAAACCTGACAGAGGAAATCGATGTACCTGGAGGCGAGTTTGAGCGTCTGTATTTTGCTCAGTTTATCGGACGGTAAGGTCGGGATGATTTTGCGCAACGACGCAAACGCTTCGTTTAGCGACTGCGTTCGCTGTCGCTCGCGCACGTTCGCCATCACACGCTGAGTCTGCAGGTCTTCAAACGACTGAGGACTGCTACTGCTATTGCTGGACTTCTTCCCCCTTTTCCCAAGGGTCGAGCTATCGGAATCCTCCCCGTTTTTCCTGCTCGACCGTCTTTTCCTCGCGCACCGTTTCGGTGGCCTGTCGTGCTCTCCGTCGCTGTTGCTGTTGCTGAGGCTGTCCGCTGGAGATACCGGGGAGCTGGATGAGTCTCGCGCGGCTTCTTCGGGCATCTCGCTCAGGTCTGAAAGCGCGTGCGAATAAATGTTATTCCCGCATGAGGGTGAGATACAGTTCCAAGAGGAAATATCTGCACATCCAGGATTCCGAGAAACTCTGAGTTGGGTTGAAAGCAAAAAGTTGGGGAGCTCTTATAGCCTGGTTAAGTGTTTGTGGGAAGGGAGGTGATTGGCCAAGAAAGTTCAAGACGCGAGAAGGAGGGTGGGGGAAATCTTAAAAAAACGAAGGAAAAACACTTCTTTTAAACTCTAGATATTTTTCTTGACAAGTTTGATAGATGCTTGGCGAACTTTAAAACAGAGAGCGCATGTTCAACTGGACGTTTTGGTTGTGGTTTCATCAAACCAAAATAAATCAACTTAAAATATTTTAAACGACACGTTCAGCCTCAACAAATTACAGAATTTGCTTGGTGTTCCCCGTGTAATATAAATGTATAAACTGATTTTTGAACATTTGCTTTTCATTAAAGGATAAGGATGTAAAACGTTTGCAAAGTTTAGCTTAATTTGCTATTTAATTTTGTTTATTAACAAGTCTAAAATTTCAATGTCTCAATTATTCATTTTCGATTGTTTTAAAATTCCGATCTCGAGATATACATACTTTGTAAAGGCCCTATGCACTTATGAAATACAAAACTAAATTAACTAATATATATATATATATATATATATATATATATATATATATATATATATATATATATATATATATAGATGTGTGTGTGTGTGTGTGTGTGAACCCGTAAATACGAAAGATGGTATGTTTAAATATGAGCATTTATACTGGATATTTCTAATGCGCAAATATAATGTTTCGTCCTGTTAATTACTTTGTTTATATAACGGTAACTGATAAACATTGTCCGCCAGGGGTCGTGGTCTCTTTTCTTTTAGCTTTTGTTTATCTCAAACTTGCAGTTTTAGACGTGTTGAGCCAATATCCTGAAATGCTCAGGCTTGCTGTAACTCATCGATGCAGAATTGTTTAGGGAAAAACCTGTTCATGTGCTGTAGTGCATTGTGTAAAAAGATAAATAAAGGTCAAAACAGAGCTTGAAGACTGGCAGACATCCCACCTTTAAAATGTTCACATTTAAAACATAAAATCTAATAAAAAAATTATCTTTCTATTACATCATATCCTAAACTTCGATATGACTCTTTTAATGTTCCTAATCCAGGCATAACATTGCAGACCATAACTAGCTGAAGCCTTTTCAACAATGAACAGATAACCCTAATAACACTTGAGTCTCAGCCCCACCATGGGAAGATAAATTATCTCTAGTACAATATTCACCTCTTGCATAATTCAAAATTATTGCACAAAGATTTATAATAATTTTAGGGGATTTTAGTTCGGCTCAATCAGTTGTTGAGCAGCCGTTTCAGCTCCCTGGATCTCCTAAAAGACGAAGTTTAGATTGAGATCTAACATTTACAATCTAACACCACACACTTGACATATGGTCGGTTTGCCTGCACAGGACTTTAGTGAGTGAGGATTGTGACTTGCTGTAAGTATGTGATGATGATTCATTCTCTGACTCAGACATGGAGTAGTCCAAGAATCGGATACTTTACAGCTCCTCCTGCCGCACAGAGCGCAGGACTGGATCCAGAGAGCATCAGTGAAGCCCCAGTGACTGCTTTATTATGTATCCTGTCTTATAACCTTTGACCGGGGTAAATAATGAAACAAGCCAATCAATTAGTTCTATGTGAGATATCACTAACCATTTCACGTCCTTTGTCCGTCTTGCATTTGGAAGAACAAACAGGCCTTTAGTTACTGAATATGCTGGGTGCAAGTTCCTATGAGTTTGAGAGCTTTTAAGTGGAAAGGTTTGGGTTGATGGATTATACTCATTGCCTAACAACCTTTACCTCAGTAAACTTGCGTCATGATGAGAGGCAGACTCCAGACATCATATCGGCTCCAGATAGGACCTGTCTGGCTGGCGAAAGGGAGAGGATACGAGCAAAGATTAGAGAGGTGAGGATGAATATAGACAGTTCTTGCCTGTCTGGAGCGGAGGATTGGACTATGAATAAGAGCTTTCAGAGGGAAGGGGAGAGGAGGGGGGCTGTCATGGTTTTATCAAGCGTCTGGATGTGGCTGGATTAACATAACAGAAGTGAAACAAGGTGATTTTGAGCATTGAAAATTGTGGATTTTCCTTTGATGGACTATCGGGACTGAGCCAGAGCTAGCCTGAGTAAGACCAATAAAAATATGTTTTTTTGTAATATACAGTAGCTGTGCTATATTGTGAATACAGTCCTGGCTGAAGGCTGTTTATGCACGACGCACAGCAGATCGATGCCTTAAAGTGTAAATTCATACAAAAATAAAAAATGTTTGTCATGATGGCTGATTGCTTTCTCTGTTCTTGAAAATTAGGTTTTACCTTACGTTTTGTGTTTTTCATTTATAATGTAAGTGGATGGTGACCCTTTTTTGAAGCTTCAAAAAGACACGGGACCAAGACGAAAACGATATCCACAACTCGAATAGAGAAACTGCACTCTTTAGGTTTAGTACGACTCGGCTCGGTACAGCTCACTTTACCTCGGCTCAGTTTGCTTTTCCACAGCAGTTTAGTACCGCTTCAAAGTGGGTGGGGATAATAAGCTTATCGTCATTTGGATCTTACAGCAAAGACCAGACAACGATCATTTGGTTTGCTCAACGATGAGGATAAGCTAATGTAGCATTTAACATTGCGTTTAGGGTCTTAATCTCACAAAGCATAAATGCAATTATTATGTATTAAAATGCACATTCATGTGTTGCAAATCCAATGACGCTGGTAATGATTCTCTCTGCCCAATCAGTGATGTTAACAAACCACATTTTGGTATCGGTACAGTACGCTTGGAATATCAACCGAGGTGGTTCTAAGAAAGTATCAGGTACAAGGTACTGTACCCAGTGGAAAACCCCCCAAAAGTGAGCTTCACCGTGCCATACCGTGCAATACTATGCAGTGGAAAGGCGCCATTTGGCACAGGTCCAGATGTTCATAATATAATGCATTGTACTTTAGTTTGTTTTTTACCATACCCACTTGTATATCTTCAGTACACTTGAACTATACGGCACAAATCTCGTGGCCTCACATCATAGACCAAAAAAACCTGCGAAACAGGACAGATCCACTTTTTTAAGAACAAAGAAAACAATTAAAGGTTTTGAAAAACATGAGAGTGAGTAAAAAATGTCTACATTTTTCTTTTTTGGCTTAACAATTCCTTTAAGATTCCTGTTTACCAGAGACCATGCTGACATCTACAGTATGTGATGACAGGCCTGAGATGCATTTAGAATTTTAAAGACATTTACAATAATATAAAATGCATCAGTTTGAGACCTTGATCTGCTCGGTGTTTTAAGATCGGACACTGTTCTATTGTTTCAGGGTTCCTGGGGCCACTGAGTCGCTCCATACCAGGTCCAAATCATTACTCAGTATATCATGCCAGACCACACACACACACACACACACACACACACACAGACGCACACAAGCGCACACACACACACGCAGACACACACACTATGGTGTTTTGGTTTGAGAAGTTAGAAATTCTTTTCAATAAAGCGGCAGACCATCTGTGGCACGGCAACAAAAATACCTCTAAACAATGACGGTGCCTAGTTAAGTTGCCAGTTAACCATGTGTTTTAACCTGAGGGTTTAGTGAATTCAGAGTCAGCAACAGAATCCTTCAACAAATCTGAACCGTATACTTTAAAGCATGCTATAGATCGAAGACAAATCGTCAATGTCTCATCATTACAACTAACAGTTTGAACTTAAGTTATATTCCACCGCTTGAGTGTATTTGTTGGTTTGTATTGACAGTCAGGGTCACTGTGAGTGCTACAGCTGCATGCGGGGATGAATACGGGACATTTCGGTAACAGGCAGAGGTTGGGGGTTGTGGGCTCAGGGTGCAGTGTGAGCAGGGGAGGGGACGGATGGCCCCATGCCAAAATCAACAGAGGAAGAGGACGGATGCTCCTGCTGGCTCTGCAGTCCGTACTCGAGGGAAACTCGGCTGTAATGTCCTCCCACCAGCGCTCTTTAACGTTCACTTTGCAGCTGGGGAGAGAGAGAGGCGTCGAGCACTGGTTGTCTGAAGTATTAAAATTTGCGTGACCCTTACATTTGGAGGGGGTAGAGCTGCCGATGTGAGAATATTTTGGGGTTTGTCAGCTTTAAGCCCGCGTGTTACGCAGGCGATAAATTCTTTGGTGGTTTTTGCAAGCAGGAGATCTCCAAAAATGCGTGGGTGAAACAGTAATATCTCCCCTCATGTCTGCACTGTCACGATTTTTCCATTGCGCTAACCGTGCGAATCACCTACAGGCATAGTTTTCCCAGCGAGCCACTCCTGCCTGTCAGTACACAATCACTGGCCCAACACTCAATGTTTTTTTTGGAACAATGTGCAGACAGCCACGGTTGCTTTATTATGCACTGGCAGAAATGTGCGGTGAAAACTCTCTTTAGCCCAAAGAATAATCTCAATTCATGATATCGGGACGAATATCGTGTTACCTATCGGAGCTTCTGGCAGCTTGTTTGTTTAACTTTAATGAAGTGACTTAACAGCATGACTAGGAAGCTCGTCCATCTCAGCGGCCCATGCGAGACAATCAGACAGAAATGCGAAGACAGACAGTGTAAGAAAAATAAAGAGTTTCTGAGACAGACAAACAGAATAAGAAGAAATCAAATAGGTCATGGAAGGGAGAGCGTGAGACAGGCAGTTTTAGAGACACAGACGGTGAGCTAGAGCGACAGGCAGCATTAGAGAGAGATAGTCTGTAAGGAAAGAGGTGCAGAGTGAGCAGTGAGAACTTCAGCACCCTTCAGCCCTTCCCTGCAGGACACTGAAAGCTACACCTCTCCTGAATGATCTCCAGGCCACAGTTCCTGGAAACGCCACTTCGAACCCTATAGACTCCATAGATGCCTTTTCCTATGCACAGGAGATATTTGGGGTCAAATATCAAAAACAAAACGTGAAGTGAATTTCATTGAAGAATTTTGTGCTACTTCTGCTACCGTATTGGTAGAATGCTTTGCTGTACATACTGAGAATTGTTTATTGTCTGCGAGACATCAATAAAATGTATGAAAACTTATATACAATTGTGTTTGTAAGTTTCTATGGATGTTTGAATACTTACATTTCTTCCAGAAGATTAGTTGGTAACACCCTACTTAAAGCCTTTATGTATGCATTATAATTTTTCAATATTGTGTGTTCTAATACATCAAATGTTGTTATAAAGAATTATAACCTAATTAAATATGCAAGGTGAAACAATAAATTGATGTTATATTGCTATAATGTATAAACTGTAGTTAAAATTATACATAAGAAGTCACAATGCATATAAGGTGCATTACAGGGCATAAATAATACATCAAAACTACTTTTATAATGCATTATACATATATGCTTTAAGTACAGTGATGTGCTTTTAATGAAATAAAAGTGGCATGTAACTGTCTTTATGTTTGATGGTCTTCATATGTTTGCATATCACTCTTGTTGCAGACAAAAAATCTAAATATGTATAATCTACGATAATCTAAAGAAAGAGTGAAATAATCACGAGGCCCATTTCAATATTTATTGTGTAAACATTCATTCGATTTAGATTGAAGCACATATTATGTTGGTTTGCTGTGGCATCGTTTTCACACAATTTAAATTTTTTTCCACAAAACATTTGATAACAGTTTATGAATACCAAAAATAAGAAAATATTTACATATTTTAAATACCCTCCCACACAAGTACCAACCACAAGTAATATACCACACTGGGAGAAATATGATGCTGCAAAAATGAAAGATTCTCCTCTGATTCATACATACACAGTAAACAAAATAAATATACCATTGAAAGTGTCTGTTATAAAGTCAACAGAGCCCAGAGTAGAAGAAACACCCTTTGTATGTCCATGCATTGGTATATGTGTATGTAAAAGCAGGTATTTGTATGTGCACCTGCAATTCACGCCTATAACAGCCATCTGCTGGGCATTATAGAGGTGACGGCGGGTCGCTGTTTGTCTGCTGAAGAGACGACTGACATGCAGCACAGCACCTGTGGAGCTTGTTTTTAAAGGGGAACTAGGTAGAGAAGTAGGTAAGTGATTCACATAGGCAACAGTATTTTACAACAGTTATTTAAGTAATAGTCCACCCAAAAATGAAATGGTTTATTCATCCTCATGTCATTTCAAACCTGCATGACTTTCTTCTGCAGAACACAAAAGTAGATATTTTGAAGAATACTGTTAACCGAACAATGGCATTGCCCATTATTCACTTCTATTGTATTGAGACCAAACTAATGCAAGTCAATGGGTACCGCTCTTGTTTGGTTACTAACAGGAGAATCATTTCTAACATATAATGCAGCCAGCCAGTAAATGAGTCATTAATAAAGCTGGTAAGTATCATCTGAATGCATCTTTCAGGTATTTAACTGTGTCTGTCTTCTCCATCATAGGCGGGGTTGGCAGACCGCAGTTTTTTTTCTGCTACACCAAAAAAGTGACTTTCCCTTTTGGCAGGTTTACTGAATCCACTCATGCTCGCATTACATAAATGCACATAGCTAAGATAGACAGATCCTTGGAAGAATGCTTATAACCAAACAGATCTTGCCCCCATTGACTCCCAAAGTAGTTCACATTACTTTATCTCTTTATTTTGTTCTGTTGAACACAAAAGACGACATTTTGAAGAATGTTGGACAGCATACAGTTCTGGGGCACTTTCAACTAACATTGTATTTTTTCCTACTATGGAAGTCAATGGGGAACAAAATCTGTCTAGTTATTAGGATTCTTCCAAATATCTTTCTCTTCGTTTTTTGGGGTTAGAAGTATGAAGTATCCCTTTAAAGATATCAGTCATTGCATGATCAGGTGTGTCATTTGTCTGCTGTGATTTGTTTTTAGCGCCTTCTCCTCGGAGGCAGATGTCTGGACAACATGTCAATGTCGGCTGTCACATCTACACCAGCTCTGGTTCCCCAGGGGGAGTTAAACAAATTCTCTCCATTCATAAGGGCTGATGCATTTACATTTATGCATTTGGCAGACGCTTTTATCAAAAGTGACTTACATAGCATTATCCTATACATTTTACATAGGTATCTGCAATCCCCTGGAATCGAACCCACAACCTTGCTCTTACCACTGAGCTACAGGAAAGCCAAAACCTGAATGCAGAAACTGTTTAAGTTTGAAACTTGTTATTTTTAGGCCTCATTGTGTATCAAGCTCCTCTGTAGTGCATTGAGAGAGATCACATAACACCAAGATCACTCCTGCGAAGAGTACAGTATCAATGCTCTTCAAAACTGAAAATCCTCAATTTTGATATCAGTCATTGGATGAACAGGTCATTCATCTCCTCTGATATCTTTTCAGCAGCCATTCCACGGACACAGAGGCAGAGGAGGACTCTGATAGCTGACTCTTGTGTCGAAAAGCTATGCGGGCTGCTGGAAGGTCTACACGTATCTGCAAAGCCGAAACCGAGTGAGTTGAGCAAATTCTCTCCATTTCGTAGATCCTGAATGTTTGCAGAAATTGTTCTTAGAGTTCTAGTAGAGGTTTTTTTGGCATCATCCCCCTGCCGTATGCACCTCTGCCATGAAGAGTGAGAGCCGTCGAGACAAGCCCATGACTTCATCTGATGCGTCAAACTTTGTGATTAAATTACCACCAGCAGTAGTTAAGTTGTTACATTTTGTTTTGTCTGATCAACATTTTCAGTGTAATTTCCATTCAAAACTGTTTCAATCTTTCAACAGTGGTTGGACAACGTCAGAAGTTGACACCTCCAAAGCCCCCCGTGACACCAACACCAGCTCCTGTACCTGAATAAGTGAAATGAATCCTCTCCATTTATAAGTCCTTGAAAAGCACTTTTACCTACAGTATATTTTTAGGCGTCATTCGGCTTCTGTTTGAAGAATGAGATCCCCCAGACAGACAGATGACCCCAACTTTGTTTTTTTTAAATAAACACCTGCGTTTCGTACGTTATAACATTTTGTTATTTTTTATCCAACAGTTTCAAGACTCTTACAGCTGCATTTGAACAATAGCAGACGTTTGAAGATACCATCCTAAAGGCCTTTACAAAACCAATAGCACCTCCTGAGTGAGTTAAACAAATTCTCTCAATTTATAAGTACTTAAAAATCCCTTTCACATGCATTTATAGGTGTCATTCTGCTCCTCTACTATGAATAATCTTTATTTTTTTAATTTCTTAATGAACACCCACATTTTTACATCAGCTAGGTTAAATGTGTTGAGGTGATAGCTTACAGGTTAAAGATGTTGAAAATGCAGTTTTATGGAGAAGTTTTACATGGTTCCTCCTAAAAACACCTCACAGACATATGAACAATTTTAAAACTTGATTTTTACCAGGGGACTTTAAAATATTAAATACAAAATTGAATTGCTTTTATATACTAGGTTAAACAGAGAGCATGCAGACAAATGTATTATTAGTAGCGTAGATATTTTAGTGAGGGGAGTGTATCGAAGTAGAATCGATATTGTCAGATACTCTGGGTTGCAGTATCTTGTCATCCCTGATCCTAAGTCATACCACTTTTAGCATGGTATGCATGTGATTTTATGTGGCGTGAGTACTGGTACTGACAATATCAAAACATCAACTGAACCATATACCAAGGCCGGCCACACACCTGAAGATTTTAAACACGGTTTTAGGCCCGATTTGTTCTCGCAGTGATCGCTGGGGATGTGGCCTGATTCAAGGCTTATTATCGGGATGGGACACCTAAACACACATGTTTGCTTTTGCGGATCTTTCTAATCAAATGCACAACTGAATTATGACCGAACGGCGTATCAAAACTACAGCCATTAGGTTTTGTTCAAAGATCATTGTAACTTGTCACGTGAGTGACCTCCACAATGATAAGTCTGTCTTGGTTCCATGTCTCATTTTCGGGACATCTGTTTGTCCTGCGTATACCTGAAGATAAAAAAGTTGCAATGAGCCAAAATGATTGACAGGATGAACTGACGCCTTGTGAACCTGCGTTTAGTGTTAAAGTGTCACAAAACCTGGTATATGTTAACAGATGTTCATTGTAGATTACTGAAAACATAAGAAGCACTTGGTTACAGTACAACAGGTTATTTTGTGTTTTTTCAGAGCGATTTTCTTTTTCCAGCTTGAAATGTGTGTGCTTTCTTTGCCGGTTTGCATTATCTTTCTTTATGCGCTTAATGATAATCCCCTTTTGATGCAAACCCTTCCCTCTTCCCTCACACCACCCTCCCACACAGCAACAGTCGACCACACCGGCGTCTATTTCAGACAAAGTTTTGGAGCTGGTCTTAAATTTGATATTTGAGTAAATTTGATATTTATTTATTGGTATGCACAATTTGCCAACACTTAAGGGAAAATTTCACCCCAAAAAAAACTAAAATACATTAACTTGAAATCTGTATACATTTCTTTGTTCTGATGAACACAGACAACGATATTTAGGAGAATGGTCTTTACCAAACAGTTCCAATATAGTAGGAAGAATAACAATAGTATTCAAAAGTTCCCCAGAACTGTTTGCTTTCCTACATTCTTCAAAATATCTTCTTTTGGATTCAACAGAATAAATATGTTTTTCGTACTTTTCCAGTACAGTGTGATAGCCAAAGGCAACCGTTGTTATTAAACTTGGGTCTGCAGAACTTTCACAATGACACAAAGACATTGACATTTCCAAAGCAATGAGCCAAATGATAAGACTACTGCATATCTCAAAAACCTTCCTCCGAATACTCACTCATATTGACATCACTGTGAGGTTTAATGCACACAGAGACAACTATGAAGTGAACGTCCACACGACTGCAGGTTAACCCGAGTTCTCAGTGGATCTGGGAGGGGAGCACTGAGATGCTTTAGGCAGCTCATCCTTCAAACACAGCCAAGAGTGAGTCACAAAATCTTTGCTAGTATGAGTCAGTGGAACAAGGTCACTGTTCATCCAATAGAGCCAATGCGGAGAGCAACCGGCAAGAGAAAAGACTGATTTAAAGAGCCATTGTTCAGTAACAGTCCATCGATAAATACGCATAAAGTATTTTCCATGAAAGCAGGGTGTGTTTATAATTTATCCAGAAAAGGCCAAAATGCTTGGAGATGTTAAGGGAATCGAGCACAACAGTCAAGTTTTGTAAAAAAAGCATGAACCTTCTTCATGACGAAACTGAATCTCAACACTAAGGCAGTGGTGCCCAATCCTGCTCCTGGAGATCTAACGCCTTGCAGAAGTTCAGCTCGCCCCTAACAAAATACACCTGCCTGTTATTTTTCAGAAGATCTTGATTTGTTGCTTCAGGTGTGTTTAAATAGCTGAACTCTGCAGGACGGTATAAATGTATAAATCTTATAAGGCATAGCCAAAGCTCTAAGTCTTTTTTCAACCTTTTATATAAGTGACAAATGGCGTGTTCGAAAGTAACCCCTGGCCTAGCCCTTCGTTTACTACCTCCTACATTACTTCACTAATATAGTCCAAGTCTATGGGCTAAATTTCTCTGCCAAAAGTATTGTGGGCCTATTGAAAAATAATATGCGTAAATTGAAAAATAAAAATCGTGAGCCGAAACACATTTTAAATTATATTTCACAAAATGAATACATGAAGACAAAATTCTCCTTCCTTAGTTGTTTTACTCATTTTGCCTTCTCTGAGATTTTCTGCATATATAAAAAAAATTCTGTGCATATGTTATTTTTTCCCATGCTTGCTTTTCCAAATGCTGCAGTTCACGCTTCAAGTTCAAAATTAAGTATGCGTAGAGAATATTTTTATATATGAAGAAAATATCAGAGAACACAAAAATGGGTAAAACAACCATACATACGTTGTCTTTATGTATTAATTTTGTGCAATATAATAAAAGTGTTTAAAGTTCTGACTAGCTTTTTTATTTTTTGATTGGTGCTTTCTTATACCTGCAATACTTTTGGCAGGAAATGTATACCATACAAGTCCACTTGATGAATTGAAGGAAAATGAGAAAGCATACAGGCTGAGGGCGCCATCTTCTGAACCTTGCAGTAGCTGTTAAAGGAATATTTCACCTAAAAATAAATTTTTGCCTGAGCTAGCTAGCCCTTTGAGAAAAAACGATGTTTTCCTGCAAAAATAAACTATAGAAACCATCACAGAAATTTTAAAAGTTTATATCAAAATACCACTATGAACCATAACATTTCCATTAAAAGGTTTTGGGCATTATTCCAATAGGATTCATAGATTGATAGATAAACTCACCAATAGGCGCTTTTCACAATGACGTCGTTCAACTTTAGCCTTTTTGCCAAACAGTGTATTACAAAAAAAGAAGAAGATCTTCCGTTTTGCCCCTGCGCTAAAATGTAACAACAGTCACTGAAAATATTAGTGGTCAAGACATCAGTAAGATTATTATTGTGTTTAGTATCAGGCATGTAAGTATCAGGCATGTAGAAAACAGAGCATTAACCTTCATAATCAAACAGGTACTGTACAACAAAGAATTTGTTTCCTTTATAGCTTTGATCTTGTCGTTGGTGAAAATTTGTCTGCAAGACGTAGTCATCTAGCCGTGTTTGTGGCAGCTGTGCAAGGGACTTGGTAAACTCCATTCTGAGGAGCTAGCGGAAGTAACGATACACTGCTTCGCGGCAGAACGAAAGATGCGTGACGTCATGTGAAAAGGGCCTATAGACGCCATTGTTGTTTTCATTAAAACCAATAGTTCCCATTATAACCCTTAAATCCATTTAATAATGTGTTTTTCGGAAGGGTATGCATCTTTCTTTCTTTCTTTCGTTCTTTCTTGTTTGTTTGTAATCGGGAGAACATTTATTTCTTATCCATATTCATTTGGTCAAAAAACAGTGTTAAACAACTTCTTGCCCCAAGAATATATCATGGGAATAACCTTTCTGAAGTCTTCTGTATCTAAAGTCCTTGTGAACAGCTCCCCACTCACTTTCAGTGGGTTTGTGTCTAGTAAATGTGTCGTTTGTAGTATTCTTTAAAACATCTTCTTTTGTGTTCCGCAGACGAAAGCTAGTCATACAGGTTTGCAATGACAAGAGGTTGAATAAATGACAGAATTTTCATTTTTGGTCCATCTATCCGTATAAGGATTAAGTATTGATTTCAATGAAGTCGTGTGTGTCTAAACTGGTGAATGGGGGGCTGTGCTGTTCTTTTACCGACATTTTTCACCACACAAGAGGGTGTGTAAATGATGACATAATTTTCTTTTTGAAAGTGAACTACTTCTAAAGAGAATAATGAACATCCGAAGAAAATCCTTCCATTGCTGTGTCCCAGATGAACGTGGAAAGTTTTTTTTTACTTTAAGAATAAAATAGCCAGTTTAGACATACACGTAGACTGAATGAACAATGAAATCAATAGTTAATCCTTAAAGGGATAGTTCACTCAAAAATGAAAATTCTGTCATCATTTACTCAAATACTTTGTCATTTCAAACCCGTATGACTTGCTTTCGTCTGCAGAACACAAAAGAAGATATTTTAAACAATGTTGGTATTCATACAACAGCGGACCCATTCACTTGCATTGGTTTTGTGTCCATTACAATAGATGTCAATAGGTACCACCGTTGTTGGATTTCCAACATTATTAAAAATATTTTCTTTTGTGTAATGCAGAATAAACAAAGTCATACAGGTTTGAAATGACAAGGAGAGTAAATTCTGGCATGCTTTTTATTTTTGGGTGAAATTGAACTTTAAAGACTAACCTGGTTTTAAAATGAATGATTTGTGTGCAAATGAAACAGAACACCGCGTATTTATACTGTAAACAATCATTTGTTTCAATTAAGTATGTCATTTATGTATGCAGTGCGTAAAAACTTGGGTTGCCCAAACTAAAACAATACAAACACAACAGAGTTCTGATCATTTTTTCATATATGCCACTTTATTAATTCTGCACTGCCTTCTACTCTTTGTTTTTTATCAGGTGCTGACACATTTCACCAACAGATGCCGCTCTTGTATCGAGACTTCAGATATTATTCACCGTTTCACAAAGGTTGAGAGCATTATGGCAATGTGAGGTGGTGTTTTGAGTGGCATGAACAGGTCAACAGACCTCAGAAAGTATACTGCATATCACATTTTGCTGACCTTTCAGGTAATCACAGCTAGAAAATGTAAATCCACCTGATCACAAAATCCTTGGTCACAATGAGATATGCTGTCTTCACCACTACACCATTACCTAACTTTAAACTAACACCCCACACACAAATGACTCATCATTACAGGATTTATTTGACATAACATTGACATAAAACATTCACCTGAGTCAGCATGCTAACTAGGCAGATTAATTCTACTTAACTCCAGGTGCATTACAATAAACACAATAAACGCACTAACAATAAACGTTTCTAAACTGAGCCAACGGGACTACCAGACGGCGACTTCATCTTCTCATTCATCTCCACTGAATGATGCAAGGACAGATCTCTTTCCAGAAGAAGTCTCTTCTGCTCACAGCAGATGGAGAGGGTGCAGCCAAAGATGCCCAGGGCGACCAGGCAGAGGAATGCGAGATGCAGAGTGTGCAGATTGTTCACCTGCTTCACCATCGCTCGCACAAATTGAACGTTGAGAATTCCCCCGATAAGTCCACAGACGCAGCAGGCTGAAAACAGGATCATCTGTGAGGTGAGAGTAAAGTTTACAAACAGACCGTGGTGGCACTTGCTTTCAAGTCTGTATGGGTGTGAATATAGTAGGTTAGATGAGCAATATGTAGTGTTGCAGCTTCTGTCATTCATCCTCTTACTGTAAATCCGGTTCTCTTCTTGGCACACAATATCCCACAGGCTCCACAGATGAGGAACTGTGAAACAAAGATCTGTCACTGGAGCTAAATCAAATCTGGACCAGGAGTGCAGTTTCCATTGCATTAAAAATGAAAATGATGCTGTATGGCCCAAAATTTCTATTAGTGTATAATAGTTTCATGCAAATCAACAATACATTGTATTATAGTGCTTTTTGTCATGTATTTGATATATTATTGCATGCTCATAATTAAAAAAGTCAAATTGTATTTATTTTGTTCAAGCTTTATTCATGCTTTTACATCTACATTGTACAAAAACAGCTTTAAACACAATATTCAGAATGTAAGCAAAGTTAAACAGGGGACTCATGTAAAATGTATGGATTGATTGTTTACATGATATAAACAACTCACTTCATGGACCACACATTTAAAAACACTCTTTCTTTTAAATCTTTATTTTAAATCAATGCAGATCTCCTCGAAATAGTCGAATTCACCACTTGAGCATTATTTGCATATGGTTTAATATGCAAGAATTATTTTTGCTTCTGTGTTTACAAATAAACAGTAATATAAACCTGTTGTAAATATATTAAAGTCTCTTACTTACACACACGCCGCTCAATATCGGTGTGGAATACAAAGTATGTCTCTCCTGTACCAGCAGAGCTCTGATCCCCAGCACGCCAAGAGTGATGCTGGATCCTCCAAAACAGAAAGAAACAGCAAACTCCAAACAAGCGCCCAGCACATGCTCGTCCGGGCATCATTCCTCAGACTGGGAGAAAGAGTGAAATGCAAAGGTATTCTCTCACCCTCCCTAGAGGGTGCTTATTTTAAGCAATAATACTCTTTTTTAAAAGCAGTGATGGTTCTATCTTCACTTTGTATAAATGTGTGTTTCTCTGATTTCAGTCCTATACGCAGTTGGGGAGTTTGTGCTATGGCCAGACAGGTCACATGACCAATAATACAAACACAAAATAATTAACTATGAAGATTGATAAAAACTAAAAGCATTGTTTCCCAAACAAACTGTTTCTATCTGACAAATGTAATTTAACAATGCATTTTAGGGTACACGTAAATATAATATGCATAAAAATCTTGATTCTGAAATAGCTCATTGGGTGTCTATTTTTAGCTTTCATGCACTGTATTACATAAACCAACTCCAGATTCATAGCCGATCCATGCTGATGTGCTTAGATTTGAGTGAGACACTGCTCTGCTACCCATTGCGTGTTATCTGCGGAGACTGGTTCCTCCAATATGAGCCATCACATCCCATTAAACTCAGCTCGATGTGCCTCACTGCTCAGGAAAAAAGCTCTGTTAGTGCAGAGAACGGCCGCTTTCCCCATGAGACGTCATTCATTAAAAAATGTGTTAAAGGAATAGTTCACCAAAACATGGAACCTCTGTCAAAATGTATTCACCGTCTAGATGTTCCAAACCTGTATATATTAGTTTGTTCTGTTAAACACAAAGGAAGATATTCGAAAGACTGTTAGCAATTTTCATTTCTCGCACATCGTTCAATATTAGAAAGAAATGGTAGTCAAAGGTGCCCTAGAACTGTTTGCTTTCCTAAATTATTTAAAATATTAAATTTTGTGTTCAACCGAACAAAAAAATATATAAAGGATAACTGTGCTGAAATTGAAAATTGCTAACATTATTTCAGATATCTTCCTTTGTGTTCAGCAGAAGTGAAATGTATCAACACAGAAATCTATTCTTTTATTTTTGAATATACTATTTATAAAAAAAATAGTTTGGGATGAACTATTCCTTTAAATCGCTTCACTACTTAACAAACGTCTGTAATTTTTCACTCTTATGAGGCCGTCCTTTGACTTTTAAATCCTGTTTAAAAACATTGCCTTACAATCACAACAACATAGTTTTCATTTTTCCTCACGGTGACACGCTATAGTCTATTGTGTCAGAAGAAAGAAACAATAAGTGCATTACACTGGAGGTCATTGTGTTGAAGCACTGCGATGTGAGGCCTGCTGTTCACCCTGTTTGTGCCTCTGAAGTGTGAAGCCAGCATGTTTTTCCGGTCTTTGCACTGGTCTTTCTCATTAACGTGTGCTTTCACAGGCATTGTGATCTACCGCAGTTTGCTCCAAGATGAATAAACATTACGCAGCTTAGAGAATCAACTCTCATTCCTTTTCTATTAATGTTTTTGTGCATAAAACAGTGATCAACATGCAAACACGCTCCAGTAGGCAACGGTTGAAGAGGTTTTACTTCCTACTGTCTATAGTAGTTTATGAGAAAATGTACGTAAAGAACCAAGGGGCAGATACATAGAGAAGCGCTTAAAGCACTCAAGGGTGGACTTAAGTCAAAGTTCTACAAAAATTGCACTCCATGTATTCACTCTATTGATAACAATAAATGATAATAATTCAGAAAAGGCTAAATTGAATGCCAAAGTTATGTGTTTTTAGAATAAGTAACAAACTTATTCCTATTCATTGTGAATGTTTTAGCTGATCAGTGAGATCAAATGTATTACTTCCTAACTTACCAGACATAAAATAAAATCAGAAAAGAGTATAAAAACAACAGAGAAGAACCAAAGCTTCTCACGAGAAACTCAGAGAGTGGTTTACGATATTTTGGCAAGGCACTCTACTGTTTGTTATGGTGTTTGTCTGAGGGGTGATTTCATTGCTCGCTTTAGAACGTATTTAAAATTTCTTTCAGTTTAAGAAGCCTTAAACCAGCAGACCACACATTTTTCATATATGTGCTTAAGGTTTTCAGACTGGAATTTTAGCCAGAATACTATCTTCTTAAAGGTCCTAGGTGTTATTAAGCCATTTAACGTTTATTAGATTTTATACATAAACTTTGTTTGTCTAGCGTCATTCACACTATTGTTCCGTTCCTTACTGCATCACAGCCATGGACTGATGGCTGAATGTCTGATACACATGGCACCTGTAGAAACAACCTCAAATTCTGAAACAAAGTCAAATTTGTTGGCCTCCCTGGCCAATGAAACCCGCGATGGAGAGCAGATAATTCTATACATTAACTTCGTACTTTACCTGAATCTAACTTTAGCTTTACGATGCCTGCAATCGGGTAATGGCGATAATAAGATTGCCCAGCTATATAAATGGTTAATCTGCGATTTCATGGAATAAGTATTGTTATGCACATTTCTGAAAAATTATTAATAGCTTTAAAAAAAAAAAGCCAAGTGGATAGAATTGGATGGATGTGTTGTGTAGTACAATGATTGTTTGTGGTACATACCGTATTAATATAACTTGTGAATTTTGTCACAAAGATCATTCAGCACAGCTTACCTGATCTGAGCTTTTAGAGGGTGAGATTGAACAATGAAACTCTTGGTGGGTTAAGGCAGTTTAGGTAAACACACAGGCTAAGTACACTAAAGATTATATATCAACAGAGCTTTCTGTGAGGCAAACCAAACCACAGCAGTTCAGAGAAACTGGAAGAGCTAAAGTGCATTATGAGGCTGAGGCATTGACTACAGAACCCACAGCAGTCTAAATACACTACAAATTCTAGGTTATTTTCAACCCAGCGTTGGATCAAAAAATTGATGGGTTGTTTAAACCCATTATTGGGTCAAAAAAAGCCTTTTCTGGCTTAATTTAACCAAAGATCTTAGTTTGTCTCTTTTGACCCCACGCTGGTATTATACAGCAATTTTAAAGGAAGTGATGGATTTAAAGCTGCATATCACTATTCTACCCAGAATGGAATACAGATAGTACCGTGCCATTTGTGGTTATGACATGCTGAATCATGCTGAGACTTCAAGAAATACACAATATATTTTTTATTAATATCTTTGCTCCTTACAGAGCTCCTTCATTAAAACTTATCACCATTTATGTAATTTCAAAGTGTTCAGGGTTCAAAGTTTCAAAGCTGTGTGAAGAGTTCGAGAACACAAAACATATTTTAAGGACTTAGATTATACATGGACTCTTACTCAAACACTGTAGTATGCATATTTAAAACATTGACATTAGAAACACACAATATAAAAATAAATACCATTTGCAATATACTTGAGAATAACAAAAGATGTGACAAATGATAACCTACAACTAATGTGTAAGAAATATTTTTTCTGGTCCACATACTGTAACACTTGGATCAAATATTCTACATTAATCTTCAAATATTTAAACATACAGACACAATCCAAGCACAATGCTTCGCTAAAATACAGAACACGGAAACCACATGACCTTCAGGCAGTTTATCAATTATGAAAAAGTGTTAGATTACCTCTCTATTGCAATCCTCTCTAAAAAGCATCTCCTCCTCAAACAACCCTTTGAAGCATCCAAAGAACTTAAAAACCACACCTGCAGACATGTTCTACAGAAGGAGCCATTTCAATGTCACAGTAAATAACAGGCAGTGCTGTAAAGACTGCACTGAAATAAAATACATCACATATAAAATACAGACAGGTATACAGTAAAAACATTCAGAACAGATGCCATCAAGGGTGGAAATTAGGTCACATCAAAGAATTTGTATGGCAAAGTAATCATCATGACGGTTCACCTCAATATGAAGTGTTCTCCTTCAATCTCTGTTGAAGGCCGAAGCTCGCAGGATCTCCATACAGTTTACAGTGATGAGAGCTCCAGTGATCTGTCTCCACTGCTTGGTTACTGGGCTCTTCATCTTATCCAGTGCCAGATGAAGGTCCTGGATCATATCCCTGTAGCCGTCCCCGTACTGCTTACTCCAGGCGTACAGGAAGTCATATGCAGGTTTCCACATCGACTATGAATCAAAAGAGAATAATTAAATAATAAAGAATAATGATGTTTAAATGACGTGATTACTGAATGATTAAAAATCCCAAATGTATTAACAACAGTTTGACAAATAGTAATGGATTTAAAGGAACTCTTGAGTTGTTCTAAATCTGTATACAATTCTTTGTTTTGATGAACACAGAGAAAGATATTTGGAGGATTGCTTGTAACCAAACAGTTCTTAGCCACCATTGACTACAATCGTAGGAAAAATGACAATGGTAGCCAAAATGCCCCAGAACTTTTTGCTTTCCTACCTTCTTCCAAATATCTTTCTCTGTGTTCATCAGAACAAAGAATTGTATACAGATCTTAATTTTTGGGCGAACTGTCCCTTTAATCTGGCAATGTATTCAAAACTGTATATTCTGTACTTGCAAACGTCCTATGGTGTGACAACAAAAATGTAGAACACAAACTGTTAAATATACTGTTTTATATTATTAATATCAAATATTAATATTTATCATATAAAATAACATAAGAGTGATTAATCTTCATCCTTGATTCTTTTTCTAAATGTTTGCTATGTCACACCATAAGACAGAAGTGGTTTATTTGTCAACAACCAATCAACACTCTTTAAAAATATTTATTTTGTTTATAAAAAACAATTTTAATTTTTGTAATCTACATTAATAAAAAAAATGTGCAGAATTTCAATTCACCTGGGAACTAACATCTCCATTTTTCCCTCTGTGAGGAGCCTCATACGCAGCGATTTGGGCATTTGAGAGCTTTCTGAGTCGCTCCGCGAGTTCCCTCCATCTGACACCGAGCTCGACTGCTGTTGACAGAATGACTATATCCTGGATGAGATGTGCCACTAGGCCTTGAGCATCCATCTTTAACAGCCCCTGTGGAGAACAAATAATAAAAATAACACTTCTTTTTCCCTTTTGTCGTAAATAAAAACAGGTGTCATAGTCAAGGGTACGTACAATAATAAGCTCATGCTGAAACTTTTTCTTGATCTTTTCCGCGTGACAATCTTCCTTCAGCTTTTCTAGCACACAGGCCACCTTCTCTGCCTCCGTTTCAGCGTGTCTTCTGGAGATGGCATCAAGTGAGAGTTCAGAGTAACCCAGAGCCTCAGCAAAGGTTCTCCAACATTTTACATGTTCTGTGACCAGAGTCTGAATAGCGGAGTACATGTACGTGAGTTTTTTAAAAGGAACTGTCATATTGTCCAAGAGAATGTGCAAGGTGAGTTTAATTCCCGTAAAGTCAATGACTTGTTCCTTGGAGATGACCTTCAGGTTCTTACAGTGCACGAGGCCGATCCTTCCTCGAATAAAACCGATATACCACTCCTTAACCTTCTGCTGACCTATAGATCTGACAGATTCCCTAGAGAGCAAAGCAACTGTATCACCTTTAAAATATTCCAGAAGATATTCCACTCTTGGCTGTCTGAGAATTGATTTCATCGCCACCCCATACCATTGCAAATCTACAGGTCTGTCCGGAAACTTCTGAGAAAGGATTTCTGGGAGAGATTCTTCAGGAATGGGCATCGACAGAGCCACTTCCCTCTGCCAGTCTAACCGCCTCTGTCCATGTTTGTCTGACCTCAGAGGGGCATGCTCGGGTGAGGTAACGTAAAAGTCTCCCAAAGCGATACGTTCTGGGTCCCGCACCTCAATGCAGAGTTTAAAAGGGGTCATCTCACCCCTGCCCACCTTCACCAGCTCTAACGGCAGATGTAGCTCCGTTCCAGATTTTAGCTGTTCCTGTTTAACCACTTTATTCTGATCCACCGACTTCACTTCGAAGTTCAAATCCAAAACTTTAGAGACAATGTGAAGATCTTTAAGACCGTGTGAATTGAGTTGATGTTTTCCCCAAAGCTCCAAAACAACAGGGGGCAGGTTTCTGTTACCCCTGTGGATGTCCGAGAAAGAGATCCTGGGAGGACTATTATTATGGCAGGTGATGACCAGCACCACTTTGAGAGACGGGTGTATATGCTTGGGACCATAGATGGCCACGGTGACATAGCGATCCAGGTAATCCCATATTGACCTTGCAGGTGGCTCCAGAACGCTGGCCTCAGCGGCGGATATGACGTACATGTGGGGTTTCAAATCTAGGAGCTTCATTTGTAACATATCGTTATACACGTAACAGTCTTTTAACTTCTGATAAGGTCCTTCTTTTCTTTGTGAAACAAGACCTACAAATGAGGTCATGACGTGGCTTGTTGGGTCATTCTTAACTTTAGCAGCCATTCTCATCTCCAGTGAAATGCCACCAGAGACGTTAAGGTTACTGAGGGTGACCTCTAAAAGAGGGCTCAGGGTGGTGGTGTAGTTGTTGTTTATTCCCGCGGGGGGATCGTGCAGAACTTTGAGGCCGATTTCTTGGAACTCACCAGGGGCGACGTGTCCCTGGGCAATGTGAGCTGTGATGTCTGTTTCTGGCAACTGCACGGAGCCGCCGCTGTGGTCTATCTTGCAAACGGTTTGAATGTCCGTGGCTTGAGTCTGGGCCCATCCAGGACTTTGTTTCATTAGACTCAGATCCAAACAGGACCGGGTCAGCTGTCTGTGACTCAGCCAAGCCATTTTGTAAGCTTCCCTGTCATTTTTCAACCACTCGAAATCAGGATTGAGGAACGGTCCTTGAGAGCCGGGTCTCTTCTCCTTTATGATCTCCTTTTTCTCAAGCTTGTCAAGTATATCCGAGGCACTTCTCCACCTTCCCGATCGATTTAAATCGCTTTGTCTGGGCGCTATGAGTTGGGCAAAGTTTGTTTCATCTGAGGATGTGCTGACAGAGTCATCGTTATTATCAGAAAGTGTTAAAGGATCCTCTTTCAGCATGGACACTCCAGAATCATAGGTGCTCGTGTGGACGATATCATCTAGGAACGGATTGGATCGGGACAGCTGATTCCAGAAGGGGTTGGTTGTCCGCTTTTGATTTTCACTTTCTTTCGGTAGGACAGACCACTCTGAGATGTTTCCAATATGATTAGCGTAGCTCCCTAAGAGAAGACATTGAGATTTGAAGAGTGAAAATATATTTGAATACAATGACAAAATGACGAACAAAGGGGTGGGAAAAAGCTCTTTCAGCATAATTACCATGAAGGCTGTTGTTATTGATGGTCACATTCTCGTCCAGATCTATCAGTGTCCCTTCGGATTGACTCCGATGGAGATTCCCGGCATAAGCGTTTGATTTTATCTTTGCGGCTGCCATCTTTTATATATCCAAGAACTTACAGTCTGTGTGTAATGTCAAAGCTATTTAAAGAAGAATAAACACATTAACATGTGCACAAATATGTTTAAAAATGACTCATTTTTAGGGAACGATAATCTATCATTCTTTGACTTAAATCAACGGTTACTTCCTTTAACGCAGTGTTTATACAGTGTGATCTATGTGTAAAATGACCTATGTTAAATGAAAGCAAATAATATGTACACTATAATCAAGAATAATACATGCTCATACAATGTTGAGTTGTTTGTTCAAGCACTAAACCTTCACAAATAAACAGCAGACATTAGAGAGACATGTTTGTTGTTGTTGTTTTGACTTTTTCTTTTCTTTGATATCTCCGAGCCTGAAGCTTTCAGTCCAGCCTCCGTGAATGACTCATTAAATGCGTGTTGTGGAAAACATAACGCACACATGAGAACAGGTCTGTCTTGTCTGTGAATGTCAATGTCTCTCATTCAAAGCTTTCTATCTCTGGTGAAGGGGTGAGCGAGTGCTACGCTGATCTATTCAAATCCGCACGCTCCGACACGCCCTGCGACAGCCACGTCACAATGCACCTGTTTGTCTTTTAGAATAAAAACATACGCGTATCTATTTTATTTACTTAAGCGTGTATTCTGTGTTAAACGAGAGAAATTGATATTACTTCATGGCCCGAACAGTTTGACACACATGGCACGTTTACCCCTAACGTTCCTTCATAATTAATAATTCATAATTAAACCATTCTTTAACGTAAACCCACGTGCAAAGATTTAACGCAATAAACTAAGCTCAGGATATTTTCGTTTTAGGAATACGTTTACTGAAAGTATTTAAAATGCGTTTGAACATGAAACACACTCACCTGAAACATGGTTGTTTCCTACTTCGGTCCTCATGAGAACTTTTTCATACTTCGGGGAGTGTCAGCAAGTGCACAACGCGTCAGTGCCTGTAGTGGCTTGAGTATAAGAAATGGTGCATCGTGGGATGTGTAGTTCCACACAATCGAACAGTGGCGTTGAACGCGCTCCTCAAGTTTGCAATTGAACTCCACAACCCACAAACCGTCTCTTTATTTACGCACAGAACGTTGCAACACCTGAAACTACGGGGCAAAAGGTGGTTTCGGCATGGAAATTCGTGAGAACCTATTTGTTTATAAGCCTGTGTTTATGTAATGGTAATGAAATGACCTTTTGACGCGGATGAAGAAGACAGCAATAAAGACAGGATTAAATCAGCTTCTGCAAAGTTATGTATCTTGACATAATGACTGATGCAGAATTTCAATGAGTTAAAAGCGTATTATATTTACTTATTTAAGGGTGCATTCTGGCGTTATATTTAGAAGATAAAAGGTTACGAAAGCAAACGCCGCTGTTCAGATATTACGTAGTCAAACGTAATGTTTTTTTACCATAACAAATATCTCTTTAGTTGCCTGGATTCGTTTTTTGCAAAGTATGAAGGCCTAGGCAGGGGTGGGCTGAGCCCACCTCAACGTCTGTATTGCCCACCCAATGAGAATAAAAAACAACACCAAAATTGCAGTATTTTCAATTGGCTGAAAGCAACGACGCTCACTCTTCACTGACAGAGCGGCTTTTGTTTGTAACAGAAAACATTATTGTGAATCCATAATGCCCTCAAAGAATCCAAAGGCAAATAGAATTGCACAAGCTTGTGCACTTTTTGAAGTATTCCTATAATATAGTTTTTTATCTTCACCTATAGTATGATATGTAATCAGATTTTTCTTGTTTCTATTGCTATGTGGATGTTATCTTCAATGAAAAAAAAGTTTGTAACAGAGATGCATGCTACATGCTACAGGTGCAAGCAAAATACTGTGCAAAGGAATTTTCAGCACATTGCACGCTTGCTTTAAGTTTATTATAAACAGCACGTAAAATGTATTGTGCTGTAAAATCAGATACATTTATTATAATGGGAGTTTTTGCGGTCTTATTTTAACAAACAGAAATTATTTGCTTGCCATAAATAGGCTAGATATTAACCGTCAGCCATCTTCCGCTTCAAAAATAACTCTGTCTCCCTCCATATCAAACACCCCAAATCATGCTGCAGATGGTGGCGAAACACTGTGCAAAAGAGATTAGTTTAGGCGCTCCGCACGCTCAAAGACCACATATGCAACAGCAGATATGATGTAAAGTTCATTGTGCAGTTTAATCATTTTTTCTGCATCTATACTGTATGTGTGGTTGGAATATATGCCCGCCCTGGATATCTGCTAGCCCACCCTTCTGCACCTGGCAGGAACCGAGCCTGAGGCCTAGTAATTGACAGAACTACAATTAATTGGCAATGACTGCCCTCCAGTGGCTAATCTAAGATATTTCAGCCTTTTCTCTTCCACATATTTATTTTACACCATCTCCGGCATGTTTAGATCAAATCAATTCAAACGGATAGCATTGTTTACGAATTGCCTATTTTTTTATATTGAGAGATCACTTTGTGATATCTAACCATACATGTGAAAGAGCTTTAACAGATACTAATTTCATTTTTTAATTAAACACGTTTTGTATAAAAAAATAAGCATTCTAATGGTCATTGTAAAAAGCTTACTTGACCAGATTATATTCAACAGGTTCGGCACAGGTATGCATTCTAGATGCATAAAGCATTTAAACAGGCCTATTATTCACATAATTTGAATATTGCTGTATCTGAAACTAAATGAACAAACAAAACCACTTTCTGTAGGCTAGACGATTTTCCAGATGAAGATTACATTTATGATTTTCTGTTTAACAATACCAGGGACAAAGACTGAATCAAAGGTATCATAATGAAAAACACAGGGTTCAATGCTACAACAAAATGACTGTAACTGCAATTCTATAAGCTGCCAAGGCTTTCAATACTGAGATCCACATCGATAATGGTGACATAATTAGCACGTGAAAAACACTAGTAACAGAGTTCACACCACCAGCACCCAGAGCTACATGTAATCAGATGTGCAGGAATGTCCTAAGAAAGAATGTCTTTTGATTTTTTGACCTGTAAAAACTGTCAAACTAGATAATATAATGCAACTATGAATCAGGTGAAGGGTCACTGTCGTGCTTCCTTGAAGAGTGTTGTCATATAAGACTTGGTAAACTAAGCATTTGTCACGATCGCAGATCGGGGTGGTGAGACATGGACGGAGCACCCAGATGCAGACAGCGAGTAAGGGGTTAACAGGACATTTAATAACATAAAACAAACCCACGAGGGGGCAACAGACTAAGACTAAACAGGAGCTCACATAACAACCACAATGAACCTCCACAGGACAGAAAACAGAAGGGCATTAAATAGGGAGAAATCAAGAGGGAAACAGGTGTGGGGCATGAATTTATAAACAAGCAATAATGAGGAAACGAGAGGACAGGAACAGAGAGGAGACCGGCGAGAGTGTAGGGCAAGCCATAAGGGCCAAAAATCACACTCTCCACAATAAACACGAGGTTCTGTCATGATGCAGCGGTCAACTGATTATTAGAATAAACCTACTGTGCTGCTACTTTATATCATTGTCTGAATTGTCTAAAACTTTAACCTGATACAAAAACCAAACCCAGAACATAATGTTCATAACACTCCTGGAAGAACCAGTTATTTCTGTGGATAATACAAATATGATTGCAAATATAGAAGAAAGGTAAAACCAACTCCCAAATGGACTTTTCAAATGCGAAACCCTTTATGGATATCAATTTTCTGTTTTGTGATCACACCTTATTCTAATCACTCCTGTAATCACAAAGGAAATGCAAGTGTCACCCAGAAATGGAATCTTGCCTGGAGACTTCCCACTTATGCACATTCACTAATGAAATCTTAAAGATCACCAAACCCGTTTGATGATTTACTAGCAATGCTGCCCAACGAAAAAGACAAGTATGACAATTATTCCTCAGATCATGTGTGAAAGTTCACCAGTTGAACCGAGTTCATTCATAAAACCTTTGTTATATAAATATAGAGAGACCGGTTTGTATGTGGTGTCAGATATGCTGAATCAAGAGTGTGTTAGAGGGCAAGACAACTAAAAACAACTCTCATGTAGGCATCATTTTGGGCAGTAAAATCAAGTTAATTGCTTATTTTTTGTAGTTTCAAAGAACAACACTGTACATGAATTATGTCTAAATGATGTTACGTTCAATTTAAAAATATGTAGGCTACTTTAATACTAAAAAGCATAATCATTAGAACAGTCTGAGCAACCAAGACATAATTTCCATTTTTTGTAATGGAGCTTGCGATCTCTCTGCGTTCTATATTATTTCAGACTGATAGAACTTGCGGTTAAGCAAAGAGGTCTAAAAACAGACACCTGCTTGAGGTGTCTTTCTTTAACCGGGATGCTCTATGGGCCACGAGCAGAGGCTTTGTACAGCATAGGGCTTTGAGAAACTCTCATTTCCTAGTTTTCAGTGTTGGCTAATTACACCAATAAAAAACGATCAGAAGTCTCTTAAAACGACAAAACCTGCGTCTCCATCCTGCACTGCTTCACAGAAAACATATAATATAATCTGTAATTTGGTATGTAAGTGACATGTTCCACTATAGTGTCAAATGTCACTGTTTTCCTTTCATTGTTCGCCCACACATTTTCTTAAACATGAACTCTTGACGAGAGGAGGCGTGTCCAGGTAATGCGTTATAAAGCGTCATTACGCACAGACTACTGATCTACAGTAAACACTGCTTCTCTGCCGGGAGGATTCTGTCATCAACACATGGGGTAAGTTATTTATTGACAGGCTAATGCAAATGTGAACAGTCATAAATTTGTATTATACAGTCTGGTTATTCGTCTCTTGTTTTATGCTAGAAATAAGCCTTTACAATAACAGCTGATTGTTTTTCCAAACTTAAATTGCGGAGACGGGTGACAAGCTAATAAATCAAACGCTATATTTTTGTATTCGTTTTTAATTTATCGCCTTTTTGTTAGCCTATATGCATTTGTGTTATATAGACGACTGCATGACACACAGCCTGATACACCTGTAACTGGTTAGGTAACACACACAGGCGTCATGAATGAAATGAAACGCATGGATGCCGGTCATTTATGGACTGTAAATATTTGAGTTGTGCAAATGCGCACAGTAGCTCGCGCATGACATAATGGCAGACATTATCGTGTCATCGATCTATTTATTTTATTCACTTTTTTATGTCATTGTTGCGCGTGCTTAACTTTAATTTAATTGTACTATTGTTTTCTTATTAAAACGTTATTGTTATTAGCTTCCTTTTGAACCAACAATGTTCTCTCTACAGCGACGCATAAATGCGCTATGACAATGGAAGAGGAGTCGAGTGATCAAGCGACAGATTTACCTCCACCTCACCCGCATGGTATGTCGATAGTTTTGTGAATGAATTATTGATAATGTGGTGCACCTTAGACACATTAGACTTGCACGAACACCACACCTGCTTCCTGTTAGTAAACATAATCCCATATTCCTCAGAGGCTGACGGATACGTCAATTCAGGCTATACACAGAATGAAAGACCTCCGGAAGACAAACCAGAGGAGCCCCCAAAAGAGGTTTCCTCTGTGAAAGGAAAGAGCAAAGGCCTGTTCAGGTAAATCCGTGGGCCTCTTTTTATTTCTAATGAATATGAATATAAAATGCTAGTTCTCTTATGATAATAGGTATTTGGACATATTTGTGTATACAATTATGTACATATTAAAAAATATATGTAGGCTATATACATCTCTCGAAATTGGGATTTTTACAACACATGGAAGATGAATAAATAAGCTTTCCATTGATGTGTGGTTTGTTAGGATAGGACGATATTTGGCAGAGATAGGTCTATTTAAAAATCTGGAATCACAGGGTGCAAAAAAATCGAAATATTGTGAAAATCACCTATAAAGTTGTCCAGATGAAGTCCTTAGCATAACATATTACTAGTTTTTATATATTTAGTGTAGGAAATTTACAAAATATCTTTAATGGAACATGATCTTTACTTAATATCCTCATGACTTCATGAAGTTAATGTAATTAGTTACTGTACATAAGTATCTTTTTATTAAAGAAGTATTTAAAGAAATTAGCAACTTTTACTCTCTCCTAGACTACATTTTTGAATAAGTAGGGCTATATGTACTTTTAACTCCACTACATTTGTATTGACTAATGCAATAACACATTAAATTTAGCATGGCACCTAAGTTTCTCTGCAGCAGTTTATTTCAGCTACAGAAGAAGCAGAATTACCATTTTCAGGGTATTGATTGTAGCTACTGTATCTTGTGCATTTTTGCCATTGTTTACCAAAACTTGTCAACATGGCTTCTTTATACAACTGCTGGTGCATTATCAGGTAGCTGTCAATCGCTGACGGTTTAAATGTGTGATGAGGATGTGACAGCAGCTGGCGATAAGGCCAAAACCAGTATGTCCAGTTCAAAAAGGCTTTGACTTTTGTCATTTTTTACTTTATTTTATTTATCCATTTTACTGAAGAGAGCTTTTTGAAGGATATTGTTTTTTTATTTTGTAATACATGTAGGCTATGGTGTCGACCTTGATTTGTTGCAATTTTTAGGTGTTCAGTTTGATGCGATTGCTCTGCTCACCAATCAACTGTTTGTTGTTTTTAACTGAAATGTCTCTAAAGTGTTGAGTGCTGCTTTAAGCCTAAATTAGTCGTTTGTATTTCGTGACTTGTAACTTGTAATGGAGTTATTGTCACTGCAAGGTATCTGTACTTCTACTCAAGTATGGTTTTCAGGTACACTTTACACCTTAATTTTGACCCGTACAATGTATTTTTGGCTACAACTAAACAGTTTCCAATGTATTTAAGACTGGTTTTGTGGTCCAGGGTAGCATTTTAGGCTAAACAAAGGCCATTTGGAGCCTTCACTTTAGCATGTTTTAAAATGCAAATCCAAATTATGAAGACATTGTTGCTGCAGCTTCAATCATTTGAATCATAATTCAAAATCATAAATAATCATAAAGTGATATTAAATATTGAGTCTTTTAAATCAAGATTATTTATTATTTATCAGTTGATATACTTTTAAAGTAGAACCCTTCTTGTCTAAATGGTTCCATAAGGAACCTTTAACATCCAAAGAAGAAAGAGGTGGTTCTTTGAAGAACCCTTGACTAAATGGTTCTTTATGGCATTGTTGTGAATAAACTTTCAAGCATCTTTATTTTTATAAGTCTCTGTATAAATACACAGACACAAATCGTCACCTTGGAATTCTAAGGTTATTCACATATTCTTATTCTGTATCAACTTATTAACATTATGTGATGCTTTTTCCCATGAATTATTTACATTTTGAGACATTTTAGAAAACAAAAAGATTTTATCTTCAAAGTGAAATGGAATTCAAAAACTTTGACGCTCAATACTGCGCAGAATGCAGACAGAACCTTCTAATTCCAAGGCGAGGAAATGGCCCACCTAAAGAGGCTTAAAGTCTTTTTTGGAATGTGTTTTTTTTTGGCTGAAGCATCTGGTTCTTACTGTATTCAAATTTTAAGTATAAATCTACTTTGTGTAAATCTCATTCTGTTTAAATAGCAAAAAGGACAAAAAGCCAAAAGAGACAAAAGAGTCAGAGAGAGCAGTTGGATTTTTTCAGCTGGTAAGAGAACATACACGGTCTCTACTTTCCTCACACAATTTATTTGTTGCTTTTGTTAGCAATGATGCAACGTACTGATGATAATGAGAAGCCCCGAGGGCTGCAGTCATGTATCACTGTGTTCTAAAGCTTGACTTGCATGTTTTTATGGGCTGCAGTTTCGGTATGCCACCTGTCCAGAGGTGTTGCTCATGCTGATTGGTCTGCTGTGTTCAGCTGCCCATGGCATCGCTTTACCTCTCATGTGTGTGGTGTTTGGACAAATGACTGACAGCTTTGTGAGCAGTGGGCAGCAGTATAATATGACAGGTAACAGCATCTACAATTATGCAGGTTACAAAAAACAAAACAATATTTATGGGGTTGCCAAGTAAATGATCCAGTCCTGTTCAAACATCTATAGAAAGGTCATATTTTGCAGCTACACTTTATGTACTCTAAGTGTAACGGTTCAACAATGGTTTCATAAATATTTACTATTCAGAGTTAAAAATTTTTGTGTGCTTTCGGATAGTCTGGTATTTCTGGTTTCAGGAAATATTTCTCATTGATTGTTTGCAGGCAACCTTACTGGAAACTTAACTTTGAGCACTTCAGAGTGTTTTGCTGGTTCTCCTGAAATTGACATTGAAGCTAAAATGACAAGGTGAGCAGCCTCTGGTGTCAAGATGAATAATTTAGGGATTTTCTTAAATGTTTTCGAGTCATTCACTAAATTCTAATATTTCCATGATCTATGATTCACGTGTGTGAGTTTATCTTTTCCAGACATGCTTATTACTTCGTGGGGATCGGGGGTGCGGTGTTACTCCTGGGTACTCTCCAGGTAACGCTTTTCCTATTGACTGCCGCAAAGCAAACCAAGAGAATTCGGGAGAAGTATTTCCATGCCATCCTCCACCAGCAGATGTCGTGGTTTGACACGCATAGGATTGGAGAGCTGAATACCAGACTTACGGAGTGAGTGAAGCATATTCCTCTTAATTCTCACACATTTCACTTTCTTTCACAATTACTTAGAAAAATCTCAGATGGGTGGCTACATTTCTAGCACTCGTAATCACAGAGGAACCACTTTAAGTGCTCTATAGAACCATCTTGGTGCTTCAGTGGTTCTTCAGCGGTTCAATGGGATGACTGATGTGCTATATTGTACCGCTTCCGGTTATAAAGGACCTGTTAAGCCCCTGTATGGTACTTCAGTGGTTCTATATAGCATCTCAGTCATCCTAAAGATCCACTGAAGCACCAAGATATGGTTCTATATACCACTTAAAGTGGTTCCCCTATGCTTACGAGCCAAGAACAACTTTTAGTGCTGTATAGCACATTTTTGGATGCTTATGCTCAAAATTCCTTTTCTTATCTCTGATCAGTGATATAAACACAATCAACGATGGCCTCGGGGACAAAATCTGTGTGTTCGTCCAGTTCTTCTGCACATTTGTTGCTGGGTTTGTGATCGGTTTTATCTATGGCTGGAAACTGACTCTTGTCATACTTGCTGTCAGTCCACTTCTCGCAGGATCAGCGGCTGTTTGGTCTAAAGTATGTGTTTGTGTGGCTAGTTTAGTTTAAATGGTTTTAATAACTTTTATTTTCCTCATTAAGAGGATTCTGTCGTTACTCACCCTCATTTATTTCAAAACCTGTATATGACTGTTGATTCTGTAGAACACAAGTAAGAAATGTCTCTGTGGTTTTGCGCCCATGCAATGGAGGTCAATGTCGTTTGATCTCAGATGTTCTTCAAAATATAATTTGGGGTTCTGCAGAAGAAAGAGAGTCGTACAGGTTTGAAATAATGATGCATTAATGTTTGTAGGAGATTTAATCAATAACAAAATAAAGTGCAATGTGTTTGAAATCATTTTAGGATGTTTGGCTTAAAGGAAAATTCTATCTTCATTTACTCGTCATTTCTACATTTACTGATATTGTTCCAAACCTGCATAAATGTCTTTTTATTCTGATGAACACAGAGAAAGATATTTGGAAGAATATCAAACCCCCATTCACTCCCTTAGAATTTATTTCCCTTCTATTTAACTGGGGAATGAGATCTGTTTCTAGTTACAGACTGTGTTGAGCAAAACAAAGAAAGGTTTGGAACAACTCGAGGGTAAATTACAACAGAATTTTTGTTTTTGCGTGACCTACCCCTTTAATCAGTCAAACAGTCAGATGTATTGTTATCTTTCTGTCACTTACAGATTCTGGCCAGTCTGACCAGTAAGGAGCTGACAGCATATGCAAAAGCAGGAGCAGTAGCTGAAGAGATTCTGGTGGCCATAAGGACTGTCGTGGCATTTAACGGGCAGAAAAAAGCAGTGGAGAAGTGAGCACATTCTGAACATTTCGCTCATATGTTATGACCCCCACAGAAGTTGAACTGCTGAACTTAGTCACTTGATAAGATCAGGAACTCTTCTAGATGTTAAGAATGCAACCGAACTCAAATAACCCTGTTAACAGAATGACTTTGTATTCTAGGTACGAAGAAAATTTGTTAGAAGCAAAGAACTTTGGAATAAAAAAAGCTATTACCACTAACGTAGCCATGGGGCTGACACAGTTCATTATATTTGGCGCGTACGCGCTGGCATTTTGGTATGGGACAAAACTGTCTGTGGATGAACCTGACAATTACACCATCGGACGGGTCATCACGGTACGTTTTGTTGGGAACGATTATGACTTATTTCAGTTTCTAATTGAAGTTCCGATAATGTCAAGTTGAAATCATGTCAACAGGTTTTCTTCTCTGTGATGATTGGCGCATTTTCTTTGGGTCAAGGAGCTCCGAACCTGGAGAGCATTGCCAAGGCGCGGGGTGCCGCCTACGAGGTCTACAAAACTATTGACATGGTACGAATTCTCAGTGTGTTCATTGCAAAGTCACTTTTAAAGTTTTAATTTGATCTTTGATTTATTTTGAATGATTTCTTTCTTGTTCCAGCCCCGTCCCATTGACAGCAGCTCCAAAGAGGGTCATAAACCAGACAGTGTAAAAGGAGATATTGAATTTAAAAATATCCACTTCAGCTATCCCTCTAGAAAAGATGTAAAGGTAGAGTTGCATATTCCCTAACCTCTCAAGAATATTCACCCAATTTTCATGTTCCTGTCAACACCAAGGTCAATTAACATACTGTGTACCTTTAATGTTATCCAAAGGGGTCTTGAGTAAAAGATGTTACATTTATTTCACTAACCTACTTCTGAAATGTCCAAAGGCATTTGATGTGACACTGAGTACTGATTCAACGTGCCACATCAGATTTTGCAGGGTATGAGTCTGAAGGTTCCTAAAGGAAAGACCATCGCTTTGGTCGGAGCCAGTGGCTGTGGAAAAAGCACGACAATCCAGCTCCTACAGCGATTCTATGACCCTGATTCAGGAGAGGTAATACTAAACTTTCATAACATTTCACTACTCGAAATTGAGTTATAAGCATTTTATTTCAGTTAATGTCTAGATCTGTCCTCATGTGTTTATGAAACATGCGGTTGCAGGTGACTCTAGATGGTCAGAATATCCGTTCTCTAAATGTGTGCTGGCTGAGGGAGAACATGGGCATCGTAAGTCAGGAGCCTATTCTGTTTGGAACCACCATTGCAGAAAACATACGCTACGGCCGCGAAGACGCCACCGATGAGGATATTGACCGAGCCATCAGAGAGGCCAACGCCTACGATTTCATTTCCAAATTACCAGATGTAAGGACTGTTCATTTTGTATACTAAATATAAGGGATTTCATTGTATCAAATCTGAAATGGGGTTGACTGTTGTTTTTTCTCTGAGACAGAAGCTGAATACTATGGTTGGGGAGAGGGGGGCTCAACTCAGTGGGGGTCAGAAGCAAAGGATCGCTATAGCTCGAGCTTTAGTCAAAAACCCTAAAATCCTCTTGTTGGATGAAGCCACGTCTGCCCTGGACAACCAGAGCGAGTCCATTGTTCAGGCGGCTTTAGACAAGGTGATGCCCCACCAACCTCAAAGAGGCTTTTTATGAGCAGTATGTACATTTTGGGATAACCAGTAACAGAAGTAAACAAGAATATTGTTTCATAGGCAAGAGCAGGACGCACAACCATTGTGATCGCTCACCGCCTGTCGACTATTCGCACAGCGGATTTAATCGCAGGCTTTAGCGATGGCCAGGTTGTGGAACAGGGCACGCACAGAGAACTCATGGCCAAGAAAGGAGTGTACTACGCTCTTGTAATGCAACAGGTATACTTGTGTCTGTCCGTGTTTTGCAACATGGATCAATAGTCTGACTGGACATTTTAGATTTGTCTTGTTGTTGCTTAAATGGTTGTATACATTTTCATGGACCAGACCTCTGGGAGACTCGATGACAATCTTGAGGCCAATGAAGATGATATCCCAAATCTGGCTTCCGAGGAAGAGACGGGAGAGGAATCGACTGACACAGAGACTCCTGAGGGGGTGGTGGAAATGAAAAGGGGGAACGGGACCCTCAGAAGAAGCTCCAGACGCAGCAGCGGACGTGAGAGAAAGTCCTTGAGAAAGACGACCTCAGGGAAAAAGACGGACAAAAAGGTATATGCACTAAAATGACAGTTTCTGCTTTTTGTGAAACGTCTTGTTATTTATAAATGAAACAGTTGGAAATGTCTTGTAGAAAAAGGTAAAAGCTGAAGAAATCCCATTCACCAAGATTCTGGCTCTGAACAAGCCGGAATGGCCTTACCTGCTGGTAGGCACACTGGCCAGCTTTGTGGGTGGAGCTGTGTATCCCTGTGTGGCCATCCTGTTTGCCAAAATCATTGGTGTGAGTGTCCTTTTGTCTATGTTTGCACATCTCTGAACAATAATCTTTATCGTATTATGCCTCCTGCATTTCAATTTTTAATTGATAGTTAATTTAATATGAGTCGGTCAAAATTCAATTCTGTGGCAGTGACCTTTTTATTTGTAGCACATATTGTGCGTATTATGTATAAGGATTTACTCTGGAGGTTCAATTTAATAGTACCGTCTCTTTTTTTTCTTCAGGTATTTGCAGAGGTTGATCCTGAAATAAAGCGACAGAAAACTTTGATGTTCTCACTTCTATTTTTGCTAGTCGGAGCGGTGGCATTTATCACATATTTCTTCCAGGTGAGATTGTATCTGTGACCTTTTTATCAATGTTGAATATTAAATTTGATGAAACTGATGATTAAATGATATCCTGGCTCATCCTAGGTTTGTAATGCCCTTATAAAGCGCCACAGTTTTTGATGCTCCAAAAAGCTTATCCACCCATCATAAAAGTATATGAATCATATAAATAAAAAACTTTCCATAGTAATTTTCTTTCCTACATAGGAATATTGCTCTAAACCTATGCTTATCCAAACCTATAACCTTGAAGTAAAAAGTAATAATACGCTAATTATGTTAAGTTATTTAAAAACGTAAAATGTTAAAAAGTTTCAAAGCCCCTAGTTTAGCCGGAGGCGGCGCAATCCAACAAAGCAAAACCCAATAGAACCCAATAGAAGCCATTATAATTAAACATTTTGTCCACACTGAATGCGGTGCGACACGACAAACCCAGTAAGAACAAGCCAGGTGTTGTGTCACATTAACACTAACTTAGTTAATAGAAGTTATAATACACATCAACACCTGAACCATATCTACGCACATGGGAGGCACCTATGTGGCTACCGAGGGCCTTCTGTAAAATTCTAGTTTTGTTTTTGTATCAGAAATAAGTATTCACGTCTGTTACGCTGTCCTTCAGGGCTTCATGTTTGGTAAATCGGGGGAGCTTCTAACCATGAGGTTGAGATGTCAGGCTTTCAGCGCCATGATGCGACAGGTATTGCCCATATCATGTCACTCGTTCCATTACCGTATAAAGCTAATGCAGCAGAGAGCTAATCTGGCACAAACGAACGGATGTTGAAATGTGCGCTTCATTCTGTTAACAGGAGATCGCCTGGTTTGATGACAACAACAATGCAGTGGGAGTCCTGACCACTAAATTAGCCACAGATGCGTCTCTGGTTAAAGGGGTGAGTGGAACACAGTGATTTGCCATCAGAACCAGTAATTAAGCTTTCACTGTTCATACGGCCTGTGTTTTTGGCTCCGGTTCATTTCATCCATCTCTCAACACTGTTATGGGCCTGGGTGAATTTATTTCACTGTCAGATTCATAAGAAATCGAATCCATACGACCGCGGATTCTAGTATTGACATTCGTTCACTGCTGTGTTCTGCCAGATGCCATTTTGTATTTTCTTTAGGTAGATCTCATTTATCCGACTTTAAGTACAGTTGGAAATTTGGATGAAAACTGTTTACATATCACACATTTAAGCACTATTGTTGTTATTTATCTTATTTGCTCTTATGCCATAATTTCCTTTTTCAAAATTCTATAAATCTCAAAAGACTTTCTTGTGTCTTTGTCCACAGGCAGCTGGTTCCAGATTAGGATTGGCTACAAACACTATCTGTGCTCTTTGCATTGCTATCATTGTAGCATTTATCCATAGTTGGCAGCTCACCCTGCTCATCCTTGCCTGTGTGCCCTTCCTCGCGGGGGCGAACTTCATACAGATGAAAGCCATGGCAGGACACGCCAACAAAGATCAGAGTTCTCTGGAGTTGTCTGGCAAGGTACACTAGATCTAGACTATACCCATATTGTTGGGTGCAATTTAACCTGTAAACAGGATTGATTTTGTAGATGACGATTTAATTTACAACATCCATCCACAGATATCTACAGAAACCGTGGAGAACTTCAGGACAGTGGTCGCGTTGACCCGTGAAGATGTCTTCTACCGCAAGTTTAATGACAGTCTCAATATACCTTATCGGTAAAAATCCAGCCGTAATACGCGATCTTAGCCAAAGTCAAATCTGATTCAGTGTATTTGTAATTTTACAAATGGCAATTTGCGTTGTTTCAGGTCTAGTTTGTGTAAAGCACCCATCTATGGCATCACATTTGCTCTTGCACAAGCGATTCCGTACCTGGTTAATGCTTCTATATTTCGCTTTGGATCCTGGCTCATTGCGCGCTGTTACACAGAATATGAGAACGTGTTCTTGTAAGTAAAGTTTGTATGAGGATTGCTGTTGTATTATATACATGCATTTCAAACATGCTTTGGTAACACTGGTTCCTCCATACAGGGTGTTTTCTGTGATCGTCTTTGCTGCTATGAACATCGGTCAGTCGTCATCATTCGCTCCCGACTTCGCCAAAGCCAAAGCCGCAGCTGCACGGATCCAAAAGCTGCTGGACAAGAAACCAGCCATTGACATCTATGATGAGTCTGGAGATAAACTAGTAAGTGTGAAGTCCTGAATATCATCGCTGTCCCTCTGAACCCTTGGATTTCAAAAAGGACTGTTTTCAAATATTCACAAAAAACATACTGATATGGATGTAAAAAAATATTTTTTATTCACTACCAAGAAAGTTCCTGTGCAAAAAACTAAAAAACATTGTGTCATTGATCCATTTGTGTTCACCCTTTGTCAGAAATTGTCATGATGGATAGTTGTTATTTATGCTGATCCGGATATTTTTTTCCAGTCTGACTTTTCAGGCAATATTGAATTCCGTGAGGTGCATTTCATGTACCCGACCCGTCAGAACGTGAACGTCCTGCAGGGTCTCAACGTGTCGGTGTATCAGGGACAGACACTGGCTCTGGTGGGCAGCAGCGGGTGTGGAAAAAGCACAAGCATTCAACTTCTGGAGCGTTTCTACGATCCTGCCGCAGGTCAAGTGGTGAGTTCATCACGTGAATGTTTAAAGCACGATCTCAGCTCACGGAATCCATTCGTGCCTCATTTGCTTGCTCATGTTTGCACAGTTAGCAGACGGGACCGACACGAAAAGGCTGAACCTGGCCTGGCTGCGCACACAGTTGGGTCTGGTGTCTCAGGAGCCCATTCTGTTTGACTGCACCATTGCCGAGAATATTCAGTATGGGGATAACAGCCGTGTCGTCGGCCAGGAGGAGATTGAGGAAGCGGCAAAAAAAGCTAACATACATAACTTCATCCTTGGGCTTCCTGATGTACGTGTGATTTTATTAATATATGTTAATACATCTGTGTACGTTTTGTATGTACGTGTGTGTGACATTGTCCTATTCTCTTCAGAAATATAACACTCGAGTGGGAGATAAAGGCGCTCAGATGTCTGGAGGACAGAAGCAGAGAATAGCCATCGCTCGAGCGTTGGTCCGCAAGCCAAAAGTTCTGCTTCTCGATGAAGCGACATCTGCCCTCGACACAGAGAGCGAGAAGGTTAATATTAATATTATTATTACTTTTAATGTTTGCGCATGGCTTGAAGAATAATAAGAAATATGCTTTATGTTTTTGAATACGTACATTAAAAGCAAGGTTTTATTTATTAAAATGATCAGCTTTCCATACAAAGTGACTTGCTTTTATGCAATGTAAGTACAATATTCACTTCAACCAGCAGGTGGCTCTTTAAGTAGTATTAACACTAATCCAGTTAGCCTGAAGGTTTTAAAGAATGTCTTCACAGTTGTACAGCTTCATGCATTGTACACTCTATAAAAAGGGAGCATTTTATATCAGGTCATGGTTTTGACTAAAACAAAATACTTAAGTGAAGCACCAAGTCAACTGAATGCTATTAACAATGAACAATTCTCATTTTCATTCTGCTTGGTGTTCGTTCTGTACACTAAATAATATGAATGTCCACTGTGTTTGAGTGTGGTTTCAAAACAAATCTGCATTTTGAGCTAAGCTTTACCCACTTCTCTCTTTCCTGTGACACAGATTGTTCAGAAGGCCCTCGATGACGCTCGTCTTGGCCGTACGTGTATCGTCATTGCCCACCGCTTGTCCACTATTCAGAATGCTGACATCATCGCGGTCATTCAGAACGGCACAGTTGTCGAGCAGGGTACACATGCCCAACTCATGTCTAGACAAGGGGCCTACTATGCTCTAGTGAATGCCCAAGTGTCTGCTCACTAACTTTTACCAACAAAATTAAATAGTTTGCTTTAACTAAAACGAAGTACTGTCCTCAAGAGGCAAATCATAACTTTAATAATATGAGGACCTTGTAATGAGCTCTTTAGCTGTGTCTGACTTATTGAAACTGATTATACGTACACTTTTTTTATTACTTTGTTACAGGTACAATTCTTATACAGAATTCACAAATTGTCTTTATTTGTAGTATAACTGTGTTATATATTATATGTGTTATTGTACATAAAAGTAACTTTATTCAACCATGTCCATGCTTTAGCAAGCAATTGTAACACTTGTATAATGCGGTAGCACATACGCAGAACAGATTTGTGTGTTTTCTCTCGTGTTTTTTGTGGTCACAACGCAGAAACACGCAAGTACAGGCCTCGGCACGCAAACTTGTTTTCATACAGTCTATATTTGTTTTAGATACAAACACGACCCGAGGCCTGTTTTAATTAACATAAACTATCAATTCCATCTGTTACACACCCCATTGTTTTGTAACACAATATGCCAAGGAAGTATTTTTATGCATTCGAGAATCGAGTTGATTGTGAAAACAGAAACACAACAGAGGCTAAACTGGCCCATTTATGTATATTCAAGCTTCTCACCTTGCAACAGCTTTAAGAAATCAATCAAAATGTCATCCGTTTCCTTTTAGTCATTGTAGAATCTTGTTGATAAAACAATAAAAACGAGTTCACTGTTTTAGTCTGTCATTCTTATTGCTTTACTGAAGCTACGTTATGAGTGTAGGAATTATTATAATACAAGCGACACATGCTTTGGTCAAGCAATTCGTGATCTACTCTTATTTAAGGGAGAGAGTAGGTAAGCTCAATTTAGTGAAGAACTTCCTCAGATACACAATTTGTCAGGAAAAACTAAATGGTCTATTGAACATGGTTTAGCAAGACAGCTTGATTTCAAAGATCTGATCAATGATTTTGCTGAGAGAAAAACACGGCGCTTGCTTGGCACTTTAAAAATAAGAAATGGCCAGAAGTTCACTGCTTTTAAAGACTTCCAGGCAGTATCTGAAATAGAGAGGATACAATGCTTGCAATCACTACTGTATACAGATATAATTATTAGTACAGTTATGTATGCAAAATTTCATTCATTGTAATAAACCGGATACATTTATTTATTTTTTGTCTCTTATTGAAAGCAACATGCAATTCCGAAACCCTAGCGGCACCCCTGCACTTATAATGTGAACATTAGTTTTGTGAGCATTCCACAAGTATTTCGTTTATGACGCCACCGCATGGGGGCGCAGTGCACTTATGGTTTATACGTCCTGCGTCATGTCGAACCGCTCTTTTGCGACACTGTTGTAACTTTGTCTTTAATGGCAAGAGCATTATTATGGGCGATATCAATATTATATCGTATAATGTTATCGAGATGTTCTTATAAGCTTCTTATAAGATTTTTATCATTTATAATCGTTTATAAATAAAATGAGATCTTGTTTGAACGTGAATCACAACAGTGTTCAATGTTTGTGGCGCATTCACAAACTTAAAACACAAAAATGTGTCCCTTTCTCGCATGTTACTTTATTTCTTTGTTGTTAGTAAATGTTTATAACATGTAATTTATTTTTGCATGTAAATCCTATGGACATAATTTAAAATAAAAAAATGTTTCAGAATATTGTGTAAAGTTATTTTTCGAAGGAGACTCCTATAAATGTAATTTAGATTTGCCTTCTTATAGCTTTTGCAATTCATAAATATATATTTTTTGTTAGGCCTACTTTGTGCTCCGAGTTCATTTTTATTTAGTCATAGTAACTAAAATGCAAGTCATGAGCAACGTGTGGAAATGCAAAAGTGTCTTAAATGTATGTGTAATAAACTTAACGTGTGGAAATTTATTGTAACCGAGTGTCACACAAATTGTAAAATTAGAATGATGCAGACAATGTTACACAAGTTTTTATTTTGCATTATAGGTACTATACTATATTCTACTTAAATTATTGTATTATTTAAAGCGTCGGATTTAATATATTAAAAACTGTAAAAGTAGGCTATGTAGTAAATGCAAGTATTTTTTGGCAAGTTTGCTTAATTTTGCCAATTTTTATGTTTAACAAATTTACTGCTGTAACAGATTTAAACTTTACACATTTTTATATGAATATGTTGTCAAATATTTCAACATTTATTTTCATTGGTGCAGGTTATCCCTCACACGCTATAAACCGATAGTTCACATTATTTATAGAAGTTGGACATTGCAATAATTTCAACTCGAAACTGTTCACTGTGGCTGAATCCATGTTAACTTTATTGAGTGGCTTAAATTAGAGAGGCAATTTTTCAAATAAACGATGTGAAATAAACGCTCACCTTACATGTGCATGCTTACATAAATTAGAAAACGTGACTAAACACGGAAATCTGAATTTAAAATCTTACAAAATCATTTCAAAGTGCGTCTATAACAGACCTCCAAAAATCACTTCCAACTCTTGGATAAATATGACGATTTTCTTCACAAAAAAAGCACTCCCGCACAGTTTGGGATATTTACTAGAGTAAATATATGCAACTAAAGATACTATTCAAAATTTGTGTCTGAACAAATACATTACTCAGCTTTAACATGGAATTACCTTCTATTCTAATCTATTTTATTTTCAATATGTACATTATTATGCAGCAACAGGAAATAAGTACATTTCATACAAAAAAAACTTAAGATTTGTGGTATGTAGTTTTGACAAAGACCAGTGTGCGATATATAGACTATTTTTGAACATTACAGAAATAAAATTGTAAATGACAAAACGAAGTCTGTTCAACACTACGGCAATTTGTCTTTAGGAGATTGAATTTAAGTAGTGTTCATGAATAAAGTGCCACAGTTTGGTTTTGAGAAAAAAATGTTAGCAATGACAGGCCACTTCACTGATGGGTAAAATACATTTTTTCCAGTTTCAGAACAACAGTAAGTAAAATAAGACTATTCGACAAATACCCATCAGAACGCACACATCAGATTATGTCCTTATAATATTCCAAATTCGCGTCACAGAAGAGTCTGTGCAGACCAAAAACAAGCTTACTTCATTGTAAATTACATTTTAATCGTAGATTTAACCACTTTACAACATCCAAGTGAAATGGCCACATGGTTATTTCTCAAAGAACACCAGGTAACACTTTATAATGACTTTCGTAAATACCCTTAACAAACATCACACACCTTAACAGATATTTAGGTGATGTACATTTAAATAGTTAGAAAAGTAATGAAACGTTGTTTTATATATATTCATATCTGAATGCGCATAAACCACTCATCCGTTTGCAATCTCACAATGTCTGTTAACGACTTTTCCTTGAGAGTTATTATAAAGTGTTACCAAGCGAATAACCATAACCTTTTTGCGCACCGACAAATAGATTTCTAGTCCATTCAAGTCTTCCTCATTCGAGATTCGTGCAGGTGCATTTTGAACGGGATTAATCGAGGGAGTTTGCACGGCCGTTCATGCCCGGTGTTGGGACAGACTCGGGAGGTTGCAACAGGTCAGGTGAGTGGCACGAGGGACTACCGGGCACGCTGTGCTCACTGTCGGTATCACTCCCACGTTTCCCTCCACTCGCCCCAGACCCCGAAGACCCTCCGGCACTGTGCGTTTTGACATGTTTACTGAGGTGATCGCTCCTCATGAACCTCTTATTACACACGGGACAAGCGAAGCGCTTCTCGCCGGTGTGCGTGCGTAAATGTCGCTGGAGCTCGTCGGAGCGCGTGAACCTTTTCCCACAGAACAACCAGTTACACACAAACGGCCTTTCTCCAGTGTGCCACCTCAAATGAGCCTTGAGATGCGAAGTTTTACCGTACACTTTCCCGCAGCCGGGAATGTGACAGCTGTGAAGCCCCTTTCTGCGGAGGCTTGCCCCAGCTGGACCGAGGCGTTCCGCCTCCTGACAGTTCGGACAGTCACAAGTCGCTCTGCCCGAATAGCGCCGCGCTGAAGAACGAGGGGATCCCGCCAACGAGGCCGTCGGACCCCCTGTCAGCATGGAACCACCTGCTCCGCCCAGAGGAGAGGGACTCGAGTCCGGGTAAGAGGAGAGCACGGGTTTGAATCCGTCCATGAGATGCTGACCGGTGGTCAGCAGGTGCGGAGACGCACTGGTACTAAAGGCAGAGTGACTTAAAGTCGAGTAGTCTGAGTTGTATCCCCCCAGAGGAGAGTGTAAAGAAGTCTGCAGCCCTCCAGAGTGAAGGGACGTCTGGAGCGCGGCTCCGTTCGGGTTCTGCACGTCAATCCAACCGGCTCCCACGTCCCACCATGCAGATGCACCCGTGGTGCCCACGTCTCCGGTGGGTATGCCAGGATGCGAGGACTTGAACCACGACTCGTAGGGATGCGCCACGCTCATTCTCGGGTAGATACTTTGCAAACTGTCCACGGACGTGTGCACCTTGGAAATAAACATGGGCTGATGGCTGGGCTCTTGGGAATTGTTGGAAACGGACGCCTGGAAAACGGAGTAGTCGTTTCCGAAGTGAGAGTTGGATGAAGTACCAGAAGTTAAGGAAAAGGCACTTGATCCCGTGGAAGTGTTCGTGCCAAAGGAGTCGCTTAAACCACCGCCATTCCGAGAGAAAGAGGATAAACTGGATCCTAAACTACAGCTGCTGGCTGTCGCTCGTTTCCACGGGTGGAATCCTTTTCCGAACGAAGACGTGTTATCCGAAATAGAGGACTGCGAGGGACTCGGGCTCCCGATTTTGTTACACGTCGCAGCCAACATGGCTAAAGGAGTCGACCCCAATCTCGGCTCCTCCTGGAACAAAATGAGATAAAGGTTAGTAAGTTATAGCCTACGTGTTTTTGGGAGCTCTTGGTTCCCCAAAAGCACCACTGCAAATAGTTTGAAGGAGAAGATTTAGGATGTTTCGTTTACGGTTGCAACAGACGTAAGATGTGACAAGCTCACACAGGACAAACGTACCTGAATGATGGTAAAGAATCTTTTGCGGAAATACCACCAAGCGCAAACGTAAAACAAAACCAAAGCGCAGCATACACACACACACACACACAGAGACGCACGCACACACACCAGTATATGTGCACCGGAAACGAGTTATACATACAATGTCGAAGTTGAGAAATGAAACTCCTGTCCGTTTCTCTCGCTTAAAACATTATCAAGTGACTCTCTCCCTGGCTGACCCAAGAAATGTTAATCCCCACGGCAGGACAATAAAGGAAACTAATTAAACCAGCACGAAACTCCTTAGACTCACCCCTAGAAGTGAAGTTGCCATCACAAAAGTGCCCTCCTCAGAGGATCTTTTTATATTTATGAATCAGAGCACTGTTTTTTTAGAGGTGTGCAATACAATGATGTGGTCCGCCCATTCCAGCACAATTGTAGCTCCTCTCACAGCTTTGAAGTGCCGCTGTGACACGGGCGGCCAATCAGGACGAGCCGTACCTTCACGCGGCCACATTCTAGCGTGAGGTCATCGACAGAGCACTTCAGACAAGATCCCCACCCCTTCCAACATCCCCCTCATAATAAAACTCAAGTTAAATGAGAAGGACTGGAAGTTTTGGGCAAAAGTTTTCGATTCTTTTGTAACGAGGTTAATGAGGTTACGAGACCCGCCGAGGGTATTTTTGTGTATTATTTTTGCGTCGTTTTTTTTTTTGTATTGTTGTTACGCGTTTGTTATTATCTAATGTCCGTGAGAATAGTGAAAAAACTGGTCCTTCACTAAAAGTTACAATAGCCGCTATTGTACGCAAATCATTTCAATAAATTGGGCAAAATCACAGGTTGCATTTAAAGCTTAATTTCAGATAATCTGTAAATGTTTAGCTCCATCTACTTATTTACAATCAAAAGTGTATTATTTATTTATAAAATATATATCTCATTAATTTGTTAAAATTACACACGTTTTATGGGTTTCTTGCATTATGGATGCATTGCCTGAAAGTTAAAAAAACAACATAATAACAATTTTTTTCTGTACACACACAGGGTTGATTTTTATTAGGCCAATGAATTCTTGCATTTCACACTGAGAATTTGTTAACTCGTGCTGGTAAGCGCAAAAAATCATTTCATAACATAATACACGTACGTGTCTTTACAAGGTAGGATATGGCCCTTTTGTTCTGTTAACTCTCAACAGAAATACAGTCTCGGGCTATTGATATCAGGACGATGAATACAGAAATGCTCTCAGGATAATGATGTAGCCCCGGCTACTCTATTTACATGCGTCGTGGACTGGAGGCATAAATTTCATTTGAATTTCAAATTTAATAAAGCAGGAGGTTTTTAATCATGAGAAGTTTTATTTGTTTGATATTAACATTCTTATTGACCGGCTCCGTTGACCAACTTGGTCATTATAGGACAGCAAAAAGTTAATTAAAACGACCGAAGATTATTCATCAAATCATCTGCCTCCGCTGCGTCGCTTCCTTTATTGCTGGAAGTGATAGATGGCTGATCAGATTCATTTCTCTGTTTCTTCGATTTGCACGACAGTTTTCTTGTTTTCCTTTTTCAATGCTTAGCCTCTCTGATTGAAATATGTTAACTAAAACTAAAATGATAATAATAATAACATAGAATGAAAAATTAGCACGTAAATGTGAAAAAACATTTTGGAGTCAGATTTAATTTTCAACTGTTTTCTAAAGCAATTGTTAAGGATTGTAAAGTTGGTGACAAATGAAACAAGAAAAATAATGTATGATGATTTTTAAACACAAATCACAAAAAATATTCAACTATTTAAAAAAGCTGCAATTATTTTACTTAAACGTCAGATCATTTTTTAGAACTTTGTCTGCACGAATAGAAATCACATCTTAAAAAATATAATGACGCGCGCTCAAAAACAATCGAAAGCGTCACACACATAAAAACATAAGAAATTGCAAATAATGAAACAATCCCCAAATCCTGTATTAGTATCCGACAAATAAGTAAAGCGAAACTTTACAACACTATCCATAACAGAACGCGTCATCGTAACACATGTCAAAATACAAATGTCACATCCACAAACAAATGTCCTATAAACTGCAGCATTGTTTAATTGCAACAGATGCATGATGCACATACCGTGTCTCTGTCCTTGGTTTATTGATTGACCCCGCGCACATCTCCACTCGCGCAGCAGAAGGCAGTGGCGCCCGCGCACAGTGAACGCGCAGACCCTGGAAGATAAATGTTACTTTGGGAATTGAGTTTAATTACGAATAACGGAGGAGCCGCTCGGCCACCGGTGGTGTAATCAAAACATGTGTTCATGTCCTCTGACAGAGACGCTGGAGACGCCTGGCGCTGGCTGTGTTATCTTCAGAGGATGATGCGCAGCAACAGGGTGTGATCGCAAGCGAGCACTGCGGGATGTGATGTTTTTCAGTGATACTGAAAACGCAATTAACAGTTTATTCCTTTCAAACATCATACGTTGGATTTCCAAACCTCTCAAGAAAGGCGTCTGGGCAACATACACAAATAAAATGTCATTTATTTGCATTCATATCAGGATATTTTTTTCCTGCAAATAATCACATTGATTATTTCTTAAATTCTCAGAAAATGCACATGCAAATATCGTGTTGCTCTCATTCCCAAGATGCAACGCAGGCCACCGAGGTTCCTTTTGGCCTGCATTCTCTGTGACCCATTGAACAGATGTCCCAATCTCTGCCTTTCTTCTCCCATGCTTGGGCTACATTACCGTCATGAAATCAAGCTAAAGAAACCTGTCCCATTCGTGCCCCTAATCATCGCGTTATTCTGGCCCAGTGCGCACGAACAAAATGGGTTTAATATTGCGTGCTCTCCAATAATTTTGCGCAAAGAATAGAGGGGAAGTAAGCGGCTGTGTCCCGGAGATGGTGGGAGCACTTTTCTCTTTAATCTTATGATTATCCAGGAAAACTGATAATCCAGCGGTTTACCTGTCAGAGTCTTGCTAAACATTATAAGACTAATTGCCGAAATTGGAAACCAGTAGGCCTAATAAAGATTTAGGACTGCGTTAAATGTACTAAAATCTATATAATAACCAAATAAGCATCTCAAAGTATTCGAATTAACACTGGGATAAAAAAATATTTTTATACCCAAACACATGTTTTTTACACTGTAAATATTTTCGTAATATTAATGATTTGGTCAATAATGAAGCAGAAATGACAGAACATGGGTATAACAAGCATGAAGCAGGTGTCTCTTAAATAAAACTGTAAAAATTTGCTGTTTGCAAAAAATTCAGTCCTTCTCTTATAGATTTCACACATTATTAAAGCGTATATGCTACAGTTGTTACAACAGTTCTTTGTAAAATTTCATATAAATGTGAAGCCATGGCCGAACTCTTTCTTTTCAGCAGGAGGTGGGACAGAGAGACCAGATGTCCCTGTGTGTGTGAGGTTGCCAAGTGAGGCAAGAGCAGTGGAGCCCGTGACACAAGAGCCCAAATGGTGTGACAAAGCAGGAGCAGGAAGCCTGGCTCTGCCTGGGTGAACCTCAGAGAGCGCCAGTCCACATCCCGGCCCCAACCCTCGGCCCGTATCCCACTGTCCCATTGAACTACTAGAGCAAGGCCGTGGACCATGTGCTGACCTTTTGCTGGATCGCACAACCATAGACACGATCACAGAAGTGTAAAGGCACACATATGTGGGCAGCGTCACAAATATATGCAAACAAGTTTGAGCAGCACACACACACACAGCAGCACACACAACCTGCACACATATATGCTGTTTTCGTGTAATAAATGAACTCATAGCAATCATATAAGGTGTTTTTTATATACGCTTGTGTGTGTCCTGTGTCAAATAACTCATTCATCTTGATTTAATCAGTGTTGTGTGGACACTGGATGTGGGAGGAAGCATCCAGCGGCTAATCACCGAAGCTAAACACCTGGAAACGTGGCTTCATGGGATATGTGGTCATTATCATTATCATAAGGCCTCTAATTAACCAACAAATCACATGCTAATGTAACACGCTTTAAAGGAGCCAATGCACGTTACTGAATGACAGATGCAAATGTTTCTTGGGTTTTAAATATGACGACAGGTCAGACTCTGCTTTGATCCGAAGACATGTATGTTGAATAACTTTAATTGTGGGGTCAAAAAGGCTTGTTGACGTTTTTTTTGATTGCACGGACTGGAGGATTTCCTGAGTGTCTGCTTAAGTTTGAGTTTAAGTAGCAGAAATATCAACCATAAATAAGGCTCACAGATCTTAAAATGATTACAGTACAGTACAGAACATTAACGGTTACACTACAAAACAACGGTAATCATAATCCCCCTTTGAAGTAAAAAAACACAACTGCTTTAACTTAATTTGATCGTATAGTTCAGTCTTAAAAAAACATTGCCAGATACAGTATCTAATGTTTGTGCTCCCTTAACCATGCATGAAAACGCAGTTGTCAACAATCACGCATCCTGATTCGCCATGCTTTTATGCGAGTGGGTTCATCTGGTGGTTGCCGGCCAGTAAGGTCATCAAAAGCGGGTAAGCGGTCTTTGTAAGGACCCCAGCACAGGTGTGGCAGCAGCCCTTGCTGAAGGAGTGCAGTGAAGCACGAACAATCATCTAAATGTCTGTGAGATGAAATGGCTAGTTAACAATCTTTTGACTGCCCCAACCTCCGAGCTTTTGTCGGGTATCGATCGACCAGCTGCCACTGGGTTATTGTCAGCCTGGATGGGAGCCCCTTTGGCTGGGTGGGATGGGTAGCAGTGTGTGTGCGTGGGGGGGATAGGGGTGGGTGTTGATTCTTTCTGAAAACCTTTCTCATCCTTTAGTTTTGAGTTTAATGAGGATAGATTTCTTATTTTAAAGCGTTCGGACGGAAAGAAAAATGAAAAAATGTTTATTTGAATGATGCTCCTGGTTTGCAAAAATTTTTTTTTTCATTTTCATTCTTTTAGCTATATTGTAAAAAACATATGCGCCACAAATATTAATAAAATACTGAATGTCATATCTAACTTTTAACTAGACTCTAGTGATATACAATTTTATTGGTTTTGCAAATTGCAGAATTTTGTACTATTTCAAAAATATGTAATTATGCAAATACAATTCACACAGTTTGGTCAGAGGAGTATTTAAACGTCATTCATTCCAATTACGATCAATGAAATTAATGACACATTAAAATCATGACACTAAGAGCCCAACAATCCGTTCCCGACTTTTCCTTCCGGTCCCCACCGTTACCCCAGCGAGTGTGTTCAGTGTGTCAGTATGAGGGACAGACCTAAACCTCAGTCAGACTGAGTAAAGTGCTGATAGTCAAGTTTCAGTAATTATCCACAACTGCCCATTCTGTCCATCTACAGCCATAATGGAGACCAGAGTGTGTGCCTGTCACCTCTGCAGAAAGGGTGGGAAGGGACAGGGCGGAGAGACAAGTATTTGCCTACCTCATTATGTCATAGCGATGCCACAATAGCAAGTTATTTTTTCTTTTGTCACTGTGACAAGGTTTAAGTTAGCAAACACATTTTGAGAGGGGCCCTGCATCATCATTTGTTTGCTTTTATTAGGTTTGTAAAGCATTGGATGAACTTTATGACTTGCACATTTGATGATTCGTTCTCAATACAACTTGCAGTATTGTGTACAATTATTTTTATAAATGTAAAATGTGCATAGTAGTATGATACATGGACACGTACAATTAATATTATAAGCTCTTTTTTTGAAAAATGTAATACTACATGCCTTCCGGACTGTGGTTTACTTTATACCTCTGGGTTGAGGGGGATGGGGGCGTATTGATTATTTTTTTATTCAGACATTCCTTTGTCCTTCCATTCCCTGACACTTGTTTTTAATCAGTCAGCTGATGTCTCTTGGCTTATAATTTGTGCTCAGATGACATGAAGAGAATTTAGATGTCACAGAGTGAAAGTTGCTTAAACAGCGCTGAGGTCAGCAGGCACCTTCAGAGACTCAGATATGGGGCGGTATGTCTGCAACACATGTGCTTCTATTTTTATCTATTTATTTGTAAATGTTCACAATAAAAACTTTACAAATATTGGAAAAATTTTGCCTACTTATATAAAATGTAATCAAAGGGAATGGATCATGCAGGGACTTTTAGGAACGCTTGGTTTATTGCGGTTAACTTTCACCATACATTTTTGTTATTAGTATTTTACTGTAACATGTATTGTCTTAAAATATAGAGAAACATTTAAAATTTTCATGTTAGTTTTAACCATTACATTACCTATTCAAGTTTTGTTACATTTATATACAGCTACATTGTGAAAGTTAAAAACTAACTAATAATAATAATGATAATAATAAACAAACAGAGTCATTTGGATTTACCTACTGTGTGTATTTCAGCATCACTGGCTTTTCATTTGTTATGCCTTCTTAAAAGTGATTGACATGGGGGCACGGTTGTCACTCAAGTCCCTGAGGTATCAGCCAAAGTTAAACAAAATAAAAACGTAAAAACAAAAACACGACTAAAATATACTCACCCTCTTGTCATTTTGAAGCTGTATGACTTGTTAAGCACAACACAACACAAAAGAAAAGAATGTGAAGAATGTTGGTAACCAAAAAACGGTGGTACCCGTTTACTTCTATTGTATAGACAAAAAAGTCAAAGGCTACCGTTGTTGTTTGGTTACCAACATTCTTCAAATTATGATTTTTTGTTTTGCAGAAGAAAGAAGGTCATTTGAAATAACATGAAGTTCACTAAATGATGATAGTATTAAAAAAAAATCCCTTTAACACTAAACTCTCGTGTGAAATCATGTCTATGAATTCTGACCTCACATGTAGTTACTTACATACAAGCTAATGAGCGTTCAAGCAGATTCTCCTTAGTGTCATATTGGATTTCTATTAGCTCCAATTTGCACATCGCACAACTCTTCTGGGCACCTTGCGGTGCGGATTTTGCGTCCCGAGTAAAAATCACGTCGGCACGGGGGAGAAATTAGAGAATTGAGGAAAAGAGGAATGAGGGAGGGGCTTGATAAAGGAAGTCAGGACATTCTTCTCACCATGCAATTTAATCACTGTATACCCAGGCAAGTATTGACAGTTGTCCTGTGGAAGCTATTAAAGTTGCTGTCCAAGGTTAAATGAAATTGCAGTTTATCAGGGAAGCATTGAGAAAATAAGGGAATCTGCTGGAGCGCTCTGATTAATGTGGAGCATGATCAACACAAGGGGGTTCATTAAACCATACATCACCAGGGTAATTTAACATGTCATCACGCCTGCCGTCTCCCCCTGCAACACGTGTATTTATTTGTGTGTGTGGGGGTATGACACTGTGTATCAATGGTTCGGTATCGGTTCGGGTGTCGCGGATGTTATCTTTCAAAGAATGATATTTGGTATTGTTCTCCGATGATGGTCAAAAATCATATACTGTAAAAGTAATTGTGAAGATGATGGTGCATGATGGGTAAGAAGTGAAAAGTTAATGGGATATAGTAGTTCACTCAAAAATTTAAATTCTGTCGTGATTTACTTGCCATCTCGTCATTTTAAACTCTGCCGAATACAAAAAATATTTCATATTTTATATAAACATTCTTTAAAATACCTTCTTTTGAATTCTGCAGAAGAAAGTAAGTCAAACAGGTTTGCAATGACAAGAGGGTGAGTAAATGATGACCAAAAATTCTAATTCGGACATCATTTATTACACCTTGTTCCATTTCCATACAATGAAAGTGAATTGGTGCGAAATCTGTCAATCCTCAACATACATTCATATCATCAAACACAGGTAAGATTCAACTGAACTCTTTAAGATTGGAGAAAGAACATCACATTGATATCTGTGAAAAAAATGCACAAAAGGGACAACCGCACTGCACTGCATCACCAAAACGCTCTGTTTTTCTATGAACGTCCTCATCTTGTCACAGTTTCCCCCAGCGTCTGGACCCTCTCTAATCAGGAGGGCCTCATGATCACTTGCAGTTCTGCAGTGGGACCGGCAAGCAAGCATAAATAAGGCTATGCTAATAGAGCTCGGCAAGGCATGTCATTTATTATCAAGGATTTGTTTACAGGAGGATAATTGATGGTGCCTGCGGGACAGTCGAGAGTCGGACATGAATCACGGGCCAGACGAGGCTCTTGATAAGGCACTGAGAGTCGCTAGTAATTAAGCGGGGCACTAGAGACCAATTGTTTGTGGAATGATTTGGCCGGGGCTAATTGACACTAATTGTTTAATCTGATTTTCTTGCCTTCCACTGTGATACTAAGTCGGGCCATGTAGAGCAGTCATCCACGGCACTGTATTAATGAGGTCTGGGAGAATATTAGTGAGTGCATGTGTGTGTGTGTCGTGAGGATCCATGCATATGGAAGGGAATTAGTTCTTGGACGGCCTGACGGTTCTACGGGGAGTTTGCTTTTATGAAGGTGAATAAAAGGGAAAGATAATGTGCAAGAATGCGTGCAAAGAATTTTACATTCACAAGCAGTACTATATTTACATGAATTGGCATTCCTTCATCCTAAAATAAAAATGTTGTCATCATTTATTCACCCCTCATGGCGTTTTTAACCTGTATGACTATTTCTTATGTGGAATAGAAAAGAAGATAATAGAAATCAATGGTGGCCAATGTTGTCTGCTTAGCAATGGTCCTCAAAATATCGTCTTTTGTGTTATGCAGAAAAAAGAAAGACAAACAGGTTGAGAATTACATTTTTGGGTAAACTACCGCCTTTAAATTCCATTCCACCTTCAGGTGCTCACACAGTGCTAACAGCAGGCCTACTAAAGTCGTAGCAGCGTTCCTCAAACCCCTCTGAGAACAGCTCAACCCCACTCTGTTCCAGCTGACTGACACATAATGGTTTTTAATAGCCATATTACTTAAAATTACTAGGTCAACAGTAGCAAATGTGTTTCATGGCTCATTAGGCAAAAATGTAAGACAAACAGTGGCTCTATATTTAACATTAGCAAAAATGTAGAAGAAATGTTTTCATGCTGGTGATGTGGAGTCTTGCAGAGAGTAATACTGGGGCTTTTTGGCAAAAGAAATGAGTTCCTGGAGAATGTGCAGGGTTAATAGCTTTTTCTTTGATGTCAATGATTCTCACCTAAGTTGCTATAAATGTTGTGACTGTGAATTAATTTAGATGAATCTAAATCGCTGGGGTCTTCCTGTTTCATTTCATAAATCTTGTAAGAGTCTGCGTATCTTGACAGAGGTGGAAATCAATCGAAATATAACCACAACGAGGGATATTAACGAAACTAAAAAGAAATATTTTAGAAGCTTTTACTCTAGTCGACAAGCAGAATCAATGCACATTAATATTATGTTATGCTCTGTTTAAATCAAGGCTGTCAAACGATTCATTACGATTAATCGCATCCAGAATAAAAGTTTGTGTTTACATGTACTGTGCATAATATACATACATGTATGCATATTTAGAATATATTTATTTATTTATATCTACAAATAATTAAAATTATATTTATGTATTTTTCTCAAGTATGTGTATGTGTGTATTAATACAAAATGTGTATGCACAGTACACAAACATATAACTTTTACTCGGGATGCGATTAATCGTTTGATTGCCCTAGTTTAAATACAAAAAAATATTTAATATATTGGTAATAATCAATAAAACGTTTCAACTTATGTACGAGCTTTGGCACGACTTTTAATTAAATAATATAAATAATACAATAAAAGCTTATTCAAAGATTTATAAACATTTTATTTTTCAAAAATGTTCATGCACAAAGAATATTTATTATTAATTATTATAGTAAATTATTATAATGATGTTTTTATTCTACATGTAAGTACTATATGTATACATCTTTTTGGATACGTTTGTTTCAGATAATGCACAAAAGCTCAAATAGTCTTTTAACTGTGTTCAGATATAAAAAACATATCTTGTCACACCGGAAACCTTTTACTGACTGTTGTTTAGTCATAAAAGCATAATAGCCCTGGAAAATAAGTCGGCAGTTGGCAGACAGACTTCAACTGAAGGCCTCGTGCTTTATCTGATTACGTTTGGCATGTTTAAGAAATGAGTGTAAGATGGGACGAGAGAACCGATGAACATTAGATCCAGCCACATCACATTTAACACTCATCAGCCTTGTAGCTTTTTTAATTAACACAAACCATGATGAGATATTAATGATGATTAGAACGGGAGATGTGATGTGTTACTCAGATCACTCATGGGCTCATGGGTTGAATTGTGCTGCTCTCTTGCCAAAATAGCAGCTTGGTAACAGTTGGCACACTTTGGGAAGGACGGTTATTTCATAATTTAAGTGCTGTTAGTTGGTGTGTATGACAAAAGATTCTGAATTGATAATAATTAAATTATTTGCATTTGGAATCCATGTTAATTAAACCCGACTTGATATTTAAAATGATCTTTCAACTCACCTCACGTGCGTCTTGTTTGTAGTCCGAACCGTATTTGCATTTCAATGAACATTTATCTTGTCTGTATCTTCTCAATGAGGTATTCGTGATTTATCAGGGATGGCTACCTTTACTTTGTGCTAATAATTGGATGCTATTGAAAGGATGAGTTTCATTGATTTTGTCGATGACTGTGGACATTACTGGCGTAAACTCTAGATTGTCAGCAGGGTCTGTGTTGAGCCGCGATCAATGGCGGTGAATCTTCCCCCCTACTTTTTTATTTACTCCGTCCTGCATTGATTGAAACATGCAATAGTTCTAAAATATTGCAAAGTTTCACCTTCTTCCTCCAAAAGCGCGATGTGATTTTGGAAGATAGATATCTATAGTAGGGTGCCTGTTCTTTCTCATTGAGAACAGCCTTAAACATATGTAAACTTTAAAACTTTGATAAACACTGACAATGTGGGATATTTGATCTCATGACAGCACTTTCATGTTAAATTATTGCCATTGTTAACTGACAACTGCAAACAAATCGCTCAAAGAAAAATCGCTCAAAGATTGCAAGATGATCTAGAGTCTCATATTTAAACGTCTACCAATTTAAGGCGACCAGAGACAATAGCTTTAGTCTAGCGAATTAATCCCAGACAAACACAAAAAAGACCAGCAATGTCATTGTGCATTCACTAGAGCCAAGCAATTTATTTGTCTGTTCTTTGTAAACAAAAACAAAATCTTATTTCGTCGTCCCATAAATGTGGTCTAAAACTGCCAAATGAATAATCCCAACAATCCACCTTGCGGATCTTGCCTATCCCCATTACTTAACCCATAAACATTAGCTCACCCTGCGCCGAGCGGCGAGTCGACGTTTGAGTCTCCCATTTTCTGAGGAGCATGGAGAAAGGTCACTTGTTGTAACCCATCTGGGACTCACTGGATTGAATGTAATCAGTATGCGCTTGTTATTCTGGCTGCCTCTGCTTTCTTCTTTATCTGCTTGTTGGCTAGAAGTTAATTTCCCTTGTGACCTTTGTGTAATAAAACAGTATTATCTCTTGCACTAGGGAAGAAGCAAATTAGCTTTCTCAGTAGTGTTTTGTCACTAAGGTGATCACTTATAAAGTTATTTACTTAATTAGATTAGGAGCGCTGTAAAATAGGCCCGTCTGAAGTGAGGAGGCGTATCTTGGCTGTCTGCATTATCTCGCCGTGTCAATGTCTGAGCATCTTCCTTGAGTAAAACCCCAACGGGCCTCGCTCCGGTACGTTCTCGAAGAGGATTATGGTGAAACTGAAGGCCAAGGCCAAACGCTTTCCGATGCGACCATGTCTAATTTTGACGGTTTGCACTTACTGTGAATCGTTTATCTGAAGTGGGCCGACGAGGGAGGTTGGATGACAACCATCTCAACACCCGGCTCCAGTGCACCCTCTGAATACATGTTTGGAAGCACCTAAACCGGACGGCATGACAAAAGCTCCATACTAAAAGCATTATAAGCGCCAATTCCCCCGTCTAAAGCTCTTAATGTGGCTATTTTGCACAGCGGTGCACGAACATGTGCTATTTGATAGCCTTGAGTTTCTTGCAACCATTCACTTTGGATAATCCTTTCCCTTCTGCTTAGACCGCGGCCTGATTTGTCGGTTAAACTGGATCTGCCACACTTTGTCCTGAACAACATGACGGCAATCTGTCAGTGCGCAACAGCAGTCCAGAGTTTTGTTTTTTCTTTGGCAAATTGCACGAACAGTCTCTCCCGGCGTTGCATGTCACTGCTTGTTTGAATGCTTTTGGTTACAAAGCGGGGAGTTTTTCCAGATAAATGTGCTTCTCCAGGATTGTAAAATAAGAGACTCTTTGAGTTTTCTGTGACCACGCACTATATGCATAGGGTTGCTAATTTATAAAACATGCATCTTTTTTTGAAAGGGAAAGTTGCCACACCCAAAAACACGAACCGGAAGAGTTTGTGAATGGAGAACAGGCGGTGTGAGAGTCCCACAGGTATCTGCGAGCATGTGTGTGTGTGTGAAGCTCTGAAGGTGAATGCAATGCTTTGCTGACCCGTGGAATCTACCTCATTATCTGAGCCATTGTGCAATTCTCCTTCCTTGGCCCCTTTCACACCCTGTCACCAAGCCACCTCCATTGCCACCGGCCCGGCCAGCTCATTCATGTCCCTTCAGCCCATTGTGAGGCCCCTGGAACCCAGGGCCCTGTAGCGAGCAGGGGGAAAGGGCGGCCCATGCTTTGTGTTTCCTTTGCCGCTCTTCACACGCACGGCGGGGAACTTCCTTTCTCATGTCACCGAAACCGGCATGGCCTAATCCGCCTGGCCACACCACCCGCCGAGCATGCTGGGAAGGGGCATTTATAAAGCGGTCCCTAATGGTTCGTTAATAAATCGCTTCCATTTTACGCTCGGCTCTTCACACCATCGCAGAGGAGGAAAAACACCGGAGGATCCAGGGAGCTGTCATTACGCGTGTTGTCGAACAAGCTCGCCGGCAAGAGGGGGCTTTGATAGGGGCAGGGATGGCCTGCGGTTCAAGAATCTCCAGAAAAACATTCAGAATTACTGTCAGGGAAGAATCTACGAGTTGTTTGACCCGGGATAAGGTGAAATAGATTGTAACAAGCTTTGAATGTACAGAAGGAGTGAGTTTAGCTGGAGGGTTAATGGTTAGAGCACTGACCCGTTGACCGTTTGCAGCCCCTCACAGGTCTCTAGAGAATATATTACCCATCATTCTCTCGCTTTAAAGAGGTGACTTGGTTAAAGCACTCTGCCTAAGAGGTTAGACAGGAGCTCCATATTGACTTTCGACAGTAACCAAGATGCGTACGCTCTGTGATCTGAATGGCCCCCGTGTGAGGCGTAGAGGGGGCTGATCGTGTGAATAGGACCATGGGTGATTGGCTCAGTGGGAGCGGTCAGGGGTGTTAGGGGTGTCGGGAGCCCACAGGGCTAATCTTGTTAAGTGTGACACACAGCCACGGGGAGTGGAGGGGTGGTCCCCAGTAAGAAAAACACACATTATGCACACACACACACGCATATACTAACAAGTGCACAAAGATGAAGGCGGATGGGAATATTTGAATAATTGTATATATATATATATATATATACACTATGTATAACTTAATGTTTAATGATAATTACTTCATATAAGTGGCCATTCATTTGACTTAAAAGTTTTGATTTTAACATGTTGTCAGTCGATAGTATTGATTATATTGATTTGCAATCAAGTGTGATCATTTCGGCTGTCAAAAATGGGTCCGCAATGCTTTTTTTGTGCCTGTGTAGTCACCGACCACAATCATAAACCGAAGCCTTTCAACTTTTTTGTGCCAATGAAATAAAAATCAAACTTCATGTTTGCGTGAGCGTGGCACAAGTGGATTAAGGTAGCAATTAGTTCTTTTTTTAGATTGCAGAGTCAAAGTAGTAATTTCAGAGGCCATGGGGTCATGTTGTTTGTCACGAGAAACTACGATTGGGTCAATTAGAGTGTAGGAGGATGTGTTCTGTTCATCTGACAGCTGCATGCAGCGCTACAAAACTTACCGATTAGCGAACGATCAGAAGAGAAAAAGAAAATAAAAACGAAACACGGAACGCTGCTCCAAAATCTGCCCACAAAATCACAGAGAGCCAAGGCATAATGGACCTTTTCCATTTTTGGCGAAAGCAAATGCAATTATTATTCCATTGATTCCTCATAGTATATAGACAGAGCGATTCGTAATGTGCGTTTCGAGATTCAAAGTCATTTGGATGATGTGTTGCAGTTTTTAATGCATGGAGGAGCATTCACAGGCACCATTAAAGGCTTTCCTCACCTCGCGCAATCTGCGTCGCACCTTTTGTCAGTCAATCAATGCTGTCTGTTATCCAGAGAGGCATAAATTGGGTGGTTATAACAAACAAAAAGCTATCAGTGGCCATGAATTGAGAGAGACTACTGAGTGGGGTCAAGCGTCAAAAGCTCGAAGTAACCGCGAGCGAGCTGCTCCATCAATGATGCGGAAAGAGAAACGGGCAGGAGAGTTTGAACTCGACATGAAATTGCGGATCAAATCTATAGTTTATGAAATACACTCAACATGAATCACATTTTTTTGTACTGTACATAAACTGTACTCGAAGAAGTACTGTGTTGGGGGTATGCCTGACAGGTTTGATAATCTGCGAACCGCAAGCATTATCAGTGTTTCAGCCGGGCGTTGAGAGAGGTTAGGGTCATGCTGGTTTACACGGCTAGTCCTGGTAGCAAACACAATTGACAGCATGTTTCAGATATAAACACCTTGTCTTGTCAGACTGCAGAATAGCATGTAATTACCTCTTCCATTCCATACGGGATCTGCATTGGTGTTGAGGGGATTTCCAATGTCCTTCTAGAACAACTCAAATGAGAGGAGAGAGTGAAGAGCGACACTTAGTTCTACTCCAAAGCGCTTTGCGAATTTTCTGGGTAATATTAGACACTGAAGTCAAGGTGAGAAATGGCGAAATGTGCTCGTTCTCTGACGTTTTCCAGGCATGAAGCCAAACTTTCACAGTTTGCGAACAGATTTAAAGATTGTGTACTTAAAGTATTAAACCCAAAAAGTGTATTGTGTACATTTTGTATACATTAGTCCTAGTCCTATTAAGCAAATCTGATTTATTTAAGCATTACATTTAAATGAAATAGCATAAGTTTGGTTACATAACCATAAAAAAGAAACACTTAAGAAACACTTATAACAAATACACACAGGGGGTTTTTTTTCTTAACGGTGAGGACTTCTATTGACTTCCATTGTTGGTATACTGAGCTAATGGTGTGTAATTCTACCTTAAACTTAACCCTAATGCTACTTTTTAATACTTTTTGGTATGGAAAAAACCTCAGGACTAACTACTGCTACTGAAATAAACAGATCATCAACAACAAGCTCTCTCTCTCACTCTGTTCTGTACTCCCCTGTATACATGAGGTTGTTTAAGAGGGTCTCACTTTAAACATTTCATCATAAATAAAAGCACGGAACAAACAGAAAGAAAGTGAGAGAGAAAAATACAGGGCCATTGTCATTGTTTATCTGGCCGTCTTTTCTTTCCTCGCCCTTGATTTCCTCTTCAGAAATTGATGCCCCTTTGAATTGAGGCTGACAGGTAATGGTTAGCACAATAACTACTAACTGATTTCATCAGTCAGTGTGTGTTTTCTTTTTGCACTCTACAAGTGCAATTGTTGAAAGTTGGTGGGGGATTAACTGTCAGATACATCAACAAGAAAAGGATGAAAGTACTGCAGATATGGCAGTGGAGGAGAGGGGTGACAGAAAGTGGAGGGTGGTCAAAGACACATGTTCGTCATATGGCACTGTCACATCTTGTAGATATAAAGCTTTATAGAAGAAGGAAAAAAACCTTTACTTTTTAAATGATTAAATACTGTGTTGTCAAAGTTGACAAGCATTTTTTAATACATTTAAATGGTTAGATATTTACAAAACCCATTGACAAACATCACAGCAGCAACATCTAAGTTTGCTTGAGTCACACCTATAACAGGAACAGTAATTTACTTAACATTTAAGATCGAAACGGTACAACTACATCTCTATATATACCGTAATATAAATCCAAACCACAGTGAGCAAGAACTGCCACCGGTTCCTCCTGCCAAGCATGATGCCTCTGAGTTTGTCAAAAAGAGCGAGTTGAGTGTGATTAAAAGTTCGAGTCCGATTAAAAAGGGATTTTTCTTTCCTCTAAAAAACATCACTTATTTCAACAGCTTGGATATCCCCCATACAGTGATGGAGCAGTGAAGCTGAAATCTTTGGCATCCCACTGCTGTCATTTCCACACTGTAGCATTATGACATTATAAACACCCTGTTTGAATTAAATAAAGCACTCTTTGCTTCTGACAATGAGTTCCCCTATTTATTTCTCTCTCGCTCGCTCTCTCTTTGAGAGTCTCTCTGCTAAGCAAAACAGCTGTGCTGGCCTTACAATGCATTAAGTCTCTAGTTCCTTTTAGATAGTTAAATTGTGCATGAAATGTAGCTGGCGCGGGGAGCTCAGAAGCTGGACTGATTAGGCAACATCTGTTACATTGGGGAGAAATCCGTGTCTGTCCTAATTAGCTGTCAGACGGGGAAACGGTGTGCCGGATGGCGCAGGGGGCTGCCACAGGTTTCTCTCTCCCATCCCGTCACCTGCCCGGGTCTCCTTCCTCCCCCCACAACCACCACTCATCAGACGTAATTATGGAGAACGCTGACACAAAAGAGCAAAATAGAGGGAAACTAGCTACGTCCATCTGTACACACCCAAACACACACACTGCCATGTATGGGCAGATAGTAATATAGTAGTATAAGCTAAAGCATGGGAAAAAAGGGACATGGGGTACAATGTTGTCCATCTTACACCTTGCATCATTCCCCAGACATGAGAGAGTTGACTATCCTTTATTAATTAATGAGACAAAAAATGCTAAATTAAATTCCATTATTTACTTATCTTGTACCTTATCCATTATTTAAGTGTCACCTGTGGAACACAAAAGGAGAATTTTAAAAAAATTGCTCAGAGTTCTCAATTGGGGCCTGAAAATTAGGGAATGAATCTTAAAAACGTGAAAAAGTCTATAAATGCGCTCCATGCGACCGCGCTGTATTCCAAGTGTTCAGAAATCATATGATAACTTTGTGTAAAGACAGACTTTTTTTTGTGATCTGTCAACTGCTTTTAACTAAACCATTAAGACACTGAATCATTAAGAGTGGTTTTGTGAAAACGGCCATATTTATAAAAATATATTTGAAGGTCATATGATGTTGAATATAGTGAACAAGCCATGTGAAAAACATTAATGATAATTGTATTGTTTTATCATATTTTATGATCAGGTGATCTGTCCCTTTAAGAGTTGAACTTTACAAGTTATTGAATCAACATCATGTATAGAAAATGGCATAAGACACCACAAGCAGGCTGGTACTTTCTGCCATAATTCATTAACTAAAACACACAAACATACCACCTCTTATTGATGACTCTTGATTCTTACTGTAAATCCATATGTTTTAATCAAGGACCCTTGGCAGACAGATGTCTTTAGTGTGGGTCAAGCAGACCGCTTACCTCTGCAAACCACACACACTCAGAATCTAGTGTTTATTATATTGAAAAAAAGAGTTGATGAGGAGAACTGTTGTTGTGTAATTGTAGCGCTGCCCACGCCTGCTTTTAAACTCATCATGACACGAGTCAAGACCTCCTACTTGGCTCACGTAAAGCTTGGATCTCTAAATGCTGAAACATAATTACAGCAAAGCTATTAGGGCCATAGGCATTTATGTTTCGCGCAGCTACCGTGTAGAATGTCAACAGCAACGCATTTGAAGCTTTAAGGTCCATGACACACACAGACGTGAGGACATGCACATGAGTGTAAATACTTTGTCGCAGGATTGTTTTGTTCTACACCTTAATCATTTTGAGCAGATCTTAACTTGGCCACAATATTGCGGTGATGCGGATGTTTCCATTTGACTTCTGATTGATAAATCAAAAACAGGCCATGGAATTGAAAAAGTTCCCTGAACACATACAGTTAAGATGCTGCCATCAATGTACGTATGTTAAAATTGTATTATTGTTAATAAGATGAAATAAATAAACTTTTTTATCATTTGATCCTTTAATGAACACTGCATAAACAAACATTGCATAACATCACATCACATAAACACTCATCACATGAACAAACATTACATGAACAAACATCACATAAACACGTATCACTTGAACACTCATCACATGAGCAAACACTGCATAAACAAACATCGCATAACATCACATCACATAAACACTCATCACATGAACAAACATTACATGAACAAACATCACATAAACACTTATCACTTGAACACTCATCACATGAGCAAACACTGCATAAACAAACATCACATAACATCACATCATATAAACACTCATCACATGAACATAAATTACATGAACAAACATCACATAAACACTTGTAACTTGAACACTCATCACATGAGCAAACACTGCATAAACAAACATCGCATAACATCACATCACATAAACACTCATCACATGAACAAACATTACATGAACAAACATCACATAAACACTTATCACTTGAACACTCATCACATGAACAAACACTGCATAAACAAACATCGCATAACATCACATCACATAAACACTCATCACATGAACAAACATTACATGAACAAACATCACATAAACACTTATCACTTGAACACTCATCACATGAGCAAACACTGCATAAACAAACATCACATAACATCACATCATATAAACACTCATCACATGAACAAACATTACATGAACAAACATCACATAAACACTTATCACTTGAACACTCATCACATGAGCAAACACTGCATAAACAAACATCACATAACATCACATCATATAAACACTCATCACATGAACAAACATTACATGAACAAACATCACATAAACACTTATCACTTGAACACTCATCACATGAACAAACACTGCATAAACAAACATCGCATAACATCACATCACATAAACACTCATCACATGAACAAACATTACATGAACAAACATCACATAAACACTTATCACTTGAACACTCATCACATGAGCAAACACTGCATAAACAAACATCGCATAACATCACATCATATAAACACTCATCACATGAACATACATTACATGAACAAACATCACATAAACACTTGTAACTTGAACACTCATCACATGAGCAAACACTGCATAAACAAACATCACATAACATCACATCATATAAACACTCATCACATGAACAAACATTACATGAACAAACATCACATAAACACTTATCACTTGAACACTCATCACATGAGCAAACACTGCATAAACAAACATCGCATAACATCACATCATATAAACACTCATCACATGAACAAACATTACATGAACAAACATCACATAAACACTTATCACTTGAACACTCATCACATGAGCAAACACTGCATAAACAAACATCACATCATATAAACACTCATCACATGAACAAACATCACATAAACACTTATCACTTGAACACTCATCACATGAACAAACATTACATGAACACTCATCACATGAGCAAACACTGCATAAACAAACATCATATCATATAAACACTCATCACATGAACAAACATCACATAAACACTTATCACTTGAACACTCATCACATGAAAAAACATTACATGAACAAACATCACATAAACACTTATCACTTGAACACTCATCACATGAACAAACACTGCATAAACAAACATCACATAACATCACATAAACACTCATCACATGAACAAACATTACATGAACAAACATCACATAAACACTTATCACTTGAACACTCATCACATGAACAAACACTGCATAAACAAACATCACATAACATCACATCATATAAACACTCATCACATGAACAAACATTACATGAACAAACATCACATAAACACTTATCACTTGAACACTCATCACATGAGCAAACACTGCATAAACAAACATCGCATAACATCACATCACATAAACACTCATCACATGAACATACATTACATGAACAAACATCACATAAACACTTATCACTTGAACACTCATCACATGAGCAAACACTGCATAAACAAACATCACATAACATCACATCATATAAACACTCATCACATGATCACTCATCACATGAACAAACACTCACTGCATAAACAAACAACGCATGACATGACATCACATGACAAACACTCATCACATGAACAAACACTGCATAAACAAACATCACATAACATCACATCATATAAACACTCATCACATGAACAAACATTACATGAACAAACATCACATAAACACTTATCACTTGAACACTCATCACATGAGCAAACACTGCATAAACAAACATCGCATAACATCACATCACATAAACACTTATCATATGAACACTCATCACATGAACAAACACTCACTGCATAAACAAACAACGCATGACATGACATCACATGACAAACACTCATCACATGAACAAACATTACATGATTAGCAGTATAAGAATTAATTATGCTTAAGAGCTAACATGGTTACTGTAAGAGATACCGCAACGACCTATGAAAAGTTCTACAAATTTGAAAATACCAACAAAGACATTTCCAAAGTCTTGGACAGAAAGCCAAGTCACTGCAAAAGTGTGTCAAGCATTTGTCTTGGAAGTTTGGGAGGAATTTACAGCCACAAATGTGGGAAAATGCATGGCAATGTGATCCAGCATTAACAATTATGTGGGGTAAATCTGCAGTGAAAGAAAACAGAAAAGCGCCAGTTAGGAAACAGATCGGAAGACACAGGAAGAAAAAAATGTGAGTGGCAGAGAATGACAGCTAGCGACAAGTAGAATGTCACGGCAATTGCAGGCCCATCAACGCTCGCCACATGATGGGTGATTGCCTCATGCGTTTCCCGCGAGCAGGTCCATCGCAGAGGACACGGCGCTCTCTCGACTGTTCCTGGCCAGAACCTCCAGCGAACGCTTCAGTCGCTGACATTTGAAATGTTGCTTCCTAACCACTTATGCTAATTGTTGTAATTTTCCTGATGAAGCCCCGTTCTGATACCTTGATGCAGCCAAGATAGTTTTACATTTTCTCTGCGCGTTCCGCTCGGCCATTTGGTCCGTGTAGTGTCAGCTTGGAGTGCTACTGAAAGCGGACAAAATTGCAAGCAAATTGCATCAGATTGCCAACATTGTGAAAAGGTAAATTGCTTGCAAATCTATTTAAACCACTGGCCTATTTTCATCAGCCACAGTACTTGGTATTCATGATTGCTTAATTGGTGACCTTTTCTATTGTGTAGTGCTTTATGGCGTAATGGAAAGCGATCTTTACCAAACCAATTATGGCTTTTTTTCTCGCCCCACACCCATACATTATAGCAGTGATTGCGATGGCTAGTCCTTTGTAAATGAACTTTCAGATTCCAATTATTTCTTTATATAACTGATGGAGCATAAAGAGTCATTTGTTTGCTATGATGTTGCATTTGAAAGCTCTTTGAGGCTGAGACTGTCAAAGCAAATGGAGGCGCAGAAGCCACAAAGTCATGCCCCGCTTTTGACTGACCCCTCATTTAGTGCTGCTTTTCTGTGCCGGGGACCAATTAGGGACTCAGCTGGTGAAATATTTTGTCAGATTCTTGAAAACAAGTATATTAACTCTGGATTCAAATTCATGTTTTATCTATAGCGAAGCGTGCACTTCGGACGACTCTCAGAATAATAACGGCGTGTCTTATATGTATGTGCTTTAAAAGGCCATTAGTGTAAAAACACAGAATTATTCACATTTTTAAGATGACAACCATTATGTAAGTACCAAATATGTGAACTTTTTCTTGCATACAAAAACAACTGAATTGAATGATAAATGAATCTTAATACGGTTTGTAGACGTCACGTTTAAAGCCAAGACAGCACCAGTCTGTCCAGTCAAAGCCGTGACTGATTCAAATTGTTGTCAAACATCTAATCCTCATTGTAATCCAAATGATAGGATTTGACACAGAAATACTCCCCTGCGATGCAAAATTACAGCAATGATGTCAAATCTGTTATGGATTTCTCAGAGACAAATGCACAAATACAGCTACAGAAAAAATGAGAGACCACTCAAAATTATCTTCATTTCTGTTTAATTAAAAGAATCGTTTTTGTTTCATTCTGTGAACTAGTGACATCATTTCTTTTGAATCACAAATATATATATTTTTTTAATTTTCAATAATTTGTAGTAAATTGAAACGTTCAAACTGATCAAAACAACAAAAAAAGTGAACACGTTTGAATCTTGATCACTTCAAAGAACTCAAGTTTGTATTCATGTTGAAACAGCCCATTATTAATGTTTTACACGTATTTTAGGATCAGTTCACAAATGTATGTATGATGGAATAAGTCTGATTTTATTTCACACATTTTTGCATTCTCCCAGTCTTTCAAATTGCTGTTGGATGACTTTATATAACTTCCGGGTTGTCTCTGTTGAAATTCAATGGCCAGAGTACATGTAGAGTGCTGAATAAAGGCAAAACTGGAGTGATGTCGGTATTTTTAAAATAGCATTGCACTTGTACAGTCCATTGTATAGGTTTAATATGACAATGTAGAATATATAATGTCTGTTCATAAAGTGATTTTTGTTTATGTTGCACAAAGTGTATAGCTATACTGCCTTGATAACATACTGTGATACATGGAAAGAGATGAGCACTTCAATAACTTGCTGCTGTGGCATGAACAATGTGAGCGTGTGTTTTTTCATGTGATTGATTGAAGGGCTGTGTGTGTGTTTTTTGTGGGTTGAACTCCAGAGCAACAGATTCCTTTGCTCAGATTAGCTAATTTTTTTTCAGGTGTGTGCGTGCGTGTGTGTGTGTGTGTGTGTGTGTGTCTGGGCCTTGACTGTAAATTTTGCCTGCTGCGGGGTAGACACTGATTGATCTCTCGGTGTAAAATCGATAAGAAGACACTGTCATTTTTGTAACAAATGAGACGCTCTGAGGAGATAGATTAAGACTCCACAGATCACACTGTGCCTCTCTCTCATCAATCCAGCCCTGCCTGGGTCCGAATAACAGAACCTGCGACCGGCCTACTTCAATCTCTCCTTCTTCGCTGTATTAGCCTGGACCCGGGCGCCGTGTACTGAGGCCTCTTTATTACACCGTGTATATTTCATCCGTATCAGCCGACAAGGTAAAATCAAACATTTGCCCCGTTCCCCTCTCGCGTCTGATCCCACTTGATTGATTTCTTTTATCATTTGCTCAAATACATCACACGGAGCGAGTTGATTAAATCAAAAATTGAGGGCCATTGTCTTTCCCGCACGTCCTTTATCAGAACTTATGTAACCAGCGCTCTCATTCGTCACCAGTTGTTAGAAGGAATAAAGTCAGCTGTGCTTTCAGGCCGTCGGTGGGTTTGAGATTAGGAGAAGATTAATACAGTGCCTCCCGTGTCTCTTCTCTTCCGCTTTCTGTCTGCTCTGTCGCCTCTCGTAGCGCTGCATCAGAGATGCGCTGCGCTCTTCTTGAACCTTCACCGGCTCATCTATTATATTGCACCTCCACCCGGGACAGGTGTTAAACGCTGGATTGATGGCGAGAGGAAAGAGTTGCATAATCTCAACTTTTTCCAGACCATTTTTCACCCACTGCCTCGGCCAGTTCTTCAGATGTGGACTCATCATGCGAGTGTGTTTGTGTGTGAGACTGTGCGCAGTCTTCATTTATCAAGTATTAGGCGATATACAATGACAAGCGTATGTGCAAATCTCTCAGCCATTTTCAGTGTACGGCTGTTATTTTTTTCAAATCATGTTTTTATTGGTTTTAAAGGCAAATCAAGATTTTATACTGGATATATTTGAACCAAATATACAGGTATATTGAAATTACTTCAAAATATTCTATAGCTACCAACAATATTTTCACGTTTTAATGGAATCTGTGCACAAGCGTAGTGACGTACTTCCAATGTTGTCATAAATCGGGATATCAGTTTCCGGTTTAGATTCTAAAACGACTTAACATACCTAAACAACGACTGGGGAAAACCACATTTCTGTCAAAATGTACTTATAATAAACCCTACCCGCTGTAAAAAACAAAAACGAGCTCTTTGTTCATGAATGAAGAGAATAATCTCACGTTAATTATTTTCTCCTGCATGAGTCCATTAGGCCATACTGGAAGGAAAAAGCCTTTATATACCTGTCAACGACCAGGTAAAACCAAATGAACTGATATCAAACATAAGCATGATATCAGAAAAATGTTATGTTCTCAGTTTGCGTTGCCTCGAGCTGAGCTGTTTCCTTATAATGGACTTCTGGAGGAGAAATCGCGTAATGTGATTCATCTTATCAGTGGAATAACGGCTCGTTCTTTTGACAACAGCTAGTGTTTATTACACGTCAAATTTGTCAGAGATGTGGCTTTCTCCAGTCGTTTTTGGGTATGTTAAGTTGTTTTAGAAATTAAACCGGAATCTGATATCCCCCCCTATGACGCTTGAGCACAGAGCCCATTCTGTCCTATTTGTATTAAACCATACAAATATCATTATGTGCAAAATGGACAAAACACTAAACTTTTTAATTTATATTCTTTGTAAGAAATGATTACATTATTATGGCGAAAATGGCAAATTACAGCATATTAGGGAATATAAAAAGAAGCATGGAGAAAGAAGCATACACCAAGTACAATTTTATCAGTTACTTGTTTTCATGCACTTTTGTGGTATTATTTTGTAGACCTTGCACTTTACTACACAATAGTCAATAAGCCATGTACACATTGTGCAAATTCTCAAAGACAACCTTTACGCCAGCAAAACATGCATATCATATGATTACCATATTAATGTATTAACTTATATGTTAATTAAATATATAGAACATATTTAGAATGCTATTTAGAATATTTAAAATCTGGTATATAGAACAAAACACATAGGCCCGGTTTCACAGACATGGCTTAGCTTATGCCAGGACTATGCCTTAGTTAAATTAGAATATTTAAGTCACTTTTATTAAAATGACTTAAATAAAAACATAACTTGAGTGCATCTTGAGACAAAACAATGACAATTACATATTAAGAGATATGTAAGGGCAATTTATTTTCAGTTAAGACAGCTCAAACTTTCATTCTAGTCCAAAGCCTTGTCTTTGAAACCGGGCAATAGTCTTTCAAAGTATTTGTATTTAAACGTTTATGCTTGTGACATTGAGTCCTCTGAGAGTGCGGATCAAATACAAATGTAATTCCCTATTGCCCTCTTTCATAATCTCTTAACAATCTGTGCTTGTGTTCTGTAGATTATTTATGACTATCACCGGCATGTGTAAGTTAATCACAAGGACAACCCCCCTATGAGTTTACAGAGAAAGAGAGATCTGGGGATAAATGCGGCATGTAATACTTGTTTAATTCCCATTGGGTGTGCTTCTTATCAAATTAAAAGGTGGGGGGGTTAGTAGGGTTCTGTCAGGACTGACGTTTGTCCCTTTGGACTGGACAGCATGTGTAAAATCGGCCAACAAGAGATTTGGGGTGGTAGTAGTTGGGGATAGGGAGCGCCACACAGCGTTGCACGCCCCTGTCACTTTCTCTTCCCCCAGGGTCAGCTGTCCCGGAGTGGCGGGTATAAGGACTGGCGCAGGGAGACGGGGGCCCACTACATCACCTCCAGCTGGGAAACTTATTACTCCCACCCCTCCTCACCTGGCCCAGCCATTCATAACATCATCAGCCTATTACATATTCATGAGGTGGAGGAAAGGAGGGGGATTGGCTGGCGGCAAGAGGAGGGGTGGGGTAAAGGGATTTTGATTCTGCAGGTGGCTGTTAGGTCTGTAATTGGTGCCTACTTGCCTCAGCGGCGTAAAATTGTTTTCTTTATGCGTTCACACGCGGGCAAGGTCCCGAGCTTTGAAAAGGAGCTTCCCACAGAAGCGGGAGAGAAAGAGAGAGAGAGAGAGAGAGAGAGAGAGAGAGAGAGAGACATACTCAGCTTCTTGCTTGCTGATGGGGAAGCTAATAATTAACTTTCTCTGCACAAACAATAGCCGAACAAAAGTAAAATGCAAAAAACAATGTTATTAACAGTGACAATAATAAAAATATTAAACAAAACAGAAAGAAAAATACTAAATCCAGTGGTGGAGGGACCCTTCATCCTTGTGGCCCTTGAGAACATCCATAGTCACTGGGGGTGCTATTGGGGAGGGTGGGGGTTTGAAGGGGGGGAGAAATCAAGAGAGAGAAAGAGCGAGAAAGAGGGAAAAGTTTCCACCTGACTGGAGTTCCCATGGTTTGCCATGCAGGAGGGTAAGCAGGTTTCTGCAATAAACTCAGCCCATTGTCCCTCCAGAAAGGCCAGTCAGGTCCCTCCATTTGGATTCAAGGGTGTCTGTTTCTCTGCTCCTCACGCTGAACTAATCACCATCGTAGTGTGTTTAATTGCAGCCAAAGGGAGAGATGCGTTCAAGAAGTCATTCTGGTCCCACACACCCCCTCTAGTCCATTTCCTACCCCCACCCTCTATCTCTCTCGCTCTTTCCTTTTTTTATCGAGTTATGCAAAGACAACAAACAGGCCTTCAGATTGAATGCGGTTTTGGTCGAGTAGGTGGAGTAGGTATGCACCGAAGGCGACGGCTTACAGCGTGTATTAAGAAATGTTTCCGCCTGTTGCGGGTGTATGTCTGCGCCCTGAGGGAACGCATCAGGTCTCTGTGCACTCGAGTGTGCCAGCGGTGATATATGGCACGGGAAGGATGGCTAATAATATGGCGAGTGGCCGATAAGCCTATTGGGCAGGAAGCTGACCATAATCAGGTGCATGTCAAAGCCTCTATAATGGACTCAAATTCACTGCTCCTCATTTTAAAATGGACATTCAGAGGGAGAAGGTAAGGGGCTTTGTGTGCGATGACTCTGGGGTCAGTCGCTTTGTGGTGGGTGCGTGAGGAGGATGGGGGGATTTATAGCACAGGACCTCCACTTTACCACACACACACATTCTCTTGCCGTTTGCACGATGAAAGCAACAATTATTTTTGGGCTGGCATTTTATCTTCATTAGATTTATACTTCTCTCACGGTGGAAGCACATGACCAAAAAACGCAAAACAACATCTGAACATAGGTAGCAGGCGTTGTGAGACTGAATTTGATAAATTACACACATCTGAACAGGCATTTTGGTAAATGATAGGATCACAAGTGTACTGTTTTGGATGGACAGCAAATCTTAATAATTTACAATTACATGTAAGGTGACTTAAGATGGCATTACCCTGCTTGACATCACTCCTAACGTCACCCGGAACAGCGGGAGCTCACCACACAGAGTGTGGGTCTGCATCAGCAATGTCAGGGAATAAACCTCAACATCATCCCAGCATGAAGTAGACCTTTGCAGGGCGAGGTGCTCAAATCCCATCTCACTATAGACCCCCCCCCCCAGTGACATTAGGGCAATAATTTCAGTTACCTGCCTATTCATCTATTCACTGCACTAGCATATTCTTTTAACAATGATTTAACCCTCAGCGAATGGAATCTCTCTGGAAGAGCAAATGAGGGTTTATAGCTGTGGTTTTTTAAACGTATAATGAACTTGTTGGGGGAATTCTGGGTTGTAATAAAAACTTTTGTTAACATTTTGTCAAAAAATGCAGTCCAGCCACTTGTGGAACGAATCAAAACATCAGAAACAGATTGCAACTTTGTTTACCACCATTGCACTGAAATCCGCATAATTTTCACCATCTGTTTTATGCCTTCGATTTTTGTGATTAAAAGTCAAACATATTCTTAACATGTACAGTACATTACCGTAAACAAATCCTTAATGTCTCATTTTACTTGATTCTTTATTATTTATCTGTGACATGGGACAAATGTAAACTCAAATGATGCTTCGCTTAGCATTTATGTAAGATCACCGTACCTCAACCCCTCTTCAGAAACGTCGTTTTTACATGATTCTAGATAAGATATGAAACATTTCCTCTGATTGTGGAGAGGTTTTTGAAAACAAGGGATTAATAGGACACAATTGCCATTCATGATCCTCTCTCTTAAGAGATGGGGGGATTTTGTATTGTGCGAGCAATTGGGCTGGTCCTCCCTCACTCTCTTGACTTCTGCGGGGGCTGACCGGAGGTCGGAATCGGCCAATGAGGGCCCTCCGTCGGCCTGTGAAACGCTGCATTCTGCTGCCATCACTCTCTGCCTCTGTCTCTCTCTCTCTGGTTGAAAGACTGTTTAAATGGTTGTGGTTTATTATTGCCCACTGAGGGCTAAAGTGATCCCCGAGAGAGGAGGGGCCGGGGGACCTGGCTTTCTCTGTGGGCGCTTTGCCGGACAGCTGTTCGGGCATTGCCTGACTTTTCATATGGATATGTATGGTAATGGAAGGCAATGGAGTGGGGATGAAGAGAAGGCAGCGTTAGAGCCCTCACTCTCTTCAGCACGCCTCTAAAAGCTCCACAAAAGGAGCAGTAAAAGGGGGCCGCGCCCGTGAAGCTCCCACTTTTTGTGGGTCTGAATTAGTTCTGCGAAAGCAATGAAAGTGATCTTTAGCCGCGAGACAGGGGAAGTCTGCCCACGGGACCCGGCGAGCTCATTAGCACAAAAACGTCTAGCGCGGACAGATAATTGACTGAGGCAGATTCAACTATCACTCCTCCGGAGCCTGTCACAACAGTTATGTGAGCACGACACACACACAGTACACCCCTCCACCTTCAATGACATGATACAAACACATCCCATCACGTTGCATTAACACTTACCACTTCTTACCTCATTTCACCTGCTGCTTTTCCTCCAGCGATGTTGTTCGAGAGCTCAGTCACTGCGGGGGTTTATCGCGTGGTGATTCCCTCTTCTGAAGAGAGAGAACAGACAGTTAAAGTTGGTGGATTTGTGCATTCCCCCTTGAGCAGACAGATGATAATTGTTTTTGTGTTTGACTGTCTGACTGGATTTGTTCTGCATGCATTTGACAGGATATGCAGCACATGCATCGTTTTAAGTGCTGTGGAATTAAAGGGATAGTTCACAAAAAAATGAAAACTCTGTTTTCAATAACTCGCCCTCAAGTTATTCCAAACGTATGTATGAATGTTTTTGTTCTGCTTAACACAAAGTAAAATATTTCGAAGAATGTCAGAAAACCAAACACATCTCATCCCCCATTGACCGTAAATTGGGGATGAGATCTGAGATTCTTCCAAATATCTTCCGTCTTGTGTTCAGCAGAAAAAAGAAATGTATAGAGGTTTGGAACAACTTGAGGGCGAGTAAATGATGACAGAATTTTACATTTTTGTTGAACTATTCCTTTAATGCTACAGCGAATGCGTGTGGGATTTGATCAGGTCGCATGTTCATCTCTAATAATGTTTTATCACTATTCTTCTCCCACCTCTCAGTGGAGTAATTGAGGATTAAAAAAAAGGCAAATTGTCCCATCAAGTGAATTTCGAAAAATGTTGAGAGGTTGTTTTTTGTTCTGCTAAGCACAAATGACTTTGGCACACATGTTCAAACCCTGCCGAGGCCTCTGCCTGAGCTCATCATAATGGCAGCCTAACTGCTTCCAGGTTAAATTGACTGGAAAATGCTGTTTTTATTTTCATGTTAATTGAAATGGACAAATTGTTAATATATTCACAAGGCAAAAGTACCAACTGAAACTGGATTTAGATTTCTGTGGAAATCCTATTACCGCTGGATGGGAAATAACAATCAGTAAATCACAATTCAATATTTTTCAGCTGATTAAATACTTGCACCTTCCAGCTGCTGAGGTTACTGCACTACATACAAAACTTCTTACACTTTCCCCAATTTAATTTGCATGCATTTTGACCAATATCGGAAAGATCTGATTGACAGATTCATGATCTTTCTAGTTCCGATAAAGCCTTTTGATAAGAGAAAAACACCTTTTAATACATTTAATCTAATTCAATTGCCCAAAGTCCCTAAAAGGAATTACGAGATACGGACGGTGGGGGGTGATCCGCATCCAACAATCGCACTGCATTTGCAAGAGAGAGAAAAAGAGAAAAAGAATTTTGTCAAGCAGCTAAACAGGCCTATTCTCCACGGCAGCCCCCTTCCTTCACGGGCAACTATAGAAATTAGCCCTTGCCTACTCTGCGCTCTCACACTTGGCTACACACGCTTGCATGGACACAAGGAGAAGTAGAAAAAACTCTTTTCTTTCTGTCAGCATTCCTGGCCAACAATGGCTAGATTAGGCAACGTGAGGGCCCCCCTTGGGGGAGCCGTATTGAGCGGCCAATGGCCCCGGCAGGAACAGCTGGTGGGGGTTAATGGCGACTGAACTCCGCAGTCGGGACCCTTTCTCTATTGTGTGGGCCACTCATGGGAAGGGAAGGGGGCTGCTGACAGGTTTTGGGTGGCGAGGGACCCTCGGTACAGTGTGCAGGGGTCATCCGAGCGGTGTATGTGTGTGCTGCTGGTGCGCGGCCGAAAGCGTGGTGTTGAGGAAGCAAAACAGTGTTTTCAGGGATATTAGCGTCAGTTTAGATTCAGTGTCAAGGGGTGATTCAAACAAACCGGATGTTTGAAAATACAGTACGTGCATACATACGAAATAAATACAAAAATGTTATCTGTGGGAAAGGAATTGATCAGGAAGTTAGTTATCTGCCTTCCTTTTTCTTCACTTTTAACCGTCTATTCAAGTGAATACAGGTGAGGTATTAGTGGATGACTCTATTCAATTGAATCACTTTTGCTAATTTGAATAATTAAACGTTCCTCAAGTCAAGTACAGATTATTTGCTTTACCCACTGCAATCTTTCGAATTTCAGCTTTCTGCTTTCCAGCAAAAGTCTGAAGTGTCCAGTGCGTTTGCTGGCACATTAGATCTACAGATCAGGTGCTCCTGCTACACGGTTATACATCAAGTTTCTAATCACCCAGAGAGCTTTGGTCCACATCTGTATGTAAATATATATTGCTTCTTGCGATCAAAAGATGCAACGATGCCTCTAGGAAAGCCATAGTCACCGCTTTTTCCAAATCAGTTATGATTAGATAAGGATTTTATAAGTGTTTGAGTGGGTTTGTGTATGCATACACAGAGTCTGGAAAATGTATAAATTAATAAATACGTTTTAAAATGTTATTATTTTTTATTTGAATATTTATTAATATTATTATATGTTCTTTTTTTATAATTATTAAATCAAATGCAATTGAAGTTTCCTTAAACACAAAGCACAATACCAAACAAATCATGTTTTCAACACATCATGGCTTTTCAATCAAAATATATATTTTTTAATTTAAAAAATGTATTATTGTTATTACATTTTACATCACGTTAAAATGACTTGCATAGTCAATTTGATTAAACATAAAAATGTACGAAATTAACAAATTTGGAACTATGGTTTGCTGTTGAGAACCTGCATCAACAGAATACTGGTCCTTCAAATATAGCAGCTGGAGAGACCAGACTCAAACTCCACCACGTATCCCAGAGTTCTCTGAATCTCACGTCGACCCGCCGCTCATTAGCAGCCTGATTATGATAGCACATCGATGTAACATTTAATAGAGGCTGACACCAGATTTGCCCCTGCTACAAATCCCCCTCTGCCATGCAAATTGAGTCGTTTGGGTGTGTATGTGTGTGTTTGCAAAGGGGTTGTTTGATATGGTGCAGCGGGCTCAGAAATGAAAGATTAGTGTGGAGATGAGACACGGGGGATGTCTGACTTCTGCTCCTGGTACTGCGATCACAAAGACGCCTTCGGAGCATTCTGCGAGTGTTCTGTATGGACACTGCTCAAGGCTAACAGAGATGCCTTCAATTAAATAATGCTTCTTTGATCGTCCAAGAATGTTGGAGAGATGAGCGAAGCTTTAAGTAAGCAACTTTTTCCTCTAAGAGACAAATTCAAACAACAAAAGATTTTGCAAGTTTTACTAGTTTAGAAACAGTTTATAGTTTCCAGAGCCATTGAGAGAGAGAGTCGTGTCAACTCGGTTGACTCCTATGTAACCGTTTTCTCACAGCATTGACTGTTCATGGAGCCTCTCAATAGTTCCAGGAAGTTACTAGCAACGCATGGAGCAGAAGAAAGCGCTGACCGATGGAGCTTCACTTAAAGACGCAAGTTGTTACACGAATTAAAAAAGAATTTAAAGAAAAAAAACTTCCTAGAGCTCTGAAAGTACAATGGTTCACGTGGTGCTCGAACATTTTGAACTTCCATTGATGTGACTCCTTCTCTCGACGGCTCTGATAGTTTGATAGTACCAGGTAGGGCTGTCAAATGATCACGATTAACCCCAGATACTTGTATCAAGAGTAAAAATTTGAGTTTACATAATATCTGTCTGTGTGCTGTGCATATTAATAAACACATACATTTATACATGTTTAGGAGATATTTACATGTATATATTTGTTTATAATTTAAATGATATGTAAACGTTTATTAATTTGAATATTTTCTTAAATATATTCATGTATTTTTTTATGAGTACAAAATTAAGATTTACACTACACAGACATATATTATGCAAACAACAATGTTTTTTCTGGATGCGATTAATCGTTTGGCAGCACTGGTACCAAGCAGACTGACATTGGTCAGCAAGTGACCAACTAAAAAAAGAAATAATTTTCGAAGCACAGGCTTCAAAGCAATTTTAACCTTGTTGTCCCGGGAGATAACACATAGCAGCTTGATGGATAGGGATGAGGAACAAATAATATGTGTTGCCAGTAAACACGTGTGACATTCAGTGCTGTCAATCACACATTTTCTTGATATTTCGAGGATTTTCAGGCATTAACGGTATTCTCTTCGGTCAAAGTGCACTATTTGAGTTCCAGACGACGCTGAAGAACCCATGAAAGCTAGAATCAAAAAATCACAACTAAGGACAGATTGTTTTGTCAATCAGTCATTATAGCCATCAGCTTCCACGACCTCTTGCTGCATACTCGCTTCTTACATTCTGAAAGATACACGCAATGTCTGTGATCTCTCACAGTCTCATCCAGTGATGCACTATTTCAGTTTGTCTTCTATCTAAAAGTGTACAGAAACTAAAACAGAAAAAGGAATGCTACAAAAGGAAAGTTTTTCTTAAAAAATAGGAAGTGTTTTTATAATTATTTATTGTTTTCTCATTTTGAATGTATCATTTTGGATTTACATCTGACGTCTTCCTCTGCATGAGGCCTTAACTCAAGTATGCAGACTTCCAGGAATCTTTTACTCACAACAGCATCCCCCCTCCATACTTCTCCTGTAACACCTGTTTTCATCACTCTCTAACCCCCCCACCCTCTCCTTCATTCTGTAATAATACCAAAGAGCTGCCATAGCGTCAACCAAAGCTGTGACGTGTGTCGTCCTCGCCCCCCCACCCATCGGTAAACATTTCATTTCCTCGTCCTGTCAGTACCGTCTTTGCCCCGTGCTTGTTGGCAGGGCCCCTAATCTGAAACACAAACTCACTTTTGTAGATTAGCCACTTCATCTTCCTCTTCTCATTGAGGACATCGCTGCCCCCCCTCTGTAAGTTACACGCCATCTATTTGCGGAGCTCAGCTGAGCCACTCCACTCCAGCCTGGCACTGTTTGACATCCTCCCGGTTCGTTTGCTCATGTCATTGTCTTTTAAAATGGCTGTTAAAAAAACATCTCATTGGAAGTGGCACGAGATTCCCCGGTGCCGATTGGTTGGCAATGGTTTTCTCCAGAGCCTCAGCTAACTGCATCAATCTCCACTGTCCCTCTGCGCTGATGATGGAGGGAAATTGCATTTGCATACTGTATCTGCGCATAGCTCCGCAGAACTAAATTACAATCCCTTACAACTGCAATTACTCTGGGAAAACAGCCAGCGTGGATCTCTCGGAAGAGCTGTTATTGTTCCCTTTTTCAGCTTTTTTATGAGAGACAATGAATCTCGCAGCAGATACGCGGCTACCTGTTTTTACACGTTCCCTCCTTCCTTGAAACACCTGTGCTCGGTGGTTGTCTCATTGTTTTTCTCATCCCTCGCTCATAAAGATTGAGAGACCAAAGAAACGACAGCAGGAGGCTCACTGACTCACTCCTCCTTTCTGGCGCCAGCGCGCTGATGGTATGTTTCCTGTCACCACTTAAAAAAGCAGGTCATGTGATGCGAAGGACTTGAGTTTCCAGATGCTAATCGTACCTGTCAACATAAATTCAACAGGTTTGGCTTGGGGCAACCGCAACTATGCAAGATGCACTTTAGTTACAGACACCAACAGGTTTCTGACATTAAAGCGATGTCTCAAGCATTGCAATTGCTAAATTTGAATATACCGTATAGTTTTTTCAGTTCTATCGTCTAATCTGGACGTATGACAGATGTCTGGGATGGACATATTTTGACACACTGTAAAAATGGTTTTGGTCCCTTAAATGTTTAAATACTGTCTTTACAACTCATAACTTAAATTACGACTAGTGATGAATAAAAACATTTTTTTAAACCTATTTTGATGAGATGCTATGAGTTTTTGATGACTTCATTTTTAACAGTACACTTATTATTTATAATAAGGATATTTTTAAAGTTGTCTTCTAAATAAAAAACTTGTACCTATACTGTGAATGAAAAGAAGTGTAAATAGCAAAATTATAAACAGTTCTGCTACTTTACAAATAATAATAAATATTGTTTTTGATCGGTCCTGAAACTGAAATAAAAAATGTTTGGATGTTTTTTCTTCAAGCAAACACAACATTACAAACAATATCCGACAACATTCCGTTTGAATCAGACATCCTTTTAGATCTATAAACACCAGCATCCTTGCAGAGAAATATAAATGTTACTGTTTTCCTAAAGTGCCAGGAATATTGTAGCATTATGGATTAGATGTCATGTCCAGCGTCCTCTTATGGATGGCAGAAGAATGTGAAAGTAGCTAGCGACCTGGACGTATAAGATCAGGATTTATAGCCTGGAATCTCTTGAACAATTTTATCAAAAGCCCATTCCAGCGTGGCATTTTTCTTTGGCCCATAAATCAGTGTTGTGAAGCCCCTTTGGTGGACAGTAAGGGGAGATAGATGAGCCGGGGGAGAGGTCAGCGCTGATTTTTCACCTCAACATCCTGTCATGGGCCTCAGGCAGCTGCTGTGCCTTTATGAATTGGTCTTTTACTGACTTGCTGTGTTTTTAATTTGTTTTACTCGGTTTGAGCAAAAGGAGGAAAAACGGGTATTAGGACCTTGCTTATCAAAGCCAGGCAGCAGATAATGTATTGATCGTTGAAGGACTGTCGCATTCTGGCTGGCCTATTGTGCGGTATAAAAATTGAGCAAACTTTTGACAAATGAGAGAGCATGAGTGGAATTTGTCAAACTCTAAATTGATAAGTACTACAAAAGTTTTGTTTTCTGTCCGTTTTGTACGTTTAAAACGATTAAAATATTTTCTCAGATTTTACTGCAGATTTGTACGCACACAAAAGGGGTGTCACAATATAGCGATATCATAACCCTGGTGTTAAAACACGGTTTCCAATATTTTCTTCATTTTACATATGATAATATTGTAAATAATTCAGTATAATTTTTGTATATATTTCGTATATTTTTGCGTTAAGAGCAACAATGCTCAAGGGAATTCATTCATATTTTAGAAGTTGGCTAATTCTTATGAATTCGTATGGTGTAAATCGTACAAAAACGTTTGTGCACAAATGGTGTGTCCCTTTAAATAAACGTAATGGCTGCAGTATGTTAATGACTGTACTGTATGCAAAAGACTTAACCCAGCAAGTGTGAATGTGACAGCTCGCCCCCTCTCTTAAGGCCTAACTGATTTATTTCTTCATCCGTCACGGCGGGCCTGATTGTGGTCCGGCGCACACTCATCCTCTGATTGAAAGGCCTTCATTTACTATGTGCCTATGTAAAGCAGAGGACTGTCACTGACCTTGGCTTATTGAATGATGTCGGTGAGCGGAGCATCCACAGAAGTGAGAGTAAAGTGGACCTTATAACACTAAACCATTGTGAGTTTAAGCATAAGAGGCAGGATACTCTTTGCAGATCAAAACGGCCCATAATAAGCCTTCCACTGTTAGGTATATAATCTAAAATTATCAAAGGATGAGAGTGTATACACTGTAAACAAATGGCAACACACACACACACGTTTCTGTACCTGATCTCTTTACCTGGTATGAGGTAGTCGGTTAACATTACTGGCATTCCTCTGATTTGGCCCGAGGGGAGTAGACTGCACAGTGGGAACATTTGAGGGCAGCTGCTGTGGTGTGATTTACTGCAGGTCTGCGTTTGAAGCTGGGGTCAGAGGTCTGCGAGCACTGCCGGTCTCTGTGATCATCCGCAACAGATTACGACCAAAGTCAAGAGTCTAAAAGACAGAGACACATCACCTTTAGGAAGCATCTACCTTTCGGCTCAGTGTTTGACCACTCCCCTCTTCCTTTGGAGTCTAATCTTTCACGTTATTCACAAATATGTTTTTTCAGACGGTTGCTCTTGGGTTAAGTAGTGGTTCACGCAATAAAAAAAACACGTAAAAACAAATTTATTAGACCATCAACCAATGTAAGGTATGTTCCACTTGCCTGGAGTAAACTGACAATGTTGGTGAACACCAAAATCATTTTTAAAGTGTCTGTGTTGGTTTATCCACCCATATGTGTAAGCTCTCGTCACAGTAGTATTTCTAATGCTAAAATATATTTTTTGTTGTTATTCATGAGTTTTGTTCATTTCCTGTCCTACAGGAAAGGTGTTTCAGATGCAAATTAAAGTTTTTTCCTTGCTGTCCTTAAAGTCCCAGTGAAATTAAAATAAGAATTCATATTGGTTGTTGAAATATTGCAGCGTTTATAGTAAACAGCTAACCAATGCGGGTCTTTCTTTTTTTAAAGTGTCCTCATAATCTTCAGTTAAAATCTGAAAATGCACTTCTGTCCCATGCCCAACATTTTTTTCTCATTCGAAATTACATTTCACTCTAAAATGCATCAGAATACGAAAGGAAACACAATCGCAACTTCCAATTCTCAGGACTTTAAATGTCAAGTGTGTGATTTTTTTGGAGGAGGTATTGACATAAATGCAATATAATATACATAACTATGTGTTCAAAGGTGTATAAAGACCTTACATACCGAAGCATATGTTTTTATTACCTTAAAATGAGCTTAAAATTTCGATCTACATACACCACAGGTCTGGTTGCATGGAATGCTGTTGCCATGTCGCCATGTTTTTTCTACAGCAGCCCTAAACGGACAAACTACTCCAAAGAACACGTTTCGTAAATACATTATATCTCGGGAAAGAAGTGAAAATGTGACAACATCTTAGTCCTCTCTCAGCCTCCGTAGTGCTTCAAAAGGGAGGGGAGGAGTGAGCAGTTAGTTGCAATTCGCAAACAAACCATTAAATAGATTCCCCTAAAAATTACCCAATGGTGCTTTAAAAGAACAAATATTTATTGTTCAAATGCTACGCTGGATAAATTTGTAACTTCCGAGATAAAGTGAAGGTGCCACCTCAGATTTAGGTATAATAACGTGAATAAAGACTATTTTGTTGTTTAAATTTGTTATTTGTAAATTTGACAAATACATTTTTGGGGTTTTAAACAAATTTTTGATAGATTCCCAAAATATTTGTTTTCTTTTGATTATGACAGGCAGGTGGTCTCAACAGGTAGTAGCTTTTGTTGAACTTAGCTCTTTTATGGCGTAACGCTTCTTGCTCCCTGAACTCTTTGTAAGTCGCTTTGGATAAAAGCGTCTGCTAATGAATTTGTCTGTAATGAATTTGTTACGCACTGTAACACACAGAAAGATTTCAACACATCTTTCAACAGAAGTATGCAGCAAAAGGCATCGGTTAATAGCGTCAAACGTCATTGGAGACTGTCAAACCTTTGTATGGACTTTTTTTGTGCTTGACACAAAACGGCATACAAGTCTGGAATGATACAACTACTGAGAATGCAACAATGAAATGAACATATACACATACTGTCCCTTTAATTGTCTTTGTCTTCAAAATGAAAAGTGAGGTTGGCGTCAATGATCTGTCTCTTTCTGATGTAGTGCACCACATCACCACACGCCACAGGCACATGCCAAAACATGCTTCCGCGCTTCATTCGTCTTTTTTTCCTTCCTGTAATTTTTCATACCAGCTACCTACCACTTACAGCCTAGTACATTTCCTTTTGGTGAAGCGCAATGAGTCAGAATAAGGCCTTCAAAAGGAACTCTTTAAAAAGGTCACGCCCTTGAAAACACATTAAACATGTTAAAGCGCTTTAAGACTTATCGGTAGACGATACTGAAATCCAGCGTGGTCTCATGATCTCTGTGTATCTTGTTTTGCAAAAACATGAACAGGCATGATTGAATTCTTGGCGTTTCTATAGAAGAGCAACGAATAAAACGTTGCTGCAAACGTCCGTGTATCATCAACTCTCTCCGACCACTCCACTGAATCGCAAGAATTCCTTTTCTGCTTTGAATGCCCTAATGATTTCTTTCTCCCATCAAACCAATCAATAACAAACAAGTCCAAGCAGACAGCAGATAACTGTTCAGATTTGATGAGTCAATCAAGAGGGGGAAAGAAAAGCACTCCAGTGTCTCACGCACCTCCCGATCAAATGTCGTTTTTTTGGTTAGCAGGCTGTCCGCAGGAGAAACTGAATTTTCATAAGGAGAGTAAAAGGCTGTGATTGCAGCAAATGTCTTTGTCCCACCCGAAGCCCAAGGCGTCATCTTCCATCATCAGACTAGATGGACGTAAATACTGAGTGCAAGGCGTCATCTTCCATCATCAGACAGGATGGACGTAAATACTGAATGCAATCAACAAACAATCTTCATCTGGGAAACAGGAGAATAATCACCATGCTGAACTTTACCAAAAATTAGGATATCATGGAACAAATGTTCACATGATTTGCAAGAGATGCAAACTGATTTGCATCATAACAAAAACAATTCAGACTATGTAAATTTATTTCTTTTATTTTGTAGGATGTTCTTGTTATTGACTCAAAGACATTATAAAAGATTAATGGTAAAAGAAAAAGAATGACCATTGTCATACATGTTTCTTGTACCTGTTGCATTTTTAGCACTATTTTTACAGCCCAAGCACTTACAAAATACTGTCTGTAAGAGATAAAAGGGGGTGCAGAGATGGTCTAATTGCTAGAAAACTCCGGGTAGCTGATTGTGATTTCGGTGTGCCCACAAAGTGTTAAATTACAGGCATCCTTAACCCAAAGCAATGGACCTTTTGATGCTGGTTGCTTGGCAACAACTAATTTAAGCTGGCTTTGTGTGATATGGTACTTTTTATGTGGCTGGAAAAAAAGGAAAATTGTCTTGCATATCTGCATCCCTGGGGAGAACCATAGGGGATTTGGGAAGTGGGGGGGGGTAAAAATTTCCCCAGTATTTAGATATTAAAAGTGTCAAATACATTTGAGGGGAAAATTGTTTGTATATACCAGAAGTTTGTTATAACTTACAAAATCGCCAAAAACTTATTTGATTTTCTTTAAGACAAATTCCCGCAGACTGTCGTTGACCGTGAAACAACTATCTAGTTTTTTCAAAATAGACCAGAAGATACTGAGATTATGGTAGTAATGAAAGGTTTCTTTCATGTCAAAATGAGCGCCAAACACATTCACTGAGAATTCCAAGGCAGGCAAAGCACACATTTTTTCAACAGTGTATGATTGTATTGCGAAACACAACAAACAGCTGATGTGCATGTCTTTAGTTAACATCTCTAAACAAGAGAACCCTGATAAAATGACAGCAGTAGAATCCTGAAAGCGAATGAAGTGCCCCAGTGTTCCTCCGAGCAGAGCTGTGAAGACTGTCATTAAGACCAGTGCTCTATTGAAATCTAAATTCACTGGAATCATTAGAGGCTAGGACCTCCTTCTTCCTCTCTTGTCATTCATTGGGCAGGAAACCAGATGACTGCTGGGAAATAAACAGCACATCAGTGACTCGGCATTAATGTAAGACAGATAAGAGACTTTCAAGCGTCTTAGAACTATATAATTAGCCATTGCTTTCTTAGCATTTGAATGGGCACTTAAACTTTGAAAGCTCTTATTGTCTTCAGTTACTGCCCTATACTCTTAGCATCAGTTAAGCCTTCCATTCAAGAGGAAATCAAAGGTCCCAACATTAAAATTAAGGACAAGAAGCCTCGCTTTTGTAAATCAAAGACATTTGGCTCTTTTTTGTTTTGTTTTTGCATCCGTTTATTGTTATTTTAATGGATTACTTTCAAAGGTGTCAAAGATAACGGAGATGCTGTCACACTGGCTAGTGGGTGCGCTATATGTGTAGCCAAACCTTATAAAGAGCTTTGTATGCTCTTGCCAAGCAAATTAAACATAGCAGGAGAAAATAATAATAGAATAGAAATGTAAAAGATAATTTTGCCAAACAAGTGGACTTTTCCTTTTTATTTACCGTTATTTTTTTGTTATGCATTTTATTGTTATGCATGCATTTAGCGGTCACACATTAACTTTAACCGGTTTAACAATTACTACTGTAATGGTCTTTTAATTCTGAAAGGAAGACTTGCAGTGAGTGTTCCTGTAAATCAACTGGTACAGTTGCTAGCAACGGAAAGGTTGTGATTTTGATTCCCAAGAAACACAAATACTGACATCATGCTAACATATAAATGGTTTGAAAGCAACAACATAAACAAACAGATTTTTTCTGAAAACAAGCAAAATATTCATATTAAAAGTATGTCTAGCCGCATTCTTTTGGGTTACCAGTAGAAGAACTGTTACTTGGCTACTTAAAAGTGACATGAAGTTTACACAATTATCACACAAAAAATATTCATATTAAATAACAGTAATATAAATGACATAAAATATAAATAGTTATATTATTAGCCACTAGCAAGACCTATAAACAAGCACAGAATGGAAGTTAACTTTGGACCAGGCGTGTGCGTCCAATGAAACAGTCTAAACTACTTAAAAAGCATCTGCCAAACGTTGTAAACAACACATGATACATGTAATGTAGTTGCTTAACCAGTAAATCAAAGAAAACACTTGGACCACAACAGTTGGTTTAGTCTCGGAGGAACTACGAGCCTGACTTTAATAACACAGCAACATACATTACACCCTGTAGCCAGCACATGTGATCAGGTGGTCAGGGCTGATGGGCTGCAACAGAGAGCCCCCTCTCTGACATCCCTTCAGCGAGAGGTACTGGCAGTACCATCTGTGTGCCCCGTTTAGCAGTTCGCAGCTTACTAGCACCCACGTGGCACTAATGATAGAGGACAACATGTCATTGTGTCCCGAATATGACTCTCTTCCCTATTTATCACAACCTCCTGCATCCCTGCAGTCGGCAAGGCCAGACTCGCCCGGGACCTGCAGTTCTCGGACGTGGTTTGGCGGACTGTGCCTGTGGCTCTCGGTGAAGGACTCGATTATTAGGGCCTAATGATGGGGTCAACTGCAGGACAAAATCTGCTTAGGAAAGCTGGTGCTCTTGTATCAGACTTGCTCTGGATGGCAGAACCAATCGTGTGTGAGAAGCCAGCCGTTATGGTGGCACCGTCGCGATCCTGTATTGCTTGAGGGGACTATGAGAGCGACTGTATTCTTCAGCAGAGAAAAGGACATGAGGCTTGTTTTGTCTTGTTACTGAAACCATCACTAGCTACGTTTAAAGCGAAAGTTACGAATTGCAAAATCTTCTTGGATAAAAAAAAATCGGTTAAAAAAAGAGCTTGGAGCTTCAATCCAGCTGTTTTTTATGCAATACCCCATAATAAAAAATAGGTAGATGGAAACATAGTTAGCTACTAACAAAATCCATAATTGACCAAACGTTATAGCAGATATATCAATTTAAAATCTATAGTCACTTGCTGGAGTGGAACCTAACATAAAATATCGTTGACTCATGTTGCATATTCTCCCTGGTATAAAAATGTAGAAAAGTAGAAGATTATGACTAATGGCTGGCATGCAACAACAACCCAAAGGAACATTTAATATGTCCATCTTAAACTTTCTTCTTCAGTAAAAAAATACATGCGCTACTCCCATCAAGCAATTAACAATACAATTCATTGAGAAAGTCAAGTGAAATGCACCACCACAGGCAAATATTTCTGTAACAAGACACCTAAATACGAATTGAAAGAACATGGTGAATATTTCACTCTCCATTTGATTTGCAGCGTTCCTTAATGACACTTGACAATCTGATTTCATCAGCACTTAAATTCCCACTGAGCATGAGATTACAGCACATTGACAAACATGCAGGGAGGATGCCGAGAGTGACCGGGGGGCTTCAAATTAAATTACATGCACATTTCAAACTCTCAATGGGAGGCCATCAGGAATTAGACCATGTGATGGATGACACTGCCTCCCAAAATCTAACAGGACTACGTTTTTTATTTCACACATGCTCTGCGGAACATGTTATCCTATTTTTTAGATGTTATTGAAAGTAGTTAAACCGTTATCTAGTTTTTGTTAAAGTCGTGTTTTGTAAGGGTATTGCTGGAATCTTCTTGAGACTACTCTAATCATTTCCCACAGCTTCGCAAACACCTTTAAAATGTAAAAGGTGTTATTCAGACGGAGTTAAATTGAGTTTGGCGGCTGATGCTGACATGCATTATAAACAATTGATTCAAGTTCCAATTACCCAGAGCAGAGAAGAGCTTTTGACCCATTTAAAAACAAGACTATCAAAGCAACCTTTCATAAGCTCTTTGGGTAATCACTGTATAATGGCTTGAGAACTTACCTAATGGCTCAAATTGTCTCTCTCTCTCTCACACACATACAGACACACGTTTATTGTTATTATCATGTGTCTTAGTTTTAGACTAGAAAGTCATCTAATGTGTTCCCCGTTAACCTTGATCAGCTAAAGAACATTTTATCTTTATAAACTGTGTCAAGGTATTTTATATTTAGACATAGTTATTTTATGCAAAGCAATCTACTGTGCATTTACATTTTTGGTCTGTATTTGTTTGGTCTGAATAACAGCATCCACAGGTGCAAACATGAAATGCATAAGGATATTGATATTAAATGCGAGTGACAGTCCTGCTAAAACATTTTGTCTGATTTACTGATAACAACATAAAATCATCTTAAAGATATAGGATCATTTAAAGAGCATTATAGATCATTTAAAAGCATTCTGCTAATAAAATCCTGATATCTTGATTGACTGAGAAAGTTTATTGAAATAATAGTGGAATTATGGGTGGAAATACATTTTTCTAATTCGATTTTGAAGCTTTATTCTTGTTTTCACATGCAGGGTTATATCCATTATATGAAGCCCCATTAGATTTTATGGCCAGCAGTACTGTAAGTTCAAAAGGTATTAACTGTTTGGCACTATAGCACGCATCACAATGGCAGGACAAACTTTTGTTGTCAGCAATGCATGTGGTTTCCCCATTGATCTTTGAGGACATCTTCTATTTGTGTTATTTGTGAAATTACATATGAAGAGACTACAATATTGTACACGATTAAAATACTTCTCATTTTGCACATATCCTTTGCATCAATTGAGGACTAAAATTGTGAAATATTATTTTTAATAATAATTCTGACAACTCAACTGTAACATCGTAGTTATTAAACTTAAGTACATGGCAAATATATTAAATCGTCCCCTGATACAGTTTATGAGCAATGGTCAAGCCAGCCTCCGGCAAACAGCAGCTGCCCGGGATTGGGGCAATTTGGGCATTTTTAGCTTCCTGCGAGTCTGAGCCTGTCAGATGGCTAGTTTTGTTCCTGAGGCCAATTAGCGAGCCCTACCTTAGCCTGCAGCTAAAAGGCTACTAATGGGAGGATGTAGGCCACTGGGGGAATTCACCTGAGAGGTGTGGAGAGATCCCCACTGTGCTTTAATTTGAGAGGAAAGGGGAGGCAATGACGGTGGTTTGGGGGGGAGAGACTATGGGCTTCATTGTAACCGCTGGTCGTTTGATCTTAAAATAATTAACTTAATAATCTCACAGCCGGAGCTATAGGTTCTTTTAATGATGCCATGTCTGAGAAAGAGTGAGGAAGGCATGGGGGGCAAGATGCACAGGGGATTAAAACTGTGCACTTTCATATGTTCTGAATTTCAGGCACCAAAACACATTGAGACTACATCTGTCTGAATTTAAGCAAGATCAGTTACTACCACAAATCTAGTGCCAAATGCATTTAAATCAAATCAATATTACAAAAATATTTACACGTACATTTGTATTTATTTGGCAGACACTTCAATCCCAAAGCAATTTACATTAAAGGGTACATAGGGTTTTTTAGTTTGTGTGTTCCCTAAACCTTGTGAATGCAATGGTTCACCAGTTGTCCATTACTAATGCTTGCAAAAATTCATAACACAACATTTTACATTCTACACGCTTTATGAGTGATATATTTATACATCAAATAAAAAATGAACAAAAATAAGCATTCAAATTGTTTGTATAATTCATTTTTAAAAGCTAAAATTGACATTCAATTAGAGCTAATATAAAAAAAAACATCAAAACATCTAATAGAAAGTTTACAATAAAACTTTTCACAACTTCTGACTGGTTAAAAATCAGAGATGACATTAAAAACAAGCTTTCGCATTCCAAACTGACCAAACAGGTGCAGCAGTAATGGTCTGTGGCTTCTGTCCTGCAAACAGAAGCTCATCGCGGTAATGATGGGGCCCTACAAGCAAACTCCTGCCCCATCATTTACTTACATTTAATCTTAACCACGGGCCTCTTTTCATCATTACTTTTTATGAAACTAGAAGAACTGCAATTATATTTAATGGAGAAAGATAAGAACGCATCTTACTTTCATAGAGGAAAGAAACTGAAATAAATGCAGGACATTGATTCGGCTCATGCTAGAAATGTTTTGCGGTTGGTGTATATAGCAACGTAATCCCACAATCATTTGTAAACTGATTGTGCTGTTTCTTTAGGTTAGTTTAACGTAAATATCTAGATATTCACACATTTGAGTATTCAGATGCTCATTGTCTTCAGAATGGAAGATTGTAATTGTTACAAACAATGTAAGGCAACACAATTACATACATATCCATGATAAATATGCATAACAAAGACCAGCTGTGTGTATTTCATTGGAATACAGAGATGCCACAAAGCGAAATGCAAATGCGTCTCAATTCAGTAGATCCAAAAGGGAGAGAGGACCCATAAAGAGACGGTGACCTCAGGCAGTTTGGTCACCAAGGCCAACCAGGAGAAAAGTCCAAGGTTGCTGGGGTCATTAGCCTAGAAAGGCTGTTTCCCATAATTGGCATAAATGCCTTCAATCAGGAGCGAGGAGGAGAGAGGTGACCTCTGTCCCTTATGATAGGCACTGGATGGGGGGGCTGGAGCGTAATGCACCCATTACAAGCTAGTGAAGTCCAGGTGAATTGGTGTTGCCATTTACTGCACACTCCCTGGCACAGAGGCAGATGCAGGGCAGAGTCGCTTAAAGAGCGAGAGAGAAGACAAGTTCTCATAACACTGTTACTAAATCAGAGCGAGGTGCCACGAATACAAATCAGACTTCTTGGATCCCGTCATCGTGACAGTGTGAAAATACAATTTTCACAAATTTAAAAAACGAATTTATTTTCTAATGCTTTAAAACAATGCTTCGTGTAAAAACTAATTGCTAAATACATTTCACAATAAAATGCAATGTATATATGCCATATAAGACTTTTAAATGTGAGCATAATGTGAATTCAAATAAATTCATATTAAAGTGACATCATAGGTTAAAATGAAAATGTGTTTAACATTTACTCACCCGTGTGTCATTCCAAAACCTGTATGACTTTCTTTCTTCTGCTAAACACACAAAACAATAAGATATTTTGATGAAGGTTGGTATAAACAACTGTGGCCCTCATTGACTTCCATTCTATGGACACAAAACTAACTATCCCTTAAGACTAAAAAGAAAAAAAATATTTCTTTCTTACAAAATGTCACAAATCTTCACTTAAACAACCGCAATAACAATATTGTGCAAAGTAATTCAAATAGTGTTATTAAGGTCTTGGTTTTAATGTATCTTTGAGAAAACATTTCACTAACCTGATTTAAATGCCAAAAATGTAAAGGGTTTATTTAATCTATGCGGGCAGTTCGGAGATTAGTTGATGTTAAGATAAGAATTATGTGCTTTCATGTAGAGACATAACTCCCAAAGAATGTAGTCATCCGTGCCAAACTGTTTCATTCATGGCCCCGCTGATAAATCTCACATCAGCTCCAAACACAATGTCATCTTCACTCCACGATCCTCAGACACAACGATAATATGCTGAGGGCAAAGCAGGCTTTTCACCAACAAAAGCTGCACACTTGAGTCTTCAGCTCCCTTGTAAAGTGAACACCATGGTGACAAGTGCACTGAAGAAGAAAGTAAATAGTCAAACAGAATTGCCATTCACGGGGTAAATAGATGCGGACACTAATGCCAGTTATGTTATTTCTGTGTGATGTTTGAGCTGCAGGGGTCAATAGATTTTTTTTAGTTCTGGAAGTAAATGTAAGACACACTCAATCTGTTTTGCACTTTTTGTTGGATATTTCCGTGTTAAATGCCTTAAAGTCACAGTGCAGAGGTAGTTGTGATCATTTTTACGCAGTTCCGAATTGCTTGTTTTTTTCACTGTGATTTGATGAATAAAAACTGCCGTTGCATTTGGAAATGATAAAAACTTTTCTAAAAGTTTATAAATTTCGTTTATAACTACCAAGTCTCCACTGGTTGTAGTGGTTCAGTAAATCTACTTTTTGCTGGAGAAATGATAGTAAGTATGTCACACGGCACAAACATGCAGCATGGAGGCTGCCATCATTGTTTAGGGAATACAGACTGAACGCGTAATACGCATGCGTATGACGTCATCGTTTTTGGAAAACACCACCTTCAGAGTATAAACGGAAACGATAATGTCATAGTTTTCAAAAACATTTTTAGACCCGTTTTCCAAAATTTGCGTTTTCAGTCCCCCAAAATGCTGTTCTCGTTTCAATGAACAGCCAAAGGGCATAAAAAGTTTTCCGTTTTTAGTTGAAAACGGTCTCATGTAAACGGCCTCTGACGGTTGAAGGGGAGGATTTAACAGTCTAACCGAAGAATGGTCACTAGTACAGAAGTACGACACATTCATTTTAAGACGAGAATGACCCACATTGGTAAGCTATATTTAAAATAAACACAGCAAAAAAAATAAGAATTGTAAATTTTTATTTCACTGGGACTTTAAGAACTTAAACTTGTTATAGTACTGGAGGGTTTAGCAGGAAAATGAAACATCAGATCAAAAGCATGCGTGAGCCAGAAGGGTTGTTTGAGTTTGCCATTTCTCACGTAAACACTTTTTGACAGCGTTCTTTTGTGTCACTCTTTAAAAACAATCCTTGATTAGAAATCACAGCTATACACATTTTAACCGGTTGATTTCCTTTGCAGTCTCAGATGAATTTTTTAAAACATTTATTGACCCATCTTCTTTGGGCAGTAAAGCCAGTGTGCAGGAGCACATTGCATGCATATTAAAACGTTTATACTGGCCTCAGAAGCACCTTGTGATCCCCCTGTACTAAGTGCTGGGGAGCAAGGTCATAAATCACAAGCTGTGAGAGGAATATCTCATCGGCTGCCTGTGCTAGGATTAAGAATCAAAGGCCATGTACAGACTAATGTAACAGAGACCCCTGAAAAATCTGAGACAAAACGAATACAATCGCATGCTCTGTAAGGTGCCAAATGCATATACACAGATTATAAAAATGTATTGATGTTTTCTGACCTAAATTAAACACATTAAGGGGAGGTTTCCTGGACTTGGATTAGACTAGTCCTACCTAGACTAAAATAAATGTAAAAGCTGTCCAAACTGAAAACAACTTGTACTAACATATCTTTAAATACGCCAGTGCCTTTGTGTTGCCTTAAAATACACACAAGTCATGTTTTTAGAGCTAAAATCACTACAAAAGACTTTTGCTCAGATTTTGCAGAGATTTTCAGTCTGGATTTGTAGCAGAAAGTCTGTGCCAGTCTGCAGATTTGATCAGTAAGCGTGTTTCTATCTGCAACTTTCAAAAAGTCTGCAAGTGTATGATTCTAGTTTAAAGATTTTAAAAGTCTTGTAGTGTGTTCCAGCAATAAAGCATATTTGTTAAAACTGCTTACATTTTATAATTACTCTAAAGCCTAAAGTGCTGGTTTAAAATAATCCCTGTCCGGGAAACCGCCCCTAAAAGTGCCAAGGCTACATAGATATATATTTAAAAAAAAGATATTATAAAACTATTTTATCGTTCAGGTGTTCAAAACAAACATGTAACTGGTCGGAGAGCATTAATGGTTGGACATTACAAGCTTGGTTCACATGCTATGATATCCCGGTTTTAATCTTCTCTTAGGTCAATAGGGGAGCACCAGTCTTTTAGGGGGTTTATTAAAAAGGATAAAGAGTCTCTCCAGACACATGCAGCTAATGCCTTTCCTCTGGGAATGCTCAAGGTTCGTGTGCCCTGGTGGTACACGAATCTCCACTAGTACCCTCTGCCTACACACAAACACTAACATGCACTGCCTCGTGGACTTAAATTTGACATTAATATTGTTTTTTGTTCAGAATAATAATCATACTCTATATCACAATGGCTTTAGTTTCAATTCACTGTTGACATTTAAGCATAACTCCCAGCTCCTGCATGTCAATTATTTAAGATTTCACACACAAGAAACATCCTTCTGTGCCTTATTGATACACCATCCTAAATAAACCATCTTTACAGACTAGTTTTAGGTGTCAGATTTACTGGTTCTTTATTCTCACAGGCATCTCATATTCACTTTCAGCAAATTATATTTTGCATCCACCAAAAATATTTGGCAATTGACACAAATACCACGAGCACCAGGAACCTGAGCGAAGCAGGAATATGTCGCAACTCGCCGTCCAAATAGATCAAAAAGGCATCTATTGCCTTCCGAGTGAAGCACTTAAATCTGTCATATCTCAAGTGAGGAACACTTAAAACAACTAAAGCGAGATAAGCAGCCGCTGCTGAGCGTTACTTCCTCTCGACCCCTGGGAGGAGGTATCCGTCAACAGATGCCCTCGGGTGGAGGATAACAAATTTGTTCTTTTATACAGCTTGCATTACACCGCAGGGGAACCATAGGAAGGCCGCATGTGGCCGGATGTCGCATTCTGTCCAGTTCAAACGGCATTCCCATGGTTTCCCAGTCACCATAAACCCGCTGTGGGAAATGATAACCGTGCATAGGGACAAATGTCGTATCTTATTGATTTGCAAACAGTGACTGAGTGTAATGTTTCCCCTCCCAAGTCCAGAAACGCACGAAATGATTTATCTAAAAAACATTATATACAGAAGTCCCTGTCCAGGTCGTTACTTTAAGATTAGAGAACGCATCTTAAATCGAGAAACGTTCATCCAAATGACTAAACTTCACAGGCACCGTTTTGATATTTCGTTTAGACGCAAGTATTATATGACTAAACAAGATAAAATGTGTACCTACAACACGAAGATATTGAAAAACGAAATGTTTGAATACCCATTTCCAAAACGAGGGCAGAATGAATTACCCCACCGTTGTGTTCGTCTGCAGGTTAGTGCGCTTCAACGGTCCAGGCCCCTAGAGGGCATTACAGGCGCACTCACGTTAAAGTCAGCAGGGACCGTTTTATTGCGACACGTCAACTTGTGAGCGTCACAAAACTGTGTTTGTTTGCAAAACTGTTAAAGTGTGTGTCAGTAATAATAAAGTAACAATAACGTACGTTCATTTGCGCACAGAATCAGTCAAAATGTATTTTCAAGAACACACTTTTCTAGACTATGTGATAGTCTGTGACCACGAAATGTTGTGAAAGCTATTGCAAAGCTGTTAAAAACTCTAATAGCTAATAAAATCTGTTCTTTAAAATGTCAAAACGACAGAGCGTTTCGTTTAGGTACTTTGTCCATACACAAGTTGGTGATGTTGACAAGTCCTCACTGGACCGAATGACCCAAGTGGCGTAGCTTTGGGGGCGTGCGCGTTGTGTTGGACGGAAACCATGGCAACGCGACGCCGTTCCGCCCCTTTCTACACTTTCCCTGAAATAATTAAATCTGTTTATCGCGTGCACGAAACTAACCTGTAAACACGTGGTATCTCGTTCAACATGCTTTAAAGAACGCCATCAGAGTTTGGGACTGTTTGCCTCTGTTTCACAAGGACAATATGTCGGAAGAGCAAGACGAAGAGGCGTTTTCCGAGGACCACAGGGTGCAGTATGTTGGCGAGAGGCTGTGCCGGATGCTGCAAGTCCAAGCTGATACGTGGGAAAAGTTTGTCAACCTTGAAAAAAATAAATCACTTTTCACGATGCTTTTCGAAACACGTGTTAGACTGTTGTTTTTCAGCTCGACAGCGACCAATGAGATCACAGTTTCTACCGAGGTAAGTCAGTAGGCCTTATGTGTTTGTTTACATGTCTGTGTCTGAGATGAATATATTGAATACAAGTGCTCATGACAACTATCACCCGTGTTTGCACTTTAGGTCTGTCACCTTTCTAAACACAAGGAGGTTTACATTCTCAAGAAGGAAAATGTTCCCATCGTCCCAGAAAACTGTAGAAGCTGTTTACTCTTTGGAACTCTCTCGCCCCCTTTTCTGACCCAGCTGTCGGACACAATAGAGAAGGTAAAGAAGTTTTGTAGACTGAATGCATGCTATTTGATCTGATGAGGTGAATTATAATGTAAGGGATAATCCACAGCTAGCTGTGCATTATAGGGTTTTAATGCACGACGGGAAGGCCAATGCCTCTGCGAAGTGCATTAACATCCTTTAATGCACAGCTAGCTGTGGATTATCCTGCTTATACCATAGGTATTTGCCAAGTTAAAGCTGTTATCAATGTTTACATTATCATTTTTGTTGTAAATGACAGTTATTTTGTTAGTTTGTTTCCAACATTGACTGGAACTACCTGTGCATTCAATGCTTTTAATGCACACCTTCAAGCCAATCAGAATGGAGCGTTCAAACAGACTCTGGTATAAAGACAGATAATGTTAGCATTCTCACTGTCACGCTAAAGTTTTATTTTTCACTTTTAACCCATGCTTAGATGTAAAAAAAACTTGAATGTATATATTTGATGGTCGTTTTACCACAACATTTGACAATACTTGTCAAATTTTTCCTTTTTTTGTATCAAGGTCTGTTTGCCGGTTCTGTCCAACAAGAAAAATCACCAGATGTGGCCAAAAACAATATCGCAGGATGTGCTGAAACACAATGAGAATTTGCAAAGCAAGATGTCTGTTGTAAAAGGGCAGTTGTGTGGGATAACCATTCTTCCAATCCCAGCCATCGATGACTGGATAGAACGCTGTGAAGTGGAAACTTTCACACTGTATGACATGCTTGCCTTACACTGTATGACATGCTTGCCTTGCTTTAATGTTTTGTTCTTTGTGTAAAATGTTAATGTTTGATCAGTTTAGTAATGATACGCTTTTTGGTAACTTTTTTGTAATGTGACTTTACAACATCTCACACACATTATTTTTTACTACAACAAGTGTTCTCATTTTCTCAAGACAAGACAGTCACAGTAGAGCTGGGATATATGCAATAGAGTCCATGGTCATCAGCTGGACGCATATGATTCATAAAGTCTTGAGAGCAGATTCTGCTGAATTGCTTGAGAAGGGAAAGACCCCCGGACCTAAAGCTGAACTTGACTTCTGGAGGGCCAGAAAAACAAACATACAAAGCATTAATGAACAGGTTTGTCCTTCAATTATTGTTTAACTTTTATATTGTATGAGCAAGCATAAATAATAACTGTGTTTATATATATATATATATATATATATTGCAATAAAATAAAGTAAATAATTTAATTTTGCAGTGTAATATTGCACTAAATAATTGTAAATCTTAGCTCCAGAATCCTGGTATTCAGAAGATGATGAGAATTCTGGAAATAATAGAAAGCAGCTATTTTCCATCATTCAAAGCTTTATCTGATGATGTTTTTAGAGGTATGTCTAATTACATTTTCTAGATTAATACAAATGTTGTTCTTCTACAGTAAGTCAATATTTTAAAAACAGAATTATTTTCCCCATGTAGCACAATGTATGTGTCAATAGCAATTAAGTGTATTTGTCCCATAGCTTTGCAGGAGGCCAAAGCTATAGACCTTCACCTTCAACCCCTCAGATCACTGCTGTCTCAACTAGAAGAGAATGAGTTCTCATCTCTCCATGCGCTCATCTCACAAGTCTTTCATGTGATACTGCTCATATGGACCCATTGCTCATTTTATCGTTCTCCTGCTCGTATTGTTGTGCTGCTGCAGGAGCTACTCAACCAGCTCATTCAGCAGGTAACACGCATGTGATGTTGCTTCCAATAAAAGGTTCCTGCAGTAGTTTAGTGTGTCGAGTTCAACACGAATCAATGAACCAAAGGTCATCCAGTTTACAGCTAATCAAGGTTAATTGTTCACAAAATCTATTTTAAAGTAACAGCAACTATCATTCACTGTCAGTTCTTTATATATTGGTCATTTTGAGAATGTATATCATCAGAATTGAGATTAAAATGTTTCTATTCGTCACATCTTTGCTCCAAATAGGCATCTTCATATCTTAGTGGAGAGGAACTGCTGAGAACAGAGACTGAAGATATCTTGGAGAAGTTGCAGACTGTAGTGAACATTTTTCAGTTTTGCAGGGAAACATTTAGGACTTACAGAGCAAAAGTGGCTGCTTTGTCCAGTTCTTGTGTGACACACAAGTGCTGGGATTTCCCTTTGCCTCTTGTTTTTACCAGATTTGATGTCTTCTTAGCTCGGGTTTCACAGATGAAGGTAAACTCACAGTATCATAATTCACTTCAATCTGTTCTAGTTTGTTTTGGGTATATAGAAAGAAATGTTAAACGTTTCTGTACTTTACTTTAACATACAGTATCTTTCAACATCATTCTCCTATTGAGCCAATATCTTCTGCAACAGCTCTATACATACTGTATATGCATATACAGACTACACAATTCAGCAAATTTTTGAAACGGATGATGTAATGCTTTCTGCTTCCAGGATTTTTTCTCTACTGTGCTGGAGTTCCAAAGGTTGGAGAAGCTGCTGTTTGGAGGACTCAGAGGAAGAGTTTACACTGAGCAGGTCTCTCTGCTTCACTCCGAGTTCCTCCAGCTCTGCAAAGTAATAAGAGATCGTGAATACAATCCTCTAGATTTGACTTCACAGGTATGATTTGGAATCATTTTGATCATAAAGTCTGTGCGTGAACTATAAACAGACCTCTTACTATATACCCTGATACATCACATAGAAACATTTTGAAGTTTTGACAGTATGTTGTCGTGTATGTGCAGACGATAACGCTTGATGATACCACTTGACTCTATAGTTCTCTGTAATATTTATTAGTATTATGGTGACTGTTTTGAAGACAACAGCAGGTTATCTTGCAAAGATATGGTCTATACAGCATAATACTTAAAGAGGGCAGAAGGCAACCTTTATTTTTCTTGCGTCAAAATTATTACCATCTATGATTGTCAACTGTATATATATTTTATTGTTAACACTTAAATATATTGTTAATACATGAGTTTATATTATAGGTTTGAGGTCATTAGCAGACTATTAAATAATGTTAATTCTGTTATATATAATGTTAGGTAATGATCTAATTAAAGTTGTCATGAACTGCTGGCACGCTTTTCATCTGGATAAGCTACAATGAGTATTTTAAAGTATTTGTTTACCCCAAAATAAAAATGATCTCACAATTTATTTACCCTCATATACCTTGTGTTTGCTTTGACTTTGTTTCCCTTCCGAAGACTTTCATTACCCACTTTAGTGTTTTGAATCTTTTGATGGGTGTATGCTTTTTAGAGCTTTAAAGGGATACCCAAAAGTGAAAATTCTGTCATGAATAACTCATCCTCTAGTTGTTCCAAACATGTTTACATTTCTTTATTTGGTTGAACACAAAGAGAGATATTTTGGACTAATGTTAGCAACCAACAGTTCTGAAGCGACGATGACTGCCATGGTAGGAAAAATTTAATTGTAGTCAAAAGTTTCCCAGAACCGTTCGTTTTCCTACAGTCCTCAAATTATCTTCTTTTGTGTCCAACAGAACCAAAAAATTACTAAAAATGTTTTCCTACTATGGCAGTCAATGGTGCTTCAGAACTGTTGGTTGCTAACATTATAAAAAAATCTCTTTATACATGTCTGGAACAACTAAAGGCTGAGTAATTCATGACAGAATCTTTTACCCTTTAACAGTTTGAGACAAATATTTTTTTGAAAAATCATATTTGTGTTCAGCTGAAGATAGCAAGTCATTAAATTAGTTGAGATTTTTCTAATTGGGGAGAATTAATGCTTTATCAGATAAATAGTACTGTATAGTTAATCCATTTAGACTTGTAACATCTTGTTGGAAGGATTTTGACAAAGACTACAAAAGTTTTCAAGAGAACGTGGCTGATTTCGATCGACGGCTGTCCCGTATTCTGCACTTGGCCTTTCAAGACTGTTCAGGCTTGGAATCAATTTTTAAAGTAAGATATTCAAATGAAATTGATTCAGTAGTTACCAATGGTTAAAAGTGACCTTAATCAGTTTTATCTGCATCTGTTTGAAGATGGTAGTATTGCTCAAACCCCTCTTGGACAGAGAGATCATAAAGGAAAACTTTACACCTAATTTCTCCAAAGTGATTCAGCTGTTTGAGGAGGAGCTGGACAGATGCAAACACCTGCTGGATTCACATCTTGAGCAGGTACAGTAGCTGTTTTACAGCGTGTTGTTGTTCCAATGCACAACTGACCTTGTATCGTTTAATTTCAGAAAAAGAACAACAAAATGAACCTAAGCAAGAACATGCCTGAAATGACAGCGACTCTGAAATGGGCAAAAAGGCTTAGAGAGAGAGTTCAGACCCCCTGGAAGAATTTCAAATTAGTTCTCAATATGTAAGTGGTTTTAAGTTTGTGTTTTTAATGGTACAAATCAATAGGTTTGACTAGTAGGAGGGTTATACATACATCTCTCACAGGCTCATGAAGGGACCAGAGACGAAGGTGGTCTATCATAAGTACATGGAGATGTCTACACGTTTAGATGAATATGAGAAGCAGGTCTATTTCAGCTGGTGTAGAGATATTGACCAGGTCTCCATGATAAACCTGGATCGACCCTTGATCAAAAGAGATCCAAGTACTGACCTGCTGTCAGTAAACATCAGTCAAGAGGTGAAGAACATAAGTAAAATGTATTAACAAAATGATGTGTCTCGGCACACTACATTCTTTTCGTTCGGTGTCATGTGAATGATGTTGATTTTTTTACCCTAGCTGATTGCTGTACTGAAGGATGTGAAGGAACTTATAATCCTTAATCAGACGAACATACCTTCTACTGCTATGAAGGTGTATGAAAATAAAGAGATCTTCTTTAATGTAAGTGAATTACTTATTTGTCTGCATGTTATCATAGATCTTGTTTGCCTTTTTCATTGGGAGTGTTTTGCTTGATCTCCATCAGAACCTTGGGAGCCTGGATTTGCTAGTGCAGTGGTACAACAAGGTGAAACAAACGGCCCTTGAGGCTGAGGCTCCTCTCCTGAAGAAAGAGCTGGAAACGATTGACCAGCAGCTCCATCGAGCAGAAACTGAACTCACATGGCAAGACCCGAGATGCTGGGACTACATCTGCATCCTGAAGGACACCATCTATCAGCTTGAGAGAAGACTTCAGAAAACTAAAGACAACGCTGAGGTCATGAAAGGTCTGATGAACGGATGGAGCAAACAACCAATGTTCTGCAGGAAGGACAGCAAGAAAGATACACTACTGCAACTTGAAGATAGAGAGGCAAGAGTAGCAAAAAGTTACCAGCACCTCAGAAAGGATGGAGCAACAATCCATAAGCTGTTACAGGTAAGGGAGTGCCATTTTTTATTAAACCCTATTATCTCATTTTTTTCGTAACTTTGCCGTTTACCTGTTTTATTCCCAGGAGAACATGGTCCTCTTTCGAGTGGATTGTTCTTCGGACATATGGAAAGCTTATCTGGAGTATGTGGATGATATGATAATAGAGGGTTTTTTCCGTGGTATCGCTGCTTCTCTGGAGTTTTTTGTTGATAATATGGGGGTGGCTGTGAGGCAAGCTCCGCTGTTTGAGGCTCAAATGCTGCTGATGGGATCTGAGATTACATTCAGACCATCTCTGGATCGAGATGTTGGAGATGGACTTTATGAATTGGTGGAGGGATTACTGGGAGATGTGTTTAAGATGTCTGCTCAGGTGAAGAGGGTGGCAGCTCACCTGGAGATGGAGGACTACCAGGTACTCACAGTTAAAAATAATATAATACATTTAATAAATAGGATAATCTAATAAATTGTCCAGTTTTTTTGCATATAGTTAAAGAATACACAAACAATGGGGAAAGTGATGACATTTGTGCTTAAACAACTAGAAGAAAATAACAGACAATTGAGTCCAACAGACAACATTGACCACAATACAAATCTTACAAATTTAACAATTTTAAAAGTATTTAAACTTTTTAAGTTTAAAGTTATAAAGTTATAGTTCGCTAGAATGAAATAATTTGTGTTGTTTTTCTTTTAAACATTCTCAGCTCATACTTGGATAACCCTGGTTTAATATTATTGCATTAGTTAGCACTTGAGTTTTGTAAAATAATTGTTTTTATGTCCATTCAGGCCGATGTCGAGAACATGATGGACCTCTTAGATCTCCGACAGGAAATTATGTTGAAAGTTGACAATGTCTTGAAGAAAGCCTTAAAATACCAGGAAGCGTATAACCGTTACGCTCCCCTGTGGCTTGATGACAGTGTTGAGTTTCTCAAGCAATTTCTTCTCTACGGTCATGCACTAACAGCTCAGGAGGTGGAAACATGTGGAGAAGATGCGTTTCCAGAAACTCCTCCTACCACGGAGCAGTTCAAAGAGCAGGTGAAACTTCACAGCTTTTAAAGCTTCTCCATACATATCAGTCATTGAAACATCACTATTCATTTTCCGTTCAAAAGATAATATAGATATCAGTCATTAAATAGTCTTCTGATAGTTGAGGCAAGTGCTTGTCTTGAGATGTTTCCTTTCAATACAGATTAATCATTATGAAGAAGTGCGTGCTGAGGTCAGCTCTTTGGAGGACTTGCAGGTGTTCGAGGGCTGGTTTCAAGTGGATATCCGTTCGTTCAAGATCAGTCTTTTAAACATAGTGAATAAATGGAGCTGGATGTTTAAGGAGCACCTGATATCTTACGTTACCGACAGGTGAAAGGCCTTTCTATAATGACATATTGTAGAAATCATTTCAATACTTTCCACTCCGAGTGCTTTCTTCCATCAATAAAAGTCATTTATTTCTGCGGGTTTGTAATCTGATGTTATTCAGTATCGGCGAGCTGGAGGACTTTATTATCCAGGCGGAATGGAGGCTTAAAGAGCCTATTCGTGGTGGAGACTACCAGTCTCTCGTGCAGGTCATGGGTTACCTGCTGGCTATCAGAAACAGGCAACTCCGTACGGATCGACTTTTTGAACCTATCAGTGATGTGGTGGATCTGTTGGAGCAGTATGGAGAAACCCTACCTGAGCGTGTTCACGCGCAACTTGAGGTGAGAGCCCGAGGCAAGACATGATTTGATGAGGTAATGATTTGATGGTGTAAGTGTGTAATCCACATAGGATTAATATATACATGTATGGTGTTTCCACATTGCCCATTTTGAACAACTGATATCGCTTCTCCTTTAACTTTTAATTAATTTGCAGTCTGCTATATAAATCACTCTGAAACCGAAAACATGATTGTCCTCTTTGTTAAAAGGTCCCAGACTGCGACATCGAGAAAATTATTCAGAGACCTATTTGTTATGTTTATGAGGAATCCAAGAGCCTTTCTAAGATTAAAAGTGGCTGAGCCTTTTAAACACATGACGTAAAAGCAATCATAAAGAATTCTAATTTGCCTAACGGTGGGTGAAGGTTCAGTTCTGAATGCTGGTTTTCCATCAATGCTAAATATATCATTTATATAATTAAGTATATATATATATACTATATCATAAATCACTTTCATTGTTTCAAAAAACACTTGTTTGTATTTTTTATGTATTTTTAATAAAAATGATCCATTGACTATTTTGCAAGATGTAAACAACACTGGTCCACTTCCTGTTTTTAATACTACACATGGGACAAAATACAAGCAGACAACATTTAAAACTGAATCAAAATGTCAAGTGAACATATTTAAAGGGACAGTTCACCCAAAAATAGAAATTCTGTCATCACGAACCTTTGAGATCTGTGTAAATTTGCGCCACCATTGACTCCCATAATAGGAATACTTTATAAATGTATTGTTTCTGTTGGTCACAAATGATGATATTTGAAACAAAGACATTTATACAGATTTGGAACAATTTGTGGGTGTGTAAATTATGAGATTATTTTTGGGAAACCTGTTCCTTTAAGACCAGGGCCAGATTTAGGGGCAGTGTTGTTTGCATCTTTCATAAAGGTCTACATGACAGGATTTGAGTTTAAAACATACTAAGATAAGCAAGGGCATTCCACTTTGTATCAGGAATTGCCGGAGAAGTGGAACTGCGTGAAGAAGTTGGCATGGACCGTGAAACATGAGCTCGCTCCTCTCCACGCTGTGGAAGTGGCCTTCGTCCGCAGGAAGTGTGTGGCCTTTGAGGTGAGCTTTTCTTATTTTATTTGAACCAAAATTGAATCTTGTTATGAATGTTCTTTTAAAATCAAGACTTAAGCTTTACGTATTGCCACTTTAGGACAAAAATGCGCTTCGGCTTCATGTCTCTCCTCTTTTTAGAAAAAGCTGAATCAGTATCGAGAGAGGTTCAAAACAGAAGCTCCTCTCCAGTTCGTCACAGAGAACCCATACACTCGCCTGGATAAAGTAAATGCGTTTTTTCTTTGAATTCAGACCAACCATTATTCCACAGTATTCATTTGCATATATTTGCATACATTCACATGAAATGACAGCTGTGATCATATGGTGCCATGTCTTCCCTTAGGTAATACATTAGAGTATGTTTGTGTATTAGTGTCACAGGGAGATTGTGATTTTAGAAGAAGAGATGGCAGATCTGCAGAGGTCCTGCAAGCTGTTTGAAGTGAGCTGCCCTGAATCAAAGCAACTCAAGCTGTGCCAGAGAGACAACACTGTTTTAAAACAACTCTGGGATCTGCTTCTGTGTGCTCAGGTCGGTCATTCTGTTCGGTTTTGTCCAATTTGTAATGTGGATATGATCATTATTAAACCACATAGATTCTCTACAAAGGTATTCTTATGCTAAGAAACATGCCATGCATTATAAACTTTTGTTTAAGTGGAATGTAATGTCGTGTCCTCACAGTCCACTATAGCAGTCTGGGCTGGAACCAAGTGGAGAGAGGTTATTGTGGAACACATGGAGACTGAACTGAGAAGGTTTACCAAAGTAAGATTGCCTGTGTTCTAGAAACCAGCATCCCAATTATCTAATAAAATATTTAACAGTTTAAGTTGACTATTCTGTTGTTTGTTTTTCTTTTTTGTGTTGAAGAACTGAATGGTAGTGTGTGGTATAGTGTTATCTATCAGCACTAGTGTTTTGAAACATCTAACTGTTTTTTTTTTGTCTGAACAGGAAATGCGGGTTCTTGATATAGAGGCCCGTGTTTGGGATGTATATTTGGGTCTGGATCATGTGCTCAAAAATCTGTTAGCTTCTCTCAGGGCTGTGACAGAACTTCAGAACCCGGCCATGAGAGACAGACACTGGGCCCAGTTGATCAGGACAACTGGGGTAAATGCAACGGTTATATTTAATAGAGCATAACACAATTCTTTCACTAAATCACATTTATTTTTGAATATATATACACCAAAATGTGTATTCACCAAAATGAATGAACACTGAATACATATTTCTATGCCATAGGTGGCATTTGACGCATTGGTCATTAAAGGAGCAGTTCACTTTAATATAATCCCCCATTGACTTTCCATTGTAATTTTAGTCAGTTTATTCCTACTATAGAAGGTCAATAGGGGCTTTTTTTAAAGTGAACTACTCCTTTAATATCATCAAGAAAATATTTAATATATTGTGTTCAAGACATTGCATACTTTCTTTTAAGTATTATTTAAAGCATTAATAATATGTAAACTTCTTATTGAATTATTAAAGCTTTAATAACTTGATTCATCTATTATTTGATACATTTCTGTACATTTATTTTCAATTTAGTTATTCTGTAATGTAAAATGATATTGAATTAATAATTCTGGTTTCTGTTTCATGTCAGGTGAAATTCAGTTTATATTAAGCTATTTAATTCGGAATGGTGTACATCCTTGAGTAGCATTCCTGGTTATGTTTGAATTCATATCATTCATCACTATATTCATCAGGAATATTAACACCTGACCTGTTCTATAAGGTTGACTTTGCCCTAACTGAAGAAACAACTCTTCAGGACCTTCTGGCTTTGCAGCTGAACAGATATGAGGATGTGGTGCACAGTACAGTGGGCAGAGCAGTCAAAGAGATGTCCACTGAGAAGGTTTTATCTTACATCCCTTCCAAACCTTTGTTTGCTTCTATACCTGTTCTGGAAATGTTTTATTACTTGTATTTTTAAGGTTTTGTCAGAAATTACTCAGATGTGGGAAAGGATGGAGTTGTCTTATGGAGATCATTACCGCACCGTTACACCACTTCTCAAGTGCAGCGATGAACTTATAGAGCGTCTGGAGGAGAGTCAGGTACCAAAACGTCACATAAAATTAGGCAAACGGTTTATCTCAGAATAACGCCTAAATGCTATACTCATAATAACATGTTTACTCAGCTTATCAGTAATGTTAACAAGCTGTTGCTTGGCAAAACAAGCTTGGTGTGGCCAGAGCGTTTATCTCTTTCTCTGAGACCGTCCCACCGTGTGGAGGAGAGCCATCTCTCAATGTCAGCCGCCTGTATTCAGACATCAGATTTATAGAGACCACACATTGCTGGCTTTGTTATCACGCTACATGTGTAAAGGGCCAAATCTGGCCAAACACGTCACTGTTGACAATGAGTCTGCTGTCTGTTCAAAAGCGGCCCCTTTACACACACATGGCTGAAAATAGTAAAGCCAACAGAAGGACACAACAACATGGTAGCTGGGATGGGAATAGCCAAACCATAAACCTTTTTTTTAACACAAATGGTAAACTTCAGTCATGAAGTGATGTAATATAAAGACTGAGGTCTGTTAATATCATGTGCCATGCAAGAAAAGACATATTTGATAAAATATTTGCCAAAAAAAGACCATCAGATTTTCGGAACACAAATAAAGATAGTCAGGACATCGTTCAATTGGTCCATTGGCTCAATTGAATTTCTTTAAAGTGACAAGAATGCTTTATGTGCAAAAAACAAACCAAAATAATATCTTTAATCGATATATTCTACTCTGTCTTGTCAGTCTATGGTGCACATTTGGTTTGTACGGTTGGTGCAAGTCTTGAAGTCAGAAAAGTGCAAGTCTTTCTCAATATGGGAATCATCAGACATTTTGCGAAGATCAGCTTATATACAGCGTGCGTCTGCTTGTTAACAGAGATATACGCTTCCGGGTTGTCAGTCATATCGAATGCGCATGTGTCGAAGTGCTCTCGTGAACGCGCAGTAAAAAAGGAAACACAATTTTGATATGAACCCTTCCTTTACGTTCATAAGGTTCATCATGCACATAGTTATAAAGTGTATACTGTATATCATAAATTACATTTATTAAGAGTTAAGCAATATTGTATGTAACATCTAGGAAAGCTGCTGACTTTATCTTTCTGTTTCTCTGTCAGGTGCAACTCCAGGTTTTACTGAACACTAAGCAAGCAAAGTTTTTCCACGAGCAGGTGTCTGCTCTTCAGGTCCAGCTGATTCATGCTGACTCAGTGCTGGTGCTCTGGCTGGAGGTTCAGAGGACCTGGGCTCATCTGGAGAGCATCTTCATGGGCTCTCAAGACATTTGTTTGCAGCTGCCAGAGGAGACGCGAAAGTTCAGTACCATCGATTCAGACTTCAAGGTTTGATTGGTTTTAGCTTTTTTTATTGATTTGATTTTTGTATGGCATGTTTTTAGTTAAAGATCGCGTATCACGGGCAGTTTCTGCCATTCTCATATCTCAATCTTGAGTACCTATACAGTAGTATTGCAAACGTCGTATCGTCGAAGAGTATTTAGTTTGACCAAATTTATAAAAGAGAGATACAGCTGTACCATTATTTCCGGAGAAACACGTGCTGCATCTTGATGCATCATTTGTTGGCTCGTGGGCGGGCTCTTTCTTTCACCATACCGTGCTTTTTTCCGGGAGATTGGCCAATAAAAAACGAACAGTTGGAGCACTGGGGGAGTGTTATCAAGTACAGAAATACTAGGTCATACGTCCAACTCGTTTTTTAACCAATTGACCATGTTAAGCATGAGAAGCCAGCACGTTTAACAGTGTAAAGAAGTCAGAATCCATGACATTGCACACGATACCCGATCTTTAAGCTTATTTGAATGAAGTATGAAGTAAAACTATGCAATATTAATAGATTTCATTATCACTACAGGGAGAAAAAAGGAAAATGATTTAGCTAGGTTAGCTGGTTACTAAATCTAAATAATAAAATTGGAAACTTTTTCTTTTCTTGCATGTTGATGTGCTTGTGTGAAGGAACTAATGTTCAAAAGTGCAAAAACCCAAAATGTAATTGCTGCCACCAGCAAGCCCAATCTTCTACAGATACTTGAAGATCTGCAAAAAAGGTTTGTAAAATCTAAAGTTAAATTCTAACATATAGAAGGTTTGCATAGTTACACGCTTAAGATGAATGCACATAGATTTTTGTTGGTTTTATTGAATTTGTTTTAGACTGGCTGTTTGTGAGAAGGCTTTAGCCAAATACCTCGAGACAAAGAGAGTGGCTTTCCCCCGATTCTATTTCCTGTCTTCAGCAGACTTACTGGACATCCTTTCCAAGGGCCGACAGCCCAGACAGGTACTGCTTCAATAGTTTGTATTTAATTGTCTTTAGAAAACGAACATTTGAACACGTTGAATTAGTTTCAAAAGTTGAGTTACTTTCACATTGCTCTAATTATACAGTAAAGCTCATTTCATATTACAGTAATCCATACAGTAAGGTCAACTACAAACTATTCTGGTATTTGTAATAATGATTACTGAGATTCATGGAAATATATTTTACATTGAACCACACTTCATCATTTCTCTTTTCAACGGTGCGGGGCAACCTTTATCTCCACGATTAAACTTTTTCATCAACATGCTGATAATTCCAAGGCCAGTGTTTCTCTGTGAAATATCATTACGGTAAAAAAAGTTCTACACTTGGATTGATTCTGACCCCCATCACCTCTGTCTCTGAGCTGATCCTCCCACAAATGTGCCGCTTTTCTCCTGAAGCGCTCAACCAGAAGAGTGTCAGAGTGCTTCATCTTCTCATTGTACCTCGGTTATAATACGTATTGCAAATGTATTCACAATCATATTATTATCTATGAATATGCCTGTACTTAACCATACATGACTCTGTAGATTGATTCGATTATACACTCGATGCTGTACATCATATATTGTTCTGTGAAAATGTTGCATCACGGTTCACTGCTTTTACAGGTGATCTGTCACCTCGGTAAGCTGTTTGACAGTATGACTGATCTGGAGTTTTCTGACGGGGAGGAAAAAACCACAACAGCGGTTGGGATGTTCAGCAGAGAGAGGGAATATGTTTCCTTCTATTCGCAATGTGACTGCGATGGGCCGGTAAAATCCATGTTTAAATCAAATAAACATCAAATACAATTGGTTTCAATAGGTTTATTTAATAGGCCTTTAATAGGTTGATTGAAATTTGTTTGAAATGATTAAATTTATTTAAAGGTGCAGTGTGTCATTTTTGTGCCACCAGTGACCCAAAATAAAATACAATATATACAAATATGATTATATATAACAAATCAAATATAATTATATATAATATTTAAAATATAATATTTTTAACATATTAAATTGGATAAACAATTATCACATTTATAAATATAATTACAAGATTTCTTTGTCTGTTATGGAACTTCACTTGAATGTGACATTCATTGTGAGGTTTTCCCAGTATCTTTGAACAGTTTAAACTGGAATTATTTATAATTTTGTAGATATTTGACTCATAAAACATAATAACATAACTATAAGTTCCTTACAAATTCAGCACTTTTCTCTCAGGTTGAGCTCTGGCTGACTCGTCTGGAGGACGTGATGAGAGAGGGACTGAGGAGGCACGTAGCTGAGGCGGTTGCTGTGTACGAGGAGCGATCGAGGGAACACTGGATACTTGAGCTGCCCGCTCAGGTGGTCCTCACCGCCTCCCAGATCTGGTGGTCCGCAGATATGAATCTGGCATTCGAGCGGCTGGCCGAGGGGTTTGAGACGGCACTCAGAGACTACAACAAGAAACAGGTCAGGACACAGTCTCCTTAAATACAGACTGACAGAATGTAATTCAGTGTAAATCTGTGGTTGTCTTTTATTTGATTTTATATGCCATCATGTTTATGTTTTCATGTTTCCAGCAGGTATTGTTTTTAACATGAAAATGCCTTCTTCCAATAAAAATGAGTAGTGTATCTGCTTGTTGTACTGTATATCTCATTTAGAGTCTGAGAGTTTTCATTTTCAAACCAGTGAGACTAAAACAAATAGAATAGCTTCATAATTATAAATAAATAATTGTATTTGCTTGTTACAAACTTTCAAAGCCAATTTCACAAAAAGATTGAGCCAGTTAGGTCACATGAGGTATCGGTCTTTGTTATCGGACCATTTGTACGAATACATGGGCATAGTATTGGGCCGATACCGATACTGGTATCGGGGCATCCCTAGATTATCAGAAAGACGCCATAATGAAGCCCCTTCCCTATATGTAACATTCACTGGCATGAACGCAAATCATGCGAATTCACACGATTTAGCCACCTCATAAAATAGTTACAAATTAGATCGTTGGAAATACACTTTTTGATAAATGTTATATGGCAACAGCAGCATGAAGCTGGTATACTCCTACGAGACTTCCTAATTTAAAGCATATATACTAATGATAAAGCTTTTGAAAACACAGTCCTGCTTCTTCACTGTGAGTATGATGAAGTAAACAGCGCAGATCTGTGTGACTGCCACAAGTCCGTCCGCATCGTCCCTATGGCATCGGGCCCTGTCATCAAACGTCGGGAAGGTTAGCGAGTCCTTGGCAGCCGTTTGAATAATCTGCCTCTCTCCCTTCAAGCCCGTGATTGGAGTCGCTGCTAGACAGCCTGAGGTGATAAATGCAGTACAACCTAAGCTGCTTTTACACCAAATACAGGGAGGAAGATTACATCTCATTTGCCTGTCTGTGACAGGGATCCACAATATCGCGTCTTAACTGCCTCCCCCCGACCCGCACGCGTGTTGACCCACCACTCTCATTTAAAGATGTGCACACGCAAAAACACGCCAGCTGCCTGATCTCATTCACAGTCGACCCGTCTTACATACTCGCACGCAGACACTCGCAGTACCCCAACATTGATAAATGAGCTCGGTGCTTATTTGGCCTCAGAACTAGAATATATGACCTCGCTCCATAAACATGCCGGGGGGGATGGTCCCTGATGAACACATGACCCTGAGCCCCTGTCACTATAGTCATTACCATCCACTTCTCTCTGGCACGTAAATTGATATAATTACTGTAAGCAGGGGCCACAAAGCTCACTGTATGCTCTCATAGGCCATCATTGTGCCCTCATAAACTGGAAAATATCTGCTTTACTTCATTCAGATCGCCCAGCTAAACTCCTTGATAAACATGTTATTGGGAGAGCTGAAGCCCAGTGACAGGCAGAAGATCATGACCCTGTGCACCATTGATGTTCATGCTAGGGACGTGGTCTCGCAACTCATCGCTCAGAAGGTTGGGTCATGCTTACTTCTTTACATACATAATCATAATGTTGACTGTTGGATGTTCTGCTTCCTTGTTTTAAATATTGTTTGGTACTTGTGGTTTTAGTCAACATTTTAAATTGACATGTAGTAATTGATCAGCTACTTCAATTTGGGGAGGTTAGAATGTTGGTTTACTTAATAACGGCAGTAAGATTTTTGGTACACTTTATATTAAGTGATGACCAAAGTGACGATATTTGCTTATTTAGTGTGATTCATTGGCAAAAAGGGTGATCTTAAAACAACAAAATAAGAAAATAATAGATCAATTTGACCAATAATGTTTCATGACAATATTGTTTTCATGAATTATTTTGGCCATGTAGTTGTGTAGTGAATTCTGACATTGTGACAGCCCATGAATGTTTCAGAGAACTTTGAATAAATGTTTAAAGCCGTCTTAACCCAGGTGAGCAGCGCTCAAGCATTTGCCTGGGTTTCTCAGCTTCGTCACAGTTGGGATGAAGAGCAGAGGCATTGCTTCATTAACATCTGTGACGCCCAATTTCGCTATTCCTATGAATACCTCGGCAACACACCTCGACTGGTTATTACACCCCTCACGGACAGGTAACAGACAGCTATTGGAAACTGCATTTTTTGGTAACACCTTGTAATAATTGATGCAGTTTAATCATTACCAAACATTGAATAAAAATGAATGAATTAACATCAACACATTTTTTTAAACTGATATTCTAAACAATGAGTGAAATAAATATTTGGTAAAAATTTCACTCAAATGAGGACTGGGATCATTCCCACCACAACCAATAATATACTTCAATCCAAACTTACTGTGACCATAATTTATATTGTTTAGCCATTACTGAACATTAATTTATTTAAAGAGACAACCACAACCAATCATTTTGCTAACAATATTGTTTCTTCTAAACTTAGTCAACAAGAATAAAAATGTCAGTGAGATAAAATGTGATATACATGCTTAAGATTAAAATATCGATGTAAATATAACATAATGTCGATCTGTAATTTTGTCAAATTATGCATACACAGAAAAAATATAACAGATAACTAATTATATTTATGACACATATTATACTAACACTTTCTCACAATGGTTTTTGACGTTTACGTTGTTACTGTTTGAAATGCAGGTGCTATATAACCCTCACTCAGTCCCTGCACTTGACAATGAGCGGCGCTCCAGCGGGACCAGCTGGTACAGGAAAGACTGAGACCACTAAAGACCTGGGCAGAGCTCTGGGGATCATGGTCTATGTCTTCAACTGCTCTGAACAGATGGACTACAAGGTAAAGTCACTCGCACACATCGGCCTTTAATTGGTGTATTCTCAGTTCAGCTGAGCTCATAATGAATATAATTACTTTGCAAAAAACCATTTGACCTCATTGAAAGAGATCAATGACTGATCTCTTTAAAACTTCATCACATACTTACCAGCACTGTTAGTTCAGTTGTTCCGCTAAGCATTTACTCATTGGGGTGTTTTCCTGATCAGTGATGTTTTTCAGTCCATAGGGAACATCTTTAAAGGTCTAGCAGAAACTGGAGCCTGGGGCTGCTTTGATGAATTTAATCGGATCGCTGTGGAAGTTCTGTCAGTGGTAGCAGTACAGGTGAAGACCATACAAGATGCCATTCGTAACAGGAGGAAGAGGTGAGTCGTGTACCGTTTAGTTGTACACAAAATGGGTTTTAATTATGTCAACAAGTTCCACATAACTGGATTACGTTGAAACATTATCTACAGTATTTCAGTAAACTTAAGATACTTACATAAAGTTATTGCAATATTGTTTAGTTGAATCTGATCAAGAGTCTTGCTTTTGTTTTAAATCATCAACTTGTTCAAGTTCGATTATGCTTTAATGTATATTTTACATTAAACTAATATAAAAACCAATTTTAACCGATTAGATTATTCAATAAAGACATTCAGCAACATTATTTAATTTAGAAAATATATGGCAAACTCTTCCAAATATAAAAAATATTAAAGTGTTTCTTTTTACCAAAAAAAGCATAAAATAATACTTATTTAAGAAATTAACCTCCAAAATGCTGTCGTATGCAAAGCATTTTGGGAAATATAAGTCCTCAATTGTACAATTTTATGTTAACACAGCACAGCTCCTTTATGTTGACCCAACATGAATGGATTACGTTACATGACTAAACATCAAAAATCATGTTGTGACCAAATGTTCCAAAAGTTGTGTTGATTAAACTTAAGCAAGTCAATTGGACGAGCAGCAAAAGTCATTTTTTCTGTGTAGATTTTTACAATGGTTAACAAGAATACTCTTGGAAAAGTGATCTTCTGTTTTATTGTTCTGCAGGGTTTTTTTCCTAGACGAAGAGATAGGCTTGAAACCCTCTGTTGGGATCTTCATCACGATGAACCCTGGATATGCTGGAAGAACTGAGCTGCCAGAGAACCTCAAAGCTTTATTCAGGTACAGCTTGATTCAAATAAAGCAGAATTTCAGAAACATACTGTACAAACCAGCATATAGTCAAACTTTAGTGGAAAGTTCTTTTTCTTAATGCTAACACAAATGTTGTTTTCTTCAGGCCATGTGCCATGGTGGTTCCTGACATGGAGCTGATCTGCGAGATCATGTTAATGTCTGAAGGATTTCAGAATGCTCAGGTTCTAGGGAGGAAGTTCATCGCTCTCTACAGGCTCTGTAAGGAGCTGCTCTCTAAACAGGTACAAACATCCATAAACAGTAAAAATGTTGGGTTTAACCCATCATTGGGAAAAATTGGACAAACCCAATTGTGGAGTTAAGTAAACCCATTTTCTTTATTTTTGACTCAACAATAAGTTAAAACGACCCAACATATTTGGCTGAAACAACCCAGCATAGGTTCATTTGTGACCCAACTGTTGAGTTGATCCATTTTCGACCCAACTTTTTGTTGAAATAACCCAGCATTTTTTAGAGCGAAGCCGCAGTTCAGGAAAACCACTTGTCTTTGTTTATATCTATATACTCAACATTCTCTTCGTTGTAGGACCACTATGACTGGGGCTTGCGGGCTGTCAAACCTGTCCTGGTGGTTGCTGGGGCTCTCAAAAGAGCAGATCGGACTAGACCAGAAAACCAGGTGAAGAATAATCAATGTACTGCATATATTACGAATTTAACCCAATTTAGACGCCATTGCGTAACAGGAGTTGTTTTTTAATGTAGGTGTTAATACAGGCGCTGAGGGATTTCAACATGCCGAAGATCGTTTCGGAGGATGTTCCGGTGTTCCTCGGCCTCATTCGAGATTTGTTTCCTGGCGTAGAGGTGGAACGGTGGACTGATGCTGAGTTTGAGCAAAAAGTCAGACAGACGAGTTTACAGCTGAAGCTCCAACCTGAAGACTCATTCATTCTCAAAGTGAGAAATTGTCTGCAGTACACTATTGTCATCAATCTTAAGGCATCACTTGTTTAACATCTAATTTTATTGCTTTTATAATATTAATAAATGGAGGTGGTGCAGCTTGAGGAGCTTCTATCGGTTCATCACTCAGTGTTTGTAGTCGGTAATGCTGGAACAGGGAAAAGCCAGGTCAGTGTCACGCGCCCCAATCTGGATTGAACTATGTAAATCTATCACCGATTTTGAATAAATCCTACAATAAATCATGTGATATGTGTATTTACGTCTACCCCAAAAAGATCCTGAAAACTCTTCACAAAACCTACAGCAACATGGGAAAGAAGCCCATCTGGAATGATCTGAACCCGAAAGCAATAAGCACTGATGAGCTGTTTGGATTCATCCATCCAGCCACTAGGGAATGGAAAGATGGTACAGCATGCAGCGTTTTGTAGACTTACTAAACTTTCATTGACCTGATCCTGTCCAATTCATAGCACATAACTTACACTTTAGACCTGAGATGCATTATTCTTGCTGAGACTTTCAGATTGTAAATCTGTTCATCTGGCAGGTTTATTGTCGCATTTCATGCGGGATCAAGCCAGTAACTCTCACCCGGGGCCGAAGTGGATTGTCCTGGATGGAGACATTGACCCCATGTGGATTGAGTCTCTCAACACTGTCATGGATGACAACAAGGTATCGATATACAGTTTGTCTGTGTTTTTATTGACATCTGCATTGTCTGCTCGGTTGGCACATTAAGGCGCATCATTGGTCCACTTTATCAGATTGTATGTAAATAAATTCAGAGAGGGACTCAGTATGTAGCAAGTTTCTATCCAGCTCAATTGACCAAAAAGGTAATCCAGGGGGCCTATGATGTCGTTATTCAAATTATTTTAGGCATCAGAAGCGTTACGTGTGTAATGCTACACAAACACCAGCATCACATCTCACACTGTGGATTTATTTAGCAACCAATTAAATATCAATGTTGCTTTTGTGGCATTGATTTTGTACACGTTTGCAGGTTCTTACTCTGGCAAATAATGAACGCATCCCTCTCACGCCCTCCATGAGGCTGATGTTTGAGATCAGCCACTTGAAATACGCCACGCCTGCCACTGTGTCCCGTGCTGGCATCCTGCACATCAATCCTCACGACCTGAGCTGGCACCTGTGAGAAATCCACTTCATTCATTTTCAGACAAGAGTGTTGAAATTACAAACATAGTCTTTTCGATCCATATGTGAATAGCTGCTCTTTTTTTATTCTTGTGTAGATGCGTCGCGAGCTGGATCGATCGTAGGAGAACACAAACGGAGAGAGCACATCTGACCATTCTGTTTGACAAATACGTCCCACGCTGCATTGAAAAAATGAAAAGCTCCTTTAAGACAATCACTCCTGTTCCTGAGAACAGCATGGTTCAGGTAGACCGCACACACACACAACACTCAGTCATATATATAGTTCAGTTTTCAGATTTGTTCAGATGACTCTTTCTGCCTTTCTCAGACCCTGTGCTCATATCTGGATTATCTGTTAACCCCCAAGAACATTGCAGCAGACTCACCACGAGACGTCTATGAGATGTTCTTTGTGTTTGCCTGTGTGTGGGCCTTCGGTGGAGCCACATATCATGATCAGGTATTTGTTGTGTGTGTTTTTTTTCGTAATTCCCCAAAACATTCATAGTGGAAAATGAAACATTCTGTATGTTTCAACAGGAACAAATGCATTTTTGTATTATATTTGTGTGATGTTTACCAGTCCAGTATTAAAGGGAAAGTTCACCCCAAAAATTTAAATTGATTTCAAACCTGTATGACTTTCCTCCAACATAAAATAAGGTTATTTTTAAGAATGTTGGTAACCGAACAATGGCGGTACCTATTGGTTTTGTCGAACGGTGACCGGCGCTGTTTAGTTACCAACTTTCTTCATAATATCTCCTTTTGTGTTCTGCATCATAAAGAAAGTCATACAGGTTCAAAATGACAAGAGCAAGGCTGAGTAAATGATGACAGAACATTCATTTATGGGTAAACGTTTAATGTACGCAACGTATTGTATTCTCCAGTCTCTTCCTGCTTTTTCTGTTCTCACAGCTCCACGATTATCGGGCCGAGTTCAGTCAGTGGTGGACCAAAGAGATGAAGACTGTAAAATTCCCTGCGCAGGGTTCTGTGTTCGACTACTACTTAGATCCTCGCTCCAGGCGCTTCCTGCTGTGGACCGACAGGGTCCCCGCGTTTGAGATGGAGCCCGATACACCCGTACAGGTGAAGCCGGATTATGTAGTGCAGGAAGAAGTTTGACGTGAAACTACTCTTCTTACTTTCTGTTACCTGCAGAATAACATGATGTGAACGTACTCTTTTATTTTTTGTCCTTTCCTGAGAAAATCCCCCCCCCCTCTCTCACAGAAAGCCACTTTAATTTCAGAATAATGGCATGCTAATTTAGTGCAGTTAGAGTGGGTCACTGAACAGATACAGCGAAAACAACATGAGCTGAACCTGCAGTCAGAAGAGTTTTGGATCTGATTACCGCTCAGAGTTATCACACTTGTGTGTGCCCATTGTCTCTACAACAGGGTTGCCATAGTAATGAACCAGACATACAGGTTTATCGTGTCTCTGTGTGAAATAACTGCTGTTTGAAAGTTCATGAAAGTTCATTTACAGCGTTCTTTGCAAAGCCTTGCACAACTTTCTTCTGAAACATTTATCGATAGGGCTAAAAATGACTTGAATGATCAAATATCATTGTGTGATTTACTCTGACTACAGGCTGTGTTAGTTCCTTCGGTGGAGACGGTCAGGCTGCAGTATTTTATGGACATGTTGCTGGAGGCATCTCAACCTCTCATGCTGGTCGGTGGAGCAGGCACAGGAAAGTCTGCTGTGGTCCGAGACTTTCTGAAGAGACTGCCAGAGAGCTTTATGACTGCAAACGTGCCCCTTAACTTCTACACAACAGCATCCGTGCTGAAAAGTGAGTGTGAAAGTATACCGTTCTTCACATTTCTCTATAGAGACCTGCTCCTATATGTGTAGAACAGCACCTCCTTGTGGTTCATATGCTGATTTTCTCTTCGGCTGTGATGTGTACATTTTAGGATCCTTAAAACCAGCTGCTTGACACTGCTTAACACAAGCTGATGGGCTAATAACAAAAAAGAATGAATTATAATATAAAACTCATCATATTAAAGTAATGAACTGGTTTATTGAGGTATAAGTAAAAAAGAACTGGTTTTGTTTACATTTATTTGTTAAAATATGCCGTAGTGTTGGTCAAAGTAGTGAACGGTATTTATTTAGGTTAATATGGTGAAAGAAATGGTCGAGTTTATTAATATCCGAGAAACAAGAACAAATCAGCCGTCACTAAAAACGGACATCCATTGGTTAAATAAAGTTAGAAGATTGTCTATATTTGATGCGATCATGGGTTGAAACAAAGTGAGGCTTTGCTTAAAAATATATTTTTCATTTACTTCATATTTTAATCTCATCTGCATGGTTTGCCACTATTCAAATGTTACTATGTCACTTTCGAACTTCGTCTTGCTGTTATTGTCAGAGGTGATGGAGAAACCTCTTGAGAGGAAGGCTGGTAGATGTTATGCTCCCCCAGGAAACAAGAGACTCATCTACTTCATTGATGACATGAACATGGCCGCTGTAGACGGTTATGGAACGTCTCAGCCGCACGCTCTCATTCGCCAACATCTGGATTACAAGCACTGGTTATACATCCATCTCATTTTATTTGAGTTAAAAGAGATTTTAGTAGTCGGACTGCATTATAACACCATATTTTCCATTGTTTGCAGTTATGACAGCCAGAAGTTAACTATGAAGGAAATACACAACACCCATTACATCGCTTGCATGAATCCAACATCAGGCAGTTTCACAATTAACCCCAGACTTCAGGTATTTATTCTTCTTTTGTAGGAGTTTTTTTATTGTGCCAGGAGCATAGTTAAAAGCTATTAAAAATGTAATTCCTGAAGTTGAGGAATTAAAGGAAAGGAGATTTTTTAAATGACACACCACATGGTGTATTCTCAACAATGCTAGATTAAACATTGATGATAATAGTGATTAAACAAAAATGATAACTGTGCAAATTAATTTTATTTTATACAGTATGACACGAGCGCGGTGAATACCATCACTCACTAATCTTAACCTTCATCTTCATCAGAGGCATTTTACAGTATTAGCGGTCAACGCACCCAGCGGTGAGACCCTCTGCTCCACCTTCGGCTCTATCCTGAGCCTCCACCTGCAGAGGTTTCCGTTCAGCCCAGGTGTGGTGAGGACTGGTCCAGCGGTGGTGCAGGCAGCTGTAACCCTCCATGACACCGTGCTCCGGCACTTCCTCCCCACCTCCAATAAGTTCTACAGCGTCTTCAACTTGTGTGATCTCTCCCGGCTGTTCCAGGTAAATATTTCCGTTATTTAGCAAACCTACGGTAGTGTTTGTTTTTGTGCACAGCCGTTGATTGTGTGCATGTGCATCTAGGGTCTCCTGTTCTCCAGACCTGACTGTGTTAGACAGGGAGAAGATCTGGTTCGCCTTTGGATTCATGAATCCAGCAGGGTGTATTCTGACCGCTTTTCTGAAGCGGACGATTTGCAGCTGTTTTTAAGGTTGCAGACAGACATTGTGCGACAGATATCTGAGGTAAATAAGACAAACTGCTGTTTATGTTATCTGATTTGTATTTATATATTTCATTATTTGTTTAATAGTGTTTGGGTAGGTGGGACCCTTATTCAAAAAAGGTGATGCTCAACATCAGACCTTTGTGAAAACCAGGGAAAGTCTCAATTTTATTCTGAGATAACAATAATTAAAGTTAGATTTTAACCATTCATTTAATTATTATTAAGTATTATTCAATATTAAAGATGTCAAGGTTATATTTCACAGAATGGTTTTAACATTATGTGGGGTGTTTTAAAACAGAAAATAGTAAATGATTGGGTCACATTTATTAAAGAGGTAGTTCACCCAAAAGTGAAAATTCCGTTTCATTTTCTCACCCTCTTGTCATTTTTAACCTGTATAGCTTCTTTCTTCTGGAGAACAAAAAAGAAGATATTTTTATGAATGTTGTAAACTGGCCCCCATTCACTTGCATTGGTGTCTACACCAGACGCAACACAGCACGACACACCTCATCCAGTGTGGACAAAATGTAAAATTATAATGCGTTCTAATGCGTGCTATTGTCTTTTGTCGTGCCGCGTAAGATTTACATGTACATTTTTCTTTTAATACAAATTCTACAAAAACAACAGCAACAAACAAATAGCATCTTTTACAAAAAAAATTATTCAAGAAAGCAAAATGACAATACATTTACTATACTGTATATGTATCTTATATTTGGTCTAAATTAAAAATCTTTATAGGTATTTTTACATACATTTAAATATTGTATTGATTAATATTGTATTATAACTAATAATGCTGTGGGTTGACCCTTTTATTTTTACATATACATGTATTTATTGAAATATATGTTAAAATATAGGGATACGTCATTATCAATATTAAGATAATTACAGTATTTTCTATTTTGAATATAAATAGCTTCTGATAAATGTACATTTATTCAAGTTCATAATAAATGAAGTTATACAGTATAAAATCTGAAGAACTTCATTTTTAAATAAAAGTCTTTGAAACAAAAAAATATTTTTATAAAAAGTGGCCACAATAATTAAAAGACCTCAATTACAGAAAAACTTTTCTGAATGCAAACATCCACAACTAAGTATCCAATATCTGCCACTAAAATTCAATATTCTTCCAAAACAAATAAATATTGTACATAATAACCACTAATATCCATAAATATCTTATATGGTCCCAACATCCCTGTTGGTATCTAATATACAATTAATAATACAAACTAGCCTGCTTTCTGAAGCTATTAAAAGATCCTCCCTATCGCTCTTCATCCAGACTTTCCATTAACTAATCTGATTTCAATATCATTCACTTTCAATCACTTAATCAATTAATCCGTTTCCTTTTGTATATCTCCTATAGGAAATGCATGAGGAGGCAATGTTGCAGGAGCCTCTCATATACATACACAGCACAGTGAGGTCTGAAGAATCTTCTTACAGACCCGTGAGTGGATGGGAGCAGCTCAACTGTATCCTCAATGAGGCTCTGGACAGCTACAATGAGCTCCACTCTGCTATGAACCTGGTGCTGTTCCAAGAAGCCATGCAGCACGTGTGAGTGCTCCATCTGTAGTATTTGCTTTTTCAATACAGATCTACTGTATCTGCACACATTGTTTTTTCAAACGATTTCTGCAGGTGTCGGATCAGTCGCATCCTAGCGTGTCCTTCAGGCCACGCCCTGCTCGTAGGGGTGGGCGGCAGTGGCAAACAAAGCTTGACCCGCCTTGCTGCCCATCTCTCCAACATGGACGTGTTCCAGCCCACCTACAGCAAGGGCTACAGCATACAGGACCTAAAGGTAACTCGCTAGACTCTGACCGCACGATACAATCAATGAAAAACTGAATAGGCGACGCAGACACACGCTACAATGATATTGTGATATTTTAGTTAACCACATCAACTGCCCAAACCCTCGAACCCGTCGCTGCTGTGAGGTGAAGATGAATCTAAAACGGCGATGATTCATCACCAGAGATCAGGCTTTCTTTTAGACAACACTTTTCCTGATCAATACCCCGTCCGGCTTCATCGATCTCATTTAGTCCTGCCCGGATGCAATGGGGAGTAATTGCCAGATCCTATTAAAGAACCAAGGCAAATATTTCAATGCCCTATTGATGAGACCGCTGCTATCATTTCATTCATCAGTGTGTGGTAAATCTGAGGCCAGTTGGCCGAGCTGCATTGATCTCTATACACCCGTCACCGACTGTTTGATGCCCTCTACACATAATCACGATATGACACTTATCCTGGGTTTCTATGCATATCATCACTGCCCTTCCAAATCTGTTTCTAAGGAAATAGATGAAACACAGTTTATGGGTTAGATCTGCAAAACCCAGCGAAAAGCACGAAGGGGGACTAATAATAATGATTTAAAAATAGTAATACATGATAAATTATCGGCCGATAAACGGTCATTTTTAATGTTATCGGAACCAGCCGATAATAAAAGTGTAGGCCGATATATTATAGCCGATAAATAATGAATCATTTCCTCTGGTTGCACCACTTCAGCTGCACGCTGCTGACTGCGGCCAATACATCTTTTTTATACTTCTAGTGTTCAAGAATTATCGGTTAGCATTATTGGCCAAAATTTATCGACCATATCTGTGCATCGCTACAAAAAATGTAAACCACGAAATATAGAGAATCAAAGTTTTATGAGGACAGCAGCGTATACGCTACCATTCAAGTTTTGAAACACTTGACTGAAACGGTTCTCGTGTTCTGAAAAATGTTTGAAATACTTAAGTTGCCACATTTATTTTTTCTATTAATTAATTTCTTTCATTTGTATTTATTTTTAAAACATAATATAATAACAAAACATATATATATATATATATATATATATATATAAATATAACAGTTTTATATTTGTCCTATAGTAACAATTGCATTATTGAATCGTTTTAATGAGTTTACTACTATTATTCTACTATTTATCATAAAACAAACAATAATAATAATAGATAACTGCTTCAAAACTTTTGAATGATAGTGTATGTGAAGTTTGATACTTTGACATACTGAAGAAATTTTGATCTTTAGCTCGTCGTTTTGGAATTTTAAGGTCATTTCTGACTTTTTGGTTGTTGTCAAAATTGGGTTATTCGCATATTCTTATTCATTGACACCTTATCTACATTATGTGATGTTTTTTCCTTATGTTGTGTACATTTTGGGACTTTTTTAGGAAACAGAAAGGATTTATATACAGGTTTTAATCTAGAAAGTAAAATGGAATGTAAAAAGTTTGAAGCTTGGCATCTCAAAACTGCTCCGAATGCAGATAGAATGCAAAGCCTTCCCATTAGACAAAATTTCGCTTTAATTCATTTATAATATATTGAATCTTATTTACCTTTTCATAGTTGGGATAGGAGAAGACATTAAAACATATATAAAACGTGACACTTCAGCTTATTTGTAGTTATTTTTGCAGTATTCATTTTAATATTGTTTTACTTCTCCATATCTTTAAAATATATAAAAAATCTTCAGGCTTTTTGTTAGAACAGAGCTAGACAGGTGTCAGTAAATGATGTCATGAGGCGATCAGGACAGAATGCAGGTCATATATCACACTGATACAGACAAAAACGTTTTCTAAATAAAATCATCTTGTAATATTCCTAGGTGGATCTAGCCGGACTGTACTTGAAGACGGGTGTTAAAAACGCTCCGACGGTCCTGCTCCTCACAGACGCTCAGATCCCAGAGGACCGTTTCCTTGTCATCATCAGCACCCTGATCTCGTCAGGTCAGATCGGCCCGCACACGCACGCATTCACACACGCCGCGGGGGTACTCATTGTGTGTCTCTCTGATGAATGGGAAACATATGTAAATGGAGCGGGGCTGGTGAAGTAGATTAAGGGTGGCTGGAACAGACCCACGTGTCATTGGATCAGGACCCCAGAACACAGATGGTGGCTCTCATCTGTCATTGATGTCAAACGCTGAGGTCGAAGACCTGCTTAATGTTTGAACCCGAATGAAGCATTGGATCATCTGAGTTAACAAATGTACCGTCATTTAACTGAAGCGTGTGTTAACGCTTCAATGCTTTGGAAAGAGAGTTCGAGGGGTTTGCTAGAATTACGTTTATTTGTCACTTTATGGCGGGATTTTGAATAATTTGAATTAAAAAGAAACCCAAGAGAAAGCCTTTAAATGATTACGGTGTAAATCTTATGGTTAAACTTAAAGGTGCTGTGTGTAATTTTTTGGAGGATCTATGGACAGAAATGCAATACAATATACATATCTAAGTGTTCAGCTGTGTATAAAGACCTCACATAATGAAGCGTCATGCTTTTATTATCTTAGAATGAGCTATTTCTATCTACATACACCGCGGGCCCACTTGCATGGAATTCACCATGTCTAGCCATTTCTACAGTAGCCATAGACGAACAACTTACTCTAGAGAGCATGTTTCGTAAATATGTGATCTCCTTCAGCAAAGAAGCGAAAATGTGACGAAATCTTGTGTGTCAGCCACCATAGTGTTGCGAAAAGGAGGGATGTAGTGTTGCAATTCACAACCTCGCCGCTTGATGCGGCAAAATTTCATACACTGGACCTTTAAAGGTAAAATAGTATTTCTCTGATAGCAGTGGCATCACAAAATTGCATATATGATACGAACTTCTTTTCAATTACCGTTAAAATTGGTAGCTCCGCCCCAAATCCACATCATTGATGGAGCCAATGTTCCAATGTTGTGTGGCTCTAACGTTCGATTCCGTTCTGTGTTCCTGGTGGTGTCTTATTTTAAGGTGTTCAGTTTGTAAATATACAAATCCATTTGACCTAAACCTGCTACATGTGCGTTCTGACCTCAGGTGAGATCCCTGATCTATTGAGTGAAGAGGAGCTGGATGGAGTGAGGAAAGCCGTGAGGAGTGAGTTGCGGGAACTGGGTCTGCTGGAGAGCAATGAGAACTGCTGGAGGTTTTTTATGAACCGAGTGCGACAGCAGCTCAAGGTCTGACTGCAGTGATCGTTTATACGTTTAGCTTTACCCAAGATACATTACATTTTGGACCATAGATGACCCCGTGTGTGTGTGTGCAGGTGGTGCTTTGCATGTCTCCTGTAGGTAATACCCTGCGTACACGTGTCCGGCGGTTTCCAGCTCTTCTGAGCTGCACCACTCTGGACTGGTTTCAGGAATGGCCCCTGGAGGCCATGCAGTCAGTCAGCATGAGGTTCCTGCAGAACATCCCAAGTATACAGGTACACCTGTGCTTCATACCGCGGTCGCAGTAGATTTTTCATTGCCATGAAAAATTTCTCACTATTAACTATGACTTTTGCCTAAATAAACTTATAAGCTTGTTTAAGGGATGTAGAATAAGGTCTGTCATTAATATGTGCTTTATACGTAACTCATTTACAACGAATAAGCAATTTAATAAGCAAGTAGTTAATAATGAATTTGTGTACCTTAATATAAAGTGTTACTGCTTATAGTCCAAGTTTATTTCTGTAACAGGTTTATTCCGCATTGACTCGTAGTTTTCATTGGTTTCAATTCTCTCTGTTGTTCGCATTTTGTTTCATATATACTGATATTGCACAACACAGCCGAAGGGTCTAAGACACAGTCATTCCTTCAATGAATCTCCTCTCATCACATTTACATGTGCACTAGATTCCTCATCATTAGCTGGACACTGAAGTGAAGACAAATGGCCGATCACATGCACAGTGAGCTCAATGACAGACACCGTTTCTCTCTCTCACTCTCGGCATTGTTGTTGTCCTGCACCGGTGGAACGATCACTAAGCAGGATCATTTATGCTAATAAAGCAACTGTGATTAATACACACAGACTGACCCTCAGAGAAGCCACAGCTGTTTCAGCCAGACTCTCTCTGTGTGTGCGTGTGTTTTTGTGTGTGTGTGTGCGTGCGTGTGTGTGTGTGACCAGCTTTGAGTTTGTTTTCTCTTTGTGTACAGTGTTGGACAATAAGATTAGCATATTGAATTTACTGCTATTTACAATTGATTCAAATATTTATTTGCAATTATTCTCACATTTTTCATTTTCGGATGCGTAATGCATTAAGAGTGTAAAAAGTGAAAACTTAATTTAATTGAGCGGAATTCAATTATTTGCATGCATTAATCCTAATCGATATCAAAATGATTACAAATGTGTAATATTATCCTTATTCGAACAAACTATTCAAAACTCACGCTGTCAAAAAATCGTTGAGTCAACTTAATAAGGCAACCTATCACAAGCATGTTTTTGAGTTAACTAAAGTCTTCAGTTGTCAGAACTATTCAAGTTTACCTATTGAACAACTGAACAAAATATTTTTGGTTGGCTTAACATAAATAGAGAATATAGATTGATTATTATAATATAATGATGCAATGCATCTTGGAAACTTGAAAACTCTTGCAATAACTTTTTGACAGATTTTGGCCCAAAACTTGAGAATCTAAATCCAGGAAACTAAATAATCTTTGTTAGAAACATGTTCAGACTAATTTGGTTTGGTTTAACAATATTTGAATCAATTTGAATCCTTTAACTAAAAATGATATGTTCAAGTTACTTTATTATCTTTGTAGGGAGAACATATTGGAAGTTGTATATTTTACAGTGTTAGTTTTCACTTAGAATAGACATATGAACAAATATTTGCCGTTTTTGCTAAATTTATTTACAATTGTAAAAAGCAGAAGAACAGAATAAAGTGTTTAATGACACCATTGAGTTAAAGAGACTGATGGATTACTTACAGGCGTCTAAACTCAATACGCTCTTCATCGAATAGCATTATGTCAGATCTTCATTTATAACAGTCTCTTTCTTCTTGTTTTGCCAGCCGGTTACATGTTCATGTTTTATTGCTTTTCTTTGAATTATGATCCGTGTTCTTGCATCTTTTAAAGTGTGTTTGCCTTTGCATGAATTGATCTTTAACAATCTGATAAATGGGTCAGTCATCGGACAGCAGCAGCCATCATAAATAACCCACAAACAAAACACAGCACCGGCTCTCTGAAAGTAAGAAGCCACATGACGTGATATCAACGCTCGGCCTACTTTGTACGCTCTGTGTCGCCGGCCGCGGGCCATTATTTTCCAAGCCCTCTACCGGCTTAATCTTCCCTGCACCTAAATTTCAAATTGAGTAAGTCCAGAAGCAGGCAAAGCACATACAAACTTGAAGATGAATTCTGGATTTATGAAGGTCATATTTCAGGCCCTGTGACAGCCTAGAATGTTAAAGAGCGTTTAATCCGTACAGTTCCCTCTCTTACGCTCTCATGCTCGTCTTTACAGCCCGCCGTTCAGAAATCCATCAGTCTTTTCATGGCCCAAGCTCACGCCGACGCCAAGCGGGTTAGCGAGCATTACTGCCGCAATGAGAGGAGGCACATCTACAGCACACCCAGAAGCTTCCTGGAGCAGCTGAGGCTTTACCAGAGTCTCCTGGAGAAGAGAGAGAGGGAACTAAAGCTGAGGCGCAGCAGGCTTCGCTCCGGCCTTCAGAAACTCGAGACGACCGCCTCTCAGGTGCGTGAAGCTCATGGAGACCTCAGAGTTTAGAGGTGGCCCGGACGGTCTCCTCAAGGCTGGGTTTGGGTGGGAACTGCTAGTTAATATGCCTCAAGATGAGTGTCACAACTCGGCGAAGGGTAAGGGAATCGTAAACCTTGAGTTTTGAAGTGTTGATGATTGCTTGGCTTTGTGATGTAGGGTTGAGAATTCGGACGCTGCTTATGGCTTCTAGATTAAAAAGAACACAAGCTGTTTTTATAGCTTTCAACAAGGGTTTCAGTCAGATACTGATATTGCATTTGGAAAATAACCATAACCATACAGAGACCTTATAAACCCAAAGAAAATATTATAGAATATTATTATCAAATGTTTCTTAATATTATTAACTATTATTATTATCTCATGATGTAATGTGAAATCTAAAAGACTTGAAATATTATTATTATTGTTATTATTATCTTTTATTCTTATTATCTTATGATGTATTGTTAAATCTAAAAGACTGTGAATATTATTATTATTATCAAATTATTGAATATTATTATCTAATATTATTATTATCTTAGGATGTAATGTGAAATCTAAAAGACTGGGAATATTGTTATTATTATTAAATTATTGAATAGTATTATCTATTATTATTATTTTATGATGTAATGTGAAACCTAAAAGACTGGGAATATTATCAAATTATAGAATATTATTATCATCCTATGATGTAATGTGAAACCTGGGAACACAAAGGCAACTATAATTATGTATCGAGTATGCCTTATTCTACTTCAACAGAACTTTAAACTTTATAAGAATTATGAATAACTGCTTATTGTAAACATCTCCCAACTCAAACTCAACAGGTGGAGGATCTGACACTCAAGCTCAATTCACAAGAAGTGGAGCTGACATTTAAGAACCAGGCAGCTGAAGCTCTCATGGCCAGGATTGGCCTGCAGACAGAGCGAGTGAGCCTAAAGAAGAAGGATGCTGACCTAGAGGAGCAAAAGGTAGAGGTCCCAAAGGCATACAGCTGTAGAAGCTCACACCGCTGTTTTACTGAACTGATTTTCATGATTTACATTTTTTAACATGTGTTGATCTGCAGGTAGCTGCTATGCAGGCAGAGGTGTCACGCAGACTGAGAGACTGTGAAAGTGATCTAGGTAAAGCTGAACCGGCTTTAGAAGCTGCCACTGCTGCTCTCCAAACGCTCAACAAGGTATATTTACTATAATATACTGTGACTGACTCAAACCAAAGATTTTAATATTAACAAGATGCGCCACTGCCGAAAAAATGAATGGTGAGGTATTTAACGCTCAATTTGGGCGCTCTAGCGAAGGAAGTCCCGCCTTACAGTAAAACGATCCAATCGTCAATCAGTAAAGAATGATGATTCTCTGGGGTGGGGCTCTGCCAGCCTGTGAGGTGGTACATGAGGTGGTTTTTAGCGCAATTTAGGCTAAGCAAACCAAAATTATGATACAGTTCATGTCATGTTTAACTATTGATCAAAAGTAAGCTGTTTTATTGTGATTTTAGCCAGCGATTTAAGAAATATCTGCCTTCCCCCATTCAAGTAAATAGGACCGGACTCACTTTGATGTAAATTTGCGTCCCAGAGGCGTTGCAAACAAGGCCACCGAGTGGCACGACTTCCGTCAACGGACTTTGCTCAAAGTCAATATTGACTTGCAACTGATTTGCAAATTGTTCATCGATGAGCAGCATCCCTCAAAATATTGAAAAAAAACTGAAATCGTAAAAAACGTGCAGAAAGCTCTTTCCTTTAACCTTTGACCCTTTCTCTCTCCTTCATAAGGTATTGTCTCAGAGTTGCTAGTTTTATTTTAAATATATATTCTAAAATAAATAAAATGTGTTCTTATAACTATACATTTTATTGTAATGTACATGTAATTTTTGTCTTATCTTTATCTATTTTTCTATGTGATTTAGTTTTTATTTTGCTTATAAAATTGTAATGTATTTTGATTTAGTTTAGTTTAGTTTGTATTTATTTTCAGTCAATTATTCTAGTGACTCGGCATAACCTTATTTCAATCTACTGCTGAAGAAGCATTTGTAATATGCTTTAAGTTTTTTAAATATTATTTTTAATTTTTTTAAATATTATTAATAGGTATTTTATTTGATTTCACTTTACAGAAACCTTTTAATAGTTTCCGCTTTAGTAAACACCTGTTTAATAAGAACAACCTTACTTTACTACGTCTAACTTTTTTGTTTTTCACTCTTGTATGTCGCTTGCTAAGTGTCTGCAAAATCCAAAATGTAAATGTGATGCTTGCATCATCACAGCAAAGATCACAATACATGTAGCTTAGGACAAACCCTTCAACCTAAGTCTAAACTTTGGCATACAACGTTTCCCAAGTCAAAGAGAGGTCTTATTATTTTAAACTATCCGATTACCTGATATTCTCATATATGTAAAGCCCAATAGACCTACACTGCAGCAAAAGCCTAAGAAACATACTGTGGGTACCTGAATACATAGTACAGAGAAGTTTCCTCAAGACTACAATAGGGATAGCTCGTGGATTGTCACATGATGGGTTTATTCCAGCCACAGCACCTCAACTTGTACACATATTTGTGTTTCCATAAAAGGGGTAACACTTAATAAATTAGCACTTTGAGGTTTTGATCTAGTGTAAAATGTTTCCTCATCTGCTTCTTTTAGGTGAATCTGACAGAGTTAAAGACGTTCCCGAATCCACCGCAGGCTGTTATCAACGTCAGCGCCGCCGTGATGGTGCTTTTGGCTCCACGTGGGCGAATTCCTAAAGACCGCGGGTGGAAGGCCGCCAGGATCTTCATGGGCAAGGTGAAGCTGTTGCTATGACGACAACACACCCTTGGTCCGGTGCTGTCTGATTCATGCTGTATAATCCACAATCATGCCTTGACCTGCTGACCCTGCTTAGCTGCTGCCGTGTCACGAATAGACTACATTATGAAAGCACTTCAGTGGATGAGAATATTAAATACATGTCAGATGAGACAGAAATGGAAATATTGGGGAAAGGTTGATTTATGAGGTCATCATAAGGGGGAGGAGATGGCTTTTGGAAGGGTGTTGTGTAGGGGTTGGTGATGGATAAAGACTGGGATGCAAATGCAAAGATTGCAGGTTCAATGTAACGCAAGGGCGACCGAGGAACTGTGAAGTTATCAAGGTCATGACTGTGCTATTTTAGTATTGTGCCCGTGATAAACATTTTATTTGTGTGCTTCCTTTGGATGAAAGCACAAATTAGTATTAGTATGCTTGATATATAATGCTTGCTCACTAGGCTTAGTGGTGTGGATGAAAGTGTGTACATAAATGTAAATGTAGACATTTTACTGACATTGTTTTTATTAAAGGTGGATGACTTCCTGCAGTCATTGCTTTCTTATGATAAAGAGCACATCCCTGAGTCATGTCTGACCGTGGTCAAGCAGGAATACCTGAGAAGCCCAGAGTTTCATCCAGACCATGTTCGGACCAAGTCATATGCAGCCGCAGGTCTCTGTGCGTGGGCCATCAACATAGTGCGCTACTATGAGGTGAGACCATGTGACATGTTCAAAAGCAGAATTTCAAAAAAATATATACTGTAAGATACAAGCAGTCATCTGTTTAACCCGTCGGTTCGGGAATGTGGAAATCGTTTGTAAATCAAATTATTAATTTAATTCGATTTCAACTCCAATTTCAACCATTTATATTCATGCTAATTTCATTTATACTCATGAAAAAAGTTTTTTCACCCTTGTAACTAGAAGTATTTTAATGTAGACACTTAAGTTATGAATATAGAAATCTTCTATCTAGACTATGAATTGCATTCTTTCGAGTAACTCGTTTTTTCTGTCAAAATTACAAGCTGTCATTTGTTTAACCCCTCGGTTCAGGTACGTGGGACCCGTTTGCAGTGTTTACTGAAAAAAGATGCTATTGATTTTCAAAGGCATTTATATCATGATCATTTGATGTTTTTCACCCATATAACACTCTTACTTATGAAAAAAGCAAATAGTTATTTTTGTAATAAGTCTTATTATGACTTATAATTATATAATTAATAATTATCTTATTAACAGAGGTACATGACAGAATTATGGTAAAGTAAACATCTGTAAAGTATGTTTACAAACATTTTAGGGCTGCATTGATTCAAACAACAAATAATACAAATGTATGTCCGCTACACGTGAGAAACTCAAATATGAACACCATGCAAGGTTTAAATGAACATGAGTGAATGTTTATGTGTTATTAATCGGATCTGTCGTTGGGTTTCTCCAGGTGTATTGTGAAGTTGCACCAAAGCGTCAGGCTCTGACCCAAGCCAGTGATGAACTACAGATCGCCACCACGAAACTGCTCGGAGTGAGAAAGAAACTGGAAGTGAGACATGTTTTTATTTTATAAATAATTATAATAATCAACAACACCAGTATTTTAAAGAGTGCATTCATATACAATATACAGGATGTACATTGTTGTCCTTTCTAAAAACTTACTATCAAAAGTATTACAATTCAGTTTTCTTTTGTCTTTTATTGTATGCGACACAGATAAGTACAGTAGGAAAGTACAGTAGTGTTATAAATCACTTGCTGTTTCACTGCTCGTAGGATCTGGACAGGCACCTGCAAGGCCTAACAGCTCAGTTTGAGAGGGCGGCGACCGAGAAACTGCACTGCCAGGAGGAAGTGACACGCACCAGCCAGACCATCGAGCTGGCCAATCGGCTGGTGGGAGGCCTGCAGGTACTGCGAGGCTGTGAGAGGAAAGGGTCTGGACTTAGGGGACCGCACCAACAGACCTAATCTCAACATGAGCTTGGCTTCGTTCGAAGGGGAGGTGGCTGTGGCTTAAATGTTTGGCCAGACGCTGAAATTGAGCGCTCGGAAGGAAGAAGCACATCACAGCAAATGCACCATTGATCAGGGCAAGGGGCTAGATGGCCGTGTGCCAGTTTGGCACCGAGAGGAGAGAAGGGCACACGTTCATCTGCTATCCGTTGTCCTGAACGCGGCTGGGCAAGATAAATAGTTTATAATGGGACGAGCAATGCTTTAAGCTAATCTTAAACACATGTACATGTAGCATTAATAATGTATTTTCCTTGTGAAAGGATCTGAAATCTTTACAACTGTTAATTCAAAAAAGAGATTGTAATGTTTCTTTCGCTGCTTTTATTTAAAACGTTCGACTCTGGGAGAAATGAATAGGGTTACAATAGGACAGCTTGGCTTTTAAACATATCAAGACAAATGATTCGTCTTTATTCCATTGACCTGAAAGCAATAGTGTTTAGACTAATAAATCAGCCCGTCTATATGTAATCATTAACTTACCTCAAAGCCTTAACAGCTGTTGGAAATTAAAAACGTTTCACACAGGACTGACTGATATTCCAAGTAATCCATAATGCATTAGGATAAAATTATAGTGATTTTTAACTGTCCGAGAATTTATTATGCGACATGTTCTGGAAGCTCGGCCCCCGCAAAGGCGATGTCAGAGAAGATTTATCATCGCACGAGCGTCTCCGCGATATTATTGAAGTCTTAAATGAGTGCTGAATTGATGCTGAGTGAAAATGTAAGTAAACTTTCAAAGGCAGTTAAGGTGAATTGTGACTGTGTATATTATGGCACATGTTCGGTCTGTGTTTATGATCGATTGGAAGGACAAAAAAGAGGTTTCTTTGTCAGTCTGAAGGCTGGATTTCAACAACTGTCATATATTCTTGTGATACGCCAAATGAGATATTATTTTGCCTTAAAGAAAATTACTCTTATTCCCGGCTACTACAATAGTGAATGTAGTGAGAAATTATTCACTTCAACTTTAATTGTCACCTTTCTGAAATCTATTTTTAGCTTCATTTTGGGGTGGTTCTAATGCAATTCACTCTCTCACTACAGGCGGAGAATGTGCGCTGGTCCGAAGGAGAGTTAGAGCTGGAGACTCAGATGAAGACAGTTTGCGGTGACGTTCTCCTGGCTTCTGCCTTCGTCTCTTACGCCGGCTGCTTCACGCAGCCGTATCGACACCAGCTCCTCCACGACATGCTGATTCCTTTTCTCCGAGAGCTCAGGGTGAGACCCAGCTTTCTCTCATTATTTTGTGCTTTGTATTTGTTCTTGCTTGCTTAAAGGAAAAGTTCACTTTCAAACGAAAATATTGTCATCGTTTACTCACCCTGTTCTCATTTTCGTTCTTCTGCGAAACACAAAAGAAGATATTTTGTAAAGATGTTGGTACCCAAAAGCCGTTGGTCCCCATTGACTTCTATTGAATGTACACAAACCCTATGCAAGTCAATGAGGACCAAGGGTTATCTGTTACCAACATTTTTCGAAATATCTTCTTTTTGTTTTGCAGAAGAAAGAAAGCCATACAGGTATGATATTACAATAGGGTATTACAATAGAAATATTGACAGAATGTGTTTTTCCTTTAAATACAGTTATTGCACTTATTACTTTTACTGTACATTTTGCCAACTTTGAATCTCCTGTCAAGGAGTGTTTCCTCTTGAGCGACCTGCTGTAAAATCCTGCTGCCGTTTGACCGTGTCTACACTCCAGCAGAGCGTTGAACTGAATAGCATCACTGTCTGTCTTCCTCTCCTCCCACCTCTCGGTCCAGACCCCCATCCCGCTGTCACACGATCTGGACCCTGTGCTTACGCTGACCGACCCGGCCGCCGTGGCAGCCTGGCACAACCAGGGCCTGCCGGCTGATCGGCTGTCCGTTGAAAACGCAGCCATCCTGATGACCAGCCAGCGCTGGCCTCTGATCGTGGATCCTCAGCTGCAGGCCAGCAAGTGGATCCGAAATCTGTATGGGCCTAACATGAGGATCCTGCAGTATGGCCAGAAAGGGTGAAGTCACTTTAGTTTGCTCCATTAACATTGTTAAAGTCAGTTGAGCGATTAACTGCTTATGTGGCAGGTTGATAGTCCAGGCAGGTCCAGACTATAGGTTTAAATGTTGGAAGGGTACATACTTACTGGATCAATAAATAGATAATATAAAATAAAACATATATTGAGAAACAGAAAATAATCATACTGTTTAATGATAATTGTTCAAATTATTCTTTGTGCAAAATGTAAAGAAAGCAGAGGATTTGATTGTGTTTTATTTTATTGCATTTTCTGCTGAAAATCTCCCCATAACACACCTAATTAGTCATATGCTTGATATGTTGTTTTTTAAACTGGATGCAAATGTAAATGTTCTGGAAAAAAATAAAAGGATGTGCTTCTTAGATGACAAAAAAAAGAATCGACATTGACAGAATATTCATATATAAAAGGTAAAAAAATAGTGTCCATGAGTGATGTTCTGATCCTCTGTAACATTTAGGACTGCGTACACGCTCATACAGATCTATACATTAAACTTTACTGTGTACACGCTCATACAGATCTATACATTAAACTTGACTGCGTACACGCTCATACAGATCTATACATGAAACTTGACTGCGTACACGCTCATACAGATCTATACATGAAACTTGACTGCGTACACGCTCATACAGATCTATACATTAAACTTGACTGCGTACACGCTCATACAGATCTATACATGAAACTTGACTGCGTACACGCTCATACAGATCTATACATGAAACTTGACTGCGTACACGCTCATACAGATCTATACATTAAACTTGACTGCGTACACGCTCATACAGATCAATACATTAAACTTGACTGCGTACACGCTCATACAGATCTATACATGGAACTTGACTGCGTACACGCTCATACAGATCTATACATGAAACTTGACTGCGTACACGCTCATACAGATCTATACATGAAACTTGACTGCGTACACGCTCATACAGATCTATACATGAAACTTGACTGCGTACACGCTCATACAGATCTATACATGAAACTTGACTGCGTACACGCTCATACAGATCTATACATGAAACTTGACTGCGTACACGCTCATACAGATCTATACATGAAACTTGACTGCGTACACGCTCATACAGATCAATACATTAAACTTGACTGCGTACACGCTCATACAGATCTATACATGAAACTTGACTGCGTACACGCTCATACAGATCTATACATGAAACTTGACTGCGTACACGCTCATACAGATCTATACATGAAACTTGACTGCGTACACGCTCATACAGATCAATACATTAAACTTGACTGCGTACACGCTCATACAGATCTATATATTAAACTTGACTGCGTACACGCTCATACAGATCTATACATGAAACTTGACTGCGTACACGTTCATACAGATCTATACATTAAACTTGACTGCGTACACGCTCATACAGATCAATACATTAAACTTGACTGCGTACACGCTCATACAGATCTATACATGAAACTTGACTGCGTACACGCTCATACAGATCTATACATTAAACTTGACTGCGTACACGCTCATACAGATCTATACATGAAACTTGACTGCGTACACGCTCATACAGATCTATACATGAAACTTGACTGCGTACACGCTCATACAGATCTATACATTAAACTTGACTGCGTACACGCTCATACAGATCTATACATGAAACTTGACTGCGTACACGCTCATACAGATCTATACATGAAACTTGACTGCGTACACGCTCATACAGATCTATACATGAAACTTGACTGCGTACACACTCATACAGATCTATACATTAAACTTGACTGTGTACACACTGTACGCAGTCAATTGATTTTGTTTGAAGTAACACACTCATACAGATCTATACATTAAACTTTACTGTGTACACGCTCATACAGATCTATACATGAAACTTGACTGCGTACACGCTCATACAGATCTATACATGAAACTTGACTGCGTACACACTCATACAGATCTATACATTAAACTTTACTGTGTACACGCTCATACAGATCTATACATGAAACTTGACTGCGTACACGCTCATACAGATCTATACATGAAACTTGACTGCGTACACGCTCATGCAAATCTATACATTAAACTTGACTGCGTACACGCTCATGCAGATCTATACATTAAACTTGACTGCGTACACACTCATACAGATCTATACATTAAACTTGACTGTGTACACACTGTACGCAGTCAATTGATTTTGTTTGAAGTAACACACTCATACAGATCTATACACTAAACTTTACTGTGTACACGCTCATACAGATCTATACATGAAACTTGACTGCGTACACGCTCATACAGATCTATACATGAAACTTGACTGCGTACACACTCATACAGATCTATACATTAAACTTTACTGAGTACATGCTCATACAGATCTATACATGAAACTTGACTGCGTACACGCTCATGCAGATCTATACATGAAACTTGACTGCGTACACGCTCATGCAAATCTATACATGAAACTTGACTGCGTACACGCTCATGCAGATCTATACATTAAACTTGACTGCGTACACGCTCATGCAGATCTATACATTAAACTTGACTGCGTACACGCTCATGCAGATCTATACATTAAACTTGACTGCGTACACGCTCATGCAGATCTATACATGAAACTTGACTGCGTACACGCTCATGCAGATCTATACATGAAACTTGACTGCGTACACGCTCATGCAGATCTATACATGAAACTTGACTGCGTACACGCTCATGCAGATCTATACATGAAACTTGACTGCGTACACGCTCATGCAGATCTATACATTAAACTTGACTGCGTACACGCTCATGCAGATCTATACATTAAACTTGACTGCGTACACGCTCATGCAGATCTATACATTAAACTTGACTGCGTACACGCTCATGCAGATCTATACATTAAACTTGATTTTGTTTGAAGTAACACACTCATACAGATCTATACATTAAACTCTGTACATAACAAACTAAATGAATTATCAAAACCGCAACTAGTAGTTTTCCACATAAAAAAATCATTTATAATTTTTACATTAAAACATACTTAAATAATGTCTATGTATTTAAAATGAATAAACAAAACATGCTGTGGTATTGACATGTTAGGCTGTTACGGTAATAAGCTTTTTAAGGTATTTTGGAAATGAATGCTGTTATTGAAAAAAGACGCGGATGCAAGTATCTAAAAACCATCTGACATCTTAAAACCAAGGTTTTGTAAGAATCACCCTAACTTATTTTATGTTTTACTTACTGTGACTTTTTTTCCAAGGGTCCGTTGTTTACAAGCAGTCAAATGTTTACAAGCGGTGTATTTTATTGAAGTCGTGACAACAGCATGTATACATAAACACAACACAACTTATTTCCAGGGTTTGTTTATATTATCTTACAGATATCTGGATGTGATTGAGCAGGCTTTGACCTGTGGTGAGGTGGTCCTGTTAGAAAACATAAAAGAGACCGTGGACCCTCTCCTGGAACCTTTACTAGGAAGACAAACCCTGAAGAAGGGAAGGCAAGTGTTGTATCAATCATTCAACTATGTTTTTTTGTTTTCAAAGCTTTCTAAGAGTACATTTCCAGGGGATTTAGTTTTACTTGATTTTGAAGAAGCCTTTTTCTGTCGTGACTTTGTATGATAACTAGAATGGAAGATGAATTAGTGTTGTGTGATTTGAATAGAGCTGAAGGCAGAGCTATTGATTCTGCACTCACACAAGCTGATAAATGTGGGTTTGTTTGCTCTTTTTCTTTATGTGTCTTGAATACGGATCAGCTGCCAGCATCCAGAGCATTGTGTTAAAATTTCGGAGAAAACAACAGTATATTATATCATATTACAGTTGCATGGGTTTGAAATCTTGTAATAAGGATTTTCATTTTAAATGTTATGTACTTAGTTAAAATGTCATTTTAAAATGTACATTTTTGTATGTTTTATGCTCAAATGTTAATTGGTGGACCCTCAGGTGATGCGCATGTTGAAGACCATTTTCCAAGTATTTCATGTCTTTCTGCTTTTCAAAATATGTTACCTTATTCATTTCTCAGCATAATATATCAAGTATTTTATCCTTGCAGCATTGTGCCTCAGGGACACCTGCAGTCTCAATCTTTTGACCCATAACCACGGCCCAATGTTTAATTTGATTACAAGTTTATTCCACCGCCTGACCCGCACTCCGGTCCGTGCCCGCGATTAATCCGGCCTGGCCGCGGCAGCCATGATGGATCTGGTGTGGCTCTCTGGCTGAAGTTCATTAATAATTGGAATGTTGCAGAGTGTGAAGTAATGAATACTAATTATTCCTTTCATGTCTGATGGAGGGGCACGAGCCAATCCATCAGCTGGGACTTTAATTTGGTGAAGTAATGGTTCTATCAATAGTACATTAATTCCATCTTTTGAAGATATAGAGCCGAAGCAGAGCCGGGTTTTGGCAGAACGTTTGGCGTGAGAGTTGTTACTGCTGGCTGAAAGGCGCCGGGTAATTAGAGCTAAATTAAATGCCGCCATGTTTGACCAGACAGGCCTGATTTAATTGAAATGCAGATTGGGATACATATTGGCTGATGGGAATGTCATCTTTCAGTTTATCTAATGCCGTTTTGCTTGTGGTGGCTATTGGGAGCTGTTGTCATATTTTTCTGTTTGCTTCATTTAGGCAGTACTGGTGTCTAGTGCGGGTGTAACGCTCTTTCCAGCTCTTAACGTAGATGCAGAGTTTTTCTTTAACCAAGCACTCTTGAGCACCATGTACTCTTGTGTCGCGAATTCATGAACACAGTTTGCTTTTCCTTTAGGTACATCAGACTGGCCGACAAAGAGTGTGAATATAACAGCACGTTTCGCCTTATTCTACACACTAAGCAAGCCAACCCGCACTTTCCCCCGGAGCTTCAAGCGCAGACCACACTTATAAACTTCACAGTGACACCTGCTGGTCTGGAGGAGCAGCTCCTGGGGCAGGTGGTCACGCATGAAGGACCCCACCTGGAGATGATGAAGGTCAGTCGGAATGAAAAGTAGACTTTTGGGTAGAAAGTAGAGGGTACTAAAAAAACTTTTTGCATTTTTAAGTTGTATTGTTTTTTATATTTGTCATTCTGAATAAGCCTATATATATGGTTTGGTTCATTTGGACAGAATGTCCCGATTCAGTGTGCGTTGTGTCAGGACATAAGACAATGATAAATCCCACTCCACTGGATTGTAACGTTGCCTGCTGGTCTTTGATTCTTTTCCAGCTGGAGTTGAGCACTCAACAGAACATGTGTCAGATTGAGCTGAAGAGACTGGAGGATGAGCTGCTGTGCAGACTCTCAGCAGCAGAGGGAAACTTTCTGCGAGATACAGCTTTGGTGGAACAACTTGAATACACCAAGAACACGGCCAAACAGATCCAAATCAAAGTAGGATGCACACTGACAGCTTATCATTGTTTTTGTTTAACAAGATGAACAGATCAATTCTAAACTGTATTTAAATTGCAGATGCTTTTGCTTTAAATGTAATTCACCAATGATGTGCTGTTTCCACAGGCTACAGCAGCACGAGATAATGAATTGAGGATCAACGAGGCACGAGATCTCTACCGGCCAGCAGCTGAAAGAGCAGCTTTGCTGTACTTTACTATCAAAGAACTCCACAACATCAACCCCATGTACCAGTACTCACTGACGGTAACAGAATTACCTTGTTGGTGTACTTAATGGGACAGTATAATATTTACCGACCCATGTCATTCCAAACCTGTTTGACTCTCTTTGTTCTGTAGTACAGAAAATAAGATTTTTGAAAAAACTTAATAACCAAACAACGTTGGCACCAATTGACTTAGAGTGCTATGAATGACATGACATCACGGTGAATAAATGAAAACAGAATTGTTAGTTTTGGGTGAACTATCCCTTAAATGTTGCTTGCTGGTTGATTTTTGGTGTATTAAATACGACATTTAACAATAATCTGTTCATAATACGATATTATGTCGAACAATTGTTTAAAAAATAAAACCTTAATAATTTCAAATAACATTTTTGTTGTACAAACACCCGGGGATTTATATGTGTTTAGGTAAAGTTATATTTTTTTTATTCTGTGAACCACTAACATTTCCATTTATTTGCAGAAAATAAAAACTGGAGAACTGGGTCAAGATAACATTAAAGATGCTCTGCATTTTTTCAGACCTCAAATACTGCGAAGAAAACGGCTAGCCGCGCATTAAAGGATTTTAATGGACAACGTGGAGGTGAAGAACCACCCGACGGGAAGCGGACATTAAAATCTTATAATGCGCGGCTAGCCGTGGATTATCCCGCTTATACCATGTTCATTTGCCAAGTTAAAGCTTTTATTGATGTTAACAGTGTTATTTTTGATCAAACAGGTGAAAATAACAGTTCATTTAGAATGTTATCGAACGGATTGGAGCTACCTGTGCGTTAAAGGGTTTTAATCCACACCTTCCAGCCAATCAGAATTGAGTATTCAAACAGAAGAGAACAGAATGCTTCTACGGCTGTATATAGGTTCCCGGTAATGTTGTTTTTAATCTGTATTTTTGTTTGAATTTCACATTTAAGGCTTTTGAAAAAGTGTTCCTCAAAGCCATCGAGAGAGCTCCACCAGACGAAGACGTGTCAGCGCGTGTTTTATCCCTCACCGAGGCCATCACACATTCAGCCCTGCAGTACACCTGCCAAGGGCTCTTCCAGAGGGACCGGCTCACCTTTCTTACCCACACCGCCCTCCAGGTGAGTAGGCCGGGCCTCCGTCGGAACAGAAACGCCTCCCATCCACCCACCGCCACCTCCTCCCTTCCTCCTCCTGCCCTTTGTCATTGGCATCAATCACTCCACTTTTCGCCCCTACATTAAGTTTCATTAGGGCCTGTCAGTATAGCCGGGTCCATTCCTATTGATTAAGTCTCACTGCCCGTGCACCCCTCTCCTCAACTGGTCAGCTCTGACAGGAAGGTGGGCCGAAGTGGCAGAATGCAAATACCTGTCAGGACACCACCTGTTTTCCTCGCTGCTGTGTGTCTGCACCGGCCGTCCTTCACACGTCCACATCAAACGGAGTAAAGCTGTTCTGAGGACCGCTTGTCTGCGTCTGATGGATGGGGACATCTGTATTCAGAGGACCTGATGTCTAATGTCCTCATTTCTTCTGCTTTATTTATTTAGATTCTGCTGAAGAGAGGATCTGTGGAGCCACAGGACCTGGAGCTTCTGTTGCGGTTTCCTGTGGAAGTTTGTCACAGCAGTCCAGTCAGCTTTCTGTCTCCACATGCATGGGGAACCATTGGGGTAAGACCCCGGCTGGGTCTGGACATCACCTTCTGTCATTCATGCAGATGTCATGTAGTGCTTTAGAAAAGCTTGTAGAGGTGCTTTAAAGGAGTAGTTCAAAGTCAAAGTCTGCTTTATTGTCAATTCTGCCACAAATAACACTAACACAGAATAAAAAAAATATAGATTTTACATATATGTCAAATACAACTGTTACTAACAGGGATATTTAAAAAAAATAAGAAGATAGGTAATGGCAGTTCACCTCTTGTCTTTTCAAAACTGTATGACTTTCTACCGCAGAACACAAAACAAGATATTTTGAAGAATGTTGTTAACAGCATTGGTAAAAATAGAAGTGAACGGGGGGCTGTGCAGTTCTGTTACCAACATCTTTCAAAATAACTTCTTTCGTGTTCTGCAGAAGAAAGAAATTCGTACAGGTTGGAAATGACAAGAGGGCGTGTAAATGATGACAGAATTTCTCCTATAAAGAACAATAATCCTGAAAAAATCAATAATCTCATATTAGAGAACTTTAAGGGGTTGTTTCTCAGTCTCAACAATTGTTGACACTACAGAGCTTGTCCATGCTGGAGGCATTCAGGGGTCTGGACAAGGATGTGGAAGGTTCTGCCAAACGCTGGAGGAAACTGGTCGAGTCCGAATGTCCGGAAAGAGAACGTCTCCCTCTGGACTGGAAAAACAAGACCCCCCTCCAGAGACTCATCATTCTCAGAGCTATTCGGCCTGACAGGATGACATATGCTCTCAGGTAGTGATCATGCTTTAGCACAACCAATACGTTTCATCTACCAATATTTGGGTCTGAGTTTCCTGTAACTCAGCTGGTATAGCAAGGTGTGTGCTACCGAATCGCAGGTTCGATTCCCTAAAACTATTTGTTGTAAATGTTTTGTACACCATAACAGAAATTTTATTGAGGAAAGTTTGGGCCCAAAGTATGTGGACGTTGGTCGAATGGAGTTTCAAAAGTGTTATGAGGAATGCGGCCCTTCAACGCCAGCGTTCTTCATCCTGTCTCCTGGAGTCGATCCCCTTAAAGATGTAGAAACACTGGGTAATGACAAGAGTATGAAGGACAGAATTTTCAATTTTGGGTGAACTGTCACTTTCACATATACATTTCTTTAAAGCATGATCAGTGTTAACCTTATGATATGTGTTTTATTAGGTCTGAAGCTGGGCTTTACCACAGACATGGGGAACCTACATAATGTGTCCTTAGGTCAAGGGCAGGAGATTAAGGCTGAGAGAACGCTGAAAAACGCAGCTGAGAGAGGGCATTGGGTCATACTGCAGGTACAACCCAAAAAAACATTTACCCTTTACACTTACTATAAAGTGTGCAAGTTGGAGAAGACTATAAAACAATATATGCAATAAAAAGTCAAACAAACAGATTTTATGGCGCCGTTTCCCAAACAGGGTTGAAGACTAGTCCCAGACTAAGAGGCGTCCTGATCGATAACAATTTGTACCAACATATATCTTCAAATAAATCAGCGCGATTGTTTTGTATCAAGATGCACACCAGGAATATTTTTTGTAAAGTATGTTTTTGAAAACGATTTCGTCACCATGAAATCCAACAGGAATGGGTTTTACACAGTGTTGAAGTGAGGATTTATCATATAACTCTTCACCGCAACAAAAAAGAGGTAGAAATACTGACTGTCCAATGGCCAGGAATTGTAAGCCCAGATAACCACACCCAACCCAGTTCACCCAAAATTGGTTGGATTTTTATTCATTTATCCGGGTTGTTATGTCCCAATAACCATGCCATGCTCTTACCAGTGAGCTTTCCTTTCCTCGTGGGTTCGATCCCAGGGAATTGCACATACTTAAAAACAAATGTATTGGATAATACAATGTAAGTCACTTTGGATAAAAGCGTCTGCCAAATGCATACATGTAAATTCTTTTGTTTTGCTCTTTTTTCAACAAATAGATCTCTTATACTGTATTTATTTTGAGCTTATTTGAATGAAAACTAAACAAATTTCACATATGTTCACACCTTGAACATGTACCAAGGATGTCATGTAAACTTAAAGTATTTACAATTATTCCCAAAGACATTTTTCTTCACTGCTCTGTACCTCCTTAATTTTTACATTTAGTCAGTTAGCAGACGCTTTTATCCAAAGCGACTTTTCAGGGAGCAATAAGCGGTATGTCATAAAAGACCAATAGTACGATTGGTGCGAATACAAAGTTTCTATTTTCAACAAAAGCTAGACCACTACCTGTTGAGGGTTAGTGTACTTTTATGTTATAATTTGTCAAGTATTTACAGAAGAGATGTGTTTAAGTAGTTTTTTGAAGGTTGTGAGAGATGTGGTTGACCGGTCCGAGTGAGGAAGAATGTTCCACCAGGAAGGAGTTGTGAAGGATGAGCGGGAAAGTGATTTAATGCCCTTATGAGAAGTCAGTACAAGGCGCCGCTCTTTTGCAGAATGCAGGGTTCTTGATGGGGTTGTAGGAGGGTGTAAAAGTATGCCGGTGCAGATCCAGTGATAGTTCTGTATGCAAACATCAGTGACTTGAATCTGATCCGGGCTTCAACCGGTAGCCAGTGGAGAGAGATGAAAAGGGGTGTCACATGAGCCCTTTTGGGCTGTTGGAAGACGAGGCGTGCTGCTGCGTTTTGAACCCACTGAAGTGGTTTGATAGCCTTTGCAGGAAGACCAGCAAGGAGAGCATTGCAGTAGTCCAACCTTGAGATGACCAGGCCCTGGACAAGCATGCTCAGTGACATAGGGTCTAACCTTTCAAAATGTTTGTTATATTTAAGGTTTGTCAATAGAGTAAAACTATTAAAAAAGGTTTGATGTTGTGTGTCCATTAAACACATGCTCTTTAGAACGTTCACCTGCTGGCAGGATGGTTGTGTCGTCTGGAGGAGCTTTTGGACATCACAGGCGGTCACGCTCATTCGGACTTCAGAGTGTTTATGAGTGGAGAACCAGCAGCCGGTCCTCATGATCACATCATTCCCTGCAGCATGCTGGAGAACTCGCTCAAACTCACCGCTGAACCACCCATCGGCCTAAAATCCAGCTTTCACGCTGCTCTCGACAACTTTACACAGGTCTTTACACACTTCTGCACCAATGTCATTAATGTGAATTCATAAGATATTGAAACTGCGGGTCACCAGAACCACTCTTACCCACAACACTGCTATTAAAAACGTATAAATATATATCTTTTTATATTTGTTTTCACGTCGCAGGATTCTCTGGAGCTATGTTGTCATGAGCAAGAGTTTAAAGGCCTGCTCTTCTCGCTCTGTTATTTTCATGCCTGTGTGAGTGAGAGGAGGAGGTTTGGGCCGCAGGGCTGGAATCACAGATACCCGTTCAATAGTGGAGACCTCACCATCTCCAGCAGTGTGCTGTACAACTACCTGGAAGCAAATGCTAAAGTAAGAGATTAGTATTTATTACACAGAAAAAAGGGCAATCTACAACACAATCCAAAAACTCATAGGTAGATTGTGGGTGACAATAATATTAGGCATTATTTTAATGTTACAGTATATTAATGTTATATTATGTAATGTTATAATAATAATAACAACGTAAAACTAATAAACTACTTCCCTTTTGCATAATATGGACAATGATATTAATATAACCAGATGTTCATTTGCTTACAAAAACACTCCCAATTTACAGCTCAAATAGCACATATTTGTACAGAAGAATTAACAGAATATTTTACTCGAAAATGAAATTTCTTTCATCATTTATTTATCCTCGTGTCATTTAAACCTGTATGACTTCTACAGAAAAACGATACAACATTGGTCCCCATTGACTTCTATTGTGTGAACAAAAAAAACACAGAGACGTTCTCAAAATATCTTCTTTTATTTCTTGTTCCACAGAAAAACGAGTCAAATATATGTTTTGTCTGACATGATTTATTACATAATTTCTTACATCATTTAATTTTTTGGGTGAACTATCCCTTTAAAGGTCCCCTGGAAGACATTTAGCGTCATCTAGTGGTGAGGTTGTAAATTGCAACCAATGACTCCGAAGCACCACGGTGGCTGACACATGACAAAAGTCACGGCTTTGCCATAGGAGATCATCTATTTACCAAATGCGCTCTGTAGAGCAGTTTGTCCGTTAAGGGCTACCTTAGAAACAACATGACGAATTCCCTGTAAGGGGACCAGCGGTGTATGTAGGTAGAAATAGCTCATTCAATGTTTAATTATGAAAGTGCTTTGTACACCTCTAAAGACAAAGCTATGTGTATCATGTTGCATTTCTGTCAATAGATCATCCAAGAAAAATACACGTTGGACCTTTAGTTTAACATCTTTAACAAAAACACAAACTTTTAAATCATGTAATGCGAATGGCCATTGTAAGAGCATTGCGTATTTTACACCCTGACAAAGAATGACAAGCATTCAAAACTGCGTCAGATCGTATCATGCCAGCGTTTCATTGACAAACTCTTTTACACATTAAAAAAGAAAGAATTTCTCTTTGGCTCATTTTCGACACCAGTGCTGTATAATTTCATCCCACAAAGAGAAAAGTCACAGTCTCTCTGTATTCATACAATCTCATTGTGTGTTTTTCTCTGCCGGCATTACTCCGGTCACAACCAATTATGTCGACTCTAGATTTTGCCCCTCCCCTCCGAAAACGAATGTCCTTCATTATGTTAACTAAACAGTAACCTGTATGTGCGTACACCGAGGACTCATTAGGCGGCAAATGAAGCGTCATGCTAAATGTAATTACACGCGTTGTGTGTGACACCTTACAACGCTTTATAAATGATCACTGCAATTACAGCTGATGAAAGACGCAATTTGCAAAACAATACAGGTACAAATGATGGTGAACCTCAGCAGTGTCTGTCATCGGTAAGAAGACACACTCGCTTCTTCTCTGCTTTACAATTACTCATCAAACCGCTAGTTCTAAGGTCAGACGTTAGCCAAACAAAGCACGAGGTCAGAAGTGCTTGACCTTCGCTCGAGTTATAGATTAAGTAGATTGTCTTTTCCTCTCGTATAATATATAAGAGATGAGTGCGATGATCTGAGATGTTTCAAATGAAAAGCTCTATTAAAGGTCACAGCATGTTTGCCTATTCCAGTAGATCCAATGAAGACAAATCTTAAAGTGATAGTTCACCCAAAAAAGAAAACTCTTTCCTCATTCACTCACTTTCATGTCATTCCAAACCTGTTTACTTTCTTCTGCAGAACACAAAAGAAGATATTGAACAACCGAACAACACTGGCCCCCATTGACTTCCGTTACATGGATACATAACCGCACAGACATTTTTCTAAATATCTTATTTTGTGTTTCACAGAAGAAGATCAAATACGTCAGTGTGTATTAAACACTGATGGATCAGTTTGTAATAGGATTCGAATGTTTTGAAAATGGGGTGTTTGTGTGTGTGTGTGTGTGTGTGTGTGTGTGTGTGTGTGTTGGTTGGTCAGGTACCATGGGAGGACCTGTGTTATCTGTTTGGAGAGATCATATATGGAGGACACATCACAGATGAATGGGACAGGAGACTGTGTCGTACTTATCTCCTTCAGTTCATCAGTCCCAAGATGGTAAAGACATTCACAACTCCAAAACACTACATTTCATCCGTATTTCATTATCTTTTTCTTGAACCAAAGTCAGAGAACTAGAGAGAAGTGACTTAGAGGCAAACTGAGAACTGCAAAAATAATTCCCAGACATCATTTAATAAGGAAATTAAGTGATTTATAAATTATATATAATTAATTATAGCAGAGGAGTAAGTTATAACAGTGAATCTTCAGTAAGCGTTCATAGCTGTATGGGGCCATCTAGTGGTGAGGTCTGCATGACATTAAACACAGAAACTCATTTTTCTCATTTTCCATTATTTCCTCACATACAAATATTACATTTGCAATAATAAACCAGATACGAATCAGAATACAAACCCGGTGGTTGTTTTTCGAGCGTTTTGTTTGTGTGTGCTTCTGACATCACATCGCTCACACTAAAGTTTAATGGTAGCTTAAACGTGTCTTTACTGCAGTGGCTTTGTTCGGGGTGATTAAGGCGGTTTTCCAGCAGTGGTCAGGCATGCTGCCCAAATGTTTCTTCAGCGAGTCTCATTAGGAGCGGGGATGAGCAGCCATCAATCACAGAGTTTATCTTTAGCCTTTCCACAGAGCCGCATTACTCTCCCCGAGCCCAACACCAGCCCTGCTATCGATTACCCACACACACCTTCATCAGTTACTGACCACAGCTCTGAGGAGAGCTAACATGGAGAAATGTTTGTGTTCATCAGGACAAAAGGAGCAGAAACACTCTCCAAACCTCATCTGCCCTGTGTCTCTTTTTTCAAGTGGTGGCAGTACTGAATCGTTCAAGGACAAATAAGACATGTCCAGTGAAGAAATAAACTTTTCATGAACTTTGTTTTTTAAGACAGTTTTGTCTCATGGTACAGTATTCATGTAGCATGTAGAGCAGTGGTTCTCAACAGGGGGGCCCCAGCTGACTTCCGGGGGGGCCTCAAGATGGGGGGCCTCAAGATGACCATTTTTTTTAATTAGCATTGAAATACTTGATATTACTCATTATTTAGCCATTTTTTATAGTTACTAACCATTTTTCCAGTTAATATTAAATATTTTGTGAGTGGGAGGGGGCCTTTGAATATTGTTGAATACAATGGGGGGCCTTGAAGAGAAAAAGATTCAGAACCACTGATGTAGAGGTACCTGGCCTCATACCCCAATATAGTATATTGCAACAGGGATGCAGAGTTTACCAATTTATAGGCTCACAGTTTTAAAACACTTAAATTCCAAAGCTTTCCCTACACAATGGCCATAATGTATGAATCATCTCATAATGGATCTAAAGCACTAATCTTTGTTATCAGCCCATGTCCACACAAGACAACACTGACCTCCCGTCAGAAATACTCTGAACTAAACGTTTTTTTGCTATCCAGTTTGAGGAGGAGCTCTTTCTGTGTCCCGGCTTCCCGGCTCCTCCTGATTTGGACTTCGCTGGATATCACAGCTATGTGGATGGGAGACTGCCTGTGGAGAGTCCTGGTCTCTATAGTATGCACCCTAACGCTGAGATTGAGTTAATGACAGCCACATCTGATGAGCTCTTCAGAACCCTGCTGGAACTTCAGCCCAGAGACTCAACAACAGGAGAGGGAACGACACAGTGCATTGAGGAGAAGGTGCTTATAACGCTATGCAGTACTTCCAACAGTGCCTCTCAAACTGGGGGCCTCCCGAAATTGATCGAGGGGGATTATCTGAAATGATGTATCAAAGATTTTATGCAATCAACAATCAGAAAAATAAGCCCACCAACCAAAGGAATTGATGTTCCAGCATTGTATAACTAAATATGTTTTTGGTTTAATTTAAATTCTACGTTTGAGATACTAAGTCTTTATTGGGGGTCTTACAACGACAAAGTTTGAGAACCACTTATAAAACATAATGCACATACATCTTTTAAAGCAAGTCTTCTACTTATAGTAATGGCTTTCCAAAGAACTAATTTATTAATAAAAAAGTAATAAGGAACAACAAATGTTTTATGGCATCAGGCTTCTGATCTTTAGACATGTAGAGTCTTTACTGATGCTCAGTTGTCAATGCTCAGGTAAAGAGCGTTCTGGATGACATGTCGGAAAAGTTGCCTGATGAGTATAATCTGGCGGACCTGATGTGTAAGACGGCAGACAGGAGTCCGTACGTCCTTGTGTGCCTGCAGGAGTGTCAGCAGATGAATCTGCTGTTGGCAGAGATACACAGATCATTGAAAGAACTGGACCTGGGATTGAAGGTACAGACCAAACCAGATATAATAATGAACATCATTATGAATAGTTTTGACTAACACAATAACATTATTGGTTTTCTCTATTATGACATTCGTGGTACAGGGAGAACTGAGTCTTTCTTCAGACATGGAGATGCTCCAGACGGCTCTGTTCTATGACAGCGTTCCAGAGAGCTGGAGCAGATTGGCATATCCTTCAACCAAAACACTGGGCCCGTGGTACAGTACCCTGCATAGCCCTAAAATATATCACTTTTGTTGAATTTGAGTGATGTAGAGGTTATACATGCTGCAGGTTCAGTGATGTTCTGACCCAGTGTCGCGAGCTGGACACTTGGACTCAAGACTTTGTGATTCCTGCTGTAGTTTGGATCTCAGGACTCTTTAGCCCTCGATCATTTCTCACAGGTGAGACGAACACACACATGCATAAATAACTTTGAAGATCAGTGTTTTATTTATATCGTAGTTTTATTCATTATTTGAATTTTATTTATTATTATTTCTTTTGTAATGTTTTATTTCTAGCTATTTTTGTTTTGGTATTTAATTGTTTATATTGCTATATAATATTGGACAATAATATTATATCCTAACATTCATTTTCAACCATTATTATTTCATTTTTAGTTTTTTCCTTTTTTATTTTTGTGCTACCACCAGCTGTCCAATCACCGAGGCAAAAATTCTCATTTTCTTTTCTTTTAAGCTTTTCAAATAATATTTAGGCATATTTTATTTCATTTCAATTAAGAGAAATGTTTTAATATTTTTAGTTTGAAGTAAAGTCCTACACATGTGGCATGACACTGAAGATGGAGTATCATAGATCTTTTCATTTGTAACTTGTTTTTAAAAAGCGAACCTGTTCAATGCTCTCCTACAGCAGTCATGCAGAGCATAGCTCAGAAGAACAAGTGGCCTTTAGACAGAATGACTCTCTCTGTAGACGTCACAAAGAAAAACAAGGATGATTATGGACATCCTCCACGAGAGGGAGCGTACGTCCATGGACTCTACATAGAGGGTGAGAACTCAAAGGCATTTCTTGTTTTATTTACATATCATCATCCCAACGTTAATGCGACTTTACGTTGTTCTTTACTGTAAATGTGTATGCTCTGTTTCTTTCTGAACTTTTATTCTTCAGGGGAATTTATGAAAAATGTTTAGTTTACTAGAATATTCTTACTTTATGCCACACTGAGTGCATGTATATACGGATTACATACGTTTTTTTTATCACAAAACAATATGCTGTACAAGAAAACATTGCTTCCACATTGTTGTTCATTTATAGATTTTTCAGACAAAACTAAACAGTGTTTCCTTTTTTTAAATAAAAACTGAATATTCACTATTAGACTATTAGAATGAATAAACATAATTGTAAATATGATTTATTACATTTATTGTCGTTCCCGTTGGATTTATGTTAACAGGCTAAGTCATCTTCGTGTCTGTATTTGTCTGCAGGAGCTGGTTGGGACAGCACCTCAGGAGTGTTATCAGATGCTGTTTTGATGGACTTGACTCCAGCTATGCCAGTGCTGTACATCCGTGCGGCACCAGCTGACCAGCAGGAGCTGAAGAACAGCTACGAGTGTCCGGTGTACCGTACCAAACGCCGCGGTCCCACGTACATCTGGAGCTTCCGTCTGAAAACACGACACCCACCTGCAAAGTGGATCCTTGCTGGAGTGGCTCTGCTTTTGTCGGTGTAAGCGAGGGTTCACGTAGCTCTACTTATAAAGTTTAGGAAGTATGAGACATCTATATGTAGTTTTGAAAGATGAATATAACATAGAAATATGATGTAATTATGTATTAACACAGATAAGTGCAACCTCTTTAAGTGCCATCACACAATAGTGTCCTCCGGTAGAATATGAACCAGCCTGATATGTCTTACTTTGACCTTCCTCGCCTGCTGAAGACAGATAGATCGGTGCGATTCATCTCACGTCTACCTTGGATGACTTCTGTGATCTTGTCCATTTCTTCCTCAACGTCTGTGTGATATAATAACTAGATCGCATGGGAAGGAAATGGACGGATGTGATTTTGTTCAATAGTGTTTGAGATGGCATTAAATTTCTGCACACAACATCTGCTGCTGTGTTGGTCTGAAGTTGTTTGTACACCCTTCCCATAGTTCTCTGCTATGACACAGATCTTGTCAGGAGACGAGAAAATGATATATCTGTCCCGGAGCGGGAAATGAGAGGTTAGCACGAGCTTTGGAGTCATGCCTTCCTCCTCAGCGAGTTCACCAGCAGGCTCACAGCAGGTAATAATGGCGCAGAACAGGACGCCTCTGTATATGTTTAGACAGTTTGTCCTCCGCTCTCAGTGATGCAGCCGAGCTTTTGCATCAGAAAACACACACTCGTAATAGCACATAGTGACGTCTACAGGTTAATAAGTCACAAGATGGAAAAACAGAAGAGTCACAACAGGAGTTGTGGCATTTAGTCAAAGTCTATTAGCTTAGTTCATATATATGCTACTGTATTCTGACATGTTCTTATATAATTTTTTACACACATGTTCGGCCTATAAAAAACTTCACGTCAAAGCTGGTCTTCTAAAGTTAACTCAAAACCGCATAAAAACAGCTACACTGCACTGATGTGACTATTATCATAAATCATAAGCCTCATCTTTCTTTTTCAATATTTGTCAAGTGATTTCAATGTCTATCGTTGTTTAGATTCCACCACTTGATGCCAGTGTGTTTTATTTAATACATTTTGGAAGCAAAATTGTATTTTATTGAGTGCATAACTAAGCTCAGTAACAGGGTTATTGTAGCTTACTAAAACTATTGAAGCTTTTCTGTTAATTGAATTAAAATAAAATAGCATATAAACTATGATTGGTAAAAAAGTTAACTTTTTGCTTTTTTTGCTTTTAATGACAACAGCACCTAAAAAATGGCTAAAAACTTCAATTAACAGAAAAACCACAAATAAATGCTAATTCAAGATATTTATAAATCTACAAAACTGAAAACAAAACTTCAATAACTCTACTTAGTACAAATACAGGGCAAAGGCAGACAGACAGTAAACAGTATTCATTTTTCTTTAATCGTAATAAATAGTGCAAACAGCAGCTACAGTCTGCTAAATTGTGTTTCAGGAGGTGATGTACACCTCGCTATTGCTTTATGGCCTGTTTTAGTATTATTTATTAAAAAACAAATGGTATTTACAGTTTTGAAAGTCAGACAGGTCCATCAATGGCGTTGCCAAATCCTTCAGACCTTCTGATCACATTTACATCTTTTATTTATCCTTAAACTGTGTCATGTTCCTATCTGAACTAATATATCGTCAAATAAATATGCTCACAACTCAAAGTACAACTTATAAACAGAATTATCTTTTTCAAGCCCCTCTCAAGAAAGGTTTCTGCAGAACCGCTGTTCACAGTTATCCGAGCCGAGCGGTAAGACATTTTGATAGAGTCATTCCTAACGTTTTGTGTCATTATTTCTATTGCAAACTAAATTACGGAGGAGTTTGCTATCCACAGTATGTCTAATAAAAGATGTGCATTCTTTCAAGGTTCGAATTAAGATGATCTAAAAGTCCTAATGCCCACTACAGCTTAAAATTACAGTTTTATATTGCTATTGGTAGTGAATGCTTACAGTCGGCATAATATTCTGATTGTCTATAAATATTTAAAACAGTTGCCCTTAACCTAAAAAGACATCACATTGTTTTGTGTTTTTACCCATATTTTGTATTACCTTCACTACATATGAATGAGGATGTGTTTGCCTTTTCACAATATGCATTCGCTAAAACATCCTCGTATTATATTACTTTCAAAATACAATGTTTTTGGCTCAAACGACTAGACATCTGTTCCACAAAACAACATTTTGCACCCTAAACATGATGATGTGCTCTTATTGTAACATTGAATACTGTATCATTTTTCACTTTCTACTACTATGATACAGAGTCAAACACTTTTATGTTTCACAGTTTTGCATGACAGACAGATTGATTTCTTTGGCGTGTGATAGTCTCTTCCTCTGATCTACGTGAGTGTCTCCCCCTAGTGGTTAACACACAGCATAGCACCATGAGTTATCCCTCACTGTCTCCAGTTAAAGGACGGATCTTGTCCTGTCTCTCAGTAGCTTTATGTCCTGGGCTCCAGTCTGTGTGAGAGCTCAAAGAGAGTTTGTTGATTGTCAATGACGTGCAGGTAATTGATGTAAGTTCTCACCTCTGCGCTGTCCTTCTGGGACAGCATGTTTCCTGATGGACGTAAAAGAGCAAAATCATTCTCATAACCTAGAAAATCTGCACCTCCGTGACGAGTGAGTCTTGCCCTGAGCAACGTAAATAATGTATGAAACTACACAACTGGGACAAACCTACTTTTTAAAGGTGGAGACAGATCTGGGTTATATATATATATAAAGACTTTTTTCAAAGTTAGAGGTTACAATGTCTGTGGTACCAATAAATCAGCTTTTTTGGTGCTTTGAGTACATTGACATACGTCTGTTTATCCAAGCGATGGTAGACGGGCATGAGGAGTATAGGGGTTAAGGAAAACTGTTCGAATGTCTGTTTATCCAAACAATGGAGTAAAGCTACAAACACTTACCATTTAAATTTCAACACAAATGTGTGTGAATGGAAGACTTACCCATGTTATCCGTCCGACACTGCCTGATGATTCGCACCGTGTCTGCTATCATGTGCTGCACACAAAACATTACATTATATACATTAGATTCTACTCCACACTTGGGACATGTCATTCATTTTCCAAATAAAACGACCTTCATAAGTGTTACTGTTTACTTACTAGCTTATCAAAGTTAACCAGGTTGTCAAGAAAGGTTCTGTTGCCCTCATGAATGAAGGTAATATCTGTTTAAAGATCAAATATGTATTTAGAATTCACACATTATACTTCTTAGAACACTAAACAACACTGGTGGGACCAAAAAAGTAGCCGTCAATCACACTTCTAACCAATCACGTTGTGCCATTTATTGATTGACAGACAAATGACTTCACTGGAAATGTATTGTGAAGTTATTTCTGTACCTTTCAGAAGAAGAGGTATGAAAGGGATCTTGGGAGACTTCATCTTCTTGAAGGCATCTCTGTAGGCTTTGTGGTTCATAGAAGGGTCCTGCGGGGTCACATGTACATATTTGCGAAAGCGTGCTTGCGATGCGGTTCGTATTATTTTACCCACTAACACCATCTGGTGTGTTTTCAATCTCATCCTCTCGAACACCGCCTGCTGTTTCCTCCCCGGGGTCTCTGACATGATTATGACTTCATATGTTACATTCTAATGAGCCACAAACAGCCCAAAACGCACCAGCGGGAGGGAACAGGAGGGGAGCCGGCAGGAGGAAAGTTAAGATCCTGATGAGACAATCGCTTACTGTCAGGCTCTCCAGCTCGGAGAATAACTTCCTGAACTTCCCGGGGACTTTCTGAAACGAGGACAGGAAACCGGTTCAGCATAGTCAGCAATACTCTTTGGAAAACAATTCATGCTGAAGAGAGACTGATGTATTCTGGTGTGGTCTTACCTCCCACGTCTGAGTAAGTCGACTGACGGCTGGACTGTTCAACCCCATAATCATGGCAAAGAATGAGTTCAGGTTCCTCTGTGCTTTACAGCTGAGAGATGAGATGAAAGCAATTTGAGCACATAAAACAAACTTTCTTTCTTACTTTAAAAGATTTTTTTCCCTGGAACATCAAACAAAAATACTGCTGTGTTTGAGTGTTTTTGGCACTTGTGGCTTCTTGTGTGTTCTCTCTAGTAGTGTGTGTATGTGGTTAATATTTGGAAGAAACCCAACCACATTTTGGCCAAAGTGTGAACAACAGAGATCGTGAAGACAACAGAAATCTGTTCTGAAAGATGTCACTGTGTTTGCACTCACTGTGCTGCTATTTTGATGTATTTCTTGAAGAGCTGCACACGTTTGCATAGGGTTGGACACAGCAGCACCTCAGTCATCACCCACTGCTGAGTCTCATTACAGCGCTGCAGCAGCTGCTCCAGCGCCACCGTGTGGCCGCTGCCGGCATCACGGCTCAGAGTGAAAAACACCAGCTCTTGCTGCAGGGTTAAGGGAAAAAACACAAGTTGTCCAGGCATGAACCCATGATCTTTCCATTGCTGGCACCATCCATTAGATACAGTATAAATAAGACATGTAAAACAAAAACTTTCAAAGTTGAAAATATTTCCTAAAATGTGAGCTCCCGTTTGTATTTCAATCATTTATATTCATAAAATTTCTTTGAACTCCGAAGTTCCATCAGATTAAACTGAATTTCTCCTATAAATTGTTACTTGTCAACTCACGTTGGTGTGGCACTGCTAGATATATGTGTGTGTGTAACTATTTTCTTAACAATACTTTGGGGACAAATTTGTAACCAAACGCGAGTAAAACCTCCCCGTGGGGACGTCCTCATTTGTAAAAACACTATAAAATCAAAGTCAATTATGCTTTTCCAAAACTCTAAATTGTGTGGTGGGTGCACTGGCGCAGTTGTACTGTGTGCAAGTAGATGCTACACACTGATTGGTGGGTGAGGAGAGACCCCTGGTATGATTGTAAAGTGCTTTGGGTATACAGTTGTACATATAAATGCTTCACTCGTTCAATTCTTAACATCTGTTTACACAAACAACAGAAGTATATGATCAATATAAATGTGTGCGCGACCTCACCTCATGGACGTTACTGAAGAGACTCCAGTCACAGTTGGTTAGAGACACGGCTACATCCCATGTGTTCATGCTGAGCATCTTTATGGAGCGCTGCTGTCCATTATCAGTACAGGGACTCTGACAAAACACAACCCTGACTATTACAGCAAATACAGCCTGTTATTGGACTGCTTTAAATGAGCCGTGTCATTGAAAACAACATTCTCCTCGCACTTTTGAAATATAAGAGCTTATATTCTATGTAGACATACATGGTCACAACGTAAAGTTCCTTCCACGTTCTGCATGGGATCATTTATATAAAACAAATGTACACTGTATCACAAATATTATGTATTGGCATTATGGCCTGAAACATGCTCAACACATATAGGGAACAATATTACAACCAGCTGGATTTCATGCATCATTACATCTTAAATGTGTTGCATTTGTCCATATGTGCAACTTATTGACAGATTGCAAATTTACAAATGGGATGACAAACCCTTGACATTTGTATACTTGTGTCAATTGTTGTTTTTTGGTGTAAGATACATTGACTCAATGTTATAGATGGACAGGGGTAAAATGCCAACAATAAGGCTCCCTTAAGACCTGTCCTGATCTTACAGTGTGTGAAGCGGATCTGCTCACCGTGATCTCAGTCAGATCTCTTCTACAGACGTGCAGCCTGTCAGCAGAAGTGAGTGAAGTGGAGAACACACACTGTTCTGACTGAAGCAGAACCTTGTCTAGAGAGGGAGACCGAGAGAGAGAGAGGAACATCAGCGTCAGTCAAAAGCGGAGAGCTAAAATAATGAGTTTGGCCCCAAGAGGTCAGTACTGGATTGTTTCTAGGCACAGTTTGTCCAGTCGAGATATCCAGTGACGTTCTAGTGAATTCAATGGAAAAGGTTTAGAGAGGACCTTTATTTCAGCACGGTGTTTGTATATGTGGCCATACACAGCCTTGGAAAAAATAAGAGAACACTCCAAAATGATTTTCAGTTTTTCTGAATTGACTTTTTATTGACCGTTTCATCAGGCGCGTGAGCCGGGACTGCAGTTAACTTCTGGTCCGTGTTTGGCTAGTGTCTAATAATATAACTATTTTTATTTTATATAATATAAGTTATGGTCATATTCATTTATATGATTATTTTATTGTATAATAATTGTATTGAATAAACGATTGAACTTTGTTGTATGTTCATTTTTTTAAATAAACAATTTGTTGGATGGGTCCTGTAGTTTCGACGCATTTAAACAAACAAATGGATGCAACCAAATTCATGTAGGCCTATTTTTAAAACGGTTCAAAAATGTCAATTTGATTGTAAAAGTTTGATTTTCAATCACAGCTTTCATTGCATCTTTGCACTACATTGCATCTTGACTGTCACTGACGTTTGCTTTTGTTGGAATTCAACACACACTGGAATGAAATAGGTACAAAATGCAGATCTAAGGCAAACAAAAAAAAACAGCTGTAGTTTGTGTCAATGAATGAATGACGTTCTGCTCGTTCAGACCTCCAGAATACGTGATGGCGACCAGCACCATGCCGTCCTCTGCGCAGTCGAGTCTTTCTGCCACAGTCCTCAGCAGCTCCTGCGCAGACGCCTCGCTGTGTGTCCTCAAGCTCACGTACGAGTCTACCGTCACGTACACACGACACAGCACTGAGGAGACACACACCATCACAAATATTCACGTAAAAACGCCGTAAAACAAGATTCACCCACACTGTTATTCATAAACAACCCGGCGGTATTCCGCAATACCTCTGCAGGCGGTCACAGAGATATGAGTCTAGGGAATATTTGATGCGTTTACCTTCTTTTCTCTCTCTGGAAGATCCTCTCACAGGGTGCCAGTTCTCCCTCAGACTCAACTGATGGAGGAGAGCTTTATTCTGATGGTGTGCAAACATCACGTGTCAATGGAAAACGCATACAGATTCAGTGCAGATAAAAGAACGAATGTTTTACAGTATCTCTTACCTTCCTCTGCGGCGAGTATTCATCTACCGTACTGATGAGCAGAGAAACAGACACAGGCGATGTAAGCGAGAGAGAGAGAAGAATGAGCCAAAAGCATCACTTCAAATATGAATGTGCCATAATATCTGAACTGAACGATAGCGCACCCAACGCCGCTGCGAGGAGCGGTCGTAAAAAGAGCCCTTTCTCATTCAGATCAGGCCTCAACCATCAGCTCGAACATTAAAATGTGACGCGGGGTGATTTACTGATTGCCTCATCTAAATGAAACGCAGAAATGGCTTCATCCCGGCACAGCTCTCTGGGATTAAACAGCCGATTGAAGCGAGTTTTACAGTCTCCATGTTCTCCGATGCCACTAGAATTAATCATCGGCCATTCATGAACCCCCGGCGGGAGTGTGATGTAAAGCCGCGGGGTCATCGGCTGGACTGCTGGTTACTAAATAGAGATGTTGGATCAGAGCGCACGTGCAAATGTTTGAGAGCTGAAAAAACGTATGTGTATTAGTATCAAGTAGATGTTTGAGGTTTCAGTATATCATTTGCTGTGCTGTGCTTCTCTCAGACATAAAAAGCGATCGGCGATAACCATGAAGATCCGTCTGAAAACACTGAAATTTTAAAGAGCAGGGTCAACCTAGCACCTGATTGGTTGGTGTAGTAAGGAAGAGGCGGGGCTACAGTGTCCAAATGGAATACTATGATTTAAATGAAGTTCCTACAGTTCTACCGTTAAAACAGTACTGCATCCGCCGTGATTTATTGTCATGTGACCCGTATGCTCTTTGACCCATGAAGAATTAACATCAACCTGTATCTGTATTCATCATTAATATGTTGAATTTTTCTGCTACTTTTATTTTATTGACTTCGTTTAAATTTGACCGTTGCTCAGCTCCCGTGGCATCATGGGATAGAGGGGTGTCCATCTGATGCACGCTAGTATCCGGGTATTTCTCGTCTACCTCATACAGCACTTTCTCGTCTATTCGTGACTCGTACTCATTGTCGCCTACTTTTTAGTATGGAAGCAGGCGATTTCGGACGCACAGATTCTCTCAGGTACAAATTAAGTAGCCACTTAAAGCTACATGACGTCATTATTACTGTTAAAGACTACGTCTTCTACGTGTCTAATGTAAAGAACTGCACTTGTGAAAGGTTTCGATTTGTTACAGACAATTTATCAAGAAACAATGTGTGATTGATTTAGTTGTGTAGACTAATGCACTTGTCTTAGGATGAATGAGTGTTTTAGCAGATCACTTTCTCCAGGTGTCATAGACCTCCAGCCTAGGTCATTTAAAACCACAGTCTTCTGAATGCTGTTGGATTACAGCTCAGTTATCACCCACAGCAAAGCCTCTCTTTCAACACACTGACATGCAAACAACAGAACTTCTTCGTAACATCACTCGTTTATCAGCTCTGTTCTCTTTTCGTGTTAGCACGGTAACAGACAGAAGTCAAAGATCACTTGTCATTGGCTGATCTCAATAAAGTCACTTAAAATGGGTTTTTGGAAAGATAATGATAAAGATAATATCTTTTTGCGGCTCTCATGTTGTATTTTTGGGAGTGCAAATGCTGAGGAACATTACTGTGATGATTATGATTAATGCATCTTTAAATATCTATCGTGAATTCTTAGCTTCCCAGAAGTCATAGAGATTCATAATTCAGTTCAGATAGACTGCAGCGTGTAACATCAGATGGGGTCTGTATGTGATGGTGAGGACACTTACTGTCTACGCTGCATTCGTAGAAGTTTCTGAAGTTCCTTGATGTCCTTCTCCAGCGAGGGAAACTCATAAAGATCATCTAGAACATATCTGTAGAGAGTCTAATAAATGTAAAACAAACACAAGATATAAGTAAAACGCTTATAAAAGATCAGCTCTTCTTTCATGTCTTAGCTTGGTTCGAATACTTGCATGTCAACTATTGAAATTGTTGAATCAGATATTAACCGAAATTTGGAGGAGATTTCATAACTTTTACAAAAGGACAGTGTGGATAGTTCTAAGGATATGATTTGAGTGCCAATTCAGATTGGCATGCAGTGCGAACAGAATCTTAGGCCACGTTTACACGATGAAAAACGGAAAAGTTTTTACTTGCGTTTTGAAGAGTTTCACGTACACATGACAGGGTTATCAAAACGGTCTGGGAAAACGGATGAAAACGCTGTAGTATGCACGCCAGGCAAGTGGGTGGCGATGTTATTGTGTAAAGAAACAGGACATGCGTTGGCACACACACATGCAGTTATAAGCCAAAAGTGCTTTTTAATACCGTTGGTCGACGTATGCGTGTTTAAAGTCTGGCGAAAGTAAATAGTCTGTCTCGGCTGGTCTTATTGGTGCAGCACATCCACATTTTGCAGGGGAAACGTTAAAACATAGTCGAGCAGCGAGAGCTCACAGTATGGGAAGCCGCCATATTGTTTTGGCTGTACTTGCGCGACTGAGCGCGAATACACATGCGCATGGCGTCATCGTTTTCAAAACGTTGCAGTTTACACAGAAACGTCTTCAAAAAGTTGCACTTTGAGACAGGTTTTCAAATCATCTGAAGCCAGTGATAATCCTGTGTTCTCATTAAGTTGCATATAGAAATCAAAATGGACTCTAGGGGAGGTAGCATTTTTCTAATTTATAAAACAGACCCGTTCTTCCTGTACCTTGAGGAATAGTTTTGCGTGTTCGTCATCCTGCAGCAGGTCTGTACACAGTGAGCTCCATTGGGACAGCAGGTGCAGCACTTTCCTTTTCCTGAGCAGAGTCTCTCTGCCCTCCTCTTTCAGTCGTCCTTTCTTTGAACAATAGGTGGATCAGGAGTAGTTAAGGCGTGTAATCTATTCCAGCGCGCTGTGTAACTCAGACACATAGTTCAAAGGAAGAGGAAACGCCTGAGGTCGGCATCTCTGTGTTAAATTACCAAGGGTTCAATAACAGAGTCTAAATCGCGTGCCTTCGGCTAAACACCACAGAATACGTTAAGCGCTTTAACACCTGGCTGAGCAATGCGGTTAAGATCATATAATAGATGGTGTCTAACATAACGCTCATGCATAGTATTATATCACAAATTGCTAATTTCGTGGAGATTTCACAGAGATTTCATGGAAATTGCTCATGATCATTTACATTAGTGTACCGAGACCTCAGAGAGGAGGATACATACAATATTGTGAGTTTAATAAAGGTATGCACAATATATTTATAATGTACAATACTAGTTAAACATTAGGACACAGTTTGGGGAAATCGAAATCGTTAAATATGATCGATCTAAAGGTTATGCTATAATGTGCCCGAGAAAATACTTTTTTTTACTTTTTAAATCTATAAGCAACCGCAAAAACAACATACGCTATGGTGCATGTTAAAGGGTGTGTCATTGGAAGGATATTGACCAAGTAGTGCCTGGCAGAGGTCACTGGTCGACATGAACACAGGGTAGGTCAGCAGAAAGTCATCCAAGAGAATCTCTGAAAAGAAAAACAACATTTACTGTGCGTCAGATACTGTATTTTACTGCATAAAAAACAAATTTGGATTATTTCTATCTATTCTTGGGATTGTGATAAAACAATATCATTTCAGGTGTTTCTAAATCTTTAAACGGAAGTGTGGAAAAAAGGCCAATGTTGCTTGGTTCCCAACAATCTTCAAAATATCTTCTTTTGTGATATGCAGAAGAATGAAAGTCATAAAGATTTATAATGACACGAGAGTGACTAAATAAATAAAAAAGCAATGTGGAGATTTAGGCGGCTTCTAGAAGTGAGGTTGCGAATTGCAAACCAAACGACTCACTCCACCTCTCTCTTTCAAAGCACTATGGCGGCTCTCACAGAACAAAGATGTCTTTGCTTTTTCGCCCCCTTGCCGAAAGAGGTAACGTATTTATGAAACACACTCCGCGGAGCAATTTGTCCGTTTTTACACACAGCACCTTTAAAGGAGTAGTTCACCTTCAAAATGAAAAACATGTCAGTTAATTTGGCAGAACACATACCTTTTTGGTAGCAGAACAGCACAGCCCCCCATTCACTTCTAGTGTAACCAATGCCAGTGAATAGGGGGCTGTTAACAACATTCTTCAAAATATCCTCTTTTGTGTTATGCGGAAGAAAGAAGTCATACAGATTTGAAATGACAAGAGGGTGAGTAAATGATGGCATCATTTTCATTTTGAAGGTGAACTACTCCTTTAAAGTAAACATACTGTGCACCAACAGATACATTTCCAACCAGAATTAAGATTACGGTTTTGAGGAAGAAACATGAGAGATGGGAGAGGTGACAGAATCATATTTGGGTGAACTGTTTCTTTAAGTTTCAGCTTTTAAAATGCAAATGACTTGCTGAATTAAGAGCATAAATGAGAGGACTCCAGTGAGTACATGAAATATTTAACACCGCTGAACTGAATATAAACAGGCAGTTTACATCATGTTTATCATTCCTAGGGATTTATTTTTTAGCTCTGACCTCCTTTATCTCTCTCGTGCATTATCACGCTTTGTTATTATGCCACTTTAATTAGAGTTGTTTCTGCCTGCAAGCGTTCTGTGCCAGTGTTGTTCATACATCATCTCATGCTGAAAGTATGACTGAAGGAAACCGAGTTCAGTAAACAGTGGCCTTAAGCAGAAATGGTTATGTTTTTAATCCCTTAAGAGGCATTTAAGACCACTAAAAGCCAAAAATCTTTATGAATGCATGTTGAGACATTTTCTTTCGGATTTGATGCAAGAACACAATATCCGCATGCAATTGGCATGATCGAGTGCCTCAATGTAAACACGCGCTAGACGTATGGGTTTCATATGGCAAGCCGATGGTGTCACAATTACGCTATGGATTAAATGTGTTTGGCGTTTTAAACTGTATTTGCGCTGCTAAATAAGGGTTCGCGATTCCAAACCAACCACCGCCGTTTTTAACTGTGTTTTAAAATCGCCGCTGTCTTGCCACCATTAGCTTGCCTCTCGTGTCTGCAGTCTTTACGGAGGTCCGAGCTGCCAGCAGCACTTTGGGAGCACTACTACGTTATTTTAAATAGATTCAAAGGCAAAGCTCTTCAAAAACAGTGCAATGTTAGCATAAAACATGACGTGTTTATGTAGTTTTAACTGTTTCTCTGAAGGCTATGGGGGTTCGCATTGACATTGTGATATGATCGCCACCTCTGCTAACTCGACCAACAAGCTGTTTACAAAAAGGTGCACCTGTTAAAAAACAAATCATAATTTTGTTATATTCTCATCACATTCTTGTCACATATCATTATTTCTTCCATACCCAAATACTTATTTACAATACCAAATCGAAAAACAGCATTCCATCCACAACTGTGCAAATAGCTTCATTATATCCCCACCTTTGCAAAAAACCTTCCTCGTCATTAACCAATTTATAAAACTTAAAATCAATTTGAACCCGACTTTTCACCAAATTTTTAAAAACAGTCTCAACTTTTTGCCCCACCACACCTTCTAGTTTTTTTTTCCTTGACATGTATATAGCTCTTTTAGCTTGTCCAATCAAAAAGTTTAGCAATTGATATTTGCTCCTTTGCGCCGCTCTATAACATGGACCGAGAATGAAACTCTGAATGGAGATATTTTCACCAAAGTTAAGAAACATTGAATTCAATATCCTAAACAGATCCACTAATCTAAAACATTCTATAAAACAGTGAAAAATCGTTTCCCTTATTTTACAAAAAGGACACTCATCAGACACATTAGGATTAATAACACTCACAAATGCATTAACAGCAACTGTGCCGTGCAAAATTTTCCATTGAAGATCACCAATGTGCTTTTCCAATGGTGACTTATAAAAAATTCTCCATGTGGGTTTAACCTCATCTTCCAACCCCAGTTTTTCCCTCCACACTGTATCTTTTCGGTCCTTAAGAATTGCTTTATTTAAGACCTTTACACAGCATTTATATACCACTTTACTTTGAACATCTTGAAAACTCAAATCCTCTAGACTCTTCAAATCCAAAAAAAAACCCCACTTAAACCCTTCAAATCAGGAGTAATAAAAATACTTGGAAATGGATCTGGGTTCGTATATACCACTTTACAGTTATAATATTCTTTCAACAACATTTTTTCTTCCACAGTCAACCTTTGCAATATTAAATCTGACACTTTTCCAGCTTGTCGTACAGATTGAAGTCCTAAACGAGAGGCCACCATTTGAGAGTTACCTAACTCAGGACCACCAATGTCCATTAGATGCTGTAGCTTTAGTATTTTAGATGAACACAGCATTTGAGATAGTCCTGGTGTGACTTCACAAGCCACATCCAACCTTGCTCCATGAACAAGAGGTTCCTCAAGCAACCAGTACAGAGATGTTGTGTCCTGTCTCCGTTTTTTAAAAAGTTGCCAGACCTTAAAAAGTCCTTTGTAGAATTGATTCGATGCATAAAACTGTAGTTTGCTGAAGTCCGTAAAAAATAGTCCTGCGTTCAAGCTCAATCCACTCACTTGATTAAAGATGATATCAGCGACTTTCCTCCAGACCAAATTTACTGGTCCCGTCAAGTATCTCTGTATAAACAACAATCGAAAAGTCGCTCTTCTGCTGGCCAGATGTATGAGTCCTTGTCCACCCTCCTCCGTGGGGAGAAACAGTACGCTCTGGGCAGTCCAGTGAAATCCACTCCAGAAAAAGTCTACTATAATGGCTTGTAGCTTTGCCAAAAGCCCAATAGGAGGGTCAATACACGTCAAACGGTGCCATAACATTGATGCAACCAAATTGTTAATCACTATAACTCTCCCTCTAAATGACATCTTCGGCAAAAGCCACTTCCATTTTTGTAATTTCCCTTTTACTTTTTCTAGGATACCTTCCCAATTTTTTAATAACATAGAATCATTCCCAAGATACACTCCCAGATACTTAATTCCATCACTTCTCCAGGACAGGCCTCCAGGTAATTTAGGAGGAACTCCATCCCATCTACCACACACCAATGCCTCACTTTTAGACCAGTTTACTTTGGCTGAAGAAATAATGCCAAACTCATCAATAATTTTCTTTAGCGCCAGTATATCATTTTGATCTTTGATCATGACAATAATTTCATCTGCATAAGCTGATAGTTTAACTTTTTCACCTGATTGTGGTATTGACCAGCCTTCAATATTATTTCTAATTTTTACCAGTAAAGGTTCAATCGCCAAGGCATACAACATTCCTGATAATGCACATCCCTGTCTGATTCCTCTTTTAACTTTAAAAGGTGAACACAAACCTCCATTTATCTTCAGCACACTCTCAATGTCCTGGTACAATACTCTGATCATAGCAATAAAACCTGAGCTGAACCCAAACTCCTCCAGTGTACGCCAGAGATACCCGTGTTCAACCCGATCAAACGCTTTTTCCTGATCTATAGAAATAAGACCAGTATTTAAACCCAAAAACTTCCAAACTATCTCGGATCAAGAAAATATTATCAAAGATAGACCTCTTGGGCACACAGTACGTCTGATCTTGATGAATGACCCGACCAACTACCTCCCTCAGTCTTATTGCCAAAACCTTAGTTAAAATTTTTAAATCAGTGCACAGAAGTGACACGGGTCGCCAATTCTTCATATCCTTTAAGTCTCCCTTCTTCGGCAGCAGAGTTATGATTGCCCTTCTGCAGCTCAGTGGTAGCAATCCATCAGACAGACTCTCACTGAGAACTGCAAGCAAATCATCCCCTATTACTGCCCAAAAAGCCTTATAAAAGTCTATGGGGAGACCATCGATTCCAGGTGCCCTGCCACATTCCATACTCCGCAGTGCAATCTGCAATTCTCCTATGGAAATGGGCTTCTGAAGATCAGTATTAGCTTCAATCGACACTTTTGGCAACCCTGTATGAAACACATTGACTGACTCGTCCATTTCCGGCCTCTCACTCCTATACAATTCTGAGTAAAACAGCACTGCCCTTTTTCTAATCTCATTAGGCTCTGTTATATCTTTTCCATTTATTGAGTATAGTGAGTGAATATATAACGACTTTGACCATTCTTTTTTTCAAGACCAAAGAAGAATTTAGTTGGGCCATCCATCTGCTCAATGCTCTGAAATCGAGAGCGTACCAGTGCGCCCTGTGCTTTAACACCTAACAGTTCATCTAACTTTCTCTTTTTCGCTTTAATAACCTCATTCTGCCCTCTGTTTCCTGTGGATACTGTTGAATTTTGCATTTCCACAATTTCAATCTCTAGGTTTCTCATTGACCGGGTAATGTCCCTAGAAACATTGAGAGTGTACTGCCGGCACAGTTGCTGTATTTCCATTTTACCACAGTCCCACCACTGTCGTAAGGAACTATATTCATGTTTCTTTAACCCAAACTGCTTCCAAAAGTATGTTAGTGTCTCAATAAAAGACTTATCTTGCAACAATAAAACATTAAAGTGCCAATAAGCACTTCTAGGTTTTATATTTGCTATATAAATATTACATTCAACTAAACAGTGATCAGAAAAACTTACAGGTAAAATCACACATTTCTTTATAACATTAAAATGATGCTTACAACAATAAAATCTGTCAAGTCTAGCCAAACTAATTACATTCTCTCTTGCCTGTGCCCATGTATATTGTCTTTCATCTTTATGCAATATTCTCCAGATATCATAGAGATCATGCTCAACAATGATTTTCAACATTTCATGCTTGGATGCCCTGTGAGGCTCTTTATGATTCCTATCTACTTTATCGTCTTCTGTACAGTTAAAATCTCCTCCCATAAACATATACTCCTCTTGTTCCAAACTAGAGAGAGCATCATTCAATGTTTTCAAAAAATAAACCCTCTCAGGACCACAAACAGGAGCATAAACATTTACAAAAACTAAAACAAATTTTTCAAATGTTGCTCTTACTTTCAATAGTTGTCCTTCAACAATATGTTCAACCTCATATGATAAAGGTGTCATGTGTTTTTGGAAAAGAACAGCTACACCACCACTCAATGCACTTTTATGACTTAAAATAACTTCTCCATCCCATCCCATTTTCCAATCAATCTCATTTTTTACATCACTATGGGTTTCTTGAACTAACATCACATCATATTTCTTTTGTTTTATTAATTCAAAAAGCTTTGTTCTCTTCCCACCTTCTCGTGCACCATTTACATTAAGTGTACCTAGTCTTAGCGTGCCCATGAATGTATAAAAAGAGACCACTATTGGGCAATACAGCACAAGAAAAATACAGAAATCAATCAGTTTCAAATCCATCATTCAGTATGTTAATTTTAGTCTTTTGCACAATTTTTTTCACTCTGTAAATCTCTTGATCAGTTAAGCTACTTGGACCCTTCTCTTTCATTGACATTCTAGCTGAATTAACAAACAATTCCCGATCCGGGAAATAATCTTCCACTCTCACTCCTTTCATTCCCTTAGTTATTTGTAAGAATTTTCTTATTTTCTCAATTGTATAATCACTTCTAGCAGATCTTTTTTGTGAGGCTGAGTTCATAGATCCTGAAGAATCACTTCCACTTTCTGGGTCAGGTTGAGACTCATTACTCATATCTGATTCCATCTAATTCTCAGATTTTCCTGTTACTTCATCTCCCCTTTCCTTCCTGGCTCTCTTCCCACCACCTTTCTTCTTCAATTTTCGTTTTATTGCAGGTGTTTTAAACATACTCTCATCTTCTACCATTTCCATATCCTCCTCATCTCCTATTGCAACCACTCCAGGATCAGTAGCCTTGGACTCTTTCATGTTTGCTTCTATAGCCTCTTCCAAGTTTTCCTTGTCAATTTCTCCTTTATTATTTCTATCTGCCTCACTCGATCCTTCACCAGTTTCTGACTGTCTCTTTTCTTCATTTCTACCCACATTTTCCTGTTCCTCCTCACTCTTATTCTCATTTTCATGCACTACTGGATCACCTCTCTCAGGACAAGCACGAATTATATGTCCCTCCTTCCCACAGCCAAAGCACCTCATTCTTTCTGACGTTGCATAAATCACATAATCATAATCATCCACCCTAAATTTCATAGCTAAGCTTAGTTCTTCATTTTCATTTTTTAGAATCATGTATGTTTGCCTTCTAAATGAAACCACATGTTTCAGCAGAGGTAACTTGCTCCCTAAAGCAATCATCCTAATTTTAGACACAACTTTCCCATGTCTCATTAATTCCTTTTCAATCATCTCATTCCTGATGAATGGCGGTACATTTGAAATCGTAATCCTTCTGGCCGGCTGGACTAGAGGCATTACCGGGGTAAACGCACTGTTCACGACAATCCCTTTCACTACAACCTCGTTTACTTTCTCTATACTATCCAAAAAAATCACTACAGCACTATTCATTCTAGCTGCAGACAAAATACTAGAGTATCCAACTATTTCAGCGACAGCAATTGTGCAATCCTCAACAGAACAACGCTCCGCAGTGATGACTTTAATGCCATGCTTCCGCGTTAAGTTATCCAAACCTTGAGACGCCGCCATATCGGCTAGCGTCTCTACTTGCTCAATAATCTACTTGCCAAAATAAACGGTTTACACAACCAAGCCGAAATAAAAGAGAAAGTTAGAAAGACTCACTCATTCAACGCCAAACACTCTTCCGCGACAGAGAGAGAGAGAGAGAGAGAGAGAGAGAGTGTGAGAGAGAGAGACAGAGAGAGAGAGAGACAGAGAGAGAGAGAGACAGAGAGAGAGAGAGACAGAGAGAGAGAGAGACAGAGAGAGAGACAGAGAGAGAGAGAGACAGAGAGAGAGAGAGAGAGAGAGAGAGAGAGAGAGAGAGAGAGTGAGAGAGTGAGAGAGTGAGAGTGTGAGAGAGAGAGTGTGAGAGAGAGTGTGTGAGAGAGAGAGTGTGAGAGAGAGAGTGTGAGAGAGAGAGTGTGAGAGAGAGAGTGTGAGAGAGAGAGTGTGAGAGAGAGAGTGTGAGAGAGTGTGAGAGAGAGAGAGAGAGAGAGAGAGAGAGAGAGAGAGAGAGAGAGAGAGAGAGAGAGAGAGAGAGAGAGAGAGAGAGAGAGGGGCATTAAACAGCCCTTAGTCTGCTCGACCTTTGCTGATCACACAAGTCAAGCCCATAATGACTGATGTGCATTCAAGCCTCATTCAGCTGTAATGTGCTCTGCAGGAACATTCATTTCAGCATATGCTCCCACAGACATGAATCAATATTCTCATCTGATCTACACAATCTACACAATTGAAAGTGCTGAATCTCCCATCGTATCATCATCTGTTTCTGGTTGGGCATAATTTACACCATTTAACCAAGAATGCACACCAAATGCCTGATAACAAATGTATGTAGTGCTGTAGGGGAGCAAAACAAACACGCAGTAATTACAGACACACATAAGCTAGTTATGCATTATTCAGCATGTGAGGAAAATAATCTGTTCTCACGTTTTGGACTGTGGCAAAACTCTGTTATGCATTTCAAGTTTCTCATGTATCTTTTACAACAGCCTACATCTGTTCTCCTGCCATGAGAATCAATACACATTCATGATCAAAGATCAATTGATCCTGAAATCGATGAATTGATTTTCCTCGAGTATTCATTGTGAATCATTAAAAACCTTCAAACAATCAGATGCAAAAACACAATGAAGACTTTCTAACAAACCCAACATGTCAAGGTCGACTTTATCACATACAATGATGGCGTAACTTTAAATCATATTGGATGTGTGTAACTTAAAGGAGTAATATGTTTGCTTTTATTTCACACTGTCAAATTTTAAGGCACTCTGACATTTGTTTCAATTAACATTACATTAAACGTACTATGCAACCCAAAGCAAAACAAGCAGAAGGAGGGAGAGAGAGAACGAGAGAATAATGAATGAAGGAGTGTTTTCTGCTGCACTATGTGGTGACAAAGGGATTCCTGCTTAAGCTGTAAATCCTATTAGTGACAATATTTCTGCCGGCTGCGCTGTGAGCGTGCTGCATTGGCACTGTTGTAAATTCTTCCTAATTTCACACTTACTTCCTTGGGCTTTGTGCGTTCTGCTCTACTGAACTGCTCACATCATTATGGTAATATGCAGCGCACAGCTGTACAACCGTAGCCAAAGGTGCTCGCTCACTCGCACAGTCGGAGCAGTTAACCGTCCGTGACATACTCCCAAATCTGATCCCTGTGTTTAACTATAACAGGAAAGTTAACAAACACATACATGTACAATTTAGATCACATTGTCTAGAAGTAACTAGATCAATTGTTTTATAATAAAAGAATTAGCTCACCCATTTATATATTATTTAATCATGCTCATGTCCTTTTAAACCTGTATGACTTTTAATTCTTCTGCAGAAGATATTTTAGATGCAACCAAACAACACAGGCCCCCATTGACTTCCATTGTATGGACACAAAACCAATGAGACATTTCTCAAAATATCTTCTTTTGTGTTACACAAAAGAAAGAGTCATATACATGTTTTGAATGACAAGACCGGAATACATGACCATTTTAATTTTGGGAGGTGAACTGTCCACGTTATGTTACTTTCTATGCTTTACGCATTTGATGTCATGCTATATATGCGTTTTAAAGTGCTGGCTCTTTCAGTCTTGCAATATAAAGCTCTACACAACATACCAACGCAAACACGCAGTGATTTACAGCGGTAATTTCACAAGACCCTTCATTAACACGTGCTGTCTGCAGTCGCAGATAAACCTGACCTGCATTAAGCTCTTTAATTCTCCAGCACAAGATTATCTTCCTTTTCTACCGTTGAAACCCAATACATTTTTTATTATCTGGAAAATGATGGACTTCACATTCAGCATAAAGAGAATCGTTCTCATGCAAAAACCTCAGAAGTGCCACATCAGCAAAGGATTAGACATACTTGACTTCTCCAGGAAAAGAAAATGTTCACTTTATGCAAATTGTATATGTAGAAAACTACTAAACTGACTATAACTAATGTAGAGTGCTGTGAACTTTATATATAATCAGATATTGCACGGGGATAAGAACATGTCTACATCATATTTCCCCATACAGAGAAACTGAGAACAAGTGTAAACAAAATCTGTAATGAGAAGCGTTTTACGCATGTTGATCAATGCATGAAATAATAGAAAAGCTACAGGGCTCCAGTTGCATTTGTATCTTGCTACTGATGACACGGCACAAAAAAATACATATTCAGTCATCATTAAATACATTTCATAACACGGCGCTCTGGAATACTTCATTCTGATTGGCCAGTCGCAACATTCCAAGGTCAGTTATTCCCTGATAATGACCGCTCGAAATGAATAATGCACGTTTATCCGAGTACTGAGAGTCATTCTGACTGATGCAGTTTAATATTACACATAAATTAAATATACATTTTTTTTTGGATGATGTCAGCAATGCTGGTTTATTGCCGGTCCAGACAAACTTTCTATTTCAGTTCTTTAACACGACGGAAATGTTTGAACAAGATACAACCAAGAGAATATTTATAACCGATTTAAAATGTATAATATACTAATAAAATATGAATAATAAATAATAAAACCGGAAATGCTTTGTGGACCAGTGTTTACATCTTGCAAAGTGGTCTATATGAGATTTTCTTAAATGATTCAACCAAATTGCATATTCGTCTTGTTTGAACTGTTAAATACAATAGAAATGAAGTTATAAAAAATGTCATATTCTATTACTTGATTATGAGGTAAGCAACCATGTAACAAGCATGTTTATTTCGCCCTAAAATCATAAATGATCATTGGTAAAGACAATACTGTGTATCGTGATAAAAGTTGCGATTGTAATGAGCTGAAATTATCAGTGGCACATCTGAAAACTTAAAAGATTCACATTCTGACTCACATTAGATACAGCGAGTCATTGCTTTGCCACAGAAACTATCTCTCTACATTCTTCTAAGCCTCCTACACCGCAGTACAGATCAGACAGAATGTGTCAGGCTGAATCACAAACGTGATGTGAAAAGCTGAACATTAAGGACCTCCTCAATGACAGAGGCAGACCCTCGAGGTCATGTGGGTCGCTGTCTGATGCTGTGACGGACAGCTGAGGAATACCGCAGGTCACAGCTTGCACGCGCGGGTCTGGTCAGCTGCTTATGATGTTTTCCTCACAACAGGCAAAAAACAAAAATGACACCGTTAACCTTAATGAGAGGAAATGACAGATGACTTTCAGTCTCTCTAGCGTTCGCACTAAACTGATCAGGTTTAGCATAAACCGTGCTCATGAAGCATGAATAATGAGCTCTGACACCCTCAGGGTTTGTGTGGAAGTGTTCAGAAATGCGGGCGTGAGCTAAACTTATTATCATCAATCAAGCCGTTCCCACAATTCTCTCCGGCAGCCGTATGGACAAGGGTTGATAACTGCGTATTGACCAGAGTTTCCCCAATTACCCTCAGCAGGCCTTCAAGACAGATCCAGCCAGAACGCTGATCAGGTGATAGACTTCACTTAAGGTGTAATGGGAGGAAGGGCGGCAAAAGCCACACATATCAGAGAGTCGTTGGCTTTTGCATTATCGTGTTTATTCAATATTGGCTCAAGTTTGGATTGTTAAAGAAACAAGCCTATAAAGTGAATTCCTGACGTCTTTCAAGATATTCGGTACAATATGGGGTGGATTGACCAAGAAAGATTGCCTCCACTAAAAGCATCAATTATTGACACGTCTGGTGCAAATAAACCTCATGCAAACACTTCACAGAAGAAAGGGTCAGACAGGTTTTATATTGCATTTGTGAATAAATGATGACAGAATGTTTAATAGAGATGCACTGATACAACATTTCCCCACCGATACCGAGAACCGATAATTTAGAGTCACATCGCCGACCTTGATTCTGAAGATCAAATTCATATTTCTAAACTTTCTGAATGTGATTTATTCATATAATGACTATTAACATAAGACATCAAACTGTTGATGTTTCTTTTTTGGGATCGACAGGATAAATCTGCCGATACTGTGAAAAATCGGTTTCATCACCCGATACGGATTATCGGCCGATATAATGGTGCGTCTCTAATATATTGTTTTGTGAACTAGCCCTTTAATTGGGTGGTAATAGAAGTACCACCTGGTCATGTGATGAGATGTGTATCACTAGGCTTATTTGCAGTATTAAGGTGGGGGGGAAGAAGGAAAACCCCCAAATGTTTGTCCTATTGGGCTCATCCCAGTATAGCATTCACGAACAGCTCTGACAAGTCTTTCAATAATGAAACTGTTAACATCGGTGGCACACGTGGGCTTAAAAGAATGACAGTGACTTTATTTGAATGCGCAGGACTATTTCAGTTAACTAGATGCACACAGATATCCGTATTCATATTTTGCAGGTGTCGCATTTCATAGCGATTCTACAAGAAAGATTCGCCAAATGACTTTGGAAATAAATGAAGAGCATTGTGAAATGAACGAGATGTGGTCATTAGTGGAGAAAATTTCCCATAATAAGACACTGAGGATTCAATCATTGAACAAGTGATGGAATTAAGAAATACAATAAAACGATCTAGTGTTTTGACCTAAAGATCGATGAACATTATAGCTAAAATAATCAAAGATCCAATTGATCTGAATTGTCCCTTAAACCATCCGTCACAGAGCTATTGACAGAATTACACACGTTCACATATAACTGAACTGAATTGAATGTAGAGAAACTCTGTGCTGCTCTTTATTTCCATTTTGACATTCACAGACTCTGGTCTTCAGGGAAGGCTTTCCACTAGATGTTGGTCTATGGCTGCAGGGATTTACTCCAATCCAGACACAAGAGCATCAATAAGGTCAGAAGCAGATTTTAGGCTTGGTTGGAGGCATTTCAATCCATCCCAATGGTTTTAAAATGGGGTTCAGGTCTGGGCTTTGTGTAGTCGAGTTGTTCCAAGGGGTTTTCCACACTCAGTACATCGTTTCTATATGGACATTGCCGGGGCATGAGGACGTGATGCGGCACAGGGCTCATTATACTGTATTGTTTGCGTAAGGAGTTGTTATGGTTGTGTGCTTGACTAAAAGGGACAGTTCACCCAAAAATAAAAGTTCTGTCATCATTTACTCAACCCGAGTGGTTCCAAATCTGTATATATCAGTTTGTTCTGATGAACACAGAGACAGATGTTTGCTTGTAATCCTCGGCCACCATAGACCAGCACATTAGGAAAAATGACAATGCCCCAAAACTGTTTGCTTTCCTTCATTCTTCAAAATTTCTTAATTTGTGTTCAACAGAACGAAGCAATTTATAGAGCAATTTTCCTACTATAGGAAACCAAAAAATGTATAGAAATGTGGAACAACTTGCATGACAAAATGATTTTGAACTCATCCTATAATGCATTTGACTGTAATACGGTGAGTGCTATAACTAAGAAGGTGAAAACATTCCTATAAAAACGCTCTGACCCACAAATACATACATGTAAAAAATAAACAAATCAAATAAATCAAACCTAGCCTTCTATTTCTTTTTTCATTTCATGCCCATGATCTTTATCCCTGCAGAGAGATACAGCTGGCGGGATACTTTTCATTTATAAAAACAATAAAATAACCTCTGCCTTCCCTAAACAAATCAATATGTACACTGCACGCTTCCTTCTGGCTTCATACCTTAAACAACAAACATTTAAATCCCTTTGTGTGCTGAAGCTGCCTGTCCTGCAGGATGTAAACATTGAATTCATTCGGGATCCTTCAGATGTATGAAATCAATACTCTCTCTCTCTCTCTCTCTCTCTCTCTCTCTCAAAACTCCCTACGCATGTGAGGGCTGGACAATCATGACAACCCCATATGATACACCAGCAAGCCTTGTATCCCCCTGAGACCTCTCCTCTGGGAATCTCTCTCTGTCTGTCTGATTCTTTCTTTGTCTCGCTCCTTCTCTCTCTGATCTTAAAAACACAAAACACATGTGAATAATGCACATGTACGTTTTCATTCATAACTAAATTATGTGTGGTCTACTGTAGCCTCTGAGCCAATCCAATGGTTTTGCACATTAAAAATGCGATCAAAAACTTACCGCGATATCATTTATTATCTGTCATACCATTTGTGCCATAATAGCTTTATTGTGTTGACAAAGCCCTCCCGGTAGAATAGAGCTTACCAGGCACTTAGGATCGAAGCCACTTCACCTGACAGTTCATAGATCACGACAACCTTTCTGCAACCCATTTATCACCGTTAACACAAAGGATTGTTCGTAGGTTTCTTAGAAAAGAGTGCGAGGTGTACGTACAGTATATGACCAGCACAAACGTGTTACTGAAATAATTCACTTAAAAATTAAAACTGTCATTATTTATTTACGCTAATGTCTTTCAATAAACCCCTTATAGAACAGAAAAGCAGTTGTTTAGGGAAGATTTATAGAAGAATGTCCAAACTAGTACTATTATAAAATGTAAGTCCTATGAGACTTCGGCTGGCAAGCCTGATTGTTTATAAATAATTAAATTTCTCAGAATGATATTACACAAAGTTATCATATGTTATATAAATACAGCAAACCAGTCATACTGACCACTTTTATGATACTGTTTTTTGTCCTTTTTTGAGCTGAAAGCGCCAGTCCCCATCCACTTTCATTGTACTTACTACAACAATATTCTCTAGTAATATTCATTTTGGGTTAGAAAGTCACATTGGTTTGGAATGACATCAAAGTAAGCGAATGTTACAACATTTGTTTTTTTGTGGGCGACACTTGAAAGTTTTTCCATGACACATGTACTCTTTGTTAAAGAATATTAATTTGTGCGTTGTGGTTGTACCAGGTGGAGGCGAGTGCTGAAAATGCACTGAAAGAAAATAAAGGAAGCGCAGCAGTGGTGCAGGATTTGAGCAGACGGATTCCTTGCTCCGCACAGGGAACTGAGCTGAACTATAGCGATTAGCTATCAATGGCTTTAATGAGGTTAGCACTCACTTCACTAGACTACCTCAGCCTTGCATGGGGAGGGGGAATAACCACAGCAGCGTCAGGATTTTTCAGACGGGAAGAACTCTTTCCTCCGTTCTGAGAGAAGCTTTACGCACTGATCAGCAACGATCACTACCAACCAGAGCTCATTCACCAACAATGTTCAATTGGTCTGCAAACCCTGCTCTACGTGCACTTTGTTCCAAAAACAACTTCCTTAAAGGAACAGTTCAAATATTAAAATTCAACCTCATGTAAATTCAAACCTGTATGACTTTCTTTCTTCTGCAGAACAAAAAGAAGATAGTTTGAAGAATGTTGGTAACAGAACAACGGTGGTACCCCTTTACTTCAATTGTACGGGCACAAAACCAATTTTAATTTAATGGAAAGCCGTTGTCTGGTTTCCAGCATTCTTCAAAATATCTTCTTTGGTGTTCTGTGGAAGAAATAATGTCATACAGGTTTATACTGTAAAATGACAAGAGGGTGAATAAATGATAAATGACACATTTTTCATTTTTGGTTGAACTATCTCTTTAAGGAAAAAGTCTGGAGGCTTGATAAGCTTCACATATCTTCAGTTCTGCTCTGTCTATGACCCAAGACTAATGGCTTTAGGGCTACAGGGATTTTCTGTTCCCTGTGGAGAACTGAGATCAATACTTTTACAACAAACATCCCGTGTGGAAAATCAGGAATAAAGTAAGCCTATTGAACAACTATAACCTCTATGTATTTCCCCAAAAAACTATACTCCATGTGGTCTCTTCATTTATTATATGATGTGAAGAGCTGCACGGACGCATAAAAATAATTAAACTATAATAATAACAACTGTTAACAAAGAATAAACTAAATGCTGTTTTTAAATGGATAACAGCGTATGACAATGTCCAAATAACATTATTAAAACAGCTCATATGCAATAGTACTATAATTTTACCTAATGCAACTCATCCTTGTTCATAAATACATGACCCGGTTCTGATCACTGAAGTGTAGATAGTTCTTCAATAATTCATTAAACTTAATGTACTGTTTCTTGAGGGCTACGGATTTCACAGCACCTCTAGGATCATATTCAATGATGTGTCAGGTGAAACCCCAAGACCTGCCTTTCTCTCTCGCTTAACCGCTGCCAGCTCACAGAGAGCATGATGCTCACGACCGCAATTTATTTAAGCGAGCAGAAGTATCTAACTCCGTACCAGCAGGACAGAACACAGATAGGTACCGGACTAAACTATTGGATCATTAACCTGGCACGAACAAAACTTGGAGATGTAGTGCTGTTTGGACCACATCCGAATATTTTTTGGGAAAGCAGGACAAGTGACAGTGTTGATATATGTTACTAACACAAAGCCTAAGGTAAACAATTTGAACCTTTTTAGGGACCAGATGGTTTCTCAGAGAGCCGCTAATGTGTATCCCTACTAATATACGGGTCACATCTGAGGTAAAAGGTCACGCCTCACCTGTTTCTCTGCTCTGTGGGTTACTCTGCTCCTCGTCCATCCTCAGTTGATCCAACAGATGGTCCAGAACCTTCTCGGGGGTGGCAGGCACAGCGTACCTGTGGGAAACAGAAGAGTCACTGAAGTCTTCTTCGTCATTGGAGGACAAGGAGCGACTGCTGCACCAGCCTTCCTCCTCGCCTTCTTCCTCCTCTCCCTCCTCGTCAATGTAGCGAAAATATGGAACGTCGAATGTCGGCACGGTCGCTCGCTCGGCGCTACTGGTGTCCGAGGATTCGTCCACTTCATCGTCTTCCTCCTGTTCCACCAGAGCGGCCGGCATCAACCTGCCCTCCAGGCGCGGATCTGGGGCCACTGCACGCCTGCTCCCCATGTCGGCATCGGTGCCCGCTTACCACATCGAGACCGGGAGATACGGGGGTCTGACGGCTCGGCTAAGCTTGTGGAGAGTCGTTTAGATGCTGACCACCACAGCAAGTCTGTGTTCAGCCTCCTTCAGACCCTTCAGAAGCCAAACGGCAACGGGAAGGAACGCACGGCAATGCAGCACATCCTCGAGCGTGCGTTTGAGAAAATGACTTCAGGGAGATATGGATCCAAAAAGTGACAAGAGGCAGGTACAGACAGATCCGTTGAGAGAGAGAGAGAGAGTGAGGGAGAGGCAGATGAAGGTGTGCGTGCGCTCCGGAGAGCTCCGTGCATGTAAGAGCCAGAAAGCGAGCGGCTGCTTACCTCCTGGTTGAGAAGGAGCGGGTGAGGGGGGCTCTCGGTGACGTCGTCCTCTGAGATAGGAGCGATTCGCGGGTCCTTTCTCTCTCGCACACGCGGACCGCTGCGTCACCGGGGGGCTGCGGGGGAAAGGGAGGGGTTTAAATTATCACCAAGGAGATTCCCTGCTCTCTTGTCACCGTGTCTCTCCGTCCTGATTTCCATCACAATGCAGTTTTAAATTAAACAGCCATCATCAAACGGCGCTTCTCAAAAGATTAATTTTATCGTGACCCGGAACAATGCACCCAACTGTAGCCTCGTTCAGAGCTGCCTGCTTTTATATTTGAATGATTTGCTCATTTGATAGGTGAATTTATGTAACTCATTTATTTAGATAGTTGATATTTTATGTAGCCGTGGACAAAAATGAAACCAGTCTGTATTGTAAATGCTGCTATTAAGGTTTTTCTAAATCATTGAAACATTTACATGGTTATGATGAATTATTTTGCCCATGATAACCGAAACTCTTTGACAGAGCTATTCTCAGAAAATGTCCTGTTGCGACTATTAAAAAAATAAGAAAATACAGGTTTTTTACCTAAATTAAATTATTAAACTAAAGCATAGTCCTGGTTTAAACACAGAATATGTTATACACAGATGTGGATACATTTCCTTGGTACTGACGAACACAGAATGCTTGTAACCAAACAGTTCTTGCCCATCATTGACTACAACGTTAGGAATAATATCTTTGTAAATGTCGGAAAGTAGGAAAGAAAACTTGGGCAAAATGTGACTATAATTGTAATTTTTCCTACTATGGTAGTCTATTCAATGGTGGCCAAGAACTGTTTAGTTACAAGCATTCTTCCAAATATCTTTCTCGGTGTTCATCAGTAACAAGGAAATGTATACAGATTTGGAAAGACTCGAGAGTGAGTTAAAGAAGACAGAATTTTTACTTTTGGTTCCTTTAAGCTAAGCCTTTTCTGTGAAACCGGCCAAAATGTGTAGTATTTTATAATAGTATTTCATTGCTATTGTGTGGCCTGTCACTTTGTCCTGTGTGTGTTATCAATCTCTCACAGCTCTCCGCTCATGCTGAAACACACGCACACATGCTGAGAACAAAGCGCTCACCAAATGACTTCACGCAGACATAAAGCTCAACCTATACGCAGGATTCTTTACGGTATAAACCACATGAACGTGCTCTGCGTTGCATTCATGCACAGCTCGCTCAGTCCTACACACCCATGTGCTCAAATACGGACTGAATCGGCCATTACAGATGAACCCGTGTGAATGTTTGAGGAGCGCATCGACAGCTCTGGACTGTGAACTGAAGGAACGGGTTTGTTTGCTCATATGCAGCGTGCGAAAAGAACTGGTGGTGTGACTAAGTTGTGTGTAAATATGGGTGTGTGTGTCTCACAAGACGTCTTCTATAATGCTTCTGCAAACAGGGAACCTGACAGTCACTATTCGGAAAAAAACTGCATTGCAATGATACGGAAAGAAAAGAGCTGATGAATTTTAGTACTTAGCGGTGTAATTGATGAGAGGTGCATGCAGCGCTTGTGTGCATGTGTGTGTGTGTGTGTGTGTGGTTTAATGAGCTGATTTTCATGCAGTCTGTCCCTGAACCACAGTAAACAGCACATCAGTCAATGTAGCATGTGTGTGTGTGTGTGTGTGTGTGTGTAATTAGGCAAACAGACAGGCTGAAAGTGCCACAGCACTTTTCTGCTCTAATTGCCTATTGCACTGAAGCATTGAGAGACCTTCAGTGATCTCACACAGGCGCACACACACACATACAGATCGCATATGCCCGTCACAGAGACAATCAGCACAAACTGCATTAAAAAGCCACAATCACAGACTCATCTCCCCAGGCACCACTATCAGTTCAGCTTCGCTCCTGCAAAAAGCTTCTTTCCTGGTCGTATACTGCAGACTTCTGCCTGTAGCCGGGTTTCCATCCAAACGCGATGCCAATCTTTACAAAGTCAGCAATAAGGGGAGGAAAGACTTATGCGAAATTGATGCGTTTCCATCAAGTTTCTCGAGCGGATCAAGGTGGTATTGGTAAAATAGTTGCCAACAGTAAATAAAAAAGATCTGGAAACAAGAAAGACACAATCCAACAGTGACAGCCGCTTTTTCCTGTGGGTTTTATGTTCGCTGCTTCAGAATTTTTGCGAAATAACGCTTTTTATTTCGGATTCAATTTTCTGATGTGAAACTTCTAAATGCGGATAAATCCGGGGGGATGAAAACCCAGTGTCCTGAAATTTCATCCTACCAGGCATGCGCACATCAATGTCACGTCAATTTTTTGCGCTGTAAAATCACACTACCATTTACATATAGTCATTTAGCAGACGCTTTTATCCAAAGCGACTTACAAAGAGTTCAGGGAGCAATAAGTGATATGTCATAAAGTAGCAATAGATCAATAGGTGCTAATACAAAGTTACTAGTTTCAACAAAACCTAGACCAATACCTGTTGAGAGAAGAGGGTTAGTGTAGGTTTTTTTTTTCATGTGTCTGTCAAGTATTTGCAGAAGAGGTTAAGTAGTTTTTTGAAGGTTGTGAGAGATGTGAAGGCCGGACCGCATTGGGAAGAATGCTCCACCAGGAAGGAGAATGAGCGGGAAAGGGATTATTTTATATAATTTAGATTTAGATTGTATTCTTTTTTTGCGCTGCGGTAGGAAACTCTAAAAAGGTAGAGCAATTCGACAGAACACCGGCTTGTGAAATAAAGACAACAGGGCGGACTAAACTGAATGCTAGAGTGGTGACAGAAGAGCATTACAAAGGATCAAAATGTGGCATTAAATTCAGCTAACGTTTCTACCGGGATTGAAGTGACTGTTAGAATGCCACCTCCTTCAGTTATAATGGCATCTCGGCAGACTGAAGAGAGAACTAGATGTGCAGTCTGTCTGACGCCAGAATCAGAGTGAGAAGGATGGCATTGGTGTCACACTATATACTGAGGGGTGTCATGCAATCCATGTTTTGTTTTTAAGGAGGAACTAGGGGCAGTCTTGGCTCTCTTATGGCGCTTTTCCACTGCATGGTATCTCAGATATGGTACGACTCGGCCCAAGCTCACTTCACTTTGGCCTCAATTTGCTTTTCCACTGCAGTTTCAAAGTGGGTGGGATTATAAATGAGTTGCGCCGCCTCTACTGCCGTAGGTAGCATCATCGTAAACACGACACAAACAAACGCACAACGCAGGAGCAATGGACCACATCGATGGTGGATGGGAGCAAAATAAGATGCTGCTAAAAACACCAGAGAGTTTGGGAAATCTTACAGCAAGGAGCAGGCAACGATCATTTGGTTTGCTCAACAGCGAGGGTAAAATAATCTAGCATTTAGCATTGCGTTAAGGGTCTCAATATAACAGTCACAAACATATGACATGCCAATATTACGTATTAAAATGCGTATTCTTCCAATGACGCCGGTCATGAATCTCTCCGCCCAATCAGTGATCTGTGTGTTAACATGTCACATTTTGGTATCGGTACAGTACAATTTGTTTATTGTCTGTGATTAGTTCAAAAGTTCTCTAGTTCAAAAGAGGTGCACAATTTCAATACATTTTATTAAAGAAAAGTAAAAGTTCTCAAACGTTGTCAGTGTCACATGTTGTACATTGAACTCATTTCATTCTCTCAGTAGTCAGTAGCTGCTCTCATTAAATGAAGGTCTTTCTGTACAATGAATTATTGATCGTGTGGCCGTAGCTAGTTGGCCTGTTGCCCTCCTAGAGGGTCTGAAAGTTGCTTCATGAGCACATGGGAAATGCCACGAGTCTGTGGGATTCCAGGCAGAAAGCATTCATCTATACAGTAATCTATATGTCTGGCTTTCTGTTGGATGCTGAAGTCTTAAAGTTCACCCATAAATGAAAATTCTTTCATCATTTACACGAAAGAAGATATTTAAAAAATGTTGTTAACTGGCCCCCATTCACTTGCATTGGTTTTGTGTCCATATAATTGAAGTGAATGGGGTCCAGTGCTGTTCGGCTACCAACTATCTTCAAAATATCTTTGTTTGTGTTCTGCGGAAGAGAGAAAGTCATACAGGTTTGAAATGACCAGAGGGCGAGTAAACAATGACAGAATTTTCCTTTAGTGGTGAATTATTACTTTAATAATAATATTTATTATTAATATTTTTCCAAGGGCTAAAAACAAAACCAGCAAGCTAGAAAATATTCTCACATTTTCTTTGGCCTGAAATTTTTTTTGTGTTTCTTTTTAACTTTGATCAAATGTATAGGTCTAACACACACAAACAAGTTGTTAAAAATTGAAACTTTTGGCAAAGCATAGTTAAAGTACAATATGTATGATGCTAATGGAAGAAGCATCTGGAATAATGTTGTGTTTATGTAAGGGACAAAAGACAGTGTGACATATCAAATATTTTCTTGGTCTGTTTAGATTACTCAACCCGTTTCCAAAATTCTACAAAAACAGCTTTTAAAGTAAATAAAAGCTATGCACAGTTCCTAAAGGCGGCTGGGATATACTGTAGTATGCACATCTGTCCTAGCCAATAGATTAAGAAAACCATGACTTATAGCACATAGTTCCACGCTTTCGTTTATTTACAGAAGCAATAAAGCTCCACTTCTGTTTAATGCCAGAGATTACAACACTGTAATGGAAAATAGTGAGTGAAAGCAGAGAGCAAGTAAAATGTGCAGTATGTGCGAGTGAGTGTGTTTGTAAATCTGCACACCGTCTCCAATGTCAAAATCTCTCTTTGTCTCACAACAGCATGCTAAACAACAGTCGCCAAAACTGACAGAGCTGTTGATGCCAAGTGTCAACCAAGCAAGCGACGCAAAAGTACCATGAATGTTTCTACGGATAGGTATTTAAACAGCTGAAGTGTACCATCCATCAGCAATCTAACACAATTACAGGAAAGAAATGCAGCGTATTATTACTAAACGTTCTGTTAGATTTAGCTAAACACAAGCATGCAATGCATGTCTATCTCCACAGCAGCAGCAGCAGCAGGCTTCCTTCCTCCAGCATGAATAAACTCATATATCAGTGGAGTTGAGGCAGCTATTGTATTCACATGCACCAGCACGCTTCCCTAGCATCACTCCTGGACTGACAGCATTATGTCCTGATGGGCTCTTCCTACTAAAAACATGCATCAACTTTCACAGAGCAAAACGCTGCGGTCTTCTGAAACCCCGGATGTCCAAATTCACTGTTTTTCAGGAAATGGAAATGCTGTGCCTTTTTAAGACTTTTTATTGGTTAGATGCAAAACACAGTGACAAATATAAAGATTGACTAATAATAAAGATTTATTGCAAAAGTTAAAAATCACAAAAAGGTTTCAGAACACATACAAGGTTTCAGAAGGACAGCAGCGAAAACTATGATTGTTTATGTTACTGTTTTAATGTAGTCTTACTAGTCTTATATATATATATATATATATATATATTGTGTTTCTAGTGTGCAATACAGGATGACTCAATGCTGATTTGGATAAGGCTTATTATGGTCTTAAAGCAAACTGTTTGGCTAAAAAAACATTTTTCCCAGAAAACGGTGCTACCCTTGAGAAAAAATATACTGGGAAATGTAACTCAGTATTTTAAATAATACATTTCCGTGTATTATTGCAACCAAGTAAAAATCATGAAAATCAAACAATTCATTAATATATTATTCTACAGGTTACACTTTCAAATATTAAATGATTTACTACACTGACTGTAAATATATAGTAAAATACATTCTCGTTGCGTGAGGTTATGACCTGCAATTGCAAACTGGTTGCCGCCAACCTTACAGAACTGACGTCAACGCTTCCTGTCATTGTGAGTGGCCGGCCGCTATGAGACTTTTGTTGGAATAACCAATGAGAGATCTTTTTGGGTGTGTCTTTTAAACAGCCTGTGAATTTGAAAAAAATAAGACTTTAAGGGATGCTCCACCCAAAAAATGATGTTGTGAATATTCACACGCAAGTTGTTCCAAACCTGTATAAATGTCTTTGTTCAGTTGAACACAAAGAAGGATACTTGGAAAACGGTTAGCAACTGACATTTCTGGGACATCACTGACTACCATAGAAGGAAACATTTTAACGGAAGTCAAATGTGTCCTAGAACTGTTGGCATTTCTAAATTCCTCAAAATATTTGATTTTTCATACTGTAGTATTCATAGTATTGTAAGTGTACTGCATCACAAATCACAGCAAAATGTAATTAAAAAGTTATTATAATTGTGTAAAAAGTAAATAGCTGTAATTCTAGATATGCAAAGGTCATGGGTTCAACTGATAAAAACTGTAAAAGTAAATAAACAAAGAGCTGGTACCTCACAGAACTTCAAAATGTTTTTAATTAGCAAGAAAGAAAACCAACAAGAATTAAGTTTGTTTGCTTCATCCTTGTCATGTTTCCCTAACAATAATATTGAGGGTGGACCTTCACACACATGACACACATGAATGTTGATAAATCTCACCTCAGCAGGACGTTCAGTAGGTCTCAGTGGGCTGTGTAGAAGGCGGCATCCGTCCTTGGCCAGTCTCTGGACCAGCTCCAATCGGCTGATGTCCTCTCTGTCACGTACATCAGCTCCAGGGCCCGGCTGCAGTGTAGGAGACACCGAAAACACAAACTTTAGGCCACAGTCCCACGCCATGGGGCCGCGGCACACACGAGCAGCTCTCTCTCTCTCTGAATCACTGAGAGTTTGACAGCCTGTCCACTCCAGCTGTGTCTCTCTCAGATGAGACTGAAAATGCCCTAACTCTGGGTTAGCCGAGTCGGTCACAACACTCCTGAGGGTGCGGAAAGCCGTAGGCACACATAGGCGCTCAGGAGGAAAGCTTCAAAAAGTGAAGGCTCGCCTGAGGGGAGAGGGAACCTGCCTCTCTCTCTCTCTCTGCTATTACGCAGATAGGCAGGGTGGGAGCGACCAGGAAACATCTGGCAGTCCCTCCAATCCCGAATAGGAAGTATCGCAATCTCCAGAAAATGGGAGAAAGGCCGGAGAGGGTCTAGGAGGACAGGTTACTGATGGTTAAGTGATCATGTGAATTAAGATGACATAAAGCGTCTCACTTTATGATCAAGTGGCACGTGCTATTGTATAAACATAATACAATAGTTGTAAACAGCGGCACAAGAAGTACTGGTCAAACGTAAAAAAAATTATTCTTAAAGGTCCAGTGTATCATTTTTTTGGAAGACCTACTGACAGAAATGCAATATAATACACAAAACTACGTCTTCAGAGGTTTATAAAGACCTTTACATAATGAAGCGATAATGGGCCACTTGCATGGAATTCACCATGTTGTTTATACAGAAACTGCTCTACAGAGCGCGTTTCGTAAATATGTTATCTCCTCGAAAGGGAGGGGTGGAGTGAGCCGTTGGTTGCAATTCGCAACCTCACCGCTAGAGGCTGCTAACTTTCATTCAATGGACCTTTAAGTTAGCTAATTGTATTATATAAACAAAATTCAGATTTGATTGAATTAAATGAGCTTTGTGTGTTATTGACATCTAGCGGTTGAACTTGGTTCCACTAATATTGAATCAAGTGACATATTGAAACTTGACTTTTCCAAATATTTTGGAAATTACTTCCAACCATTGTGAATAATATACTGTATGTATATTATTTTGTCACTGATAACATTACATTTTTAATTTATGCATTTGGCAGACGCTTTTATCCAAAGTGACTTACATTGCATTATCCTATACATTTGTTTCCAAGTATGTGCAATCCCCTGGGATCGAACCCACGACCTTGGCGTTGTCAATGCATGCTCTTGCCACTGAGCTCCAGAAAAGCATAAAAACATTCTATTAAACGTTTGTAAGATTGCAAATGGCCTGTTGAAGATCTAAAGGCATCGCTAAGCATCTGAAAGCATCTTGGCTACATAAACCAACAATAAAACGCTTGATAGGTGACATCCTTGCCTCAAAATATAAAAATACGACACCAGATAAGCCAAATGCAATTACACAATATTTGGAATAATTAGGAAATGAAATCATAATCTTCTATCTAAATTCACAACGAGGGTGATCAAGGACAGAAATTCCCGTCTTCCTGCTCCATTCAAACACAATACCACACGTCCAGTGGAGAAACCTGTGACCTCATTCTCTGAAGTAAGGGAAGGAGAGAGGAATTTGTCCTGAACATACAAGGATTTCCAAATCAGCCCTGCTGGCTATATAAGGAATCAAACCTCATGCTGGACAATTCCACGCTAGCAGAGTCCCTGACATTCTTCAGTGCTTCATTGTAATGGATGAATATGGAAAACAATAGACTGTCAGATAGAATGACACAGACTATCTACAAGAGATAACAGCAAATTAAAATTAAGAGACCCAAAGATAAGATGTTGAGATAACATAATACAATACAGTATGAACTGCAACACGAGCAGCTGGTAGCCTGTGTTCTCCGATGGGGTCAAATAAGGTTAATATGGGTTAATAAAAATGTGAAGTTGTTTTGTCAAAGGCACATAATTCAAACTAAGTCTATATGGTTTTGCTGCAGATTGCTAGAAGCCAGTAAATTCAGGCAGATGCTAACATGAACAGGTTGCTTGATATAACAAAAAAGAAAACGACACTAAATACACATTGACCGGTAGTGATTGTGTACCGACCGCTATTTTTCATTCTGTTAAAGAAAAATGATTATTAAATGATTATAAGTATTCAAACATTAAGAATGTGGCGTAAATGCAGGTTAATATTATATATTAAGCGACTGTAGTGTTTTTATCATCTAGATGAATTGGCCATGTGGTATGACCGTGATTTATCTTAAAATGAATTAAGCTTAATTTTGTCAGTATTAAGTGTTAAGAAGCAAAGTATGTGTAATTCTATAAGTTTTGGAAAGTAATGATGTCATATATTTGTTCTATAATTTAAGTGTATTCTTCTTGAAGGTGCTGTGTTATTTTTTGGAGTATCTATTGACAGAAATGCAATATAATATCCATAACTATGTCTTTAGGGGCGTATAAAGACCTTACATAATGAGGCATTCGTTTTTCATTACCTTAGAATGAGCTATTTCTATCTACATATACTGTGGATCCCCTTGCGCATGGAACTCTCCATGTTGTTTCTACAGTAGCCTTAAACGGACAAACTGCTCAACAGAGCGAGATGATCTTGCGTAAATATGTTTTGTCCTTCAGCAAAGAAGGGAAAATGTGACAACATCTTGGTTCTGTGTCAGCCACCGTAATGCTTCCATTGGGAGGGTTGGAGAGAGCCGTTGGTTGCTATTTGCAAACTCACCACTAGGTGATGATAAATTTCATACGCTGGAGCTTTAAATGTAGTTATCAGACGTATTTTTCCTGAAACCGTATACTGATAAAAATGTTTAAAAAAACATGTAGATAAGCATATTGTACTGTATCAGTGATTCATTTTTCAGCAACAGAAATTTATATTTTTAATTGAATACTGTAATCGCTATTACATCTTTGACATAATACATGTCAATATCCTTACAAATGTCAACAAAATTTACGTGCGTAGCAAAATGTAAGATAAAAAATTTTGTTTCATGGTTGGGCGCCTATTAAAGCAACTGTTGGTTTATATCACTCCATATGTTCCATTGCCTTTAAAACATAATTTGTCCTTGTGAACGGTCGACACTCTGTGTGCTGATCACAGACCTGTCAGACACGCTGCAATGAACCATCAGCCATCACGCAGGGCTGAAAAAGAACAGTCACAGGACTCCATCCCGACACAAATTATATAGTCTCCAACTATCACCAATCATGTCCTCTCTCTTTCTGCTTTCTACTGATGACCAAGCTGTAGGAAAGCAGTTCTCAATCAGAGAACATACTGCCGGACGGCTGTCGAGCTCAGCAAAACATGCGCACACACAAACACAGCAACACACACACTCACACACACATTTAAGCTCATTACCCTGAATGTGTTTTCTCCTTACCGTGAGCTGAGCACAGCTAGAAGGTGGAGGGGTCTCTGTTCTGTTCTCCTCAACAACTGTAAAATCACAAATACATGAGCGAGGAATCTAGGCCAGATCTAGGCAATACTTGCTGCTCAAACACAATCCCAAGACTAGAAATGCATTTCGACGGTGCAATAAAAAATGCAATGCCTGACAACTCCGAATAATTCTTACTTGATTTAGTTTGTGCCTTGCGAGCCAGAGCCGTGAGAAGTTCCTGCTGCACCTATTAAAACAAAAGAGACTTTCTGAAGTCTTGCAATGACACAGCGTGCTACAGTATATTCTTCACAACCTGCTTCTTGTGAAAAAAAGCTCTTTGGTGTTTTTAATCTATATGCTCAACTTCTGTTTTACTCAGCATGCTCTATTTCAATAACCAGTTCTCTGGATTGACTACCGGTACTTTGAGGTTTTTAGCAGGGGTTTAAAGAATAATGCTTTACTTATTCTTTCACAGCCTTTCATTTTCAAGCTACCACACAATAACTTTGAGTATCGTGTCCCTCATAAAAGCTCGACTCAAACCTCTGAAGCTATTAAGGATCTGTCTTCTTGTCAAATCCATGTGTTCTGAGGTGGTAACTAAACTGCGGCTCTGCGCTGTAATCCCAGAGCACATGGCACATTATGAATACAAATGTATCCGATCCATCAGTTGTTTGGAAGGAAATATCACTCAGTCCAGCTGCTCTTAGACCATGGGAGGCGTGAGCATTAGTAAACCAGGTGTGTGGCAGAAAGTAATGGAAGTGTTTAACAGTGCTTAGTGGCCCATAAAAATGACACGTCCTGTGGGGCCGTCTGATGTGGCAGCTCCTGACCCGTGTCTACAGACACAGGGCAATGACAAATGGAGCTGGACTGGGAAATGTACCACTTTGTGACCCTGTACGGCCAACTACAAAAGCTCTCTTAAAGGGACAGTTCACCAAGAAATGGTGTAAATAAAACTCATGTTGTTGACTTTTGAGGAATCATTTTAAAGAATGTTGACAGGTCTTTTTTCATTTTTGGGTGAACTATTCCTTTAAAGTTCTGCCAAACATGTTCAAAATGTAATTTGAAAATAAAATAAAATGAAGGTAAGGAACTTTACATACTGTTATAATGGCTGCTCTTACTGTAAATGGCAACTGCAATGCTGGGATCACATGAACTTTATTTCATCAAACTACATGATCATGACTGAATTTGTTTCTGTTATGGAATATACATTATAACACTGAATCTCTCGAGCTTTCTAATGCAACATGAAACCTTTGCTTTGCCGAAAACTGCATCCGTACCAATAGACCAATTATAAAGTCCTTATAATGTAGATCTAGATCATCTTAAACAATTCTTTGTTATTAGGTCACGCTCCTGTATTGGGGTAGTTAACAGACTAATATGCATATTTGTCCTATGGTGTGACGGCCCAAAAAATAAAAAACCTAACAATGAAGATATATCTCTCTTCTGCTATTTTATAAGATACATATTAATATTAATAACTAGGGATGCAAGGATACCAGTAACGGTGGTATCGGTAATGGTATCGGTCCTGATACAAAGCTCATGTACTCGTACTGATACCAAAGACCAATGCCTACATAATTGACAGAACTGACAGACATTTGTTGTGAAATTTTCTTTGAAAGTTTCAGACGCGCACATAAAATGTATTATTTTTTAATGTGGAGTTGTTTGTAATTATGAAGTTATTCTATTTTTATTCGTCTCATTTTGTTGTGGCTTGCACAAACCACGGCCAACTCTGGCTTCTCTGGGCGTCCAATGCAAATTCACCTCCTCTCAGACTTACAGGAAATGGCTTTGTATTTCTGTCTCCAAGTTGGCTGCAGGTGCACATGCTACCTTGAGGAGAGGTTCTGCAACATTGCTTAATGGCTTGATGGCTGGAAGTTAAGCATGCTCAGCAGGGCCTCAGTAATGTACATTACACCAGATCTGCAGGCTCTCAAATGGACAAACACAGACCTAACGTATATTGTGTTCATGCATTGTTGATAGATTTAAAGGGTTGATGCAACGTTGTGTCATGCACTGTGACTTCTTTAAACGTTAAACGTGCTTCTTTTCATAACAAAAAAAACGAGTTGCACGTATTACGTAGTATTTCTGTCCTCGATACACTCCCCCCGTGTTTATACAGGTTTCGGAAAGTTTTTTTGAACATGAAAAATCGTTACGTAACAGCTTTTCTTAGTCCCTTATTGGACGATTCGAGCATGAGCATGCGCACAAGTCACTTTCAATTTGTTCGCTGCATTTGGGTGAGGAATGTTATATAAATGGTGGATATAACGCTGGATTTGGAGATCGTTTGAAACTGATAGATGGAGCGGTGGTCCCAGCACTAAAAGATTCTGGACATGAACAGCACGCGGTAAGTGAAACTGATGTCTGTATTTTCTAGGCAATGTGTACGCATGTGCTTTAGTTCCGCCTCCTCCTCCCCCCACAAGCGTCACATGTTTTCGGAAATAATCGTGCAGCTGTCTCTGTCTTTTAGAAATGTGATCAAACTAAAGACTGCGGATATTTGAAGGGTTCAATACAATTCTGTAAGTAACTGTGTGTTAAAAATTAACATGAGATATACAGAAACTGTCTGAGTTATGGCTGATTTAAATGAATTAATAAAAGATGAAAAGTACAGTATAGTTTTCTTACCGTTGAAGTGAGATGCTCCAATGCTCTCATTTGAAGAACTGGATTGAAAACCTCTGATGTCTTTGGGGCATCTTCTACTTTATAGCTAGAGACAAAAATAAACCACAACTTAATCTCAGTGATGTGTGCGGTTTCGAAGACAACCTGTTGTTATTTAAAAAATATAAATGGGATAGTTCACCTACAAATACAAATTCTGTCATCATTCATTTATCCTCATGTCATTCAAATATATGACTCTTTCTAATGCAAAACACAAAAGATTATATTTCCACAATGTTTTTTGTCTATACAATGGAAGTCAATGGTGGCCAATGTTGTTTGGTTACCAACATTCTTCAAAATGCCTTCTTTGTGTTATGAGGAAGAAAGTCGTACAGGTTTCGAATGACATGAGGGTGATTAAATGTGAAAATGATTTTTTTTGGTGAAATATCTTTGCATTTTGTTCATTTTAAATCATTTCCTTTTAATAATCTATTATTCAGTATTATAGTTTGTCTCTTTGTATTTCTATGTAATTCAACTGATCACTGTACGTAGATGATGCTGAAACTAAGTGTAAAAACTATTCTTCACTTTGAGTCGAATAATAATAATAATGGTAATCTTGAACAAACCTTTTGTAATTGTATTGGCTGTAATACCAGAAACACACCAAATATGTTCACAATGACTTTGCACAAAATGCACACATAAGACTTCAATTCATTCAGTGAAGTCTGCAGTGTCCCAGAACCTTAATTGGGCCATATGGAGATGCAGACAGAGGGACCTAAAAACAGATCTCTAAAGATGGACTTCCTGTCCAGACAAAAGCACTAGGACAGCACCTGACCGCCTTTCTCAGCAGAGAGGAAATAATGCGGATAGACACAGCATACAGATTGACTTCCATTTACGTCCATTAACACCCTGCTTACGTACTGTTTGCCAAAGAGCTAAACGTCAATGACGTGACCCAGTGAGAGCAAACACTTTACATCTGTGGTCCTCAGACTGTAGTACGTGTCTGAGGTGACACGTTACATGGCATGAAAATTACATTTGTAAGAAAGTTTGACTTCATTTACTCTGTTGTCAATACGCGTGAATAGCCTACATAAAATAACATTGTGACAATAAAAGAAAAGAATCACAGAGGCAGTTAAAACTAAAAAAACTTTTGCAGATAATACCAGAACATATGTAAACTGATAAGACATGATATCTTCAGACAGTGTAAGGTCAGATGGTGAACTCTGTGCAGTGGTGCGATGCTCAGAACAGGTTTTGCACGTCTGAATATCTGAGGGTTAGACAGACAGAGCTAGAAGTAAAAATCACTTTTACTTCCTGCACTCACAGACGTGTTGTCACATAGACATCTGCTGGTAAAGTCTGGATCTACAGCTCACTACATTGGTTTGCTCGTGGAATGCAAAACATATTTCCCTGCCGCATTTAATCTTTATCATCTTAAAGTCTTTATTAAAGGTCACTGGATTTGTACAACACTTTACAACATTAGGTCACTTTGGAGAAAAGTGGCTGCTAAAAAACCTACAGTGCCCACCACAAACTACAATATTCCAACATTTAATTAAAGTAAAACAATTTGAATTGGGGGGAACATTACGAAAATATGGTTTTCTCTTTTACACCCATGGTCACGATTATTGGCACTCCTAGAAATTCTTATGAGTAAAATAACTCCCAATTATATTCCCATGGATATTTACATTTTCTTAGCACACCAAGGTGACTAGAAACATGTTGTCCATTCATGACCTCTTGTTGCACAGGAGAATAAATATCAGTAACACAAAGCCCAAACCCATTCACCACAATGGATAAAACCAAATAATATAGTGCTGATGTGCAATATAGTTCTGTTGAGCTACACAAAATACAAAATGGCTTTCTAATTTCCAACATCAGGGCAATGATCAAGAAGTTTTAATGGACTCTAGAAGTTGATAATCATCTTGAAACAGGATGTGTGTCTATATTGTGTCAATGCACAGCGAGGACAAATATTTGAGTGGCCAAAGACTGAAATTGCAGTAATCAGTTGAATTTTGGGGTCAGAAAGCATTTAATAAAAATAAAGGAAAACTGCACCTCCATAACCACAAGTTTTTTGGGACACTGTTCAAGAAACAAATCTTCTCATGCAAAAACAAACTCCACCATATCAATCTGCCATACTGGAACTCCAACCAGGACTGGGGTCAACCAAGACATGAAAAATGTTTTTTTGGCAGCAATAACACAATATGGTGCACACAGGGTTAAGAATGTCCACAGATAAAAATATGTCGCCAGATCTTTATTGTTGTGAACCTAGTTTATACCAGAGGTCCTCAGCATCTCGTTCAGATACATGGCATCATGTTTTATATCAATTACCAACATATAAAAAATCATAATCCGACTTGCTCTGATAGAAATATTATAGTGGGTCGTGGTTGGATCTTCACATCACAAATAATTGGTCACTGAAGGCAAAATCAAGATCCTGCCATAGCCTTCCCAGTTCCCTTTCTGTCGGTCTCTCGACGTTGTGTCGAACCGACAGATGGGGTTCGCCCTTGAGAACCAATCATCTTCTGACTATTTTGAAAAGGCCAATGAAATTGGCGAATGAAATTTGCATGACGGGCTCCGCCCCCGGATATCCGGGTATAAAAGGGGAGCCGGTGTGCTCATTCATTCACCTTTTGTTCTTCGGAGCCTTTGCATCGAATGACTAACGAAGCTAATGTCTTGACGTGTTGCAGCGGATTGTCCCTTCCAGTGATCATCCCCCCCGGCGTTTCAGCAGTTCCAGAGGTGTTCGAGAAAGAGATCATTTCTAAAAGAGGAAATTTCTTCAGTGTGGCATGTCCCACTGCTCTCGTGGTTGCGACTCCCTCATCGAGGAGGGGGACGGACACGATGTCTGCGTCAGGTGTTTGGGATCACGGGTGGCTACACTCTCGAGTGAGCCAGCCACCACCTAGTCTGCTTCCCCGTTTTGCGACCACAGTGGCCACTCGTTTTTTTCCCGAGGTCCATGAGGAGATCAGCAAGACCTGGGGCGCCCCCTTTTCGGCTCGCTCCCGTCAAGCTGACTCTGTCGCCCTCTCTTCCCTCGATGGCGGGGCAGCTAGAGGCTACGTCGATGTCCCCCAGGTGGAACGTGCAGTCACGGTGCACCTGTGCCCGTCGACGGCGGCCACGTGGAGGTCTCGACCTAGACTCCCGTCTAAGCCGTGTAGGGTTTCGGCATCACTGGTGTCGAAAGCCTACAACACCGCTGGACAAGCTGCCTCAGCTCTTCATGCCATGGCCATCCTGCAGGTCCATCAGGCCAAGGCACTGAAAGAGCTCCACGAGGGTAAGACCGACCCAAAGACTATGCAGGAGCTCCGCACTGCCACTGACCTCGCCCTCCGGGCGACTAAGGTGACGGCGCGGGCTTTGGGTCGGACGATGTCAACACTAGTGGTCCACGAGAGGCACCTCTGGCTGAACCTTGCGCAGATGCGGGAAGCTGAGAAGGTTCGCTTTCTTGATGCTCCCATCTCGCAAATGGCTGTTCGGTGACGCTGGCGAGGACTTCTCTCGGCAGTTTTCGGCAGTGCAGAAGCAGACGGAAGCCATCAAGCACATTCTGCCCCGCCGTGACCCGGCCGCCTTTCGGCCGTCAAGGTCCCGTGGATCATCTGCCTCTCAGCAGCCCCGGCCTTCCTCATCGTCAGCCCCGGCCATGGCGCCTCCTCCCCAGGCGGCCCCCCGGAAGAGGACGGCGAGGAAGCGACCACCGTCTCGTCAGCAGCCGCCACGGAAGCAGAAGCGTTCCTGACGAGCCGGACCCGGGGAGATCGAGATCGGGCCTGATCCCAGCCATTCCATCGCTGGCCGGTCGGAAAGGGACGGTCCCTGCCCCGTCCGAACATCTGCTGGGCCCCTTTTCGGTCGTGGCGACACGCAAAGCCGAGTATAAAATCGCGCAGCCCTCAGCACTCTCACCTTGACGGTGCGTTTAGCTGCGCCACCACCATGCAGGTAAGTCAGCGGAGCCAGCCCAACCCCGAGGTGGGGCCGGCACCGCTAGCCAGCGAACCACCCTCCACGGGGTCGGTGAAGCAGATCGTAACTCTAGTGCCCGTCGCAGTCTTTGAGTGCCTGGTTAGCACTCACGAGACCGTCAATGTGGCTGGAGAATACGATCCGTCTCCGCTACTCAATCAAATTCGCCAGACCTCCGCCCAAGTGCTCCCGTGCTACGGCAGGAGGTGGCCACCCTTCTGGCGAAGGGAGCGATCAAGCCCGTCCCCTCAGCCGAGATGTCCAGCGGGTTTTACAGCCCGTACTTCATCGTCCCCAAGAAAGGTGGAGGGTTGCGCCCCATTCAGGATCTGCATACCCTGAACAAGCACCTTCAAAAGCTGCCGTTCAGGATGCTCACGCAGAGGCGCATCTTGACATCCGTCAGGTGTCAGGATTGGTTCGTGGCCATCGACCTGAAGGACACGTACTTTCATGTCTCGATTCTCCCTCGTCACCGACCGTATCTTGGCGCACTCGCGAGATCTGTTGTGTACACACAGGGATATGGTGCTCCGGCACTTAGACCGTTTGGGGTTACAGGTCAACCGAGAAAAGAGCCAGCTCTCCCCCACGCAGAGCTCCTTTTTTCTCGGTATGGAACTCGACTCTGTCTCCATGACGGCGCGGCTCACTGCAGAACGCGTGCAGTCAGTGCTGAACTGCCTGAACCTCTTCAGGCGGCAACCAGCGGTCCCCCTGAAACTTTTTCAGAGGCTCCTGGGACACATGGCGTCCTCGGCTGGGGTAATTCCCCTCGGGTTGATGCACATGAGACCGCTTCAGCACTGGCTACAGAGACGAGTTCCCTGGAGAGCGTGGCACACAGGCAGGAGGCGGATCGTCATTACGCCTCTCTGCCATCGTATCCTAACCCCGTGGTCATCAGTGACCTTCTTACGGACTGGCGTCCCCCTGGGGCAGGTCCCGAGGGGCGTCATGGTAACGACCGACGCCTCCCTACAGGGTTGGGGTGCGGTGTGCAAAGGGCATGCAGTGTCGGGCCGCTGGACGGGGGCCCACCTGTGCTGGCATATCAACTGCCTGGAGTTGCTAGCTGTTCTGCTTTCACTGAAGGGACTACGGTCCCTCGTGCAGGGTCAGCACGTACTGGTCCGATCAGACAGCACAACTGCCGTAGCGTATATCAACCATCAGGGTGGCATTCGCTCACGGCAGTTAATGCAACTTGCCCGACGCCTCCTCTTGTGGAGTCAGCAGGTGACGAAGTCTCTGCATGCCACTTACATACCGGGCAGCCTGAACCAGACAGCCTACGCGCTCTCTCGTCAGTCGACACCCCGTGGAGAGTGGCGACTCCACCCCCGTGCAGTCCAGCTTATTTGGGTGCAGTTCGGGCGGGCACAGGTGGACCTGTTTGCCTCCCTGGACAACACCCATTGCCCGCTATGGTACTCCCTGTCCGAGGGCTCCATCGGCATGGATGCTCTAGCGCACAGCTGGCCACGGGACAAGCGGAAGTACGCCTTCCCCCAGTGAGCCTCATTGCACAGGTCCTGTGCAAGATCAGGGAAAAGGAGCATCAAGTGATACTAGTTGCGCCTTACTGGCCCAACGGGACTTGGTTCTCAGAGCTAATGCTTCTGACTCCCCCCTGGCCAATTCCCCTGACGAAGGACCTTCTCTCGCAGGGGAAGGGCACGTTGTGGCACCCGAGACCAGACCTCTGGAAACTCCACGTCTGGCTCCTGGATGGGACGAGGAGATCCTGAGTGGTCTACCCCCCGCGGTGGTGGAGACCATCACTCAGGCTAGGGCACCTGCCACAAGGCGGCTGTACGCCTTTAAGTGGCGCCTCTTCTCGTCTTGGTGTTCTTCTCGCAGAGAAGACCCACGGAATTGCTCGGTCAGGCACGTGCTGTCCTTCCCGCAGGAGAGGTTGGAGAGTAATCTCTCCCCTTCCACACTGAAAGTGTATGTAGCCGCTATCGCCGCTCATCACGAGCCAGTTGCTGGAAAACCTCTAGGGCAGCATGACCTGATCATCAGGTTCCTCAGGGGCGCGAGGAGGCTTAACCCACCTCGTCCGCGCTCCATACCCTCTTGGGACCTCAATGTGGTCCTGGCGGGCCTTCAGAGGCCTCCCTTCGAGCCCCTTGGAGAGACCGCTCTATCATCTTACAATGAAGACGGCTCTCCTGGTGGCGCTTGCATCAATCAAGAGGGTGGGGGATCTGCAAGCATTTTCTGTGTCCACGGATTGCCTAAATTTCGGGCCCGGTGATTCTCATGTGATCCTGAGACCCGGGCCCGGCTACGTGCCCAAAGTTCCCACCACTCCCTTCCGGGACCAGGTGGTGAACTTGCAGGCGCTCCCCACCGGGGAGGAAGACCCAACCCCATCAGTGTTGTGTCCAGTACGCACCTTGCGCCTCTACGTGGACCGCACGCAGAGCTTCAGAAGCTCTGAGCAGCTCCTTGTTTGTTTCGGAGGTCAGCAAAAGGGGAGGGCTGTCTCCAAACAGAGACTGGCGCACTGGATCGTGGACGCCATCATGACAGCATTCCGATCTCAGGATTGCCTGTGCCCGCTGGCAGTGAGGGGTGTTGCCTCCTCGTGGGCACTGGTTCAGGGCTGAGCGGAGCAGCCTGCCACCTTTGGCGGGCCCAAGCTGAGTTACCCTCATGTAGCTCTAACCGACCTCAGTGCTCTAGACGTAGTAACCCCCCCAGCAGGGTGGTTCCGTCTGAGATTCCGTCATGAGTTAGTTCCCCTCCTGGAACCCATGACCTTCCCCTGGTGGATATCCACCTTGCGGCATCCCGCACATACCTCCCATGAGCTCTTCCCTGCCGGTAAGACCATGTTGATGTTTCCACTGTATTCCCCCCGAGGGTGGGAAGTGGTCTACGTAGCGCACCTCCCCATTGAGGGAATAGCGCTTACCCAGGGGTCCTACGGTACCGGACGGCTCTCACCAATGGAGCCGTCTGAGATGGCCGAGGGCAGGGGCTACCCATCTTTTTTAAAGCTCTGGGACCCCTACCTACCTACTGGAAGGTTACAATCTTGCGACAGCGCTTACGTCTGACTCGCCTAGGCCGGTCAACGTCGCTGCGCGATAGATAGTGACGCGGCTAGTGCTGTGGCGTTTTCAATAGGAACCCCATCTGTCGGTTCGACACAACGTCGAGAGACCGACAGAAAGGGAACGTCTCGGTTACATATGTAACCTCTGTTCCCTGATGGAGGGAACGAGACGTTGTGTCCTTCATGCCACGACAATAGCCGTCCGCTGCAGCAGTCAAGAGATGCTCTCAGGCTCCTCAGCACAAAAGGTGAATGAATGAGCACGCCGGCTCCCCTTTTATACCCGGATACCCGGGGCGGAGCCCGGCATGCAAATTTCATTCGCCAATTTCATTGGCCTTTTCAAAATAGTCAGAAGATGATTGGTTCTCAAGGGCGAACCCCATCTGTCGGTTCGACACAACGTCTCGTTCCCTCCATCAGGGAACAGAGGTTACATAAGTAACCGAGACGTTCCCTGATCTGAACACTATAGAAACTGAATGGGATGAATTGAAGATAAGAGAGCACCAACATTTGAAGGATCTTAAGGGATTCTGTATTTAGGAATGGACTCGAATGACTTCCCATATATACTCAAGCCTCTTCAGACATTTATACATGTAGGTTTTTTAGGAGTATTTGTGTTAATACAAATCTGACTGAATCTGAACTGCATTGAAGGTGACCTTGTGTGAATCACCAGTGATGTTAGCTGCGGGGTTATGTTGGAATGTTGGGACACATATCTATTATTGTTTCACACTGCCCAACAAAAAAAAAAAAACCGCTGGAATTTAGTTTGTTAGTATTTGTTGGGGCAGTGTGAACTAACTTCTATAGTAAAGACTAGACCTTTCTACAGTAACTTTAGTAAGTGGAAAGCAAGTGTGAAAGAGGTTTTAAAAAGTGACAACTGTGTCTGTAAAAAGAACTATGTAGGCTGCTTCTCAAGTTTGAAACACGGCTCTTGGTCCTTTCCCGATCCTTTCATCTCTCTGCCCGAATAATGTACACTGTCAATTTTTATTTTTAAAAATGTACAGTAGCTTTTGGCCTAAAAAGTGCCATATTAGTACCTCAAAAGTACATATTAGTATCACAAAGGTGCATATTGGTACCAAATGTATACTTTTGTACATAATGGTACACATTAGGAACATTTTGAAATGGTACATCCATTTACCCCAAGAGTACATATTTTGGTCAATTTTTTATAAAAGCTTTAAAGCCATAAAGTAACTTAAAAAGAGGCAAGCGTTAAAAAGGCATAATGTGCCGTAATAAATAATAAATTATCTTCTGGAAACCAAAACCATCTGAGGTGTAATCGGTCAACTTACATAGTCATTACAAGCTTATTCTACACACACACCACAAAGGTTTCCTTTCCTTTTTAGCTTGGTTAAGATCATCATTAAATGCCGCAGACAGCCACGTTCTGTTGACACTGGGTGGTAAATTAAAAGCTATAGTTTCTCAATCCCGCGAGCCATGGCTTTCAATGGCCTTTGACCCTAGCTTTATACGTGTGCTCACCGCCTGCGGGATCCACCGCGGAGCTGCCCGTGAGGTGCAGGCTGTAGGAGCAGATGCACTGCACTCTGCCAGTTGGCCTGGTTTCTGAAATCGCAGCTCTGGGCCTCACATTCCTCAAAAGTGAACTGGTACAGCGACCTGGAGTCCTCAAACACGTCTTGCTGCTCCACTGGACACATCAGAGTTTAATATTAAAGATACTGTATGACCCAAAAGTGTCAGACTAAACATTTTAAAGCAAGTCTAGTGTAATATGTATGCTGGAAATGGATTATGGTAATGACTATGGTAAAAGGGTAGGTTGGAAATATCTCCCTAATTGAAGAATTCCTCTGTAATGTATCTCCTGCAGTGATTTAGTACTGAAATAAATCATTTCACGACTTTGGTCAGGCACGTCACGGGGAGCTACGCTGTATTACAGATTCAAAATGCATATCATTTTTTAAAGATTTAATCAATAAATCATCCAAACACCGACACCATCTGTATGTGCAATCTGTACACTGTAGGAGTAATCATTTCATTCGCCATAACGCTCACATCTGTGTACCTGAGAGCAGAATGCCCATGTCGAGGAGCACGTTCCATATTTTGGAAGCGATTACCCTGTTCTGTATGAATTCACAGTGATCCATCAACCATTCCACCAGCTCCAGACCAATATATGTTCTCCTGACAACATGAAAAACGAGAACAAGCAAAACAGTTTATTAACAGAAAGATTACAGTTTACCTTTAATTCCAAAATAAATACAGTGTCAAAATGTTTATGCTTAACACTTTTATGCTTTTTTACCGTTTGACTTTACAACCTTTTAAGCGATGGTTACATTTATTGTAACCAATAAATGTAACCATCGCTTACAATAAGGTTGTAGTAAGGAGTAGTAACTGCAATGAGTAACATAGTTTTCCCCTATTTATTAATCCTTGTTAATTATTAAAGGGGTCATATGGCGCGAATACTTGTTTTTCTGTGTCTTTGGTGTGTTATAAGTGGCCCATGCATGTATTAGACAAGTAAAATTTCAAAAATTAAAGTGTCGGAACAAAAGATGCATTCTGTCTGAAAGCGAATGCTCACCCAGACCTGCCTGAAACACCTCGTGTAACCAAATCTACGTCAGTTCGTGGTATGATTTGACTAAGACCGCCTGAATGTATACGCAAGTAAGGTGGGCGTACCTGTCTGTACAATTGCTTTGGAACCTGATGTTACAAAAACGTCACACGCTTGCAGTATTCGACCAATCACTACGCACTGGTGAACTGGCCAATCATAGCACACCTCACTTTTCAGAGCGATGAGGTTTGTAAAAAATCTGTTTGTTTCAGAGAGGCGGGGCAAAGAGGAGATACGAACATGTGTGTGGAAATTACAGCGTTTAGAATCTTAAATCGTGTTTATACATTGCGTTACATCTAAAACAAATGAAAATATTAGTTTTAGCCGTGTCATGTGACCCCTTTAATGTCAAAACAGTTGTGCACGTTACATTTCATGGTGCTTTTACTAATGTAACAGTTACAATGTTTAATTTTAAAAATGTTTTGGTAAATGCAGAAATTAACATAAACTTTGATTGATAAATGCTGTGGAAGTATTGTTCGGTGTTAGTTCATGTAAGCTAATGCATTAACAAATACAACCTTGTTGTAAATTGTTACATACAGTATATGCTATTAACCAATTGTACAAATTTCTATATAGTATGATGTAATACAATTTTGCTTTTGTAATATCACTTCGTAAATCTGACAGCCTTAACCACTCTAGACATTATGAGGGACATGTTCCCCAATAGTTAAATTAGTGGTGGATCAATATTGGCTTTTACATGATAGATTGCTAATACTTGTGCTTCCATGCATCTCACAAATATTCCAATCAGCTTCTTAAAAAAATGTTACAACAGACTTCTACAATTATTCATGCCAGAGTGAAATGTCCTATTAAATGATGTGTGTACTTTTTAACTATAAATGTTATAATGCACTGCACGTTATGGCGAAACTTGCCTGATGATTCTTGCCAGTTTAATATGAGCTTTCCAGTTATCCTTGTCATTGGACAAGAAAGCATTCCTTAGCGCTTGGCCAGCACACAGCACATTCTTCAAACATGCCTTCAAATCAGAGAAAGGTCTTAAATCCATGATAAAACTTCTACAAACAATAAAATCAGATAATGCTGACAAGCAATCTGAAGTAAACAAGAAATGAGGACCATAGTACTGCATGAACAATTATGAAACAGTATTTGAGAAAGTGTTTGCATGCATTTAAATATGACATCACATCCTTAAAGGGATATTTCAATCGAATTTTTTTATTCTGTCATCATTTACTCACCTGTTGCTTCAAATCTGTATAAATTGCTTTGATCTGATGAACACAGAGAAAGATATTTGGAAGAATGCGTATAACCAGACAGATTTTGCCCACGTTAACTACCAATGTAGGAAAAAACAATGGTAGTCAAAAGTTCATCAGAACAAAGGAATTTGTCGAAGGCAAGTAAATGATGACAGAATTTTCATTTTGTTGGTCAAGTATCCCTTTAAGCCTGATAGTATTTATATAATGTATATGAAAGATTTTACTTCTTGTGTACACAAATGAAAAACGTTAAATGCTTAGGAAACAGTAGCTTTACGCTATGGACATACCCCTCGCAATATTTTATCCTGCATTTTAAAACCATACAACCAGCTTTTCAGGTCACATGTGTAGACAGGGAGGGCAAATGCCTGATATACCTTGTGTCTAGTCTGCGCTGCACTTGAACAGTGGATGGACTCAGGTGCCCGCTTCTGAGATATAATCTAACAAGAAAAGAATGAGGTTAAACATCTTAAAACAATAAAGCTCTGTAAATTCACACAATACACTTTGTCAACTGTCTCTTATCGTCGAACAGCAGCTTTGAAGATTGTGTACAGAGGTTCATTCACTTCACTTTTATATCTATGTCTAAATCAACACAATTACTAAAAAACCTCAAGGTCAGAGCGCTTGAGACTTTCGCTTAACAGCTCTAGACATACAGTACAATGCAGATTTGACTTTGGACAAGAGAATGTATAATGGAAGTATAAACAATAAATCATGTTGACCTTTGTAAATGAAAGAGTGACGTATACTAAGAAATAAACAAAGTAACAATATATGCGCAGCAAAGGCATCAGATAGAATTGTGAACTACATTCAAAAGCATTTTGACTGTAAAGTAACCACAGTGAAAGAAAGCGTAGTGGACTGTAGTGAAAGGCTGATAGTTCAGTACTCATTGTGTACTTTAGCTAATGACTCAGGACGATGGTTGTGGAAACACACAGTGAAGTCATTTCTGTTGTCAATGTAAACTGCTGCACTTAACCTCCATGTCTGGAGCTGTGTTGAATCGAGTATGAAAAATATGCTGTTTATTATATTTCTTTATACTTGGCTATACTTGGGGACAGTGCTCTACAATGTGGCATCCTGTAATCCAGCTAAAATACTTCAAATTACACTTTCTTATTTTATATGCGAGGAAATGACACAAGATTGAACGGACATAAATCAACATTGGAGCTGGGAATAACAGTTCCATCATACAGACAATTATTAGTTTGGCATATGACAATATTATAATAATATTTCTATTTTCTACAAAGGAAATCTAATTTTTATGCATGTCTCTACTATCATGTATTTTCTTTTGTGAACAGAGCTATAGACCACTTCGCAAGATACAGTTAAACACTGGGCCAGAGACACTTCATTTACAGGTTTTTTTATATCACATATAACTAAATCATAAAGAAATGTGATTAACATTTTGATCCGGTTATAAATGTCGTGCTGGTTGTGTTTCTTCTTCTGGACCAGCACAGGACCAGCGTGTTTACGTCCTCTGAAGTGGTCTTTCCAAAAAATGAGAATTGCATTGAAAACGTTGATCAATTAAATGATGACCGCAAACATTTACCCTCATTTATTTACATCTTTGTAACATAAAACGTTGATGTTGAACAAACTACATATTTATCCACAGCAAACAAAACACGCAAATACCAATCACTGAGTCACATATTTTAAGAAATAAAATGCACATGATTGAAATGTGTATAAATATGTACAGGTCATTTTAAAGTCAGTGTTTTGCTGCAGAAACACAAAACCTCATTCAAGGTTTAAAATCCCACCCAACAGGTTTCCCTTCACCAATCTCACATTACAGCCTGACCAATAAAATGAATTAGTTCAGCTCAGCCATGAAGTCATGCAGTGACCATTTCTTTACCAGCAGACTAACATGTGATACCTGTTGCCTATACTACATGATTCAATCGATTACAATCCTAAAGCTCAACATTCAAGTACAAAATAGCCTCAATGTTACAAAGTAGACTTACAACTTCCAAACTGGTCCTGAACTCCGAGTCTGGTGAAAGTGAAGGATCATGTCTGCTGCTCTTGAGAGTTTTGCTCGAGCGCCAGTTCATGAGACCACCCTTGACCACAGACTGACCCTCATTCAACATCTCCTCCATGTCCCCGACAGAAAACAGCACAGATTGAAGGTCGTTTGCCGAGATTCTTCAGATGACTGACGGATGTTGACTCATCCACAGGTGAGCAAATAAGATCAGTCCGGTCGGAGCAGCGCTGGATCGGTAGATGTGCATTGTGTGCCAATGGCAGCCACGTGAGTAAACATAGGTGCGGGGCTGTAGAGGTAACATGTCACGTGACCTGACTGGGCTGTAACTATGAGGTCACCGATAAAAAAGTTTGTGGGTGTTTGCCCCAAGGACAGTTTTATTATCAGTTCATTTTGTAAAGAAAAAAATCATCGTTTTTAAAGACTTTCTACGTTCGTTTTTAATTTTGGACGGATTTGTAAGTAAATGTAGAGAACGGTAGAAAGCTGATATCATTTTCTTATGCGCAATTATTGTTTTATTTTAGTTCAGTCGATGTGGAGAGTTGTTTTCTCATTTTTAAAAGCGAGTGATGAAATGCCTTTTAGGTTTTTTGGGGATCTGCGCGAACCGAACGGTGAATGACGTCAGAGTACCGCGAGAGCAGTTTGCATGCAGTGCTCATACTTTATCTCGCGGTACTGTGATGTCATACGCCGATTTGACTGCGCAGTGCTGTGAAGTTGAATACGCCTATGGACTGCCTATTGTGATGCGATTGCTATTGTACTTTGGTTTAGAGAGACATCTGGTGGACGCAGACCAGAATTAGCATTTCAACAGCCGTTCTTTAATTATTTATCGTCATCAACCCAATGAATGCTTTGTATTCGAAAAGCGCTTTTATTGTTGTCATTGAACTGTCTAACACTTACACAGGACCTCTAATACATTTAACAAAACATATCAGCACAAAAACGATCTGCAAAAAAATGGCATCCACATATTTAATTATTAACACAATTTCAACAGATGCAACGCAGTGTGATATACTGTACGTGTATGTTACCCATTACTAATGCGGTTACCTTTCACAAATAGGTTCAAGCCAGAGTTCAAAACGTAACAGTGAGGTGCTGAGGTAAGATTCTGTTTGCATCGATTTTGAACTCAAAAAAGAAATTGATGAATTGAAAGACACAACATGCAACAGACATTTTAAAGTCTGCCGTCTTCTTAAAACTCACAAATTCTTAACTTAGAGATAAAACTAAAAGATTATGCATTCAGTCAAAACCACAAGAAATAAAAACAGATATAAAAGTAGCTAAGAGAGGATTTCTCTTTCTGTCTGTTGGACGATATTCATTGTTGTGTGCTATATTCCAAAAAGTAGTCTTGACAGTATAAATGATATGCAGAATGTCCGTCTGTCACTTGTATGATTAACATTATAGCTCAAACTACTGACAAACTCATTTATGGATCCGAATAGAATTCAAATAAATATTTCATATACAGGTATTTGTCACATTTATGATATATTTTTAAATTATGTTGCATATGTACATGTATGTGATGGTTTTATATGTGTAAAATCTATACATTTACTTTAATATTATACATAAGTGTATATGTGTCTAATGGCTACAATACACTACAAGACTTTTGCTCAGATTTTCAGTCTGGACTTGTTGCAGGAAGTCTGTGCCAGTCTGCAGATTTGATCAGTAAGCGTGTTTCTATCTGCAACTTTCAAAAAGTCTGCAAGTGTATGATGTCTAGTTAAATAAAATCTGTTCAGATTTTAAAAGTAGTGTATTCCAGCCATATTTGGCAACAATGGGATACATTTAAGAAGGTGTTTGCTCTTGTAATAATCCATTAAAAGGTGTTGTGTCAGCTGTGTTTATCACATGTTCTTGTAATAATACTGTGCATTTTCAAACTTATTAACTACCAGTAGACGTTTGGCTCTCCTAAATGTCAATTTGACAATAATTTAGCTGTTTCTCTTGACTGTCAGCAGGAGGCGCTGTTATTCACCTGAGTACTGGACTGCTCCTGAGCCCTTGCTCTGCATTCCTGAAATGAATCAAGAATCGGCCCAACCAACACACGACATTGAACAGAGAAATCCGCATGCACATCTGTGTTGCTTATGTATCTGTGTGTTGTTTCCTTTTGGCTTTCCTGGCATACAGGAAGTACATGGTGTGTCCCGTGAAAATGAACAGAACAGAAATGGTGACAAGAATGCCAAAGTGTTGCGGCTGAGGGGTTGAGATGACCATGAGGAAATGCAGGAGGTCCATCAGGTAGTTCATGGAACTCTGGACTCCGTTCACCACCCCACGCTCTGATTCACATATTGTTTCCTGCAAGAGTTGAGTCACCGTAAGGTCAAAGGACCAGAGACCTGTAACACATTGGTCAGTCGTATGTGTTAGTGTACATCACACTTACTAAAAGTAAACTTTACAAAACAGTTTAGTTATGTAGGTTAGCTATACTGTATACAAGGAATAATTCATTTTATGCAATTGAGCGTAAGCCATTTTATCAAAAAGTTTTTAAAAGATGTTACTTTTGTCTTTAAAGGGAAAGTTCACCCAAACATTTTCAAAAAAGAAAGTTATCTTATACAGTTCCAAACCCGTATGCATTTTTGGCCCAATTGACTTAAATTGGACTTTATGGAAAAAAACAGTCTCCGAAATTCTTATTAAAAAAGGCACATGGGTTTGGAGTGGCGTGTTGGGGAATATCTCATGATATCATTTTCATTTGCGCTTAAATCGTACCTTAAGTAAATTCAGAAAAGTTTTCCATATACTGTAAAGAAATGTTTTTAAAGGGGTGGTGCAACTGTGTATCATGAATTCTGAGAGAGAGAGCAAGCGAATTTCAGCTGTGTTGTTTGTTCACTGCATTTGGGTGATGAATGTTATATAAACGGTGGATTTTGTAGATCGTTTGAACTGATAGATGGAACGGCGGTCCCAGCACTAAAAGATTCTGGACATGAACAGTAAGTGAAACTGATGTCTGTGTTTTCTTGGCAATGTGTGCGCACGTGCTTTAATTCCGCCTCCTCCCCCCTACATGCGTCACATGTTTTCGGAAATAATCGTACAGCTGTATCTGTCTTTTATAAATGTGATGAAAATAAAGACTGCCGGTATTTGAAGGGTGAGATATTAGTTATCCAAAGTTAATTTTATAAGCTACACGAAATCCATTACGCTATTAGAGATGCAAATAGAAGGCTTTAAATATAATTAGCTGATTTCACTTAAAAACTTAAGGCAGCACACAAAAGATTTAGCAAAATACAAAACATTAGCACAGTAATGTAAAGTTTAGGTAAGTACTCTACTGCTCACCAACACGAGCAGTGATGACTCCCAGGAACAGCAGGATGATAGAAACATAAGACTCAGGTTCTATCCCTGACGGTGCATTCTCAAACAGCACAGTGTTATTGGTCCAGTGAATGGACGAGCGGTCTGACAGGAGAGGCTGGTTGCTGCCTACACGCAGCGGGTATCTGTGTCTCTGGTGACCTCCGGCCATCCCGCCCACATCAGACACATTCCTCAAATTTAGCACACTGAGGTCCATGGGGCTCCCGGGGGCAAACACAGAGCACACACAAAGCATAAGGCAACCTAGGTGCAGGCCGCTGGAAATGACCCCAGTGTTGACCAGGCCAAATGCTTTCCGGAGCTTTGTGAAAAGGACAGTACCCAAAAGCCCCGCCAGAGCTGAAACTCCCATTAGTATGCTGAGAAGCGAGCCGCTTATTCCCTGGGTATACGCATAGCCGGTGGTGATGCAGTCAAAACCCAACACTGTCATGTACAGGAAGGCCAGACCCAGGCCGGCTAGGAAAACCGGCTGTTTGTAATATGCCCTCCATCCCTCTCGGCATCTGCTGAGGAGCCCACGCAAACGGTGGATGCAAGGCGGTACTCGGGATAGCTCATTTAAGTGCAAGCTGGTGGTGTTTTCTTCAGAAATGGCTGCTGGTGGACCCTCTAATCTTCTACCTAGATAAAAGAGGATGTATTTTTTTACAATTAGATGGAATCATATTGAACTAGCTCAAAAATGTAATAGTGAGGGGACATGCGCACAGAAACTTCCAATACACAATTTGACCTTGTGACGATTTTCTTTCTCTTCTCTTCCCCCAACAGCTTTGATGCTCCAGTACTGGTGGTTTGACAGACAGCTCCGGTACGATACGGTAGACTCTGGTGAGGAAGATGAACTCTACAATGAGGGACACCAGATTCCATCCCAAGATGAAGCCACAGCCAACCACATTAGAGGCCAGAGTCATTACCTGCCCCACTGCAAGTGGAGCCAGTATGTTGGTCACCTGATCGATCCGCCTCATGGTCGCATTCATTCCTGCATCCGGAGAGCATCGACTTTTCTGTTTTAGTCTGCAGGCTTACTTTTAATTTGCTCTAAATTGGACTCGGTAGTCTCTGATCATCATTTTTACTTTACATGAACAGTAAAAGCATTCATACCTGCGAGGTGACCTCGATTATAACCTGTGATCACCACAATCCAGTCCCTCTGGATGGCAATGGTTAGAGCAGTGCTGGCGAGGTTTGCAACATCTGCCAGGATGATCACCACCGTATAACAAACCACCTCAAGTAAGTTATGTGATGCAACAAGTTACTCTGTGTTCAGTGTCATTGCAGCAAGAACGCTTATTTACAGCAGTGACTGGCTATGCACTCTTAAAAATGACCCAGCATTGGTTCAAAATGTGACAAACCCAACTATTGGGATGTATGTTAACCTATGATGGGTTATTTGAACCCAGAATGCTGGGTTGTTGGCTCAAATATAAACATATTCTGGGTAATTTAATCCATAGTTTGGCTCTTTTTGGACCCATTTTAAGAGTGTAAGCAGTAGCAGAGACATCATGCCATGAATGTAACTCTTAATGCATTCTTAACTCTTTCCCTGTATGCGATTTGTTTAAGCAGAAGCATTTTTTCCACAACAATTTCATGGCCACTAGAATATTTTCTTTTATGAAAATAAAAACAGACAATATGTCAAATGAAAGAACAGAGCCTCTGCTTTTAAACAAACAAAAATCGACTTATGTTTTTTTTATTTCTTCATGAATGTGGGTAGGTTTCTTCAAAAATTCTACATTCTAAAGCAAAAAGTTGAGAAAATTGTGTTTTTGTCAAAAAAGAACGGTCATGAGAAATAGAGCATTTGCTTGTTTTTGAAACCTGTAAATTCTGTACTCATTTAAAAGATGTATAACAGCACCCCATACAGTGAAAACTTCAAAATATGTGGGGCACCGTTGTGTCATAAATTACGGAAAATATCACCTATTGTGGGAAAAGAGTTAAGAGTAAGATCAAATGTAACATCTTAGTATGATATGCTGGGTAAGTTAAAGGTTAAAAGAACTTACAGTTAACCATCCATCCCAAATTTCCTCAATGCGCTTTTTGTAAGAGAACACCAACATGAGAACAATGCTGCAGATGGTCACTGAGACATTCTGAATGAACAGGGATAGGTGGGCCACTAATGTGAGAGAAAAAGAAGATATCACAATGTTTATGAACCCTTTAACAAAACAACAAAAAACTGTTATTTCAAAAATAAATTGAATCATTTCAAATTATTTTCTTTGACAGATTTTCGACATAAAATAAAATATTTTTGTAAAATTACAGAAAAAGACAGCAACAGCTACCAGAAAATGTCAGCTTGTTTTCACAAGATTTCTTTTTTATAACAGTTTATTTTTGAAAAAAGACAACAAATTTATAAGAAAAATGGTGAAAATATTTAATATTTATCCTTATGTTCTATAATTTTAGAGGGGGAAATCTATGCTATATTTTTAACTAATTTCTTTACAGTGAATGTCATAAAAATATAACACCAAAATCTAAAAGAAAATTGATTCCAATAACTAAATTAATTTAGTAACTCGGTTTTATTTGATCAGCAAAAATTAAAAAGCAAATATGCAACAATATGAGAAATATTGTATTTATTTGATAATACAATTCTGACCTTTGTTTCTTGGATTGCGGTCAACCCAATCTCCTATCAAAGCCCCCAGTAAGAGCACAGACCCAGCCACCACCAGTCCAAAGATGCCAGTTAACAGCAGGTTATGTCCATACAGCTCGATAAGAAAAACAGAAATGGCAAAATGCCACATGCGATCTCCCTGGCACACAAAGAGAAACGCTCTGCTCAACATCATACATCAGGTAACATTTTTTAAATCTTTTGTATGATCTTTCAAGCATCGGGAAAACATGTAATATTGTGCCAAAGCTCATGCCCTGCTTACCGAGTGCCATCCCGTCATGGCAGAAATGAAAGGACTGCTTACCCACATAGATAATGCTCCACTCACATAGATGAGAAACTTGGGGCCCTTGAGGTAGATGAGGGCTGATCCTACGAGATAAAGGGTCACTCAATGTCATATGTGTGCACATCTGTAGAGTTACACATTTTTCATGGCAGGTCGAAAACAAACAAATTTTACAGAGTATTTTAGGAAGATAGGTTTGTTTTATTAATGTGGTGCTTGACTTGTTCTGTATAGAAATTGAATTATATATTTTTGAAATTGAATTATTCATGGCTGAATTATAGATAAAAAATGTGTTACACTGAATTATTAACTTGTTTGGAGGAGACTGTTCTGGTCTAAATAAATCTGTCTGTACGAAAAGCATTATAGAGGTAAAGAAACATACTTGGCATGCTCCTGGCTTTCATCACAGGCGAATCTCTATCATTATCTCGATCAAACTCCATGACAGCACCAGCACATTGAGGTCTCTCTGTTCTGAGAGACATTCTGCATAAGAAGAGCACTTTTCTATCAAGTCCACATCATCTCACAAAATCTAAACCATCTCACAAATCAATTCTAAAGAAACCCATTTTGTATAGAACCCAAAGATATAGAATACAAAAATGTTTTGCTTTTAGCATAGATCACAGTGAACGAGGCCTACTGTATACATAGAATGAAAAAATTAACCAATGATATTTAAAGGGATCGTTCACCCCCCATAAAAACCCCATTAACTCATATTCATATTTTTCCAAACCTGTGTGACTTTCTTCGGCAGAACACAAAAGAAGATATTTTGAAGAAGTTTGGTACACTGACCCCTATTGACAGTGTCATATGGTTTTGATGAGGGTGAATAATGAATGAGTGAAATACTTCATAGAGCTTGGTTATAGTTCATTATATTGCACATGCACAACACTACGTCTGTATTTTAATAAATACGAGTTTTTTGTAAAGCTTGTCGCTTGTTTATCTTTAAATGTTAAATGAAATGTACATAAATACCTTTATGTTAAATATTATGTAAACAAATTAAGGGTGTAAAATAAAATGCAATGATTATATTTACACACACCGCAAATCTGAAAAAACGAAATAAGATAGAAATAAAAATCACCTGATATTTGACTCTTTTAAGCTCTCTTTGCTATGAGATCTTGCTGTGTCTTAAATATGTGCTGTCCTGTGCCATGTGGCCCAGGTGGGGATGCTTCCATGCAGGCCTGAATCCCAGCGGTCGTACTGTGAGAGGCTCGATAACATCTCAGTGCATGAGGGCACCGCTGAATGAAACTGCCAGAAAAGCAGAACGGGTCACAGGCTGACAAAAGCAGCCAGCATATTCCACAGCACGTGACAGCAAAAGGGGGACAATGTTACCGTTCTCCCCTCACATTACATGAAAGGACCACCCTGTCACTCAGATTTCATTCACACGCACACATGGCACAGTAATGATTCAGATTCATGTTAATTTTGTTGCTTTGCCATAATATTGCCTTAAAGTTATGTTTACGACTAATATACTCAATTATATGGCCGTTGCCTTTATTAGTAAAGAGTATTGGATGGCAAAGTTGTATTTTTACACAGTATTTGTCACTTTTATCAGCCAGTCAACATGAAGTCTGACATGGGGCACGATTACTTTCATCTCTTTTTGTTTTTTTCTTTGCTTTGTTGAGTCTTTCTGTTTGTGTCAATACATCCACGTATTACCTCTTTGGAAAGCTGTATGTGGTGTGTCATGGAAATTATCAGGATATATTCAATACATTTATCTTAGAAATGCAAATGACATAACTTACTGAACCAAGATGTGTGCCGATAAATATCTCATTGTTAGCCTAGCTAAGCTAAGTTTGCTGTCAATTCGATTTGAATGAATATTCATGGAAATTAATACATACAATATAAACTGTAACTGAAAATGAGATATATTTTAAAGGTCCAGTCGGTAATATCTAGCGGCAAGGTTGCGCATTGCATACAACTGCTCATTACACCCCCTCCCCTCCCTTTCGAAACACTACAGACAGAACATCGTGAATTATGTAAGGGGGAGCCGCGTGTATGTACAGTGGCGGTTTTAGGCACGGGCGAACCGGGCAGTCGCCCGGGGCGGCATTTTTTCATGTCATGTGGGGGGCGCAAATCGGTTATCTATTATCTATCATTCATTCATTGTGTGGGGAATTGACAAATTGGCGCCCCTGCATGCTGAAAAGATAAAGGTATGCAACTATAATGTTCTCTCTGTGTTATGATTACTGTATCCATGTTGTCATCTGAAGGGCTAATTTTCGTTTATCGTAATTACCGTTTATTAGCCTTTTTGCAGTGTGAAAGGACGCTGCGGTGTTTAGCTTAGTCGTTAGAGCGCCCGAATCACATTCGGACAGACGCCGGTTCGAGGCCCGCGCAGGGCAGGTAGAAATGACAACACTTATACAACAAATTTGGTTTTAAGTCAACAAACACGAGATCTAATTTCACCATAATATTGTGCTTTGCAACAAAACTGTTACAAGTTCAGTTATTATTATTTATTTCTATCAGTTGGGTTAACGTAAGGTCCCGTAATGAGCAAACAGAATTTTTCAATCTGTAGCTAGTTTCTAAGACGAACATAACCTTTGCTATTTATTTGCTACATCACACATGTCATGAATATGAAGGTTTTATGCATGTTTATGACAACTGTCATTAAGTGTCATTCGCTCAATTATGACATTTTTAATGCAAATATTGTTTGTTTGAGGTCTTTGTTGACAACTTTACATTAACCAATACATCTTAACCTGTCATAATTGTCATAAAAACATGACATAGCAGATTAATAATTGAATGTAAGACATTACTTAGCTGGTGTTTCGGCATCTAACCATATTGCCTTAGAGACTGAGAAACAGGGACACTTCTGTACGCGTCACAGTTGTTTTATTTGACAGAACAAACATTTTACTTGTACGGTCAACAGAAAGTTGGCCATCCCATCGCTCACCCCCTACCAACCACGACAAACAATATAACACACCGGATATAAAGGAAACGGAAGTGAACACAACAAAACACGTGATTACAAATAACCAATAAGAAGATAAATGAATTAAGGCCACTACAGCTGGGTTAACTGTCATATTGGTTTTGACATTGGCTGTCATGAGGCCATTATAACTGTCATGAATCTTTTTCTGACCACCTTTTTTTCCAGTGGTACAAATTGAATGTCAGTAAAATATCATTAAGTGTTAATACTCTGTCAAATTGTTTAATAACAATGTCATGTATACTTTTCTTGACCTCAACTACAGTGGTACAATTACATTTTAATGACAAATTCAATTTGTACCACTGTAGTTTAGGTCAAGAAAAATATGACATAATTCTCGCCCGGGGTGCAATTCAATGTAGAACCGCCACTGTGTATGTACATATAAATAGCTCATTCTGAGGTAATAAAAACATAACGCTTCATTGTGTTAGCTCTTTATACACATCTGAAGACTATATTGCATTTCTATCAATAGAACATCCCAAAAATCACACACTGGACCTTTAACAAAAAAAAATGCAGAGTATGCAATTAGATGACATGAGATATTACACGAGCATACATTGTCTATAAACACATCATATCTTTTTCCTATGGTCTCCTATAGAAAACTCAAGTTGTTCCCTCTGAAATAATCAGAGATGAGTATACAGTCTTGATAATACTACCCTGTATGAATGCTGCATGTTGTTACCATTCAGCTTTACCATTACATTTTTTAATAAACATTCTCCATTGGAGATTTTGTGAATGAAAAAAGCATCCTTGGCTAACGGTACATCAATCCCTAAGTTTCAACCTCATAAGCTTCAGCAGTGTTTCCATCCGTTATGTTTTTATGAAGTAACTGGATGAAGCGGTAGAGCACCCCTAGTGGAATAAGACTACATGGCACAGCAGACAGGAGAACACAAATGGTAAAGACCCATGTAGGATACGGCTGGTCCTCTGTGTTTGGAAAATCAACCTGAGGATACAGGGGTAAAGAATGTAAAACAAAATCGCATCATCATTCTCAAAAACGTTATCTAAGAGAATCATAGATCAAAGTGTCATACATGATTTGGGTTCCACGCCTTATAGGTGAGCTGCGTCTGGGCCTCAACTACCACATATGCAAAGAAGACCACCAGCAGCATGAGGGGGCTGATCACCCTCCACATCACCTGCCAATACAGGTTGGGCCTCCGTCCAGTCATCCACTCGATGTCATCACTGAACCTGATATATAATCCCGTAATCAGTAAATTATTAAGGAACGGACATTAACATTTAACCATGTGAAGAAGCCTTTCTTCATTATATTGCTCTGTACATGCATGAAGGCTTAAAATGCTTTCAGTCACATACTTGTTAACACCATAGACACAGACCACTGCTATGATCTCAAAAAAGGCGATGACCAGCAATGGGACGGACCCCACATAGCTGTTGAATATTTCTAGCCAGTAGTTTCCAGAGCGCTGACAGAAGATCAAGGCGATAGTGAAGGAAACCAGGCATATGAGACCTGTAAACCGAATTATGTATGTGGATAAGTTTTGACCTAAAAAGCCAAAATAAATCATATTTTTCTTTTGTACACTGACTAAAGTCATTTGACCTTATACCTGTTAAAAGTTCTTTGGGGATTCTTTTGGGTATAATGTGCAGGTCTAACAGAGGAGTGAGAACCCCTTCCAGGTTTCCAAACATAGAGGACAGTCCCAAAGTGAACAGCATGATGAAGAACAGAACAGCCCAAACCTGAGAACCTGGCATCTTTGTTACCGCTTCTGTGAACACGATGAATGCCAGGCCAGTGCCTGAGGCACTCTTGGGTATACAAAATACACAGACGCACACATTGCAGATGAATGTTTGCTACCTTACATACAGATCAGCACATATCAGAAAACAGTTTTGAACGAAATACTACAGTAACAAAAAAACACTACAGAGCATTTGACTTATCAGATGCAACCTTACCTGATTGAGGAATGCATTAAGATCACACATCTTCAAATGATGCTCTTTGACAAAAGTAGAATTCAGATCTGTGACCCACAGATCATATTTTGCCTCTGTTATATTGTGATCGGAAATATTTAAAGCAACCGCCCAAGTATTGATATTACTGAAAAGAAGGGATAAAGGACAAACTTTAAATCTTTCGCACAATATCAACATTTCATTATTAGTGTGGTGATACTGCTATCGTCACCTGTTTACGCATTCCAAATAATTAGTGTGTGCCTTGAATCCCAGGATTGCGAAGATGGGTATAGATGCATAGATGGATGTCAAACTGTTGATGCAGCCAACGATGACAGCATCACGTTCGCAGTTGTTCCTGAGCACAGAGAATTTAGGTACAGATTTTGCACTTTAACAGGTGTCTTTATTCATCGGTAGAAAGTATTTATAGGCTAAGGGCGTGACATATTTTATTTGATTACTAAATTCACTTAATAATGGTAACACTTAACAATATGGTGCTATTAGTTAAAATGAGTAAATGCATTAGCTAACAATTAACATTTATGAACACTTGTCAATGTTAGTTCATGGTGCATTAACTGATGTTAACAGACAAAAAGTTTGCTTTTAATAATGTATGAGTAAATGCTGAAATTAACATTAATTCATATTAATAAATGCTGTAGAAGTATTGTTCATTGATAGTTCATGTTAGTTAACTCATTGTTAACAGATAGCACCTTATTGTAAATTGTTACCAACTATTTAAAAAAAAGTATAATTTATAAATACATTTCAACGTTGTTTCTATTCAACCTATTACTCCAAGTTGTTAACAAATATTTTTAAACAACCCTTATCAGGACCATTGCACACTCTAAAAATAAATCAACAGTAATATTTCAGCAGATGGGTCGTAAAAGAAATACGTAAATACATGTATTTGCAGTATATTTCTGCAATCCGCAATAAAAAAATACATGAAAATTCTGTTAAATAAAAAAATACAATTCCGTGAATCAATTCCGAGATCAGTTCCTTTCACATTAGTGTCCTAACCACATAACATTAACAATATTCCTCTATGACATTTAAAAGTGACGAAATACATCTCTTCATATTCAATAATACACCGTTTTTATTGTTTTATCATTTGAAACTTCATAGCTTTCCCTGAAATAAATGCTACTCGATTTGGTTCTATATTTTGTTAGATGAAAATATGTGGTTAAAACATTAATGTGGGAGTTGTCTTTTAAATCCACGCATGATACTGGTGAGCTCAGAAGAATGACAGTTGTGTTAAAGTGTTGTTTTTACATGCACGTTTTGCTTGGTGGTTTCTTACTTCTGTGGGTTATAACTGGAAAATGCAATGAGGCCACCGAAGGATAAAGACAGAGAGAAGAAAATCTGAGTGGCTGCATCCAACCACACCCTTGGGTTCTTTAATGTTTCCCACTGTCAGCAGAAACAAACGGGTTAACCATTCACATCATTTGTCACAAACTGCATTAAAAGCTCTGTGTTTTAAAACCTACTTTTGGGCTGAAGAGCTTTTGTATTCCAAGAGCAGCACCTGGTAGAGTCAATGACTGGATCAGAAAAATGGTGAGCACCACATAAGGGAAGATGGCTGTCACATATATAGCCTGCGACATAAAATGTTCAGAGTATTGATTAAGACCGTTGTTTTACGTAATATGAAGTAATGAGAGCAAGATCTCACAAAACGGACACTTTAAATACCTTTCCGATGGTTTCAATGCCTCGGATGAAGCATAAATAAACTATGCACCAGGCTGCAGCCAGACACAACGCCAACTTCCACTCTATGCCCCCACTGATCTCAATGTTTGGAGAGATGTTCAGAGTCTCCCTGTACCAGAAATAGTTGGCGGGCGTGCTCTGTTTGCACTCCTCAATATGTTCTGCAAATGGTAAATTACTATGACAGAATATTGCATAAAAAAACACAATGATTTACCTGCACTAATATGTTTTCTATGTGCATTAAATGTGTTTATTATGTTTGTTTCTGTGGTGTTTGTAACTTGCCTGTGAGGTTTAGTGCAGTAGGACAGTGATCCCATGGAAGTGGGTTACGAAACGAATTAAAGAAGTACCATAACACCCATGCCAGGATGGTGTTGTAGAATAAGCCAACAAGGAAGGACACTGTCAAAGAGGCCAGACCTGCATGCCCACAGAAATGTTAGATAACATGTGTGTAGATGTCGAAACCATCAAAAGTCAAAGAGTCATTTTGTTAGATTGGATTTTTAATGCAGTAAGTTTCTCAGAGGTTGTTTTCTTTCCGCAACACAAAACATTTTGACTGCAACACCGACAGCTTGTTGCCATTGATACATACAGACCACAGATATGAGTTAAACAGTTTTTACAGTCACTTGTTCTATTACCCACCTACACCACACAAGTACGGTGAGATCGAGTTCCAGGCTCCAATACTGCCGGTCCGGAGCTTTTGTCCGATCGCGAGCTCCATATGAAGCAGGGGCAGACCCTCACAAAACAGAGCTATGAGGTACGGGATGAGGAAGGCACCTGTGGGTCCAAATCAACATAAGTTACGGTTACAGTACACAATCTCACGGCAATTTGTACGAATTTTGAGGGTGTTAAGTATTTTTAAAGTCCCTGTGAAAGTAAATATTTAAATTCCTTTTTTTCCATAAAATGTTGCAGTGTTTATTATAAATAGCTTATCAGTGTGGGTCATTCTCTTTCTCTTCATAATCTTCGGTTAAAATCTGATGCTAGTTCCATTTCAAAATGAAAAGGTCCCTTTTCTATATACAACCAATTTGGCATGAAAAAGACAAGCCATGCCCACAATTTTTCTCATTTGAAATTTAACTTACAATCAGAATACAGAAGTTAAAAACTTCCGGTTCACGTGACATTCAAAATCACGTAGTACAAATTAAATTAAAATCGTTGAGTATTCCAGACTGCATGAAGGACACTTCAAAAGACATCAATATTTGAAGACACTGATCTGGTTAATAGTGCAGGTGTTATAATACCACGTATCCTTTTACTTCCAAGCGGTAGAATGGGAGTAAATGGGGGCCAATTTTCTGAAGCTCTTCTGAAGCTAATCGATGCTTTTGTTTAGGAGAAATATCCATATTGACAACACTATTAACGATTATGTGTAACATCCGGAAGAACAAGCCTGTCAAGCCATTCTTTGATCAATGGATGCACTTTTTGGAGCTTCAAAACATTGCCCCCCATTAACTCCCATTCTACCGCTTGGAAGTAAAAGGATACGTGGTATTATAACTGGTATTATAACTCCGAATGCAGTGTTCTTCAAGAAGAATGTCACATTCACTCAAAATGCCTTTAGAGTAAGTAAAGCATGGGGCCTGAAGTATCACTTTAAACAAACGTACACTTAAAACGGAAACAGAGCAATGTTCACCTTTGTGGTTGTGAAATGAGGCCTTCACAACTCTTTAGGCCTGTGAGACTATTTAACAGCAAAACAGCAAAATCTACTTATAATTTGTCTGTGTGTGCTTAATATAGATGAAGTTTGTATTGATTTGTAAAACAACGTGTGTTTGTAAAGGAAATCAAGCTGTGATCACAAAACCACAATGGAAACGATGGTAGAAGATAGGGCGCCAGAAGCACAGGAGCAATCGACATGATGCTTCTGAAAGTTTTTACCTGAGAAACAGTCTCTTTCTGTCAGATTTCTGACATAAATTCGAAAAGCAGGACAAAAATGATAATGAATAAGAGAAAACCTTAAAAACAAGCTTTTAAGTGTGAAATTGGAGTCTTATAAATACAATCTATTTTTGTTAGACATTGTCCGATGTGTTACAAGCCCATAACACATTCTGAGTGTTTGTGTGTGTCAACTCAAGAAATGCTGGGTTGGTTTAACTCACAATGGGGTGAAATATAAAAAATATAGGGAAATGCAAACAACAAATAGAGGACAAAAACAGGACAAATAACCCATTTATAGGTTAAAACAAACCAGAATAGTTGAATTTAAACCCAACTATTGGGATTCTCCATATTTTAGCCCTCCATGAATGATTTAATAAGGAAGCAAAACAAAATTTGTCTATAAAGAATGTCAAAGTTTTGTTGCACAAGGACACGTCTAATGTATACCAGCACACCACATATAAATAATATACTGTATGTATATTTCATTAATACATAGTTCTCGTGATATTTACATGATTTGATATTCAAAAATCTCCAAAGAAACACATTTGTTTGTTTAGCCTCATGTAGTGAAGAGCAGCCTCACTTGTTTCCTGTCTGGTCTTACATCATCTTCCTGTTTCAAACATGCTGATAAATTACCAAATTGCACTAGGCAGCTCACAGTTCTGTGCCATTTGTGTTAAGTTAGCTTTAAATGTACTAAAAAGACTTTCAGGACCACACTAAGCAGACCCTTACCTCCACCATAGGTCTGACATAAGTATGGAAATCGCCATACGTTTCCTAGACCAACAGCAAATCCGATGCATGTGAGCAGGTACTGAGCTTTGTTGTCCCATTTGGGTCTTTGGTCAGCGTTCTTGGTGTCAGTTTTCTCGACAAGGTCTACGCACTTGTTCTCTTGAACATCCATCATTTGAGTCTGAAGGTGGCCCCGGAAATCATGAGCTTTTCTGTGGTGACACTGCTACCCTACACATTTGTTTCCCCTCAGTGTCGAGGGAAGGAGGGGCCTAAGTGTGAATGCATCATCTTCAAATGCAGGTCTTTTTTTCTTTTTGGCATGTGGTAAATTTCCCCAGGAAGCAATCTGTATGATACCATCAACTCAACAGGTTAGAGGACAAAGTAGAGATGTGAGAACCATCCCTTAACACTCTTAAAACAAAAGAGAAAATCACCTGACATTCATATCAGACGTGTACAAGAACAGCCACGTTATTGGACTTGAAATAATATAATCATAAAAATAAATATGCAATTGTTTAGTAGAGCGAAATATTGTCTGCACTTACATACAAGAAAACATGCCCACAAATTCCCTTATAATCCCATTAAAAATATCTTTAAATGGCTAAAAATAAGTGACACAAAAGATTCAAAATACAATTTGTTATATTTATTTGTTATAAAAATAAATACAATGAATGATCTGTACATTTATGCTCTAAAGTTTAAATGCTTTGAAAGAGATGCAAAATTATATTCAAATTATATTATACAACATAAATAAACGAATAGACAGTATTTATAAGACTTAACCATATACTGTTTGTAAAAGTCCTCTGGTTTGTGTTTTGTTAATGTGATGGTAAGAGAACAAACCACAATTACATTTTGAAAAAAAGATTTGAGGCTTTCGTTGTTTAGGCTGTTTCTATAGTTTACAGTACGTTTTTGCTAAAGACAATAAATATGGCAGTTAACGCAAACAAACATCTGTCAAACTATATATACCTGGGATGAGAAGCTAAGCTTGAACATGTGTAAAACTGTAAAAATGAGCTCTTGTAAGTTAGCTCTTGAGATTCTGTGATTTCTTCTCTTCAACCTGAATATTGTATGATATGGAGTCGAGTTCCTGCACTCTGTCAGTGTGATGTTTTTTGCAGCAGTAGTTTCGTATGGCTCTGAAAACAGCACTACCAGGCACAAACAAACTGGGAATCCCGGCTAGTAGGAAGATTATTACATAGATCCATGCCGGATAAGGCTTCTTTTCTAGCGCTGGGAAATTTTCCTGAATAAATGAAAAAAACATGGTAAATTCAGTTTTGCATATTACAGTTTGTGGTATATCCCGTTAATAGGTACATTTCGATAAGCTTACCGATTCAGGGCTCCAGGCACTGTAGAAGATCTCCTTGGTGACGGTGGTGGAAAAGTAAAAGACTAAGATGACTAACATGATAAGAGGACTGATGAATCTCCACGTGACCTGCCAGAAGATGTTCGGCTTGTGTCCAATCATAAATATCAGGTCTTCATTGAACCTAGTCAGAAAAAGATTTATGACTCAATGTGTATTATCTCAAAAAAACTGTCAAGTCACATCTGAATTGCTGATAATGTATTCTGTTTTAGTAAAACTAATTTCTCTAATATCTCTCTTCCCCTGTCATACCCTAACTGGTTCCCAACGTGTCTTATTTAATATACCTCGCAATTACCTTGACTGTTTGGGCAAAAGAGTGAAACACCACTGCACAGTAAAACCCTTTGGTTTCCACCTACCTGTCTATACCATAGACGTACACGACTCCGATCATCTCACAAAACGCTATGATGAGGAGAGGGATGGAGCCAGCAAAACTGTCAAACAGGGCCAACCAGTAGTTCCCAGAGCCCTGCACGAAGATCAACCCAACCAGACAGCTTACCACGCATGTCACACCTGCAATGACAGTTTAAGAGTTTTAAACCACATACATACTTAAAGACACTGCAGTGAATTAAACAAAACTTAACTTTTGTATGAGATAACACAAGGCGTTATATTGTAAGTATCATGGTCACAAAGTAGATATGTTTAGTATAATACCTGAAAGAACCTCTTTGGGCCATGTTTTAGGAAAGACATTTAGGTCCTGGAGTGGAACCAGAACACCCTCAATGTTGCCGAACATGGAGGACAAGCCAAGGCAGAAAAGCATGATGAAGAAGAGGACAGACCAGAGAGGAGACAGAGGCATCTTTGTGATGGCCTCAGTGAACACAATAAAAGCCAGGCCTGTTCCTTCTACACCCTGTACAGAGATAAATACACAAATAATGATTCACAGTACCATAAAAATGACCAAATAGCTGCAGTTTCCATGCAGGTGAAATGTGTTTACTGAATGGTAAACTTTTTGTGGTGATCAGTGCTGGACTGGTAATCTGGCATACCGGGCAAATGCCCGGTGGGCCGACGCACTTGGGGGCCGATATAATATAATATTATATTTTTTTAATCGGCCAACGACCGGCCCATAAAGCAGGGACAGCGGCCCATTGGTTCATTTTCCATACTGACACTGGGCTGGCCCAATCATCTCTTAACAGACTCCACCCCCCCAGTTTCTCGTGTCAGATGCAGTCAGTGTCTTATAGAGTGTTCACACCAAACGCAGTAAATCGCGCTATTAGCGTCTAGTTGGAAGGGTGAACATTTTGCTTTTACTCGCTTCATTCGCGTCATGGAGGGGCTTCTGTCAGGCGGCGCCCGTCTAATTGCGAAATGGTGGACATGGGTTTAGTTGAGAGGATAGCTGCGCATTATGTGCTATGGAAGGCTGAAGAACGACGTAGACTCGTTCGGCGCCATGTCTGGGTCCATCAAATGCTTCAGAGGCGCAGTCCTTCATTGTTGTTTTGGATTCCTACCTCCGCTCGCTATGTCATAATCACGTCCCTACTAGAGCAAGCTCCTGGTTCGTAAACGCGGCGAGAATTTTCGCCAAAGTTCAGATTTTTCAACTCGCGCGAACTATGGAAAGCCAAATAATCCAAAAGTGGGACGAGACAGCGGGTATTGCAGAGCTCGCGCCGCGCTGACATGTCATCTGCGCGATTCAATCGCCCAGCCAGATGACACCTCGTCAGCGCACACGTTATTTAAACAGCGCAAACCGTACACTCAAATGTACAATAAAGAAACCCCTCAATTCCTTAAAAACATTTACATTTGTTTACATTTACACAAGTCTATCAGTTTTTCCCTACAGAAGAAAAAAGGAAATCAGGATGAAATGCATAATATTTTTTTATTATTATCTTTAATAGTGTACAAGTAAACGGTAGTGTTTTGCATCGATACTTTGAAGAACTGCACATATGTATAGACTCTATACTATAGCGGCTACGGAAAGACCTGTACAAAGCAGAAACTTCAATGACTTCCAATATCGTAGTCTTGAGGAGCACGCCAACCTCCTGGAAATTATATAGGACAGTTTACATGTTCAGGTAATTAATTTTATTATTGTAGTACGTTTTGCGCCTAGACATTTTACCTCAATTATTTATGTTAATAATAGCAGAGATTTATGGGTAAAATGTAAATGAGTGGCGCCAAATGAACATTGTATATGTTTTAATTGGTCAGTGCAGCGGATTGATTGGTGCCACGCTGCCCATCGGTTGGCGATAGGAAATTGAATCGCGCAGATGACATGTCAGCGCGGCGTGAGCTCTGTAATACCCCGCTGTCTCATCCCACTATTGGATTGTTTGGCTTCCCTTACTAACGCTCAATTTGCGCGAATCACACCACAAGTAGGTGTAGGTCTATCACCAGGGAGTCAGTCAAGAGAGAGTGAGTACACTCGTCCATGGCACTTAGTTCTCAGCTTTGTAGGTTTTTGGGGGAATGGAACAGTAGATATGCATATCTACAGGGACCGCAAGGATGGTGTACTGGTTGGTTGTGTCGACCCATTGTGGTGGGCCGGTCTGAGTAAAAAGCCCTGGTGGTGATCATCATGCCAGGACAGGAATTCATAACTATTTTACGAGGTGGATGGAATTGGTACGTTGCGAACTAAGTCACAAAATAAATTGCATGAATGTTATTGCTTTCCAATCACTGACTTCACATGTCCGACATGGCTGCGCTTTAGTGTTTAGTGCACAAAATGTAAAAAAAAAAAACTGAAACCCCAACGTCACTGGTGATAAAATGTATGAATGAGATTGTACGAATTAGCTAAAATTAGCCACTTTGTAAAACAGTTACATTTTTACCGTAAGATTGTGTTGGACTATGAGCTGTTATTGGTGCTGAGCATGTCAAGCGATGTCATGATATCATGGCGGCAGCCATGATTTTACTTGCCAACTGCTTAAACACTATAAAGCTTTCAGTCCTTTACAACGTAAAATGATTTAATGATTTGTTGCATCTAAAAGTTTACAAGGTTTAGTTAAAATGTAATTTTTGTTACATTTCACATACGCCTACAAGCCAACAAGTTTATGAAACCTCAACTGAGCCAATTTAAAAATTTAGATGTTACCATTGACTCATGGAAAATTTAGCTTTTAACATGAAAATCTGTCTTTTTAATTACGATAAAACAGGATTTGTATAAACATAACAATATTAAAGCTTTATAATCTCACTGTACTTCTGAAACCTTGGATGTCCAAATTCGCTGTTTTTCAGATACACTGTACTTTTAAAATATTTAAATACTGTATTGTTACATTTACATTTAGTCATTCAGCAGACGCTTTTATCCAAAGCGACTAACAAAGAGTTCAGGGAGCAATAAGCGATATGTCATACAAGAGAAGTTGTTAAAGTTAACAAGCTAAATCTTTTTAATAGATAGATATGTACAAAACCCAGTGACAAACAGAAAGGGCGACTAATAATAATGATCTACTGCAAAAACAACGACATACAAAGTTTCAGAAGGACAGCGGTGTTTCATTTGCAAACTTACTAAAGTCTCATCTGTATAGGAGCAAATGAAATAACAAACTGAAGAGGGTTATTGTACCTCGCTGAGGAAGGTGTTGAGATTACAGGTTTTAAGTGTGAGGTTGGAGATGATGTCTGGGGACAAGGCGTTGAGAGTCTGAAGAGCAGCATCATAGTTGCTTTCAGTGATGTTTCCCTCTGGCAGCTCAAATGTGTTTAATAGAGTCAAGATGTTTCTGTAGGGTAGAGGTAAGATAGGTGCATACATTTTTAACCAAATAAGTTCCTGAAAGTAAGTTCTATTATTGTATAGTAGAATGATCGGCGATCAAAAGCCACTTATTTTATTACAGTCATTTTATGGAACAATCTGATTAACGCCTGTATTTGAACAAACATATCACATTTATCTAAACGATGCCATAAATCATTTTGTTCCATAAAAAAGGTTTCTGATGATAGTGTTGTTATTATATGACACAGTACTTACCCATGTAAACAGTCATCAAATCTCTCTGTAGCTCTGAAACCAATGATGGTGTAGATGACAGTGGCAGCATAGACGGATGTGAAGGCATTGATGATGGAGATAATGACTGCATCCTGCTCGCAGTTATTACTGACAGAAAGAAAGAAAGAAATTGATTTATTTTTGATGTATTTGCATCCTACTTTAAGATTAAATCTCTGTTGTGCTCTAAATTGCCTATAATGTGTCAAATAACTCAAGAGTTGATGTTTTAAATAAAAATATATACATTATTTCGGCTATTTGTGGTCCACAAATGTTTTGAAACCTATGTCACAAAATAAATTGCATTAATGTTATTGCTGTTGAAACTGAAACACAATAACAATCCAAGTCTTCACATTTCCTACATGGCTGCGCTTTAGTGTTTATGCTTGTTTCTAGCTGTTAATATTTTTATTGTCTTGTCTTTCTCACTTAGTGTTCATGGCATGTGCTTGTTCTGCCCTATAGATTATGAGTAATAGTGTGCAGAAGTTATTTAGCAATAAGGAATGCTCATATAAACTATTAATGCAGACCTTGAAGAAACTCTACAGCCAGAAGATCTGTTGACGTTTAAGCTCCATTTAGATAAAATATGCATCTCACCGACATAACTTCACCACTTAAGAAAACAACTCATTTTGTAAGACATGATGTCATGACATTTCCAATGTGTCATTTATTTTTATAAGAAGCGCATTTAAACAGGGTACTACGTACAATAAAAAGAAAGTTCAAAATGCTTTTTTATAACTTTTATCAATTATGAAATTGTGAGAAGTCACCAAACCCTTCCTTGTGTATTTGTGCTATATCTCTACAAACAAATACCACTTGTTTCAGTTATAAAACGCAAAGTGTGGCCAAAAAAACTTTTTGGACCACGGTCATGAAAAAACAAACCCAATAAAAAACATTCACTTACTGCACAGAATTATAACTTGAGAAAGAGATGAGACCCCCAAAAGCCAGAGAAAATGAATAAAACACTTGTGCTCCTGCATTCAGCCAAGTTTGGGGGTTTGCAAGCTCCTTTAACTGTGAACACGAGCACAATGCTTTTGTGTTTGTATGTCTTGACAGTGTTACTAAAACGAAATGAAATTGAATTCACTGTAAATGTTTGGTGATTTTGACACTTACGTCTGGCGTGAAAAGGAACTTAATGCCGTCGACCGATCCCTTCAGAGTCAGTCCTCTGATCAGGAAGATGGTGAGAACGACATACGGTAACGTGGAAGTCACGTACACAGCCTACAGAAGAGACACCTTATTGAAGCGTGTAAAACTGACCTTCTTTTATTACATAAAATGTGCATGTGAATATCAAAAGCTCTACAGTATAATATAATGATAGATACTTTGGGAGTGACACAACTTGGAGAACATAGCAGCTGATTTCGAGATAAACATCAGGGATTATAACTCTAGTATTGCACAGATAAAAGAAAACTGTCTGCTTAAGTGTTCACATGGAGTTGTAAAGCTGTAAACGTGTCCTTTGTTTGCCATTTTTATGAGCGTGTGGCCTTACGATATAGCAATGTAATCTGTATTTTTTATGACTACATTCATTTATAGCATTCGTATGATATAAAGAGTATAACCTTTGCATTCAAATGAACATTGCTCATGCTTTCAAATCTATTACTGGCAAACCGGAGTGTGCCAAAAATCGAAAAAATAGATTTTTATCTCAACTAAAACATATCTAGTTGAATCCCTGTAGATACAATAAGCAGGCCAACGGGAACATTATTTTGAGTAGAGCGGCTCTACCTTTCCAGTTGTTTCTATTCCACGGATGCAGCAGACATACAGCACTGCCCAGGCACAGACCAGACAGAGTGCCATCCACCATTGCAGACCCCCTGTCTCATCTATGGCTGCTGAAGTATTGAGAGTCGTTCTATACCAGTAATAATCCACAGGTGAGCTCCTCTCACACTCTGAAATGAGTCCTGCCAACAAACAATTGTGCATTTGAGCAGTCTGTAAAAGCACTTTTAAAACACATCCATCATTGACGTGCTCTTCATGCGGAGCTCATACTGTATGAACTGTACCTGTATTGTTGGCATTGACGGGACACTGGCTCCAGGGCAATGGATCCTGGAATGAGTTGAAGAAGTACCACATGACCCAGGCTATGATGGTGTTGTAGTACAGACTGACGAGGAAGGACACACACATAGACGCAATACCTGTGGAACAGATTCATTTGTCAGTGTGTAGCTAGAGGTATACCAGCAAGGTTAAGGTTGTGGGTCAGATTTCTTGAGAATGTGTGTTTGGCGTTTTGGTTGAAAAAGTCTGCCATCTGCATCGATAGAGGATTGTAAGAGGACGTCTTTTCTTATTCCTTGCATTATTTTCAATCAAACCAGAACGAACACATGGCCAAGATTAATTCTAATGGCCTTCTTGTGCCATTTTACAGGATATTTGTGACCTAGTTATTATTTTGATAACTCTGAATACTGAAATGCTTTTCTTTAAAAAAATGATCTTAAAATCTTCTTCATCCGAAGATCTAATTATTTATTTAGTTACAAAACAAAAATTCTTTGAAAAATGTCTTTTAAAAAATGGATGACCAATTGATGAAGAAACTAGTTAGCATAAATGCATCCCATGGAGAAACATCATGAAATTGGATGATGAAAATGAGTACATTTTATTTACATTTTTATCTTCACAACATTTAACATTTGTGTTACCATTCAATCGTTTTTTTCCAGAGTTCACCATAATTCTATAATTTCAACATTAAGAATAAATATTATTTTATATTAAAATAAATATTAAAATTTAAATATTTGTACATTTGTAAACACTGGTCCAGAAGCACTTTCCGTTTCATTATTTATTTATTTATTATTCGTTTTTTAAATCTTACAAATGTGATTTATTCTTAAAGATATTTGTTTTACATTTTGAATTGGTTATAAATATTTTGTTGCTTGTAATTTCTTCAAACGTTTCTGAAATGCAACAGGACATTCTTCTGGAGCACCGTTAAACCAGCATGGATTGCATTTGAAGTGTTCTATATGACAAACGTATAATAAAAATATATGTAAAATATTCAATATATAAAAATGGGAATGAGCAATTGACCATTAACTTTTCAATGATAGTGCTAAAAATATATACTTTTTTGTAAGTGTTTGTCAATACTGTAAGTGTTTGCTCACCAACTCCAAGCATGTAAGGGTTAATGGTTCTCCACACCCCTACGCTGCCTTTCCTCAACCGCTGACCAATAGCAAACTCCAGATGAAGAAGAGGGATGCCCTCAAAAACCAGCAGGATCAGAAAAGGAATCATGAAGGCACCTGAAAGGAAAGACACAGTCAAATGAAAGTTTTAGCACTTAAAATAAACATTGTGTCTTTCATTCTCTAACCCTCAAGTTGATGAACACAGAAAAAGATATTTGGAAGAATCCTTGTAACCAAACACTTCATGATGGCCACCATTGGAAAAATGACAATGGTAATCAAAAGTGCCCCAGACGGTTTACTACATTCTTCCAAAATATCTAATTGTGTATTCAACAGAGCAAAGTCATTTTTCTTACTATGGCAGTCAATGGTGGCCAAGAACTAGTTACATGATTTGCAACAACTTGAGAGTGAATACGATGACAGAAATTCATTTTGGGTGAACTGTTCGTTTAAAACTATCATTTTCACATTCAGTGGCTGGCTGTTTGTCATTCCACAAATGTGTCGGACACAACCTCAGACAATCTAATCTTCAAATATTTTTCCTCATGCAGGGTCAAAAGTCAGCATTTCTGATTTCATAAAAGAGCTTATCAACCAATTTGTTTCCCTTCCTCAGTCATTTTATCTCGAGTGATAGCATGTGATGATACGTCACTTGTCTGCTTTCGTTGGCCTTGATTTTAAATAAAAGGCCACAATTTAAATTGATGTTTTACATCTGCCTATATGATATACAGTTATACTATTATTTTCATGTGCAGTTGTATACTTCCATTCAGTTTTTATGAATCCAGGACTGATGCCATTATCTGCCAGTTGTTAGCACATCTGTTAATAGTTGTCCTAGAGGTTGTGACCTCTCATGAGTTCTTCTCACTTAATGTGATCTTGCCAAGAACTCTAGTTAGTCTTGAGCGAAGGTCCTTGGTAAAAGTGTTACACACATTTATTGCTTTACTGGAAACTTGTGAAAATTAATGTAACACTAAATGAGGGCTGAACTTGTAATAACCATCTCATGAGGGAAAATTATATGAGCTGTTAAAAAGCTGTAAATCTATAAGAAATTAATCTAAAATGTCTCTCTAAAAACATTTTTCACATTCTTAATTTTATACTATTTTATACATGTTTATTTATGTATACTCTCTCTCTCTCTCTCTCTCTCTCTCTCTCTCTACATACATATATATATATATATATATATATATATATATATATATATATATATATATATATATATATACTGTATATTGTCCCTGTCCTTCTGAAACCTAGAGATGCATGATAAATTATCGGCCATATCGGTATCGTACCGGCATCGGTTAGACCGATATATTATAGCCGATAAATTATCAATAATTTTCTCCGGTTAAACATCTTCAGCTGCACGCTGCTCACGGTTAAAAAACAGTACAGTACTGTCTTTCTGTCATCATCATTCACTTACTGTTATTAGCAAAACATTGTTGATGTAGGTAAAGTGTGTAGATACAGTATTAATGAATCTTTAAAGTATAGGAACAAAAGCATATTATTTGACGGTTTTCAGTCTGGAAACCTGTTAAACGTGCGGCTATTAAGAACATTTTACTGGGCTGTCTGGAAGAACATCTATAATTTGTTTATTAATTAAAAAATATAGCAGAAAAAGTTGAAGGTTAAAGAATCGTTAACTAGTGTAAAGCAAGCACATGATTTCTTAGGGGGAAAATAGAACCAATGGTTCCCTTGTTTTCTACAGTGAATGTTTTCAAATTAAAGCAGTTGTCCACTTCTTGCTTTATTCAGTCTTAGAGAATGTTATATTAAAATTTAGAGACTGTATATCGGCCAACATATCGGTTATACACTTCCAATCTTAAAGGATTATCGGTTATCGATATCGGCCAAAACTTACATATGGGGTGCATGCCTAAAAAAACACTGTACTTTTTAAATGACTACATACTGTGTTGTCAACGTTGACAAGCACTTCTTATTAGTTGTTCAGGTATTTTCAAAACCCAATGACAAACGTAAAGGCTGATTAATAGCAATGATTTATGGGAAAATATGTGTGCAATAATCAACTGTGTGCATGAAAGGCATTTGAAAAACAGGAAAGAATTAATGGTGAAAGCTAATGTAACATTAATACAACAAAAGAAGTCTGTTCGTTTTAATTAAAGTGGCCGCAGGTAAAGAAACACCCATATATTTTAGATATAGTAAACCTTAGGATGGATAAGGACAGGTGGATGTAAATTGGTCTGGGCGTTGTGAACTTCAGCACATTTTCCGTTTAAAAGGCTGTTTACAGCAAATGCTGTAGTTTATATGGAACATAAAAAGGATTACTGGTCAAAGGTGAGGATGCTTTTTTTTACATCTGTCGCTTTTTCTCTCTTTCTCTCTCTTTATGTATTATTCTCTTCAGCCATTTTATCACTTTATGTAAGACTACTGTGTTTTGAATGAAAACATGATCAATATAACAATTTTCACATATTAACCAACCACACAAAGGTTTATTGCTACATAAATCTGTGCAGCCCAGAAGCCCAAGAAAGCACTCACCTCCTCCGTGACTCTGACACAGGTAGGGGAAACGCCAAACGTTGCCCAGTCCCACACAGAAGCCCACGCAGGTAAGCATGTACTGGGCTTTGTTATCCCACTTGGGCCTGTCTCCTGCCTCCTCCACCTCCAGCCTCTCCAGCTCATCGTGGGTCAGAATTCTGTCCTCCAGACCAGGGTTCGGCAACTTCAGCTTCCACTTCATAATCTCCCCCGGCTCCCTGCAAACTCACGGATGATGAATGACAGAGGGTGGGTGAAACTGCGTGGATGAAGGTGTAGATGTCAGGGAGCAGTGAGGAGATAAGAATTCTCCGCGAGGATGGGGTGGGTAAATGTAGTGAACTTTGGCATCCTTCCAGACCATTGAGTAATTTTGCATGTTGCACACGGATGAAAATGTCCTGTCAGCTGAATAATGTGAAAACAAAAAAGGGATTTAACATGTGCATGGCAATAATTAATGTCTTATCAAAGATTGAGATTTAGATAATGAGTGTACAAGCAGGTTCCTTCATACACCGTCTTGTGGTTAATAACTAAAGATAATGATCTTTATGGCACTTTGGAGGTAACTTAATACCCTCACAAGGGTACAATAGTCAATGTCAAAGATCCATTTTCAGTTCCAAGAACACCATACAATCAAAAATGTGACCCATTACTGTTACGTATTTGTACGTAATGTCATCGGAAGTGACAATTTGATGTTTCATGAGTAAATACTGAATAGTATAGTGATGTTAGACGAATCTGAACTAAATGAATTCCTTCATCAGCATGTTATATAATCTAGTTTTCAGTGAGTCATTAAAGAAACATTAACTTAATGTTTTTGTTATTTCCAGTGATTCATTTTTAAAAACAAATTCCTTTATCAAAGCACCTGTGACTCACCACTTTATATTTAACTCGGAGTTCGCGGTTGGTGGACAGACACATTCATGTTTATCAGCATAAATTAAGGAAATAAAAAAAGCATGACGACTTCCGTTTCTGTTAAACTAAAATACCACTGCTCAAATACAAATTTGCATAAAATATATATTCGACAAAACAGCCATTATTTATTGTGTAATTGTGAACCAGCAGTCACATATTGCAATGTATTCTACTGTACTGTATAATGTACGCAATTCAAGTTTATATCACTGAAATGTTATCCATATTCTTAAAAACTTATTTATATGAATATGTCTAAATGTTTGAAATGTGGAAAAAAATATATTAGTGTTTCAATCAATTCCTTTTTACAGAAGATGATTTTGAAATATAATAATAAAGAAATCTCAGGGTGAGATCTCAAGAAGCTGCTTGATCAAATTTTCTTCACATTTTGTGACTTTGAAGAGTAGTTCACAGTTTTGGTTCATTTTAGTCCCGATAATCGTTTATTTACAGCTGTGTTTCTTCCACAGTTTAATGAGTCCACTGTTATTTTACAATCTTCATAATGATCTAACTGGTCAAGCGGGTTATACTGATCAAATTAAAACAAACATTGAGAGACATTATAATATATTAAATAAACCCTTTGACCATTTTTTCTTTACACTGCCCCTTATGTTAACTGCTGGTAGTTGCACGACCACGTGTATTATTAACGTGTCCGCTCATAAATTGGCTCGTTTTATTTGGAGGATGAGGATGAAACCTGCTTATTGTACGCGAGACGAATTTTGCAGCCCCGACAACGATTGAAAGTTGAAATCCTCTTGAAGGTTGAAGGCCTTATGTTGGATACTTTAGGATCGTTCATATGTTGTTCCGCTATTTGTAGGGCTCTTTGAGTAGGCTTCAGAAATGCATGTTTCCAAAACGTTTCTCATTTATTTTCACCTTTCACCGTAACTAAAGCTACATTTTCCCGCGTACCATTTACCCGCAATTCGGCTTTTCTTACAACTTTCTCGGCAGTTCAAATGTATGGCATCCCAAGCAAAACAAACAGGAAAACCGGCCTTTGAGGCTTTTACTATTAGCAGGTATGAGTGTAACAGAGCTTATAACTTCTAATAAAGAGAACATTAACACAATACCAGTGTTATATGTCACCATGATAGATGTTGCTTGTTGGTTTGGGGGATTTCGTGTGGCCCGCATTCAAAACGGGTTTTGTAGCACACTTATTTACATTTAGTCATTTAGCAGATGCTTTTATCCAAAGCGACTTACAGATGAGGAAACATTGGAAGCAATTATAACAACATGGGCAACAAAATACATAAGTGCATCAAAACTAGTCCATTAAAGCCTAGCACAGTATACAAAGCTAAGAATAGTGAGGTCAGTCATATTTTTTGAATAAGAAGAAAGAAAGGGAAAATAATTATGTTAAAATCAATCCGCGACATGTTGACGGAAGAGATGCGTTTACAGGCGTTTTTTAAAGATGGCAACAGAGTCTGCTGATCTTGTAGCAGCAGGCAGATCATTCCACCAATGTGGAACAGATCCAGAGAAGGTACGCGAGAGTGACTTTTTTCCTTTTTGGGATGGTACCAGTCGTTGTTCCTTTGCAGACCGCAGGGATATGGCAGGAACATGGGTCTGCATTAGCGAGTGAAGATATGATGGTGCAGGTGGTCTTGTAGGCCATGTACTTACTAGGAAATAATTGCCATGGTAACCTCTTTAGGCTAATGGAAAATTATCCTTATGCTACTGCAGTCAAATGAACCTGCTAAGTCCCTAAATACTGTGCTTTGTACGGTTTGCGATTTGATTCCACGCTGAAACGATAAACAATAACACGCAAAAGCATCGTTGCATCAAGGAACTGGCGCATATACCATCGAGCGTTCATGTAACACATTAGCCACCAGGAGTCGCCAAAATCACTCGCACATTCGCCGCCGTGGCTGCCTCTGACTCTGAGCAGGAGGGGAGTCCCCCAATCCCGCTCCAGACATCCCGTCCCGACTCCCGTCTGCAGCAGCAGTTTGCCTCATCACCTTGCCCGTCCGCTATGCCCTCAGACGCTCCTCTCGCCCGACACCGCCGCCGCAACACAGACGCGAAGGATCACTGACAGCGCATCTCGGGCTGAACCCTGGTCGTTGTCACTTCTGCACGACGTCCAAATCTAAAGGATTTTTGACGTGTACTTTCCGCGGTCGTGCCGACTTCTCCCAAAGCGACTTGTATGGATGTATCATGGCTACGTTTTCATGCAGGGTGCAGTTCTTAGATGATACCGATCCATTCAACAGCACCAATTTCCCGGAGCCGACCAGACCCCCGCATTTCACGTTCAGAGAGGATATACCGCTCATCAATCAGATCGCCGGAGTTCACAGACTTCTCAAAGCCCCACACAAGGTATATTCTGCCCTCTCTTGTAGATACTTCACGCCTCTATATCTGATGCACACGCATATTGTGATAACCGATGTCATGGCAGCAGGACACTTCAATGCGTCTTGGGCTGCACTGCGTCAAGGACTGCGCTCGCCTGCGCACCCCGTGGGATGTTTGTTATTGATGTTTGAACTAAACAATTATACGTGCATTGTTTTTAAGCAATCTTGAACAAACACGTTTATAATGCTACGATGGGCTGTGGGGCAGATGAATGACAGGCAGTGTTGATGATACGGATATTCGCATCCAACCTCGCAGTCTGTAATAAACCAGACCTCTAAATTACCCGGCTCTCCTTCATTATAGACACGAGGCGAAATGAAGGCTCGATAAGTTATAATTGTTGTCTTAAACTTCATTTCCAGAACGTAAACAGTGTTATCCCGTGAGCAGGTTCTAGAAGTGCTGTTATTGTGGTCTTGGAGGAATGCGAGGCAGCTGAGGGCCATACTTGGTGGACTGACTGCTCTGCCATGTTCATATGCTCAGGAATCTACAGCTGTCATGGATGCTGTCAGTGGATTAAAAGGGTCCGCGGAGGGAGCAAACCCATCGCCCGTGTGATGCGGCTTATCCTGTTGTTGTTTACATAGGGGTATGTGGTCAACTTGTGTAGTCGAAACTGAACAGTAGTGTCCGTACAGGTAAACGTGAACCGTTTGTTGCGATCAGTTGGTTCGCACAAGGTTCATAACATATTTTTGGAGAGGAAAAACAGTGTTATTGGACCAAAAATCTACATTTTATTTGCAGTTTTAGGTACATGAATCCTCATGCGAGGATTTCATGTTTACCAAAGCTGTTGGGGTTGTCAGTGCACCACAATAGAGAGATTTATGAAGTAGTGGACAGAATTTGCGTACAGAGCTCTAGAAACCCAAAGCGCCACGTTTTATTGAAGGATAACTGCAGTCGTGACGATGACGCATGGGTATTTTTAGTGAGTTATTTAGAGTTGTTTCTATTTAGTCAATTATGAATTCGTCGCAGTCTCAAAGAGTTTTCGCTCTTAAGCAAGTTTAGCAAGATATTCAACTGTTGGAATGTATTGATTCATGGTCATGGACACAATTTTACCCCTTTTTTCTCGTCACTCGGCACAACTTTCGTGTGTATGTACATTTATTTATTTACAACCTAATATCAAAAGAAGTCATACATATTATTTTAGGTGGCTAACGAACACCTTACCTCGCCCCAAACCCTAAAATCACAGCCGCAAAGGCTAAGTTTGCTAAAAAGTTTCTCAAGGTGGCAAAGCAACGATATGGCAATGATCAATGGCTATCCTAACCTTGCCCCTAAACCTAACGCCTCAGGGTCAAAGTCAAATCATAACAAAACATACAAATTATAATGTAGGAAATAGGAATTCACAAGAATGTTCCACCTTGTAAAATAGGATTGCATCAGATTGCATTTATATATATTTATTTTTACACATGAAAGATTCTGTGTATTCAAATACAATACCGTAGAACGAAAGACGTGCTGACTTGACACGAAAAAAGGGGAAAACAAATGTATTACAGTTTGTGACAATGTCACGAATTCCTGCGAGACTGTGTCGAGATATTTCTATGAGAGCACACATATTGTTTCGGCAAAAAGTTTGTTTTCCCTGTTATGAAGCAGTCAGTGTTGATATAAGGGGAATAGGAGAGTTGAATGGTTAACAGTGAGAATGAGATTTAATGGGCTAGAACATTCAGTCAACACAGTCCATCATCATCTTGATTGTGATCATCTTTTTCTTTTTATTGTACATCAACAGCAGTTTATAAACTTGACATGCTTTTGTACGCGTGTCCTGTGTGTCATATAAGGGGGTCTTAGGGGCTGTGTCCACGCTGCTTTTTTGAAAACGCTTGCAGCTGGCGCTTTTTTTCGCAGGCTCAGCGCCGGCGTTCAGCATTTTTTCACGCCCAGCGTAGGTTATTAACCAACGCAACTCTTCTTGAAAAAATGCAACAGTCGTATTCATTATTATAAGATTTTTTAACTTGTCTGTATGGGACAAACAGTGTGTGCCTGTTCATCGTAAAGTTTACGTTTTAAATAGACAACATTTTAAAGTCTATGGGGAACACAGGGGTTGGTCAGGAAGATTTTACTTGAGAAACATGGACCATATGGTGGTGTGACACTGTGTTGTTAGGTTTTAATGGCCAATTATTTAGACCTTTTCGTGATAAGATATCTTTGCTCAGCCAACAAGAACAAATAGCGTTTTTGAAGAAGGGTCAAGAGGGTCAATTGTTGAGTCATCATGCTTTCACATCATTTACATAATTTGTTGAGATGTAGTAGAAATATGACCAACAAGTACAGAAAAAACGATATACTAGAGAGGGATGAAAATCAGTGGACACAATAATAAAATGCAAAGTAAATTAACATTCTATTATTTTGTTATTACTTTCTATAGTTATATTAAATATATGAGCTTTTAGGGTTAATGTTAAAATGGTCAATATTCATATTGGGTTGGCAGTATTGGAAAGTGAAAGGATTTTAATTTTAAGTGAATTTTAAGATGAAGCATATTTCAGATGTTTTAGTCATCTTGATTCCGGATTGATAAGGGTCAAATAATTAAACAGTCTGTTTGTGAAACATGCCTGTTGTCCTGTGTTATCTTTTAGAAGATTAAAACATCCACCGGGGTGATAAAGTGGTCCAGGCACTTGCCATGGTGCTGCTATTTAGTTCCTCACCAGCTGAGAGGCTTGTGTCCAGACTTAAACCTCTGACTGGTGACGCTCAGGTCATACTGGTATAAATAGCTCACTGCTTAACCTCAATGTGAGAAGACTGTGTGATAAACGCGGATTGAGGAGCATGTTCTTAAACATTAAGGAGAATGACTTGGGCTATTTTTAACACAAGGTGGAATAAACAAACTTTTTATGTTTTTTTTCTTATATGTGATAATGGTGAAATAGTCATCTCAAATGTCTCATGTAGTTATAGAAGTTATAGAATCTCTGTTTACGGTTAGATATGAAATCAGAGATTTCTCATTTAACATGTTTCAAGATCAGATTATTCAAATTTAAGATCATTGGGGGAATTTTAGGAGAAACATGCGTAACAAAATAAAACTTTCCTCTGGGAATATACATTTCCTCACTTTCTATCTCTCACTTTTTTGGGCTTTTCTTCTTGTATCTCTCTCTCGCACACCCACACACAAATCATTCACTCTTACGCTTGATGGATGCGGCTGAGTTACTTTTTTTCTGTAAGCCTTTTCTGTCTGCGCATGGATTTTGCCGAAATTACAGAGTCCTGTAATGAGAAGTTATGCTAAATGCTGTAAAATATAGGCTAGCCCTTCACATCTGCGGCTGAGCTATGGATTAGCCTTACACATTGTTATGTAGAGTTGAGGTTTTTGCATCCCTGCGACTTTTCCTCTGTATTTTTCGCCGCTGTTTGCAGAAAAACTCCACGTTACCATTTGGCTTCGCACGTCTCTGAGATGCAGGCGATTTTGTGGTTCCTACACATGCTACGAACCCCTTTTAATGTGTTTGCTAATTGCTCGCTGCTTATTTAGAACACGACCACAGACATTGTTTTATTTATAAATGAAAAACAAACATGAAAACACACTCATTATCAACACACATCTAGTGGCCGAAGTCTGTCAACGATTTTTCCATTTAGCTGCTGCACATTATGTCATTTAACTACATGCTTTGATGTATAGCTAAGCGTCGCATTCTTCAACACATTGGCACACAGACAGCTGTCTGCTTTAGAGTTCACAACTTTATCATGACAATGTTTTATATTTTTTCCGCATCTGAAGAGTTCTCGGTTACAGATGCAGAAGTGCATGTGTACGGGCTGAAACTAAAAATGAGGCATTTTCCTTTATGAGAATACAGTATTCATTCTTCTGAACTTTATTCTCTTCCACTAAACTATATCTGGGCCTTGAGATGAAATTGAGGGTGAAATTTTGCGTGTGGATTTGAAAAGCGATGCTGGTTCCCAGTGTACTTTTATTTTTAGGTCATCGTCAGATCTGCGATCGCTTGCCAGTGCTTTAGTCTGTGGTTGGATGAGGAAGGCCAGGTTTGGCTTTCCAGCCTCATGACCACAGGGTCACAAGGTCAATGGCTGGGCGGGGACTCAGTTCTACCGTTAATCCAGGAGCTTTGTGCTCAGATTAGCAGCTCTCCCTGTCCTGGAAGCTTTTGCTACAGCTCTAATCCTTGAACTACTGTTTAATCAGGAAGTTGTGCTTTATTTAGGTTCCTTGCATTATGGAAAGTTCTGCTAATTAAGGCCATTTGTTTACGTCATTGCAATGTCAAAAAGAGGCCTCATATACCTGAAATACACAACATTCAATGTGTTTGATGTCACAAGAATCCCAATCGTGGGAAGCAATGTATAATGCTTGAAGATTCTTTACTGATTTGAATGCACAGCAGATAAAAAAGTGACTGTCCCAAATAATTGTTTTGTCTGCCCATTTATTATCTATTGCATTCCATCGCCATAAAAATGTTTATTCATGACATCACCACTTGTGGTCGTGGCCTCAAAACATATGGTAAGCCACCATACTGACAAATATGTGTGACAAATAAACATTTTCGATCCAGCTAATTGTTACGGTATCACAGACCAGAGGAGACGGAGTTCTAAACAGGTAGGTATGTATTTGAACAAAGGCAGGTAATTCATCAAATGGTAGATGATATAAGATGCAGCACAACACATACACTTGGACAGTCACTGAGTGAGATAAGACACTTTCCTTCATGAGGATGATGATGAGGATGATGATGATGATGAGAAGGATGAGGAGGATGATGATGAGAATGTGGAGACGATGATGAGAATGTGGAGACGGATGAGGAGGAGGAGGATGAGGAGGAGGATGATGATGATGAGAATGAGGAGGATGAGGATGATGAGGAGGAGGAGGAGGATGATGATGAGGATGAGGATGATGATGATGATGAGGCGGAGGATGATAATGATGATGATGAGGAGGAGGATGATGAGGAGAAGGATGAGGATGAGGAGGATGATGATGAGAATTAGGAGACGGATGAGGAGGAGGAGGATAATGATGAGGAGGAGGATAATGATTATGATGAGGAGGAGAAGGAGGATGATGAGGAGGATGATGATGATGAGGAGGATGATGATGAGGATGAGGATGATGATGACGATGATGATGATGATGATGAGAATGAGGAGGATGAAGAGGAGGAGGATGATGATGAGGAGGATGATGATGATGAGGAGGATGATGATGAGGAGGACGAGGATGAGGACAGACACCAAACAAAGACTTAGTAATTGAGTGCAGTTCATATAGTGGGGAGCGGTGATGAGGGACAGATGACGGTGATTTGTAATCTGTTAATTGCGATCATTGCGGGAGAGTGCGTTGGGAACCTGGTGATTCTGTAACACTAACAGAGTAAAAACATTTTTATTTAGATATATTACAGACATTTGAGTTTGAAATTGGCATAGCTCACTTTAATGCCTAATAAAATTGTTTACATCTTAAAGGGACAGTTATTTTGAAGAAGATATCTAGAAGAATGTTGGTAACCTAACAACAGCGGTACCCATTGACTTACAAGAACTTAATGGGTAAAGTTGTTGTTCGGTTACCAAAATTCCAATATAATAAACCAATATAGTAAATAATGGCAGAATTTTCATTTATTGGTGAACTATTACTTTAACATATTGCTGTTTACTTAATTATATACTAAGTGCATTCATTATTTTTATCAGCCGGTCTTATTTTTGTTGTAAATTTTAATGAGTTTGCCTGTTTGTTTTTCACCTCCCTAATAAAAGAGCTGATGTCATTCTAAAGAGAGGCTGGCAAATATAACACCATCACTCTGAGCCTCACAAAACACTCCCTCCAATTTGATTCAGAAGAGAGAGAGAGAGAGAGATTGTAGAACCATTGAAGGGAGACTGTTTCACAACCTTCGCCAGCGCATTACGGTTAAGCTCACGCTCTCCGCGTGATGAGAGTAATGCAAGGCACCTGGCAGGCATCTCGGTGGCACAGCGGAATGCTGTTCTGATCGATCCTACGGTCATGAAAGAACATAGAGCTGAGCCCAGTAGAATCTGATGGTTATCAGAACCCTCGACTCATTCCAGCCTCGGTGACTAATCTGAACTACCTGCACAGGGTCTCTATCTAGGTCGACCTGAAAGAAAGAGAGCACATCTGGAGACTGAGAAAATATGTTTTTCTGGTTTCTAAATCACCCTGCCAAGTTCTTAGGAAGCAATCTACTTTCTGCCTCTTGAAGTTGTAAATACGTTAACGCTCGAGCCAAGACGAGGGAGTTTTGGCTCGAGAGCGAAGTGCAACACTTTAGTTTAAGGGTCTAACGTAAGGGTTTTATAATAACATAATGGGCTATATATATAACATTTTCCTAAGGATTTATGCTCCTCCGTATCAAACACTTTAAAGTTTGCAATGTTTTAAAAGAGTAAGAGTATTGTCTTTAGATGCAAGTCAGAGTTATTTTAAGCTAACAGAACTTGAACGTACAAGATGATTCAGGATCAGTTCTCGTAGTTTATAAAGAATGAGGCAGATTTATTTCTGATCTGCATCACATCTCTGGTCTTCTGTGACGAAAACCTTTACACCATGACCTTAAACAGGCACTGCTAAAAAGTGCCAAGCAATAAAACCCACAATATCTCATATCTTAATGTAGGTTTTGTCTAACCTGCCTTGACCAAGTAGGTTTGTGATTCCTGGAGAAAGATATCCGGTTCTCTTTCTTTTTATCGCAATAGCTGTTGCTTGACTCTGGAAATCCTCTAGGGAAATTTGGGTTTTTATATAGTAAAAGTGTAAAACCTTGTTTTTTTGGCAGATGGCTTAACATGTGTATTATCACAGTTTGACCACGAATATATTGGTTAAATGATGGTTACAATAGTGAGAATATATGGTAAATTTGTGGTAACTATGATTTTGCTAAACTGTTTGAACTCGTCTGGGTTTCCTTTGGCAGACTGACAGGAAATGCTAACAACTGTAAAATGTATAAATGTAAAACATTGCTAGAAAGAGGTATAATAGTAATTCTAGGTGTCTTTCTGTCCTTTTTTCATATTTTTTCATATTATCTATTCAAGGCACGGCTCCTGCAGGTTCGTGGATCCTAAATATAGTTAGTCCAACTTTAGCTTGTGTGTCTGGATTGCCTGTCAACGTCGGATATGGTCTATAATCGCTTTTTATCTATGTTAAGTACACATTTCCAGAAGATTTCTATTTTCATTTTGTCCCTTCTGCTGTATGGTGCCACATTGAACATGTTGTCAAAACTGTCTGAACTCAGGTGGGCTTTCTTTCGCGAAATGTACAAGCAGAGAGTACAGATGACGGTTAACGGTGTAAACAGTTTAGTCAGCGTTGTTTGTTTACGTTTCAACATGACATAGTGTTCGGGCAGCGCAGAACTTCCTCAAATGAACAGAGTGACCATGACATCAAAGCTTGTCAGGGCTTAATGCTTTTACCAGTTAGCATCGCCCCCTTCTCGCTCTGTCTCTCTTCGCTTTTAATTAAATTACATCTGTACATAATAGTCAAACCAGTCAAGGTTAGCTCATGGTTTCATGTAATGTCTTGCCACATGAAAAGTGACAGTAAAACTCATGGGCAGCACATACACAGAATTTCGTGTTGCACAGACTATTGTAGTTCTCTTTAAAGAAGGGTAATGGTCAAAGTTGTTATAGAGCTGTGAAGAGAGTTTCTTAAATCACCAGAGGGATGTTTTAAATAATGTGTGTATCTGCTAACTTCCAAAGCCATTCAAATAAAAAATAAGTTTTCTGTGTGCATAAATGCCACACCTATAGTGTGGTGTTGACTGGTCTATAAGCTCAAGAAAACTGACAGTCAGAGGTTCAGATGTAATCCTGTTAGCACGCTTCTAGCAATCTGCTTTTAACATATGTCGACATCTGAGTGCTGCCTTACACTGCATCCTAACCAATCGCGATGGAATGCGATTTTTTTGCCCATTCCGAACGCGGAAAAGGGGCGGGACGCGACAATCAATCACAAAAACGGCCAATACGAAAAGTTTTTGTCTGTCCACACACCCTCTCGCGCTGCAGCTGAAGATTGCACATACAGAGAGATGCGTCCTGTTCGATTATTATTCATGAGGTGCAGAATTGACATCATATGAGATCGTTGTGTGGGCGGAGCTGTCACGTGTCGCAGGATCACGTCACGTTTGGTTAAGACACTGTGTTAGGGGCGATTCACATTTCACATACGTGCACTCTTATTCCTTATTTTAAATGTAGACGCTTAGTTATTGCAAGGTATTTTCAGTGCGCATAATCCCTGTATGCTTTGTTTAAACCACCTCGTCTCAACGGCTATCGTCGCCCGTGGTTGCTAAGCAACGACAGATGCCAGGAGAGCTCAAACTTCTTGGCGCTTTGGAAAGAAAGGAGAAAGCAGTGCTACTCGTGTTTTTTCATGCGGTTTTAGACTCAAAATGTGAATCGGCCCTTAGGTATAGTTAAAGTCTGAGACGATGGCTTCATAGAAAGTTGCTTTAATATAGTTCCATTCCCTTTGTGCTGGATCAATCACACACAAAAGTTATTTGTCAGAGTCAGGTTTAGGCAAGGTGTGCAGCATGAGTCATTAAAAGAAAGGGTTTCGCCCTAATTGAAGCCCATGCCCTGCATTAAGCTTTGAAACTGTATTTGTGTTTTGGTCCTCCTTGCAATGTAACCTAAATTGTTTGTCCAAGCAATGGTTAGCCATTTTACGATCTTTAAGTGGAGGGAACATGCTATGTCATGCATTCTGACTTCTTTATACTGTTTAACGTGCTGGCTTCTCTTGCTTTTCATCTCTTGCTTTTCATGGTCAACTTTAAAAAAAACAAAAACGTGCATGAAATAATCGTACAGCTGTATCTCTCTTTTATAAATGTGATCAAACTAAATACTCTTCGTAGATGCAATGTATGCAATACTACTGTAAAGGTTCTCAAGATTTTTAATAGATTGGCAGAAACTCTGTGTGATACTTGATCTTTAAAGATGGAAACTGAGACTTCCAGCAAGACCCCTTTGGTATTCCAGACATGCTGGTAAAAGTAAACTCCACATGGTAGCTATGCATAAAGGATATTCTTACCTGTGTCTGGGGCTGGATAAGTCAGGCAGGGGCTTAAGGGTGGATCTGGGGTCTGCGAGTGTGTGTAATTAGCGTGTTTAGAGCCACGGATGACCTTGCTCACTCGATGATTGACAGATCACACTGCTGGTCTCAAACGGCCCCCTCTGGGATGCTCTAAATCTCATCACCGGGCTGTAATTGAGTGTCAATAAACAGGCAGGCCCCCAACAGAGCAGTTCTCTGCGGACCGCAGCAGATCTTCAGATGGTGTGGATGGGCATCACACCACACCTCTGTAAAGAGTGATAAATCATCTGGTCTTTACAGGAGGCGTAACCTTGCTTTTGAAGCCGTCCAAGTCATGACAGCTTAGCCTGTGAAATACTTGAAGTTCTTTCAATGCCCTGAGGCCGAACTTAATACGACGTGTTTTCAAGTAATATCCTTGTAAAACGTGCACATTAACCGCACCATTTTTCTTCCTCGTGTTAATCACATATAGGTTTTAACATCACCTAATGATTTACATTTCTATGTCATAAGTTGATATTAAGATGAAATAGCGGCATGGCTATGAAAGGACTGCTGGTACGTCACTGTTTATGAATCTATGCAATGTTATGATCCCTCTGACTGAACAGAAAGATGAGGTGCATTCCTGTAAAGCACATAGCGGACATGTCAAGGCTCAACATGAGATCACCCTGATGTCACACATCAAATACATCAGTGTCTGTAAATATTTATGTGAATTTGTATTTGTGATTGCAGCAGGATTTAATGTTGCTTCAAGATAATGATATTTGGAATGTGCTTTGGTTCTTGTTTTGATGGATGCCTTGTCGTCTTTGTTTTGTCCTCTTTCAGCTCGATGATTGTGCCTTACAGCTGTCCCATAATGGCAGTTATCTGGACTTGGAATCCACCTTGGCCGAGCAGAGAGACGAGCTTGAAGGCTTTCAGCTGGATGGAGGGTAAGCAACAGCGTTTTATCTCAATTTATCTTTGTAATTTACAAAGATGTGAGCACTAAATGTGTAGCTGCGTACTCTTAAAGGGATAGTTCACCCAAAAATGAAGATTCGGTCATGAATCACTTACTCTCTAGTTATTCCAAACCTGTATACATTTCTTTGCTTGGTTGAACAGAGAGAAAGATATCTAACTAGAAACAGTTCTTAGACCCCATTGACTACTTGTCATGATTCTGCCTTCTCTTGTCCTGATTTTCTGGTCTAGGGGCAGAATCATGACAGACCCAAGTGTTTTATGTGGAGAGAAACATATTATTGTCAATCAGGACATAATATGCGTTCTCTCCAGTCTCGTCATTTGGCCCCGCCCCTCTCGTTCCTAGTATAGCTTTCCTCATGTGTCTCATTACCCACACCTGCCCATCGTTATCTCCTTTGTTAGTCTCCCTATATAATACCCTCTTGTCTATTGTCTTGTGCTCGTTTGTTCTTGTACCTTGTGGTAACGGTATGTGCTGTGTAACTGCGCTATGTCCCAGCGTTAGTGTCCCAGCGTTAGTGTCCCAGCGTTAGTGTCCCAGCGTTAGTGTCCCAGCGTTAGTGTCCCAGCGTTAGTGTCCCAGCGTTAGTGTCCCAGCGTTAGTGTCCCAGCGTTAGTGTCCCAGCGTTAGTGTCCCAGCGTTAGTGTCCCAGCGTTAGTGTCCCAGCGTTAGTGTCCCAGCGTTAGTGTCCCAGCGTTAGTGTCCCAGCGTTAGTGTCCCAGCGTTAGTGTCCCAGCGTTAGTGTCCCAGCGTTAGTGTCCCAGCGTTCGTGTCCCAGCGTTCGTGTCCCAGCGTTCGTGTCCCAGCGTTCGTGTCCCAGCGTTCGTGTCCCAGCGTTCGTGTCCCAGCGTTCGTGTCCCAGCGTTCGTGTCCCAGCGTTCGTGTCCCAGCGTTCGTGTCCCAGCGTTCGTGTCCCAGCGTTCGTGTCCCAGCGTTCGTGTCCCAGCGTTCGTGTCCCAGCGTTCGTGTCCCAGCGTTCGTGTCCCAGCGTTCGTGTCCCAGCGTTCGTGTCCCAGCGTTCGTGTCCCAGCGTTCGTGTCCCAGCGTTCGTGTCCCAGCGTTCGTGTCCCAGCGTTCGTGTCCCAGCGTTCGTGTCCCAGCGTTCGTGTCCCAGCGTTCGTGTCCCAGCGTTCGTGTCCCAGCGTTCGTGTCCCAGCGTTCGTGTCCCAGCGTTCGTGTCCCAGCGTTCGTGTCCCAGCGTTCGTGTCCCAGCGGTTACAGCTGGTTACCCGCCGTGAGTTTTTCGTTCCTGTTTTCGCTGCCTTTGTTACCCCCTGTATTTTACCCCCTCGTGGGTTTTTGTTTTCTGTTTTACTTTTATTAAAATCTGTTACCCCGTATTGCTGCCTGCGCTTGGGTTCTTCTCTCATCTACCTGTTTCGTGACACTACTATAGTAGGAAAAATTTCAATGGGAGTCAAAAGTGCCCCTGAACGGTTTCCTCTCCTACATTCTTCAAAATATCATCTTTTGAGTTCAACAAAACAAATTATAAAGTAATTTTCCTGCAATGGTAGTCAATGGGGTCCAGTAACTGTTTGTTTACAAGGATCCTTCCAAATATCCTTTTTTGTGTTCATCAGAACAAAGAAATGTATACAGATTTGTACTCGAATGTGAATAAATGATGACAGAATTAAACTGTCCCTTTATTTTAGGGCTGCTTGATTATGTGAAAAATCTGAATCACGATTATTTTGGCCAATGCTGAGATCACGATTATTTAACATGAAAAAGCTGATATAGATCCTTGCAAAACGGAATCCAAATTCTACTCAAGAAAATATGTCACCTACATCCTGGATGGCCTGTGGGTGAGTAAATAAACAGAACAATTTTTTTTAGGATGAACTATCCCTTTAATGTATTGCAACAATTGTCATTTGTCTCATTTGTATCTGGTTCTCTCATTTTTAAGAGAAACGTCTTCGACAGAGATACTCATAAAAATATCTGAAAACTTTGTCAGTTCTCCTAAGCTAAGAAAGAGCGTCCCGTGAGCAATAAAATTTTCCTCTGGGTGACTTCAGTGTTTGAAATCACGAGTTTGGAAAATGTTTACATTTCTACACAGTTTAATGTAATCCTCTTATGAGTAATACAGATTGCAATGATAAAAGTCAATTTGAGCTGAAGGATTACAGAAATCATTTCTCTTGGCCTCTGTCCAACGAGTCCAGGCAAGTTCTTCATCTACTTTGTTATTTTCTAAAAGAATGATTGGTTGAAGGTATTGGCTTGATTTTCATACGCCTCTGTGTGACTGCATTATAAAATCTAGGTATTAAGACATTCACATCTTGCTACACTGGAGCCAAATGTAGGCCCGATCTCATCACGTGCGTTCTTTTGGGAATCCATGTAACATTCCAATCTAAAGCTATCAGAAAGACCTTAAAATCTTACCGCACATGTTCTTTTATCTCAAGCACATACCAGAGACCGTCTGTGACAGCCCGCTCTAGCTAGCCCTTAAAATACCTGGCTGGCTGGCAAGGCCGCGGATGATGTCAACCTCAGTTCATTGGAAAACTGGCAAGATTCAGAGCTAATTGCCTCTCTGAAATTCCAAGAGTCTATGTTTTTCTGAAAATTAAATCACAGTTTTAAACCCCTAAAATCTGATCTCAGTTTGCGGTGATATTAGCACAGCTAAAACCCTACATTGAAGGGATTCAAAATATACACAATAAAACTGGCACGTTGTCTTTGACCTCAATGAACAGAACTCACACTTACATCAGCATGCACAGCTATCATTGCTACCCGCTGAGTTGACGTAGCCTCCAGAAACAGCTAGATGCTAGAGACTCAAGGCTAGCTAGCTCTTGGTACGCACATTTTAAGGGATGTATTGGTGCAAGCAGTCTAGATTATGTTGAAAAGTGTCTCAGATGTAGATGAAGACACATTGAGCAGCGTCTTTTGGATGAGCGAGAAGTTGAAGTGTCTCTTCTCAACCTCAATGACCGGTAGTGCCAACTGGCATGCTGGTTCCTCTCTTTGGGTCTATCTTAATGGACCCCCCCAAAGGAGGCTATCAAGAGTGTACATTATTAGACCCATGCAGAGTGTCTCAGTGGGTTCTGGAAAGCAGGAATGGGGGACTACATTACTGTTAATGACAGGGTAATTCAGCACAGTGGGCTTTTATGGCCTGGAAGGGCTGGAGTTCACAGCCCCCACCATTAACTACTGTTGTGCTTTATTACTGGGTCTAAAAAGCTTGGACGCAGTACGTGATTAAAATCGAACCCGCTTCACCTTCTCTTTTTTGTGGTTTTCTATCTCGCCTTCTACGGAGTGAGCTACATTTCGGTGATTTCTGAAAACACACAAATATGATTTGCTCTCTGAATAATTCGAGATTTCTTTGTTGTTGCTTTATTATTGTTGCTACTGTATCTTGTGACAGTTTGCATCATAGGTCTGGAATGAATTATCAGCCTCCTCTTAATTCCCAGAGTATTATGTTTTTAGAAATTTTTTGGGCTTGGAGTTGTTTTAAAACTGAGAGGAATTGTTCTTAGCGCTGATACTGTGACCCACACACTGCGAAAAAGGCTTAATTTCTTTAATTTTAGGTCTTGCGTTTCTCATTGCTTATTGATTTAAAGTTATTGTTAAAACTTGAGTGTTGAACATATAGGCTTGTGATTGTATTCCAGTGGGGCTAATAGATATAGATTACAAGTTGCATTCCACAGGTGCTCCGCTCATATGTAGTCACTTTGGAGTGTTTGTGGAATTATCCTCTAACGCCTCATTGTGTAAGTTGGATTTCTCCATGTTTTTGTGCCCTAACAACACTAATCATTACCACACCACCTCACACAGCAAAAGCTGTCCCAGGCCGACACAGGGCCTCAACTCTAATCCCACACCGCTGTCAGTGCTGACCCCCAGTCCTGACAAAGCATCAGCGATATTCTCCCAGGTTCTATTGCTGCTAAGAGAACGGTAGACATGAATACACTCACTTTCTGTATATAGGAATAATTCATATTTTCTTCCTATCTCTCTTGGCTCCTCTGTCCTCTGATATTTTTCTTGAACGTATTCTTTTCCTGGCTGATGGGCCGGAGGAGCTGTCGTCGGGTTCGGTTAGCCTCTGGCCCTGGAGAGATGCCTAGTTCCTTTAATGGGAACGCTTCAAATATTTGTGCGGATTACATGGATAGAGGGGTAGGAGGCTGCTCAGCTGGACCGCTGGATTTTTCCTTTTTCGCTGAAGTTAATGGCAGGCAGAGGAGCTGTGGACGAAAGCATGGAAACACTGAGCTTTTGTGTGTGTGTTGCTATGACTTTTGTCTTTAGAGATCCTGCCAGAGAAGGAAATCACAGGTGTCTTTGGTCTGTGCATTTAAAAACATTTCCACTTCCCAACTGACTTTACTCAGAGCAGAAGTTAAGAAACAATGCAAGACAAGTCACATTAGAAACGTTTTGCCTTTATTTTGGCTTTCGTGTTGGTTTTGCTATATTCTCGATCTAATACTGTCAGCTAGGAAACACCAGGGTGCGCATGCATCATTTATGCTAAACAGTCCATGAATTACTGTTGTAAACCTTGACTTGTTGAGTTACAGAGCATTCAACAAACTGGAAACAATTTGGCTAATAAGTAATAGTCCACCCAAATCCTTTTATTATTTTATTGTTCATGTCATTTCAAATCGGATTTGTGTTTATTTGCAGAACACAAAATATATGTCAAAGAATGTCGGTATACAAACAACATTAAGCCCAATTGATTTCTATTGTATGAAAGAAATATCACTGAGACATTTCTCTGAATATCTTCTCAGAAAACCCATTTGGAGGTTTTGATTTGCTGAGTCATAGCTGTTCCAGGAGACCTTGTTGTCTGCCATTAATTGCTCTATAGGAAATGTTTGGTTTTGAATGGGGTCCAAGTATGCAGGTAAAATACTTAACATGTTGTGGGTCATGTCTCCTTCATTTTCAACATCTGCAAAATTTTTCTCCCCCTTGCGTCTTTACAGAAGTTCATAGTGCGATTTTCCATTAAAAGGCTGGTAGCTAACAGTCAAATAAAGTTGGAGCGAGTGTGCCTGGCAGGACTCCACAGACCCGAGAGGGACTGCATGGGGCCAGGATCAGGCCAGGCAGGCTTTATGGGGCGTTTGGGAGTAAACAAAGAGTGCTGGGTTGTGCTGGATCATCTCAGGGCGGTGAGGCTACTTTATACCTCTGCTCTACCCACAGACGTGCATTTGTTATGGTGGTATGACAGGTTTGTTCGTGAGCTGTGACCAATCTGGGTTGTAATGTGATGATTAACCTGCAGAGGTTAGGTTAGTTCAATTATTCACTAGCTGGGATATGCCACCGTGTAAGCCTTAAAGGGACAGTTTATCCAAAAATAACAATTCTGTCATAAATGATTCTCCCTCTAGTTGTTCCAAATCTGTATAAAGTTCTTTGTTCTGATGAACACAGAAACATATTTGGAAGAATGCTTGAAACCAAACAGTTCTTGACTATCATAGTAGGAAAAATGAAAATAGTAGTCAAAAGTTCCCCAGAACTGTTTGCTTTCCTACATTCTTCCAAATATATGTTTTCTCTTTAGTAGTTATTTCCACTTATTTTGAATAGATTAATGCTTAAGAAAAGCCTAAATCTATTAACACTATTTACAGCAAATGAATAATATAATTTTTGTCACAACCTACTCTGATGAATACGGTGCATGCCAGACAGATAGACAGAGAGTATAATCCACAAAGTCAAGGAAAAAACAGGCAAAAAACTACTCGGGTAAACAATGACAAAAATACATCCACGGGAAAAACAACATCAGAATGCTTAAGTGATCTGAGCTAGGGTATGCAGGACAACAACTAGACCTGACAATCAATGAAACAAACAAAACAGTACATATGCAGTCCGGGGTGATGCAAGGGATCATGGGGAGTGTGGAAGAATCTGGGGAAGAGCGCTGATGGGGTGGCTTATCAATAATTTAATAACAAGACAATTCATTTAGATAAATATAGCATTTTTTTTAATATATAAATAATAATATATTTATTGTTATAAATAAAAATGATAATAATAACAATTAGGTAATTATTTATAAATATTGTTAAATATATATAAATGTAAGTACTGTATATGTATTTAATGCAATTTAGTCTTTACCAGATTTCTGAAGAGGTTCATTTTAATTTGCCTTTCTCTCTGGCTGGTGTTACGTGGCTGATGTTGGAAACACTTTTTGCCTAAAACAGATCTCAGTATGTCATCTGTACCGTGTGTGATAGACCATCCACAGACGTGCAGTCGCTTGGCAATCACACACGTGCAGAAATTCCCACAGTTTCCAGCCAAGACATAAAGCCAAGACATACAGCTCGTCGGATTCGGCTTAAGAATTCAGTTCTCCTGCTCCGTACTCTGTGCTTCTACAGAAACACACAATTAATTGCCTTTGGTTATCTAATGCATATTCTTAGTCTTGGTTTTTAATTTGATAATAAGTACGTACGGCGCTGCAGTGTAGAGTTATGGGTTAGTAGCTAGGCTAATGTTACCAGCGGTGAAAACGTTGTAATGGATCCCGTTACTCATTAGCTTTAGTGAAAGAGGGATTATGTTGCACTTTTGTCGTCCCGTTCCTTTAGGAGAAGCCAAGCGTCACGCTGCGAGTCGTGTCGACTTATAATGCATGTCGTCGTGTATATCGCAGGGCATTTTCATGAGGCCGCTGGTAGGTTGCTAACGGCGATGCCCCCATCTGTGGCATGCTGCCAGGCAGCTCATCAAACTTTCATTGTGTAACTCGCACAAAGCAGTATTTGTGTCTCACTGTTTAACTGGGCCCCGTCCCTGCTTTCAGGAAGTGTACCTGCAGTATCTCACACTCTGTTGGCTGGTGAATGTGAATCTTAAAACATTTCTATCTCTTTATCTTCCATCTTTAGGAGTTTCTGTTTTGTCTGCTTCTCTTTACTGTGTCGCTTCTTGTCCACTAGATGTGTTTATCTCATTTCTTGTAAATGGCTTCAGCCCACACGGATGCTGTTCTAGGGAGTGCGGATCAGGATTCTTGTTGGTTGAAAGCTCTGTTTATTAACCCTCATGTTATTTCAAAACATTTTTATCCGTATGTTTGGTAACGGGAAACAATCCTTTTTACTCAGCCAGTGTATACAGTAAGAGATCTTTCGCTGCTTGGACAATTCCTTGAAGACGTAAATTCCTGTAAGATTTAAACAGTATGCATCCATCTTTTTCTGTTCACTCGCTCCATTGCAGCTGCATGTCATTCCATTGTGTGTTTACTTCGAGTTATTCATGAGACAGACAGTTCCTCTGTTCATCAGGCTTGATCATTTAAGGAAGAGCGCCCATACTCGTCTATTGCTCTTTATATACAGATGGCTTGATCTACATCTTTCACCATAATATCTGCTCCCGGGGTCAGGGGATCCCGAACGCTGTCCTGCTTTGACCCTCTTCTAGCACCGCTCTCCATTTCCCTCTCAGTCGATCAGAATACTCCAGGCTTTTGTCAGATGGGTCTAAACCGTCTGTTCCAGCTCAAGGCCACACATGGCACTGCTTCCTTAAGACCAGCAGCTTAGCTCACCTGACCTAAATACATGAGCAGACGTGACACGAAGCACTAGGATCTTCATGTAAACAGTTTGACTTTCACAATTATTCAGAACTGATGCTCAACACTGCCCTGTAGACCGTGCTCAAAAACGCCTTAAAGATTAGCGTTTACGTTTTTTGTCTTGTTGTGCTGTAGTGTTAAAATTGAAAAAGGACAAGAAGTGCTTCCCAAATGATCTGTACTGTGTATACTGTACAATTCCACATGAGTGTTTGGGAGATGCATGTTCGTCTGATATCTTTAGTCAAATTTGGACTATTATATTTTAATATCAACAAAACTGCTGTTGTGGTACAAATGTATAGACCTAGAAAAACTTGAGACCATTTAAAAATGATGTTAAGTTTTTTCTGAATTTACTACTTATACAGTAGGTTTGTGTTTAGGTAAAATTATCATTCTTGTGTCATTCTGTAAACCACTAGTAATAGTTCTCCCAAATTTGAAATAAAAACTGTTTGCATTTATTTGCAGAAAATAGTCTTTCACATTAGATTTTGTTGAAATTCAACAGACACTGGACCGGGACGACTACAATGCATCTAGCAATAATGATAAAATAACTATTTGGAATGGTCTCTATTTGTATATTGGTATTAACAGTATGCTCCAAGGTTATTGAAAGGTCCAAATAAATATGGTCTTATCTTTGATTCCACCACCATTGCAGCATGTTAAGAGTTTTACAATAAAATAACAATCATTGAACTGCGAATATTGGCCCTTCATGTGGGCTTTACCATGACCATAAGCCTGTTAAGTTGTTTTTTCAGTGCAGTTTCTGTGTAACGTTTGTTTGGTTTGTTTTTTCCTCAGGAGGGGAAAGAAACACAGTATTGTCCTGAGAACACAGCTGTCTGTCAGGGTTCATGCCTGCATAGGTGAGTAACTGTTTCATTTAACATCAAAACATTCCACTGTATCTTAAACTGTGTAATGTTCTGGCTCACGCAGGACCTTCGGCTCGTAATAAATAGTTCAGGAATTATTTTCACATTTGTTGCTCGTTGAATTGACGGATGTGAGAATTATACCGAGCCTCTCGCTAGACTTTTACTGTGTGGTAAAGTTTTTCTGTTGCTAATGGGCCCTCCTGGGTTTATGGTGTTGTTTGAGTATGTTCCATGCTTGATTTCTCAATCAATACAAAACAACTTGTTCAGTAACTTTATATGAATGCCAGAGTGTGGTTGAGATGCACGCCAACACACGTCTTGCCGTGTGTCGGGCATATTTGGTTTGACATTTAACATTTTCAACATTTAACATCGCTTTTATTGTGGCTAAATACGCCATCTTAATTTATAACCTGGGTTTTATAAACAATTACGCAAATGTACCAAGGTGCACTTTCCAGAAGTTTCGGAGTTGCGCTTAGTTTTACAGTCCTGTCTACATGTACAGTACATACTGTGTTCTTACTTTGAACTATAATGAACACTAAACATATTGCATACAAAATTTGGCATATATTGCATATTTGGGCTTACAGCATGTTTAGACTTACATTAGATTGTAAAATCAGTATATTTCTAGCAGTCCCATTCTTTAGCTCATGTCCTTAAACCCTGTTGACAGAATCAGGCTTCATTACCATAAGCCTTATCCCAGATTAACATCTGTGTCATTGTGTGGAGGCAGGATAGCGGTTCTCTCTATCGTTTAGGATTAAGACAGCGCCCTCAAATCCCATTAGGGGTATAAAAATCTTATTTTTTCTCTGTTAGTAAAGTTTGCATGGAGATCACATGAGAGGTTTGTTGGTGACTCATTTACGTAATGGTAATGGAGTGTCTGATGCATATTGTACATAAAAATGCCTAAGGTTTGACCAGTTCATAAGTTTCAAAGTGAACAAGGTTGTTTTTTATTTAATTGCTCCAAGTAAGGTTGGATGAAAAAAGAGTGAACTGTGGTTGGTTGCTTTGCATGTCATTCAAATGGGCGGTTCTTGGCTGTAATAAACTGCAATGTGGACCAGACTTCGTGCCAAGTGTCTGGCCACACGAGGCCAAGGTGATTCACTGCCATTGTCTACAGGAGCTTGTAGTCAGTTTTCAAGACAAGTGTCTGTCTGTAGCGAGCGGCATGAACTTTGCGGTGTGCTGCACCATGGCCAAGCACACATGGCTCGTGCTGTTTTCCTTCTTCAGATGGCAGGGAAAATTTAACCATAAGCCTGCTAAAGCCATTAGGTTTAGAACTGTCAGGTTTTAATTTGTACTTTTCGCAAAAGTGTTATTTAAGGGTACCAGGGACGAAATTGACCCAAGAAAGAAGGGGAGTTATCTCGCTCTGTCAGCTTTAGTCTTTTTTACCGATCTCACAGAAACTTTTAAAGGGATAGTTCACCCGAAAATGAAAATGGTGTCATGATTTACTCACCCTCTTGTTGTTCCGAACCCGTATACATTTCTTTGTTTGTTTGAACACAAAGGTAGATATTTGGAAGAATGTTAACTGACTCTGACTGTGAGGCACCATTGACTACCATAGTAAGAACAATTATTGTATTTTTTTGTTGAACTAACATATTTAGAGTAATTTAGGAAAGCAAAGAGTTCTGGGGTACATTTGACAACCATTTTAATTTTATCTACTATATTAGTATGATGTTCCAAAACTGTCAGTTGCTAACATTCTTCCAAATATCTTTCTTTGTGTACAACCGAACAAGGCAATTTATACTGATTTGGATCAACTTGAGAAGGAGTAATCCATGGGTAAAGTATCCCTTTAAAACTCTTTTGCTAGGAGTTTTTTAGTCCAAAAAAGACGAAACTTCCGAGAAAATCTGTTTAGATGTTTCAAACCAGACTCCTGCCCGTATTTCCCTGTGTCTTAATCTTTTCTTGAAAGTCTCTCCAACATTTCGAGCCATGAAAAAGAGGGCAGTAGCTTAGTAACAAAACCGTCCCAGAGGCTTCACCTAACTGAATGTCTCCTTCAAAACATGCCATTGCAACTGATTTCTTTCTTGATAACATACTTTAAGTGACTGAGCTGTTTGTCTCTGTAGATTCAATGTTCCATAGCCAGTTTATCTGTGATTTATGCCCTTATGGAAAGAAGAGCATGATAAGAGCGCCACTATCCTCGGCAGATGTTGCTTTGGGTCTCTGCATCTCATCCAATGTTTTCCTTCTATCTACGGTCTGTCCTGGGACCTGTCCTAAACAAGACCCGCATTCCTTGCAGCGATGATGGGATTGCTTTTCTGACCAGCTGTGTGTTTGTGTGATTGAAGGCCTATGTGGGTCAAAGGTGGGACTTCTGTGTTTCTCTCTACCTTTTTCTTTTTCTCCGAGCGGGTGACCTGAAATGACAGATGCTTTTCTTCAAGCTTAAACTGTTTCTTGGTTTACATGTTTATGACCGGGGCGCAGATACGCGTTGGGTACCGTAAGCATCGACCACATGGAGTTTGTATGATATCGTCGCAGCGTGTCTGGTTCTGCTTTTGATCACACGTACTTCGTCTCAAGCTTGCTGAAAGGAACGAATTCAGACCCACTGTGCTGTCTATTCACAGCAGAGCTCAACGCCGGTATAGATCAACTCATCCGAGTGAAATGTCAACCGGGCTGATGACACAAAGCCATGACAACTATTTTACTGCACTTGTCTGGGGATCATTATAAAAACTTACTGCACTTGTGGCTTTAATCCTGATTTAGTACATAGCATGGATACTGGATTCTGAGGTCACATACTTTGAATATTAAGCGTTTAGCTGTTTATGTGACGCTTTATGGTGTTCCTGGACACCGCTGCTTCACTATCATAGCTTCATAACTTTGCATTCTCTTTTTTCCACATATAAAAAATTATTTCGACTCAAATCAATAATTCATGTGCTTTTATATCTTTTTCTGACATACTAAGCAGGATAATATACAGCCGGCGGTCATTATCTCAAAATAAACCCCCACGAGATGTGATCAATATATCTCGGTGTATTTTATTATGCTTAATTTATATTTTATGTATCCATATAAAATGACAGAGAAGCGTTTGGCTACCGCTGTCCGCGGCACGGTCACAATGACCTGAATGTTTTCACTGTCTGTTTTTATTAAGTGTATACTTGTTGATTTAATGGCTGCTAGGTAACAGATATTTCATGCCAGTGACTACGTTTTTAGCTAGGAATATATTATAGATTGGTTCTGAGAAATGTCATTTTAAATGCAAATTTGAAGGAATAATTAGGTTTTAGGCCTGTGGTGCTGTGGAAATATGTTCCTGGCGTCTGTATTTATTCTCCTTGTGTGATTTGGAAGCTGGTCTGGTTTAAAGAAGGTGTCCAGGGTGGATGTTCTTCCATTTAGTGATTACGTAACAGTCAAGCGGCGTATAAGAACGCTGTTAATATACTCATCAGACCAATAAATTGAGTAAAAGGTCTGCGCGCAAGTGCGCAGTTGACTTTGAGATATTATAAGTGAGTTAGCAGCCTCAGTGTCTGGCTTCCTGTGGCCCCCGTCTATTTTGTTTCTTTAGCTTTGTTTCACAACCTAGCAAGACGCCTCATTTCAAGTCTGCATTTTGCACAACAAATACAGCAAGACTGTCTTCAAGTCTGTCATCATTTATTCACCCGTATGAAATTTAAAACCTGCACATGACTCTTTATTCAGTGGAACACAAAAGAAGATATTTTGAGAAATGTCTCTGTGATTTTGTGTCCATACAGTGGAAGTTCAGTTCTTCATAATATCTTCTTTTATGTTCTGCAAAGTAAACGATGAAATCATTTTTATTTTTGGGTGATCTGTCCCTTTAAGGGATATAACTTAAGCATTTGCAATGTGAGCCTGTTGCAATGCATTGCAATGTCACAATACTCACAATATAATTACATAGTACACATAGATATTGGGTAAAACATTTAATATTTCGGTTTTGACTGAAAATGTGATTTATAATCAATTATAAACAATTATTTAATCTTTCTATTAATTTCTCAACTTTTGCACGACTTTACCTCAATGCATTCTGCCAAACTTTTGTTTGACATTACTTTTTAATTGTAAAAAGAACATCAGGAACTTCAAAATGCTCGAACAAACCAAAAACACAAGCAATCTGTTTTGTGATGAATAAAAAAGTGACATTTAGTATCTTGGTAGTCCATTAGAGAGATGGATTGACTTTTTGTTTCCTCTCTCTCTCTCTTTCTGTGTCTCTGTTCGCAGCTGATAAAAAGTGTTTACCTTTTCTTCAAATTGCAGCCCTATGATCTTCCAAATTCAAACAGGACTTCCTGAATCCGGCGGTTTAATGATCCAAGTGTTAAACATCAGAAGAATCAGCATCTAAATATCCACTTTATTCCCCCATAAACATGAATGATGAGTCTTTTAGGGCCCTGCGTGCAACGCCCGTCATTTAGCGTGTTTGTGGAGAACCTCAGCGGTGGATGGCTGTGCTATTTAGCGGTGCGGTAAGATACACAACATGGCTCAAAGTGGCTGCAGCAGACGCGAAAAGCAGCAATCTCCAATTATCAGATGGCTAATTTTCAGATCTCGGAAACCCCCACGCTGCCTACGAGTAAACCGTGGCTTTCTGACAGGCCAAAATTCAGACGTCTTAATCATAGTTATTTGGCGGCGGAATAGATGCTCATTTTGGGTGATGGAAAGTTGGGTTTCTGGTGCTGGATGGGCTAATGGTTTATTAAAGTGTGCAGGACCGGTGTAGATCTTGACAGTGATTTGCAATAATCAGCTTGTCTGGGCTGTATGATGTCAAGACTCCTGATTTAACTCAATGATGCCAGCGTGTGGTCCCAATAAAACCAGTACCATTTATTGCGATTAGCTCTCGCTGCAAATGTAAGTATAATGCATTTTTAAACGTGTAATAAATCTGAGGTAATGGTCTCGCTCCACGATTCTGGGGACATACTAAAGCAGAACCTTGAGCCACTCCCTGATTGAGAGAGGTGAGGTAGATTTTCACTAATGATCTCAATAGCCCTGTCGCCCAACAGCCTTTAAAAGCACATTGCGGTTTGGTCAAATTGTAGACATAAAAATTAAGGGATGTTGGGATTGTTTTCCTGGGTTTGTGAGTTTCAGGGGCAAAACACTAAATTAGGTCTGGCTTTTGTATAAGGTACAGGATGTGGTTGGGTAATTTAAACAACGCTTCATAAACCACAAAGCATCTTATTCTATATGGTGGTGTTTGTGTTACTGTAATGTGTTTGACACGTGGGTTTTTCTACGGTTGATGTCAATATCTAGAAAGATATAATGCTAATACATTAACTAAAACAATTTAAAGCCACATTATGGAATATCCAAAAATCACTTGCACAGGGGGATATCTCGTGCAGTTGTGTACTTACATTATCCCAAATTTTCCCAATGTGCAAATTCAGAGAAATTCCTATTTAAAATAATGGCCCGTCGCTAGTATTTGTCGCATATCAGTGACTGACTTTATACGCTGCTCCGCACTTCCCTCAGTTTCCGGTTGTAGAAACTACGGCAACACGCAAATGCGGAAGTGATTATACAGCATCTGGGATCCAGCATCTGTTGTTCTGTTATTATGGATCAAGATTACTCTTTGGCGAGTAAAGGAAACCCCAAAAAAGCATTAACGTAGTTTCCTTTTTAAATGATGACTGTTGGACTGTACAACTGTGTAGCATTACACTACCAAATCAATTGACAAAGCCCAATATAATTTGCGGTCTAACGTAGCATTACATTCCACGTTTCTTGCAAGTTAATTCATTTAAAATTCATTTTCAGCAAGTAAATTCATTAATTTCCTCGTCCGTGAACATGATGGGCGATCTCCATATGCATCTGGGTGGTGAAAACGACATGTCCCATAATTCCACTCTCCTACATATCGTCATTTAGCTTCGCCTTTTGTTGTTGTTTTGAAAGTACATCATCTAGCGGACCAAATGTAAATATTGTGGCTTTAAAGCTAGTAAACCAAATTTCTTTAATTGATGTTGTTTTTACTTTGTAGAGCTGCGCAGTTCATTGAAATATTGCGAATGTACTAATTTGATTATATTAGAATTTTTTTACAGTACCAGTCAAAAGTTTCAAAACACTCATTCTTTATTTAGATTTTCTCCAACTGTTTAAATAATAGTAAACTCATAGAAACTGTGGAATAGCAACTAAAATAAATCAAAACAATGTTAACAAGAATTAGCAAAATTGGCACTTTATAAGCCAGCTTCTTGAGGTACATTCTGTTCAGGACTCTTATTGCTTTTTCTTCTTTATTTGGTCTCAGTCATAAAAATATTTTTTAAATAAAATATTTTCTATAATTAAATAAATTGATATGTTGACACAATTGACCCTTCGCAATACCCCGCCCCCTTTTGTTCCATGTCCAACAAGCTTTTGTTATGAGGCATGCGCTCCAAGTGTAAATGTCTGCAGTCTCTGGGGGAATTCTGGAAAAATGACAAGCTGATTTCAGACAGAACATTTGGAGATTACTGTATACAATGATTATACATATGATACACACCCACACCAGCAGTTCATTCTAAAATCACGCAATGCTTTAGGCTACTACTGTCACACAAATGGATGTCGGCTTATAGCTATCCTAAATGTGGAGTATCAAGTGTTAATATTTACTCCGAAAAAATTGCAATTTTAAATAGAGAGTAACTCTATTACTAACTAACATCAGAGTTTTGGTTGCCGTGATCCTTCTTTGTGAAAACGAAAGGAAACGTTTACATTTTAGTTCAGAAAAGAATAACAGTCCATCAGTGTCTTAATCTTTATTTGTGTTAAATACAACAAACACTGTACAGCTGTTGCTTAACAACTTCATTGTTGAAATGTCACTATAAATGCTGCTCTCTGAAGGCTGAAGGTGAGCTCATGACATCACAAGGACACAACGCATATCTTGCCAGGTTGCGCATACTTGTAATATATCAATAAGTATTATATTGCAACTTAAAACACCAGTTGCCGAACGCTTCCGTCTGTACTACTGTATTATTAATACATTAATGATTCTAACAATATCGTTGTCTCGTATCTGTATTAAGTACAAGTGTGATGTGAACTCCGCTATTCTCCTTCATTAAGAATTATTATTTGTTGTAACTTAATTATTGTTTATCGTTATAGTGTGAACGTCCATTACAGCTGGGTATACATCTCTTTGTTTACTATTACAATAATTAAAAAGCAAATTTTTCATATTTTTCAAAGCCCCACTACGACAGGTTTGTAGGAATGTTTTTTTGTCGGACACATTATATTGCGGTTCTGATTGGTCCGATCACACGTCAATCAAACTGCTTGCGAAGGGTCAATTGGAACAAAACTAATTTCAGACATTTAAAGGTCCAGTGTATGAAATTTAGTGGTTGTGAATTGCAACCAACAGCTCACATGACCCTTCAACCCTCCATTTTGAAGCAATACGGAGTCTCTCACAGCACAAAGATTTCGTTAGGTTTCACATCTTTGCCGAAGGAGGTAATAATGTATTTATGAAACACGATCTGAAGAGTATTGACAATTTAGGGCTACTGTTAAAACAACATGGCAAATTACATGCAAGGGGACCCGCTGTGTATGTATATCGATTCTCAATAGATTCTCCAAAAAATTACACACTGGACCTTTAACCATACACCGTGACATTAAAAGATTTTTTAAGATCATATCATAAGAAACGTTTCTCTCAAGCGTTTCCAAACTTTTGACTGGTACTGTGTTCTGTTCATCAGTTCATCATTCACTGTTATTGGACATTACCAAAAAACATGGAGTAATGTGAAGCCTCCCATATGAAATTAAAACACAAACCGGCTACTGTTTGTACATGTATCATCACCTCAATGAGCTCTCTCTGAACTTCTGTAGGTGTGACAGTACTTGCCTGGATAAGATAGTACAGGTGTGGCTTGTATGTTGAACCGCAGCAGCCTAACCCAATGATGTCAAACTCTTGCAGAGATTTGTTTCTGTTAAATGAGCTGTTATGGAAACATTATCTGGCGGCTTGCACTTGCCCCTGTTTGACCTGCAGTTATCCAAGCTGTAAACAATATTAGGGCCGGAGAAAGAAAGACAATCTGGAGATATAAACTGTGCACATTTACAGCTATTAAACTGTCGGGATAGGAAACAGAGAAGCGTTTTAAGTGCTTTTAAAAAATACAATTCTGACATATATTATTTTTTATCATATTGCTGCTGTCCTCCTGAAACCTTGTATCTCCATAAATGATTACTATTAGTCACCCTTTATGTTTTTGACCGGCTATTGTAAATGTCCAACCAATTAAAAAAATGCTGGTCAACGTTGACAACACATTATGTCATTTAAAAAAAGTGTTTTTTCCGTTTCCTGAAAAACAGCGCATTTGAAAATCCAAGGTTTCAGAAGGCCAGCAATGGTATACGTCACAGTGGACGATATCTGGAGGAGTTGATTGTTGTGAAGTATAACAAAAATGTCTCTCTGTTCCTCACACAAAGCTATCACATGACCTTAGAAGAGTTTTTGGTTTTATTGTTTCGTGATTCATGGAAGAAAGTAATTCGGTTTTGGTATGACCTAAGAATAAATGATGACAGAATATTCATTTGGTTGAACTGTTCATTTCATTTCTCTGCATTGTTCTGTGTGTTTTTCCTGTTTAAATTTTCAAAGCTGTTATCCAGGATTTTCCGTTGAGTGTGCTGTCCATTGAGTGTTGAGTTTGGGGTGCTGGATTGTGACAGGACCTGTAGAATCTGTATTCCAGTATAAATTTTCCAGGACCCAGGCCACATTAGTCACCATATGAGTCTTAGCCCTGTTCGTCTATTTCTCTCAGTAATAAGAAATGAATAATTTTCTTACCCATTTCTTTTTTAGTTTTCATCTTTCAGTTTCGTTGTTGACAGGAAGTAGCGTTTGTGCGATTGCTTCCTGTAATGAAGTAGTGTACAGGTATGATGAAATCCTCTTATGTTATTAGCCAACGGTTTGATCGTACAGTCTTACAAAGCTGCTTTTTACACTCTATTGGTGTTAATTTGACATTTTATCTTGTGATCTCAAATGGATGCATAAATTGAAAAAGAAAATCATTTCTTGATACAGTTTACTTCTATTTTTTGACCCGCCTGTAACTCTTGAAAGTGAATTGAAATGCCTTAAAAGATTTCAGTGCTTGGTTGAATAACAATGGATGGATTATGTCCTTTCAGGGACACCAGTCTGGGAAGCAGAGTCTTACAAACAGTTAAATGATGACAGACACATGACACGGTACTGCCTATCCACACACAAGACACATTTGTCCAGACACATTCACAGCATCTCTACCAAACCATCTGGTTTCCATTGCAACCCCCTCTGCGTCCCTCACAGCTTAAAGAGGAAAAGATTAAAACTGTCTACATGTTCATCTGTGGAGGTATTTTTATCTGTGTGTCTCGCAGTAACCTGACTCTGTTTGTCTCACAGGTCTCAATCCCATCTCACGGTTTCTTTTTCCCTTCCTTTTTCTCACAGGCAGGTTTTTTTTATCTAGCTCGCCATCGATTTAGACTCAGTATCTTCTCGCTAGACCCCTTAGCCTTCTTAGCACTGATTGTAATTCTTGTTTGGTCAACCCTGACCTACAAAAGACAATGGAAACAAAAAGAGAGCCTGAAGTTCAAGCCTAATTTCCAGTCGAAAGAAAAAAGCGGGTTTTTCACAGGCTCTGCTGTGGCCACTGGGGTCTTCACAGACTCGGGCTGTTTCCCAGACATGACTTGATGAATGTCCAATTAGTTCATTATAATGAATGTCTCCCACGGTGTCTGAAGTTTGATCTGCTGCTTTGGTAATGTGCCATAATGCATGTCATGAGGGCTAATTGGAAGTAGTTTAGCAATAACATTATGCATTTTTATATATGATCTATTGAATCAGTTTAAAAACAGGATCCAAAGGAAGTTTTAAAAATGAAACAAATGGATAATTCAAGGATTTAAGCTTTGATGATACATAGTTGTTTACCACCCAAAATGTTTTTTAAAACATTTATACACCCTTGTGTCATTCCAAACATGGCTTTTTATAACGTCCCATAAGACAAAAATGACACGTGTAAAGAGAAAAAATTATCTTAATGTTTTAAAACATTATGATGTTTCATCGCATTTTTTTCTACTTTTATTTCCCTTAAGCAGTTGTAGGCGAAACATCTGAGTAAGCTGATACTTAAATAAAACAACTTCTACAATAACAAATAAGAAGACTAGTGTTTTTTATTGAAACAATGTGTTATTTGTTCTTTAAATGTCTGTATTATTATATATGATCAAAAAACTATTCCTATTTGGGAATTCACAGGTGTATGCATTTTACCTTTGGCTGTTCACCAAGCTAAAATCACTCACTGCTGCCGGATTAGCCTTAATTATAGTGACATTTGAAATTGAATTTTCCACAATTATCTCAAAGTGGATGACTTGGATTACTAAAGGAATTGGACAAAGATCCCCCACCTTTTATGTTTCCCAGCAATTCCATTCTCTGCTGAGTTGACAACCCTCTTAAAGGAAGACGGACCTTCTGTTGCATTAATAATGTAAAAATGATTCGGCATTAGAGGGTTCTGTGGTGACTGCAGAGTCAGTTAAAAGCTATAGACAAGCCAAAATAGCTTTGTGCAGTTGGTAGCAAGACATATGGGTGGAGATGTCTGGAGCGGCCTCAGAGGCTTGGGGATGGGAGACGAATCTTCTGTTCTTGTAAAACTTCATGTTTTTTGCTCTTGCTCAGACATCACCTTTGATCAGTTTACTTTGAGCAATTTACATTTCTTGAAAGGTCATATAGTTAGTCAGCCACTAAAATGAGTAGCTTTACTCTTTTGTAAGTCTTGTTGATTCACTTCAGGCAGTGAGGTGATCATATATTTAGAAAAATCCTGATTTTATTCATTCATGAGTGAACATTCTTTATCAGAGACCTGAAATATTATGAATGCCACTTGTACAGTATGCTGAATGTCCAAAGTTGGAAGGTTGATCTCTCCATTAACCGCACTTGGCTTAGGGAGCAACAATGGGTTTCTTTAGGCAATTGGAGAGTACTATTGATTTCCTGTTGCCGCCTTGTCAAGCCAAACAAGTTCTGAAGGACAGAATTGGAATATTTGCATTTGATTTAGACATTAGACATCACCTCTCAATGGCTTGGAAACACTTAAAACGCTACGTCTTATGCAACCAAACAACATAAATGTGTAAAATGTTCACGAACAACTGTTTGCACAAAGGTCTTATGCCAAATTTCCATAATTCATTTAAAACAAATAAATTGGTGGGTTATGGAAGAAATCAAGATCTAGTCTAGCTGAATCAAAAAATCGGGCATCATTGCTGTGCAAGATATGTGATTATTTATACAGTATATGTGCATAAGTGAGAGATACATTTTCTTTTCCACTCTTTATGTGAAAGCAAAATATAAATGAAGAAAATACATTTTTTTGAGTCCTATAATCTTTGAATAATGGTTTCAAATGGTCTAATTGACAGAAAACAGGCAATGAGGTGAGCAGATAGGACAGAATGCTACAATGTTAACATTACTCACAAACCGGGTGTCCATTTATCAGAATTGGAAGAAATAAAGGCCAAGCTGCTGTTTTTAGGTCTGATGTAATGGGTTGAGTTTTGCCACAAATGTATACTTTACAGCCTTGATACAACTTACAAATGTTGTATTTTGTCAGTGTTATAATTTTGTTCATAACTTGTAAAGCCCAAGTCAACATCATCGGCTCAGCCAGTAGTTTTTTGAAATGTAGATCTCGTCCTTTTCACATCCTCAAGTCACTGCAAAGCTTAATGACTTTCTTTCTTCTGCAGAACACAAAAGAAAATATTTTGAAGAAGGTTGGTAACAAACCACGTTGGCACCCATTGACTTCCATTGTATGTTTCTCAAAATATCTTCTTTTGTGTTCCACATTTTTATCAATATTAGAGTAGCTGAATGCTGACAAACATTTTTTTTTGGTGAAGTATCCCTTTACCATCCTCTAAAAATGAACAAGGTCATAGTAGATGTGTGCGCCACATTACCGTACAACCAAGAAATGGTTAGCATGTCTTTTGGCATGAATTTAACTGTGAATCAGCACACCCTTCTGTGACTTAACAAAGGTGTCTTGTATCATATTCCTGTGCATGTAAGATCAGTAACCTATTGAAGCTGGCACACACAATTTCTCTATCTCTCTGCTCTTGCAGTTCTGTTGTTAATTGTGTTATAAGCACTCGGCTCACACAAAGGCCTGTCCTGTGTGACAGACCCCTCCTTGCCCCACCTCTGCTTTTGAACATTTCCACTTTGTCGCCCGAAGTGGCGGAAAATTGAGGAACCTTTGTTGTCCCTCAAAAGTGAGAAGAATAGGTTAGTGGATATAGAAATACAGAGGGCTCGGCTCCCCATGAGAATAACGGATGAGTGACACATTTAATCTGCCGGGTCATTGTTCAGGAATCACTTCATTTTCCCCCACACTCAGAAAAGGTGTCGGTTACGGTATTTCCTCCTCGTAAGTGTCTTTTACTTCACTTTGTACCAGCGTTTTTGAGAAGCCGAAGGGCCTGTTTCTATTTTAGTTGGAGGACAGTGAAAAACTGGTCCGAACGTGTTCTGTTTTGTCACAAACACTCAAGTTTACATTAAAAAAGACTAGAGTTTCTATGCCACGACAGACACAAGTTTGCGCGCATTGAGTAATGAGCGAACTGTCAGCGCGAGTTTGGAGATGAAACAGCAGACTGAGGCTTTCAACCACTTCGCATCAGTCAGCCTGCGTAGCAAATGTTTTCTCATGGTGGCCGAGGATCTGTTGTGTTGTTTTATACTGCGGTTGTGGTGAGACAGGATAGATTAAGGACAGGAGGTTTTCCAAGACGAGTTATAATGCGCTTTTTCTTCAGTGCAGACTTTGATTCTGTGTTTGTAAATGTAAACAATGGTCAGAGAAAACACTGTCGCTGTTTACCTCAATTTACCATAGTGGCATCATCACTTTTAACTTCGAGTTTGGTACCGGGTGACATATCCACAAGATGTTCTTTTCTAAACAGCAATTCTGCATTGCTGACATCCATGTCATGTATTTATGGATTTGTGGTTTTTAGAGTATCAAAGCAGAACAACTACAGCCGAGTCATACAAACATTGTCACTCAGCGGACGCTGCAGCCGAAATGTATTGTCAAACATCAAAAGCAATGGAGTTTCAAAGCCTCTGAACAGATGTTTCATCGTTCTCTTGCATCATGCCTAGAAATAACAAAGCAAAACGATGACACCTTAATGGTTTGCTAACCAAAAAACTCACATCTTTACAGTGTTATCTTTCATTTTTGATTCGCAAACCAAAATAGCTCTAAATATTTTCAAAGCAGCAGATCAGTTATTGCGTTTTTTCTGAGGAGCTCATAGCCTGAAACGCTGCAAGCGGTGCTGTTGGCTTAGCCAATTAAATGAAAGTATCTAAACCAATGTTATAGACAGGTTCAAAACAACAACGTAAACAAACGTTACTGCGCATGCACGCTTTTGTGGCCCACACTTAACTTCCAGTAAACATCCGATGTCTGTCTGGCATTTCCAGATCAATAAAAGTAAATATCACTGTGTGTCAGTGAGAACCCTCCCAAACACGTATACCGCACATATGAACAGCCTGTGCTGGTATGAATGATTTGTCATGTTGGAGCTCTACGCTTTACTTGTTACAGACACGTCAAGCAGCTGTGCACGCGTTGAAGACGCAGGTTCGCTTCAAACTTTATTTTGCTATAGAAAGGCGAGAGAAAGCGAATCTTGTTTAACGACAATATGCCAATTCCCAGTCCCAAACTGAACTTGTTGACCTCTTTCTCTGTTTTGCCTTTGGCAATAAATTCCCAGCTGAAGATACTGAATGCAAGTCTGAGATAATCTACCATCTTCCGCTGCTGGCTTCAGACCATCGCAACAAATGTTTCAACTCTCCTCCTCACCGTAAAGAATTGATTAAAAAGGGAAGTTACGTCCTTGGTTTTGCTGGCTACATTGGCATAGACGTGTGTGAAAATGATGAAATTAAATGTTTGTTTTATTTTAGGAGAATCTTTTATCATAGTCACTTGTCAGTTCTTTAATAATAAAAATGCATAAATAATAGTAAATTTCAGCACCCTCCAATAAATCCCGTCACGTCCGCTTTCAAAAGGTCATATATTAGAAATTAAGTGAGATATGTGACTCAGAAAAACACATAAATGAGGCAGCGACGGCAAAGAAACATTCAGTGCATGCTTCAGCTGTTGAAGGATCTGTGGGACTTCTCTAAATAGCATCTCTGAAGCCCTCCGGCCTGTGTTTGAGACCACACTGTCCACTTCTGAAGACTCATTTTTTTCATTTTATTTTAAGATATCAATTTGGAACAACACATTTTTATGTATTGCTCAATAAATTTAATTTGTTCATTTTAATCTAAATAAGTTATGCATTGCAGTTTTAAATGTTTAAGTTAACAATTTTTGTCATTTTACACTCATTTTACACTTCTTCAGTTTACAAGTGTTTTCACAGAATGTGTTTCGGTACTACGGAAACAAAATACAATTTTTTCTGTTTTTCTGAAGTTGCTATTTATAAGTGTGTTTTTAGGTAAAATTATCGGTTTGTTTCATTCTATAAACTACTGACAATATTTCTCCCAAATTTCAATGAAAAAATATTGTTTCTTTTTTATTTATTTGCAGAAAATGAAAACTGGAGAAACAGGCCAAATAGCAATACAACAGTAACATTTGTAGATGTATTCAGGAGAAGTTAAATTTTTCTTATGTGAGAACCTCGATTTTTTTTTACAGTTTCATATCTTGTCATATTGTCAGTCTTTCACATTGCTGTTGGATGACTTTGTCACTCCTAAGGTTTGATTTTGTTCATATTTAACAGACACTGGACTGGAATGACCACAACACATCTAGAGTTACGGATTAAACAAAGCTATACATTTTTCCCCATAGCTATTTATTGCTGTGTTTTATACATTTGAAAATACTACACAGTAGGTTTTAAATTGACATGTTTGCCATATGTTCTTATTGGCCAAGTTGGCCTAGTACTTTTAGGTTTGATGTACTGAATTGTATTACTCTGGATGTAAGGACAGCATGGCTGGGCTTCTTCCATCTTTGTTGTTCTGAATGCATAGCTGACGCTGACTGCTTGGATTTTTTTCTCTTTGTCAAATGTATCTTTTCTGTGTGACAGCTGTGATCCTGCAAGGTTGTAGCCTTTCACCTCTAAGTACAACCTGGTGACCCTACACAGTGTGTGCTGGAGAGGCCATGACACACACGCACACATGCACACATACAGGCACACTGAAGCAAGCATATAAACAATAACAGATGGTTCAACACACAGTTTGTCATGATTGTTGCAGCACAAAGTAAAATACTGTATGTTCTTTTTAGCCATTTAAGTGTGTTTACGGCTTGCTGTTCTAACACACACTTTTGATTGTTTGGAAACGCTTTTTGCCAGATTTATAATGATTGTACACTTTAAATCAGGCCTTCGGATTCTACAACCGAATGAATTCCCACAAACACACATTAACATTATTTCAGACAGAAAGGCAAAACTGTCCCTCTATTCTGTAAGCGCACACATGCTGTTTCTCTCTCCGGGGGTCCTGGAACACATCCGAGTGTGTTTGAAGCCTTTCTTAGATCTTAGCCAGGGTGGGCTTGGGGGTGTTAGGCTGATGAAAGACCTTTGGTGTGCGGTGGGATCTCCCAGATCTCTGGGAGCTGGGTGCTCCTCCATTGTCCCATTGACCAGCAGAGGGACGTGCTGTCATTCCACACCGACCCCATCGAACCTCCTCGGACTGGCTGCGCTTGAGGGGGTGGACCCCTCCTGTCAACCTCGTTCTGATTGATGGTCCCGAAAACAATTCCATCACACCCGAACACTGTGCGCGTTTCATCTCTCCTATGCTGTTTCGCGAGCGGTCCTCTGCTTTATGAATAGAGTTGATCTTGTTAAAGAGCACCGAGAATATCTCACAGTGGCTGAGAGGAGATGCTGACGGGGACGGTGTGAGTTTTGGCCCGGGCTCGTGACAGCATTGCTAGCGCAGGAGATGATGATGAAAAGAAGTCTGGATTATTTTTGGAGAACTGCTGAAATGTGAACCGTGTACAACCTGGATTGGAGAATGTGGGCTGTATTTGGACTATGCCATTTATAGCATGTGCTTGATTTAAATCTTAATATAACCTATACTCCAGCCGTACGACTGTGAATGTCATTTGTCCCTTCCATAAATATGACATAGCGTTTACAAAACTAGCACATCTCCCGGCGGCAAGCTACCGCCTACCGTCATTATAAAATGTACAATTTGGGTGTTTTTGTCATAATAGCATGTGTTGCGGTTTGATTTTCATTTAAAAATGTCATGATAACTGTATACAATATAGATAAACACATACTCAGGCATTTCAGCAAGTAACGTAACACATTTATTCATTAAATTACATAAAAAACATGAAAAATTAATATTTATAAAAAAATATTCAAAGTGTACCGAGGTCAATGATCGATTTGTATGAGGAACAGACGTGAAAGCGATCACCATCTGCTGTCTTCCTGTATCTGTTGTGATTCCGGACATTCCGATCTGGTGGCAAGTTAAGTCAGCCTTATAAATGTTTCCTTTAAAGGAATAGTTCACTCAAAAATAAATCTATGAAAAATGATTATGTCATATACTCGCTGTCAGGACTGTTCTTCCATGGACCACAACAGAAGTTATAGCAAAAGGTATAAATGCTGTTAAATTTCTAGAAATGTTTAAGTTTCAGAAGTATTTCCTTAAAAACGGCTTCATTTAAATACATTTTTGATGGTTTAAGAGAAAAATGTTGTTCACACGGCGCCCAAGTCTTGTAAAGTGAAATCAGATTTCATGTGTCCTGTGGAAAGTTCTTGAAGTATGATTATTCATCTGCTGTCTGCCTCACTCCCGCGAGTCTTCCGTCTCACCAGTGACATTGTATACCAAAACCTTTACATTAACTTGGCGACCATGTAGCTCTGAAAAACTATTTTCATATCCCCTCTCGCATCAACATGAAGAGATAGGTCTTCAGGACACGGGAGCCTAAATGAAAGAACATGGAATTTTCTTTGGCACGGGCGTCCTACGGCGTGTGATCCCACATGCCTCCATGGCAGATTTCTCATTACTTCTCTTGAGTACTTTGTCCGCCTCATTTTGTTTCCTGGAAATCTCAATTTACCAAGAAAACCAGCCTGGTGATCTTTGTCAGACCTAGTTCCCATTAGACTTTGTTCATCTGGAGTTCAGCTCTTCATACGTAACGAAGAAGATTCTGGAGCATTTTGAGTTTGAGCAACACAATTGGTTTCCTAAAAAAAGAACATCTCAACACATACTGTGTGGCTTTAATAAAACTTCTTCAATTGCTTAGATACACAATCCCCATGTCATCTTTCTTATCAACGCCAAAGGGTCATATTTTACCCAGCACTTAAAGTGCGTTCTGTATATCTCGCGTATATTATACATCACTGATCTCAGACCTGCAGGGTTTGGGCTTTTGGCCACGTGAGGGGACGCTCTGCGGGGCCTCAGCCTGGCGGTGATGTCGGGGCTGTTATCTTTGGAAAGTGTTGACAAGACTGAACTTCAGGAGCAGAGCGCAATGTGTCTGCTCAGAAGACACACAGAGTTAGTATTACAGACACGCTTCCTGTGCAGCACCACGGTGAATGGTGAGAAAGCGTAAAAGGGATACGGGGACACCAGGGAAAAGAGAAGACGTGAAGTAGATAAAAACCAGAGACAGAAGAAAGACTGTATTCAGCTATGCGAACTTAATGAATTCTATATTTTCATTTCTATGAATTTTAACAAGACTGCTTAAAGGCACGGTACTCCCCCCCCAAAAAAACATATTTAATGCTTCATTCAGGCCTTATAATATATATAGTCCTGTAGATTAATTTTCAAAATATTGAGTATGAATTAAAAAATATGGAGAATAATTTCTTGCTCATAGATTACAATATATTAAATAACACATAAGCAGCTGACACTTCTCATATATTGGATATTGTATATGTGAGCACAAAACCAGTCATACGTTTTTTTTTTATTTGATAATTATACATCATCTGAAATACAGATACGGCTATTTCAATAAATACAATTATTATTAATAATCACCCTCAAAAATCAAAATCAGTATTGAGAAAATGGCCTTTAAAGTTGTCCATCAGAGGAGCTGTAGGAGGCCCTTACCTTGCTAAGCTAATAGGTTTGTTTTAATGCTCTCCTTTGCCTTACCGCTGTAATGACGTTGTGGAGAGTAGATCAAAACAGTGGAAAATCTTAGCTTTACACACAGTAGATACCAAACTTGAGTGGGTTATTCCCAAAGAGCGGGCAGCAGTTTGCTATTTTAATACATCAACTCACAAAAATAAAGTTTTGATATACGTTTTTTGACATTGATTTTTGGCATAAACGAAACACCATACAATGTATTGTAGGCTTAGTAACTAGTTACACTCAGCACTGCTGGTTTTGTGGTCCAGGGCCACATGTTATATTAAACCATACAGTAAGAAACATTGAACATGTTAATGAATGGTTTCAGAATATGGAAATTAATTATTTTATATTTCTCAGTATATTCCCATATATTTTCGTTTCTGGATGCTTTAAGAAATATATTTTTGATTGTGCCATAGTGTGCACATATTAAGTTTGCATATCAGAAATGATTTTAGTGTAACAAATTACATGCTTCTTTGTGTCAGTTTGAGTTTAGTATGCATCTCACAGTGGTCCGGTTTAATCTCGAACTAAAGCATACACGTTTTATCATAACGGGAGTTAATCCCAGACTACACACATAAAGACACCTTTTGTTTCTATTTCTCACACCTTGTTGGTCCAACAGATCCCTTAACCAAACAGACATCTCCCAACACTTGGAGCTTTTCTTCTTTGAACATTTGATTGCTGCTGTGTCTGGTTTCCAACACAGGGTGAAAAAGAGAGAGTGGGAAAGAAAAGGAGCTGAAAGAGAGGAAGTGAGGGCCCTCCATGTGGTGGCATGGGAGCTGAACTCAACCCAAGAGCCTGCAGTGAGAGCTTCATTCGCTTAATGCAGGAATTCTGTGCTTTTTATCTTCATCTGCAAGTTGCGTTTTATTACACCAGCTATCCGGCTGAAAGGACCCCCAGGAGTTGGACGGCCGATGGATAGTTTTATGGTTTTTGCACGTTGTGTGGTGCATGACAAATTAGCACTCGGGCGAAGTGGAAAGTTGTTTGACCATCTATTTCTTTGAAACAGCAGGACTGTTGCCCGCTCTGGCACACGGAGGGTTCCGGCAACATAAAGCAGAGCTCAAAGGAACTTGACCGAGGGGAAGTTTCTCAGCTTGACCAGATTTTATACATATAAATACGTCTTCCCTTCTGCCACAGGAACATTATTAGACTCTCCGCCGGTGGAAGCACAATTGAAGTTTGTTGACGGTATGATTCAGCGTCTCAAACTGAATTTTATTTTGTTTTCCCTTAGTACTTTGGTATTTATTTTTAGCCGGCTTTGGGTCTGCTGCCCAGTGTCCTGAGATGCTCAGAAATGGGAGGTGTTTTCATCTCATGCTTCCAAGACTCATAAACTCCCACAGGAATGTGGAGACTTTTTTATATCCACTTTAACAAAGCCACTTGTGACTGACTCGTTCCACCAAAAGATCTTTTCATATGCTGTGTTTAAAGTCTGCACAGTGTATTCTGACATTTTACATGCTTTTCAAAGAAAGTTTTTGTTTTTTCCTTAACAAAAGACAGCAAACATCTACAAAAAAACTAGACTGCATGCTCGTGAGAAACGTCATATCTCAAAACGGTTTTAAACCAGCTGTTCTGTCCTTCACATCAGCCACATGCTGGTTAATATATTTAGCAGAAGCTACTGTACTTACACCCTCAATTAAATTTAGCTTGACTCATCTTCCCCTGGCTTCTACTAGTGTGGTAGAAAGTAATGCATAGGGTTTATTTTTCTGTCTAACCCAATTTTATCTTGACCATAGTGAGCCGGGAAGATCTACTGACACAAATTTTACTCATTTGTGTCATCAGAAGACTCAGGTTGCAGGTATAAATACAAGCAGTTCCTTTCCCAATCTATTCTGGATGCCTTAGATCCCGGTGCCAGATGGTTATGTGGCCTGCTCAAGTCGTTCTGGTCATCGCTGGTTAAAACACGTGTCTGGATCCGTGTGTGTAACAAGTGGAAAGATGGAATATGTGATGGAAAGATGGAAGTTGTTTGAATGAATAGCTTTTGTTTCATTGTTGTATTCTGATCATCGTGTAAACCTGCGTGGTCAGCTTTCGCTTGCATGTCACCTCCTGTCACGGAGAAAGCAACAGCGTGAAGAGAATCTTGCTGAGCATGTTAGTTCGAACTGTCCATGTTAATAGCAATCTACCCTAATAATAACACATCCAGATGGCAGACTTTTGAAGTCACTTCTAGCGCCCCCTTGAGGAGTGAGCATGCAGAAACACACAGTGTACTGCAAAGAATTGGCCACTCTGATGTTTGACTACCATAGTTGGATTTTTTTGTAAATGTCTTTGTTCTGTTGAACACAAAATAAGATATGTTGAAGAATGTAGGAAAGGAAACAGCTCTGGGACACTTGGACTACTATTGTCATTTTTCCTACTATGGTAGGTTTGGTTACAAAAGCATTCTTCCAAATATCTGTCTTTCTGTATTTATCGATACAGATTTGGAACAACTCGAGGATGAGTAAATGATGACAGAATTTTCATATTTGGGTGAACTGTCCCTTTAATGAATGCAAAGCCTGGAGACAAAACATACCGGTGTCAATTTTATTTATTGTATTACAGATGCAGGCTCTTGAGGTTGACACAGGTGGGACACAGTAACTTCTCCACATGTTGGGGAGGAAATTCGGAAAACAAACGAAAGGGAAAGAAATGTGTGTGGAGGACCGATTGCATAGCTGCGCGACACGTGTGTAAGTCATCAGGCTGTGTTTTGCTAAAGCCTCTCGCTTTGGTAATGGATCGTACGTGGATTTTCTGCCTCATCTGTTTTTTCAGTCAAGCTGTCAGAGTGATGTTAAGGTGCTGGTGTTTTGCTAAAGAGGCACGAGCAGTGTTAGACAGTCATGTGGGCTGGGGGTCTGTTGTTTATGCAGGCTTTGGTTAGAACAGTGTTATCAGACCACATGTAACAACTGATCAATGTAACCGGAAAAATTAAGGTTGTTCTCTCTGCTTTACAGGGACACTAGAATTCTTTCATTTAGTGGTGCATCTTTGTAGATGACTGTAGAATTACTGTATCTTTATTTATGGCCGCACCATTAAAATGTATTTTCATATCGACATGAATTGGAATTATAATGTTGCAAGCACAGTCCGCCCTGAGCGATATGGAGTTAATAATGTAATTATGTGTATGATGTTACAACCTGGCTCAGGATGCAACAAACAAGACAAGCAAAGAAATGAGAAGCCCAAAATGTGACTGGAAAATCAACAATGCACATGTTAATACTTAAACTCATTTACTTACAGTACTTGATCTGATTTGTTTATGTTATTTTTTTCCTTTTTTGTAGCTCAGTCGGCAGAGTATTACATTAGCACACTAACTGAAACAAAAACTATATTTATATAAATATTAATGTAAACTTGACTCAGCTTCATGTTACATCCCTTCACAACAGTCTCTTCATCATCTAAAAGGGACAGTTCGCCCAAAAATTATAATTCTGTCAACATTTACTCAGCATGAAGTTAGCTGTGTACACTTTATTGAACCACTGAAAGAAGATATTTGTAAGAATGTCTATAACTGAAAAGTTATGCGGCAGCATTGACTTCCACAGTAGGGGACAAAACTACTGCAGTCAATGGTTTCGGTTTGGATCGGTTTGGTTTCATACATTATCCTAAATATCTTTTGTGTTCAACAGAACGAAGAAATTTATACAGATTTAAAACAACATGAGCTTCATTTGTGGGCGAACTGTCCCTGACACTTGTTTGGGACTCACCCTCATCACTCCCTTTATTTCCTTATACACATGTACGGTATATTTATCACACGTCAGTTGCATATAGCCATTGAGTCTGTGGGTTAGCATGTCTAACTAGCATGTGACTATGGGCCTGTAGTGACACAGACTCCACACACTGGATCTGCGCCTGAGAGATGGAGTGCATCAAAAACCAGGGTGCTAAAAATGCCACTTTAAGTAGAGGCTAACCTGCCACAAGCCGACCGCTCCGAACTGTGACGTTAGCATGTGTTAATGCTGTACCAGTGTGTGTGCTTGGTAGCATAGAGTCTGTGGGATGGTGGTTAGACCACATGCTGTTGCACAGATTGCAGGTTCAGATCCAGGCTGGTGGTGAGATTTGTGCCACTGATAGCAGTTTGTACAGTATAATACAGTACCACCAGGAAGGAGTTGTGAATGAAACATTATTTAAATGTGTATTAATGAATCACTTTTCCCTAAACTGCAAGTAAAAACTTACAAAAGAGTAAATTATAGAATACGTCATCATTTCTGATAACTATTTATTTGTATAATATTTCCATAATTTGCATATTTTCCATAGTTCAGTGTCGCGCGTGGTATTTTAATGTACAAACATGCATATTTATAATCGTAATTCTTTCATAATTCTTTTTCCCGATGTATACATCCTCCTTTCTATAGTTGTGCAAAAGCAAATATTTATTATATTAAAATACTGTCCTTTTATATTCTATAAGCTGTTATTTACAATGCAAAATAAGGCTAGTATTTATTTTCATTTACATAACAAAGCAAACGTATTTAAACACATGTTATAGTCGAGCATGGGTTTGGTCTTTTAAAGAGCCAACTCTGGTGTCAGGATCACAGTGGTGTTGCTATTCCATTCCATTCTGAAGGCCACGTCCTGAAGAGCTTTGTTCTGAGTCTGACTCTAGCCAAACACTGACCCTCCAGGATCAGACCCGATCTACTGTCCCAGCACATTACCAGGTTGTATTTACATTTAGTCATTTAGCAGACGCTTTTATCCAAAACGACTTAAAAAGAATTCAGGGAGCAATAAGCGATATTGCAACCATGCTGAAATCTATTTTCAACTATACACTACTTATACACTAGTCAGCGCAGGACCTTTTCCCAAACATGTATTTTTCACCATTCACCAGCGAGGCACTTAAAACATCAAGTTCACATAGCGGTTGAGGTACATTCTCAGTATTTAACGCTTTGTCACATTCAAAAGTCCAGCTAAACCTTTCCAGTCAACAGAGGTTTCCTTTCTCATTTGCAAGTGTGAATTTCACAACAGACGTTGTAGACAGGCATCGGTATGCTAGCGAGAGAGCTCCACGCAGATTCTCCGCTCCTGAAATGCTTTGGGTCTGGCAGGAGGGATGAGAGAAAACCTCAAGCTTTCAACAGAAACTTGATCAAAGCTCTTCTACCAGCGGCTCCATTGTCCAGCCATTGAATAGAGGGTAGAAAATATCATCCGACACGCCTGTCGGCAATCACAGAAAGCTCTGGAGTCCGGAGGTCCTATTGCAGGTTTACTCGTCCTGCAGAGGAACGATCAGAACCTGATAAAGTATTTCGAGCTGTTAATCCATATGGGGTCAGAGGTCATGCAGGTCACTGTTTGAAGATTAAGGCAATGATACAAGCTGTGCTTCTGAGGGCAAACATATCAGCCTAGTTTTTATATTTGTGGGTGCAACTCGCGAAAGACCAGATGGAGATGAAGCTGATTAAAGATTTCAGTTTTTCTGTTTGGAAATGATGAAATCCTTGCTCTGCATGATGGTTTCTGGATGGATATATTTATTTTTTTATAGACCGGAAAAACCTTTATCTTGGTTTGCTGCTCTGGTTTAATTTGGTTTAGCTGGTCAGTATGACTTAGCTTACACTGCTTACATTTTTTTAGCAGAATGGACTTCTCTGCTTTGTTTTATTACAATGGATTAACTACTATTATCTTTCCCTCAACTAGTGAGGACGCTCTGAGAGCAAACCTTGTTTTGTGAGAAGCCCAGCCGGTTCGAATCAATACTTAAGTGCCTGGCAAAAGAAGTAATGCCGGGACTGTGTATAAACTTGTGTGAAAGGATAAATGAATGTCACTCAAGGCCTGTTTATTGAACTTTTTTAGCCCGGCCTGTCACCATCATGAAAACCATTTGGCTCGGCCTGGCGACTGTTTTGAGAATCCATCCGATCCAATTGGTCATTTCTAATGATCGTAATGAAGAAATTGCATTCTCACAGACTGATGATCCAGTATTTAGTTTTGTATCCTAAATATTTACTGCATTTATGATTTGTGTATTTCTTTAACCTTTTAGAATGATATTGTAATGTCTGATATGTCCCGACACTAAATAGAATTAGGCTTCCTATATAATCAGACATCCTGGATGAAATAGCTCATAGGTCTTTAGTCTGAATCTGTAAACAAGCATGGCTTCCTCCTCGGCCGGTGAGCCTACCGTGTTCTTTGTTTTACTCTTAAACTAATGTCCTCATCTTTTCCTCCTTACCTTCAGTTGAATGGTATGCAAATCACATAACGTCCTTCGACTGCCACTGTTCTCCGTCCCAAAACAGCTCACATCAAACGGGCTTCAGATTGTGCCGTTTAATATAACCTCTTTTGTTTTTGATCATGTAATATGGGGGGTGTAAGTGGGCAACACTATAAATCCTGCGGCTCTGGAAGAGATTGTTCCCCTCGTCTGCCTTTATGGATTCCAGCTGCATATATAGACTGCAATCACAAGCTGTAGTAAACTCATAATCTCTTAGTAATGTGATTCCTTACATTTTCCAGAGAAGTGAAAGAATCGATGTAAAGCCACGTAAAAAAAGAGATAATTTCAAAATGATTTGTAGTTATTTATAGGTATGTGTTTAGGTAAAATGATCATTTAAGTTGAATTCACTGAACTACTTACAATATTTCTCCCAAATACAGTACAAGTGCAGTACAATTAAACAGGTAATAGTGCACAGTGAGGATTGTGGGGCTAAGGGCCTGATCAAAGCCATTATTCATAACAGGTCGGCACACTACCATCATCCTGCAATGCATTGCAGCATGCCCGCTCTCCAACAGGCCAAATATTGACTTTTTTACCCTACAGGCACTGTAAATAACATGAATTCATGATGCACTGCCATTACTGTATTGCTGGCCGAGTATCGTGAGTCACACCGATCGGTTGAGTGTGTCAAGCTCTGATGTGGGTGTGTTTTTAACACTGAAGCATGAAACTCTCTGAACCAGCACTATTACAACCTGCATCAAGCCTTTGATTCAGCAGCTGGAAGAAAATCTTGTTCAGCAACAGAACTTAATGATCCAACCCTGAAGACCCACCCGGATCAGTTCGTTTTCTAAACGTTTATTTTAAAAATGAAAATTCTCTCAACATTTACTCACCCTCATGTCATCTCAAACCTGTGTGACTTTCTTTCTGCTGCAGAACACAACAAATATATTTTGTAGAATGTTGGTAACCAAACAACTTGACTCTCGCATTGACTTTCATCGTATGGACACAAAACCAGTGAGACATTTCTCAAAATATCTTCTTTTGAAACAGCCATCTGCAGGTAGCTCAAAATGTTTTGAAAAAAAACAGTGTGTCCTGTTAAATTTAGAAAAGCTTTATCATTTCAATCATTTACAGCACACGTACTGCGTAATAATAAACGCAGTACGTTATAAAGGAGTTTCGGTCAAAATTCATTCAATCACATTTAGGAAAAAACACAGCTTGCTATTCCTCTCGTAAAACTAAAACTGCCACAGCCTGGTTAGGTTCACATATCTTATTGTTCCTCGTAAGAATTTGTTGTTCACTTATAACATCAGCAGCATGATTTCACGATTGTGTGTGCAAGTAGAAAGTCAAGCTTTTCCGAACTCGCTGTGTGTCTTCTAGAGTTCAGTACTGGGGTTTGCTGGCTGCAGTTTTGACATTGTGATGTGATTGAGCTTAACCACTAGCAGGTGGGCCGAAAAGCTTGCGGCATGAGTGACACGAGGTGGAGGGGGCCACTGACAGGAAGAGCGCCTTGTGCCTGTGTGTGCGCAGAGGAAAAAAACAAAGTAAAACAAATATCAAATGAGAATCATAAAACAGTGTGTATGTAGTCTGAAGGGCCGTTTACTCGAGACTGTTTTCAAGTGAAAGCCAAAACAATTTATGCAATTTGGCTGTCCGTTTACACGGAAACTGCGTTTTAGGGGACTGATAACGCAAACTTTTGAAAACGTGTTTCAAAGTGCAAGTTTTTGAAATCCAAGGTGTTCTCATTTCCGTGTAAACCCCAAACTACGCAAAAATGAGAAGACGACATCATGCACATAAGGTGTGGGGTATGCACCTGTACACCCAAACACAACGAAGAAGAAGAAACAAATACAACAATGGCGGATTATATGGTTTTTTTTGTGCTGCGCAATAGTTTGTTAATATTTCTCCAGCAAAGTGTAGATTTACTACACCAGTGCCAGCAGAGACTAATTATTTATCTACAGCAAAATCTTAACACTCATTCACGGCGATGAAGGGTTTTTAAACAGTGCTTTTGGATCAGACCCTGTGAGACAAGTAGATGGTGGGACAACTTTGTCGATGGTGTTGTTGACGAGCTTCAATGGAAGGAAAACTTTCGAATGTCCAAACTTTTCGCCATCTTGTTTGTTTGTTTGTTTGTATATGGGCGTACGCTTCTCTTCACTATGAATGAGGAGAAATGCAGCATTCTGTATTGGCCCCTTTAGCGACGGAAGTCCGCCTTCCAATAAACCATCAATCAATCGTCAGGAACTTTTTCTTTACAATGTGATGTCGCCAACTACTGGCGTGGCATGCGTAATACAGCGCTTTGGTCATTTTTGCTGATCTGTGTGAACGTGGATTGTTCTGATAACGTTGTCGTGTACATGACACTTTTTAAAAAAGCAAAAGAAAAACTTTTCCGTTTTTCATCGTGTCAACGTGGCCTGAATGTTTAACTGGGCTAGAGTTGGATCTCATCGGAGTCAGAACTGGCAGCTAAGACACAACATTTCTAAGCTATCTTGGCCAAACAAGATAAGAAGCAGTTAATTAATCTGTAACCAAGATAAAATAAGTGTAAAGTCAGAAACAAACAAGCGCAGAGAGGTTTAAAGTAGCTAAGAAGGGGGAGGCGAAGACCAGAGGTGGCTGATCAAAGCGGCTGGGTGGGGGGGTGTATAGCTTCATGAAGGCTTTAATGAAAAGTTTCGGGATTGGACATTTGTGGCAGCGTAGGCCAGAGACAGTGTCTGGAATTGAGTTGTACCAGATACTGGCAGCTGGTAATAAGACCTGAGCAGATGTGTAACCTGAGAGAATCTGCAGAGGTTACAGAAGAGTCGAGCAGCCGCATTGTGGATGCACTCGAGGGTATTGTCCACTGCTTACCTGGAAAGAATGGAGTTGCAGTAGTCATAATGTGATAACTAAATGAATCTGTCTTTTTTCAAGGCGGAAGCGCCGAACAGCACAGCATAGCGCCATTTTTGTCAAAATAAACATATTGTTTTCTATGAGTATAGCCACCAGCGCCACCATTGGGCGTATTTCAGAGACGCACCGCTACAACTGGACACTGTTCTGAGTCCGAACACAGCACGCCACTCGCATATAATTTAACACTAAATTATGTTATTCGACTGAAATCATCATAATCTGCAAGATTTTTTTTTCTGTTTGGGAATAACAGTTATACAGCACATTAATACAGAAACACTCTAAATTCTACCATGTTAATAACAGAGTTGTCCTAGACACGATGTTGCGCGGCTCTGTGCTTCTGGTGTTGAGTTAAATAACATTTCATGCAGTGTGTAATGTTGCCGGGTTTGAAAATAAGCTGTTTGCCAAGTTGTAAATCCGAACGTGAAGGAATTACAAAGTTATTGTCTTTGAAAAAAAGGAGTCGACTCTGAATCACGCAAACAAATAGTCGGTAGTCCGATTTACGATCTGCCGTGAATTTACGTCACAACATATAGTCCCTGCCTACATTTTGCCAGGACTGCCCGCAAAACCTTCACTCATCTCCCCCAAACGTGAGCCTCATTCGCGGTAGACCAATCACATCAGACTAGGCTAGCGGAAAGGAGGGGATAAGACAGATGAACCATGGACCAAATCATTTGAGAGTCAGTCAAGAAGTAAGGTAAGAATAACTGCCTATTATTACGAAATAATAGTGTTTTTATACCTTCTATGTACATAAACTTGTTGTTGGACACTCAATAAACCAAAGTAGGACCTTAAAAAGCCCTAGTTATGTGCTCTTTAAATAAAGTATGAAAGTTATCGGAGGCTTGGTGGTGACGAGTGTGTGTAGTCTGTTTATAGCCTCATGTTAGCTTTTTAATTACAGCGATTGTATTTAGCCTTCAGAATAAACTAGAATAACTAATGTTGATTTCATTTGCGAAGATTATTTTAATAGACCCAACGTGTATCATAAACTTTTGTTGATCACAGAGCTTATTCTTGGGGATCTTCCAAAAGTAGACAGGAAAACTCTATAGGCTTTCTGTCGAGGCAACCAGCGAGGGGCTAACTTCTGGACTGGCCTACAAAATTGACACATTTGCTGTCCGCCTGCACCAGTGCAAGCATAAAAACACAACAGTAGGCAAAGAGTGATTTTGTCTGTTGTTAAAGGAGTAGTTTGCCTTCAACAGGAAAATTCTGTCAACAGAAGTGAATGCGGGGCTGTGCTGTTCTTTTTGAAATGTATGAGTTATCTCATTTTGGAAGCAAACTCTTCATATGGTAATAAATGGTAAACGCGGTTAAAACACTTATACTTTAATAAAACCATGGTTAATTTTCCCATGGGAAAAACAAAGAATACACTTTTTCTTAATTTAGCATGTCCTCAAGGGCTTACCATTTTTTCTAGCTGTGTGATTTGTTTGATACTCAAGAATGAGGCAACAAATATTGTGTGTTTGTGTTCGATAATACATAACAGATAGTCCAGAGACTGAGGCGTCAGGGAGGACCACAGTGGATTGTCTAACATACACAAAACACTTGCTCTATATTGTGAAAACCTCTCTCTCTTTCTCTTTCTCTTTTCTTCTCGCTCTGCTGTGGAAAAGCTGTAGGAATCTGAGCCCTTTTATTGAATAACATCAAATCTTTGCCTTCTTCTGTGTGTGGTACTCTAAATGAAGGTTGCCCGCTGTTATATACAGTACTGTAGGTGTTATGGAACGCATGGATTTGAACCTTCATAAATCATTGTGATATTGTGATTTTCAAGAATTCTTTCCCTCTCTTTTGGCAGTTTTACATTAACCCCCGCAGAGCTACAGTTGTGCCTGCATGACATGGTAACTCCTTATTAAAATAACTACATGACCTCAGCTAGTTATCAATTAACACATCAACACAAATCTCTTACCCCAATAACAGTGATGGTTAATTATTGCTTGAGGTTATGGGTGGATTGAGGAAAACCAACCATAGGAAAGAAAAATCACCAATGAGATCTCTAGTGTCTTGCTTGTTTTTTTCTATAATACAATGAGAATAAATTGAGAATCTCCCTGTTTCTTTTTTGCTCTCGTCTCCGGAGCTTTACAGAAAGCCTCAGTGTGTGCACAGATTTGACAATTTACCAAAGTACCGAAGCTCAGAGCAAACCTAAGCAATAACATTTTCTCGGGGGCATTCCTCTCTCTTATACTCCGGTGTGAAATCTGTTTTTAATGGCAAGTTATGTCCAATAAAATTTAGGTGACTGCTTTCCACTCATCTGGTGGTAAACCCGCTCTGTGCAGTGACACCCAGAGGCCATGAGGGGAAGTCATTTATTTCCAAACATTACAAAAGTCTGTGCATCTCTCTCTTTCTCTCTCTCTCGCCATTTCTAAGTGTTGAAACATAAAAGAGCTCGGTTCGGTTCATAAGACTGTCTAAATAAGTATCATCATTTTATCTGTTATACATCAGGCACATTTCTGTGGTGGAGACATGCTCTGAAATTTGATTTGGTGTAAATGGAAATCTTCTGTGGTAAATCACATCTCATGACCTTGAATATTGCCTTACGCCTCTTAATGGCAGAAAGGGAGTCTTGCGAATGGTTTAATATTGAAACGGAGCTGTCAGACCATAGCCAGCATTAAGTAAAACTACCTCAAAATGGCTGACAAGGAGGGTCAGGTTGACTTGCCAATCCCGGCGTGAGCTCTGCGTTCCTAATATTATTTTCTGCTTTCATATTTCATGTTTATCATCCGGGCGCACGTTGTGTTTTCTTTCTCCTTTCTGCCCACAGATGGTTATGATAAGCAAATCTGTCTCTTGACTAAAATGAAGTCTAATTCCAGTCAGTTTGTTCATTCCTGCCTTTTAAAGGGAACCATCATCTGAGCAGATAATGTAGAACGTAGTTGGGTCATATCAGCACATCATCTCGAATTACCACATTTCTCTAGAGATAATGTCGTACATTAAGCGTTTATATCGGTAACATGTCACTTGTGTGGTTGGCAATTGCTTTACAGTAAACCCCCCTATTTAGCTTGTTACCAGCAGATGTTGTGTTTTAATGCTGGTCTCCAACATCGATGGCTTTTCAAGGCTGTTTCATCCACCCTGCTGTGTTTAGATGGTTTAGGTGGTCTATCAACTGGACCCTAAACTTGATTAAAACCAGCGAACAGACCTTCCTGACCAGCCTGCTGGTTTAAGCAGTGTTTTATTGGTAGACTTTCTTTCTTCTGTGAAACGCAAAAAAATATATTTTGAGAAAGGTTTTGCGTCAGTTACCAAGGTTCTTTAGTTGTTCAGTTAACAAGGTTCTTCACGATATCTTCCTTTGTGTTCTGCACAGGAAAAAAGGTCATTTGGAATGACTTCATAGACTATAGATTGGGATGGAAGTTCATGCTGGTCGTGTATGATCTTTTAGGTCGAAACTTTCATTTACTACATACTTGCCAATCATCATGGTCATGGGCTTAGGTTATTCCCACCTATCTCCGTTTTGTGAGTTTTGTGGCCAGCCGGCGAGAGAGGGGTGGTTTGTTTTGGAATGGAAGGCTGTGGTGTGGAGGTGGGAAGAGCAGAACCGCCGCAGGACGTGGCTCACCCTGCTTTCTCCCCCATTTGGCACTTTGATGAGGGAGAATTCCTTCCCTGAGATTCAAGAAACTACAGAAGATTGTGTGATGGTGGAGTGCATGCTCAGGAAGATCTGTCTTCATAAAGTCAGACATTAGTGACTGCCGGGTCTGCTCCCTGTCCTCAGATACAGTAACCGAAGCGCAAGCCAGAGACTCGGTTCTGCCAGTATAATGGATGCCTCTGTTATTCTCCTTGTGTGGCTTAGCAGGCAGGAATTTCACACAGCACCTTTGTTTTGCTCATAAATCTCTGCTGTGAAACAATACCGTAAGCTCTTCAAATACCTGTCAGTGCATTCTAATCACCATCCATCTCTCCTCCTCTGTAGTTTCATGTTTCTTCTCATGGTTAACCTTAGAGGTGAGGTCTGTCTGGGAATAAGGGGGCTTGGGTTCTCCCATTTCACCTGGTTTTGGAAGCTGGAGATGTTTACCAATCATTTGTGGAAAACAGAAGAAGATATTTTGAGAAATGTCTCTGAGATTTTGTAAATGAGGGCCAGTGTTTTTTGGTTAACATTTATGTTCTGCCAAAGAAAGTCATACATTTTGTTTGGCTGGAGAACTTGATCAACTTCAGAACTAATTTGAGAGGTTACATAGGATACATGGGAGGCAAACATATCACCTCACAAACTTTCAGAAAACCAAACAACACACACTTTCAGACTTGTTTTTCAAATTACTGATACGAACATCGAACATACGAACAAGTCTGTTTACAGAATCTGCAGGCGGAGAAATGATAAAAATAGTATAAGTGCATATAGTGGTGTGCACATGTGTGGGGGCTATTTGATGGATGATCTTCATCACTGCTGGTCTGGTGGTTTGGGTTTGGAGATCTATCCTGGGTCTGTGTTTATTTAGTTCCAAAGCAAATAAACCCAGAGCAGCAGATCTGTACCAGCACACAGGACACATATCTCAGCCCTCTCAACCCCTGTTCTACCCAGCTGGGTATAAACCTTGCCTTTTTATCTCAGCGTTTTCAATTTCTCAATCCAAAACACTCCGCCCATGCATAAGCACTTCAGCCCGTTGCTGTGTCTTGGCCATGTGGGTTTCCAATAGTATATGAAGAAAAAGGATAGAATGAGATGAATCTGATTGGTGAGGGATATATTTGTGAAAATAGTTACCCACCAGTTGGCTGTTACTTTGAATGAGAACTGCAATATTATTCATAGTTTCTATTGAATTTTGAGACTTAGAGATGCACCGATATATCGGCCAATAATCGGTATTGATCGGTAAAAGCAGCCGATGATCAGGGCCGATATATCCTGTCAAATAAAAGAGCACAGGAAATTTCAACTAATAAGTGCTCTAGAAAATGTTGAAAAACATCACCAGTTTGATGTTTAATATTAATAATCATTATCTGAATGATTAACATCCAGAAAGTTAATATATATATATATATATATATATATATATATATATATATATATATATATATATATATATACATTTAATCTTCAGAATCTGTATCGACAGATATCACTCTGAATAATCGACTATTGGTATCGGTGGAGAAATTTAGTATTGGTACATCTCTAGTGAGAATGATACTTCAACTAGCATCATCTGCTGTAAGGGTTGTGCACGATTCATTTTAGAAATTCGAAGAGTCTTTTAAATAAAAGCTTTATCTTCCAACTCATTTGACAGGAATTAAAATATTTACTTTTACCAAGATACAATGTAAGAAATAATTTGAATCGAGTAATTGTTTTTCAATTGACCAATTATTGGCAGGTATGGTAAAAAGTTAACTTTGGACCATGCTTCCAGCTAGAAAATATTTTGGCAAGAATTCTTAAAACTGACAGTGTGTTATGCATATCTTCAGTTGAGGAGGATATTGTTTTAAGTCTGAGGATAATCTAAGGGTTAAGTAAGAAATGTCTTTTAGAGAAGAAGGAATGTCTGTGGGAGATGAATTGGTTTTTGCCACGGTAGGGTTGCTTCCTGTCTTCTGAATGATTTTTCTCAGCTTTATCCATCACGATTACATTAATTCCTTTCCTCTTGTTTCCCCTCAGCCCACCCCTCTCTCCCATTCTCTCTGTCTTTCTATTTGGCACTGTTTTTTGTGCTGCACATTGCAACAAGTGCTCACAGAAGTCTTTGTGCCACTGTGCCTATACTGTATATATAGATTACACATCGCGCGAGGGATGAATATAACGGGAAGGTTCTGTTAAGTTAGTCAAAAAGCGCTAATGGATTAGTTTAGATTGTTTTTATCTCTGAGAAACAGGCCATTGTCTCTGGAGAGCTGCATGCTGAATGCAGTGAGTGAGTTCCTGGCAGAATCAGAAGCATTAAGCTTGGTAAGTGTGATTTGTATATGAAAAGATTCTGTAAGTTTTTATGCTGATGCAAGGGAGCAAGACTGCTTTTTTACAACATACTGTTGTTTTTGTTATATTTGTTTAGTAATTATATGCATTTTATGCAAATAGCCAGATTAGTTCAGTAAGTGAGCTCAGAATGTGATTATTCAAGCAAAAGCTGATTGAAAATCCAGTACATGATTGCCAAACACGCTTGTTTATTTGCACCTGTTGGTACTTTGCCTTGATAGAGTTGTGGTGGTTAGAGAACATGAGGACTTGAGACTCAATACACACCGGCTTACTGAATGTGAATCTGTTCGAAATGGGCAAACTATCATCATGGACACAAAGGCCCTTTGAGTGCTGGGGTAGTCCTTTTGCCAATAGAGGATTATGTCCATTTCAGTGACATCACTAAAAGAAGCACCCCCCCTTATTCATTGAGGCGAGCTCTTCTGAATGGCACCCTTATCAGCACTTTTTAGGGTTTGGGGTTCCCTGAGGAACCAACACTTTCTGCACTCTGCTTCATTTGTATTTATTTGGTCAATGAGGAAATTGTTTACTGTTGTTTATAGCAACTTTTTCTTTAGCCTAATTGGCTGTCAGACACTTGTAGTGGCTTTTAGCTTATATAGATGCCAGTTGGCTGAGTATATTGCTAATAAAATCGCCCTCCTCCCTTGAATAAGTCTGACAGAATAATTGTTGCATTGCATTGGGAATTGGTTGTCAAAGCTCTGGGTGGGATGGGGTGGTGTTTTATGACTGATGGGATTGATGACTTCAGCTGAGTTCAGATTTTGAGATGGGTTTTCTTGGTACATAAGACACTTTATGAGCCATTTGATAATTTTGCTTCAATCACACCAAATAGATATTATTTATATATAACCAACAGCTGCAGTTCAGATAACACGCCGAAATAAACCAAAGGAACCTGGTGTATGCTGTATTTATATATTGCTTATTAAGGAAACTGCACCCTCATTTATTTTCCCCCTTTATTCTTAGTCTGAGTATTTGTAGCCACCACACTTGAACTTGACATTCAGATCTTGCTTGTGTCATGCATTCAGAGAGAGCTCTGGGTTACACCCTTTCCTGGTCTTCTGACCCGGCTGTCAACAGCATGACCTTCAGCCCAACACCCAAGTGTTTCACCTCATCAACAACCTCAAGCAGCTCAAGCAATCATAACACAATGAAGGTCATATAGTCCAATCTATAAAGATCCCAATCCAAATTCAAATGAGTACCTAGTTCAATCCCAAATGCAGCTTATTCTAGCCAAGAACCTCCCACTGTACATAGACAGGAAGACGCAAATGACATAAAGTGACCCACCACAATCTATTTTAATTTAATTATACGTAGTATCAAAGGAAGAATTTGTTGTTTAAGGATGCTTGGCACAATGCAGTGCAGAGTTAAGTTGTTTTTACAGTTGGCAAGTAATACTAACATTGCCTCCTTAAGTGGATAGTCCACTTCCAGTCTTCATTTATTCACCCTCAAGTTAGTCCGAACCTGTGTCAATGTCTTTCAAAAAAAGATATTTGGAAGCAGTTTTCATTTACTGTTGACTACAATTGTAGGAAAAAAAATACTATGGCAGTCAATAGTGACCCAAACAATTTGGTTTCCCACATCACCCCAACGTGTGGACTGCCCTTAACTTCCGGTACACATTCACAAACAGAATGCCTGTAGATTTGTTCTGATAACAAGCAAAAGAAACCAATTAGGGTAAACTTATATTTTTAATTTAGACTGCGATACGAAGCTCAATCGCTAGATGCCAATGTGACATATGGTTTGCTTAAATGCGTCAAAACTACAGGACATAAATAAATATAAATAGTTATATTGTTAGACATTACCCAGTCGATAAACAAACACAGACTGGAAGTTAAATGCAGTCAAGGCACGCTGATGAAACAATCTATACATGGTTTGAACAGCTTGAGGCAAAAATGACAGAATTTTCTTTTTTAGGAAAACTACATGTTTAAACCGTTGACAGAAGAATGAAAAATTGTTGTTAATTTACACACCCTCAGGTCGTCCAAGATATAGGTGACATTGTCTCTTTGGTCGAACAGTAAAGATGATTTTAACTAAATTTGTGGTACCCAGTCCTAGACAATATGCAGTTTCTTAAGTAAAACATACAAATACAGACACCAAAACTGACTGCCCATCTTCAAAAAAGAGACTAACTTAAAACGAATTTACATTTTGGTTTATTTTTGGAATGGTACTAAAACACAGCTTGACGCTTTCTTGATTTGCTGTGTGGTTGTACATCCAGCCTGGGCACTGGAAAGGTAGTTAGTCAGTGTTGCCTGTGTGTTCCAGCATTGGCTGAAGGACTCTTGTATTGATGGTTCCCCTGATGGTATCAGAACCCGACCGCAGCCAATCCCAGAGCTTTGTCCCAAGACAGATGCTTTTTTAGTTGATGAGCAACATGGTTCATGCTTATTTATTAACAATTAGCAGCACAGGAACGCTCTGGTCTGTGGGTCTCATGTTTGGCACACCGGCCTTAAGAGTTGGCCGGCAGTTTTGGGGATGTGAAAAGGCGTTTTAATGAGTCTGGAAAAGTTATGTTTTGATTTATTGTGTTGTGCAATGTTGATCTTCGTTAATTAGCTGCTTTTCAGTTTGTTTAATATGTTTGGAGACGCTTTTAAGTGAGTTTTCGAGTGTTTGTTCTGTGGATCAGTAAAGATGAATAACTCTTTGAAAAATCAGCTGGGAAGAAGTTACTTGGACTGACGCCCCTGCTTCTTCACTTCAATCCGTCAGCGCTCACAAATCTCCAATCTTCCCCATTACGCTCTTCCGTCCCTGGAAACCTGGAAACCTGTTTGCTTTCTGACAGGTGGAAGGTCCTACGGACCGAAAGAGAGCAGGGAACTCTGGGATTTCTGTTTTTGTGGCTACTGCACATGCTCAGCTGCGCACGGCCGTCCGTCTAAAACTGCGGTCCAACATATGTCTTTGTTTATTCCGCTGCGGATTCCCAATGGAAACACGGACCCTCCCGTGGACTGATTCCCAGATGTACCCTGTTTATGACTCTGTTTGATCCCAAAGTCCCATCTTTAAGGCTCTGCATTCTTGCTCAGAGCTTCAGCCAGATTAAAGAGGAACTGTCCTGTATTGTTCTGTATAAAACATTGATTTTGGTCATGTGATTTATGGTGGGGCTGTTTTTCATGAGGAGGAGGGGTCTTTTTGCTTTAAATACTAAATTAAAAACAATGTATAAGATGTTTTGGATCAGTAGTTGGCTTGTAAAACCGTATAGATGGACGGACGGAAGAACAAACAAACAAACCAAATTGGTGTTTTCCTGTCTACTATAATGCAGATCTATATCAGAGGGTCAGAGATGCTGGATGAATCTGTGAAGCTGGCAGGTGGAGTACATTATCTGCCGTCTCTGTAGGAGGCAACATGTGTATCGTGACACACTGTGGGTCTCCTTAAATGTTGAAGTTGGGTTACATAAACAGTGTTGCCTCAAAGCTGTTGCTTTGACTGTTGAAAAAATCATAATGGAACATGTAAAGGATATTGGAGTCAGATGTTTATTTTTGGGTTCAGGTGTGATTTAGGGTTAATTTTGCGATAATTATCATCTAACTGCATTTCCCACTTATCACATAACTCACCAAATAAATGGTCATGAAATAATTTATTATGTGAGAAGAATGAGGCCACAGAGTTAGCCCTTGTGTCCACCGAGGTTCTTTTAGGTGGCTGAAAAAGCAAGACGCATACATAAGGTAACATAAGTGTAACCCGCGCAGTTGATTAATCACAGTAGATGTATCATAAGCGGTTTCATTTAGTTTAGATCAACAATGCTTGCAGTAGCACTTTGCGTAGATAAATCTGTTTGGGAATCTTATCAGAACTGGTTTCCTCCTCGAATACATTATGTTCCATTATCACATCTCTTAAAAAGAGAAATCTGCATCGTGAGTTCCAGATAAGTCACACAGAAATGGTTGCGATCAGACAGTTACGTATTGGAAAACTGAAGCAAACTTTTGGATGGATCTCCACTATCACCAGGTGTCTTAAATACAGTCAGCTTGTGTGTACATTTGTACGTACGTGTGTAAAGTGTGTGCGTACGAATTCCCCATCTGTTTTCCGAAACAAAACGTGTCTGTGTCTCTCTTTTGGCCAATTTCCTGGTGTTGTGCTGGCTTCTTCCCCCAAGCTCTTGCTGGCCGTGTGGATCAGAGAAACCACTGCGCTGCAATTCGCATTAACTAACAGAAATCTGTCTATCAGACAGAGAGAGAAAGAAAACAGGTTGATGTTCCTCATCAACAGCGATCCAGTCTGATTAATCTCCATTCTGCAGCCGCGAGCACCTGCTTTTTGGGGACAGCGCCGCTTTACGAGGCTCCAGCTATGAAAATAAGTGCATGCAGGAGAGGGCCGTGCACCGCAGGGCTTTGAAATGCAATTAAGTACTTTCAGCATCTGTTACTGAAGCAAGAGCTCGACAGCTTTTGAGGACGATTGAGGACCTGCCAACGGTTTTTACCGACTGGCCGAGAGCCAGACGTTTGATGCAGCACCCTGTGGATCTGTTGTTCTTGAATGACACTTTTATACATACACCATCTCAAAGTGAAGTCTACTGCATGCATGTGCCGCCATGTTACTCGACATGTTTATGGAGAAGGAAAAGTAATTGCGTCTGAAAATGGGTACACGCGTGCTTCCGTTAGTCAATGCACATTTTTTGGCGCAGAGAATGAGGCGCCAGATTGAAGTTCCAGAAAAGATATCTTGTTTTCACCGATGGCGGGATTCTTAATCACCTACGGCTGTGTTTGACCTTGAAGCACTTAAGGATACTACAGTCACCCAACAACACCCCCCCCCCTCCTTTAAATCCCCTTTCAAACTCTTCAGTAGAAACCACAGACGCATATCTTTCACAACATAAGTAATCTATTAACACACAAATAATGGGTGTCTCGGGTTTCTGAGGGACAGTGGTGACTTGTAGAGGGATCTCACCAGTCTGACAGAAATCTTGCTAAAGTAAGCGTAAGAGTAAGACATCAGAATAGGGGAAAGCTGATCTGCTTTGACTTATTCAGCAGGGGTTTCAGGTAACACGGTCTACGCTGGAGTGCAGAGGAGTGGAAGAGAACCTTTTGTACACGGGTCCACTTGAGTCAGCATGAAGCAGCAGAGAGAATTTGTGTTGTAATGCATTTTACAGCTTAGCTGAGTCAGTGCTGGTGTATGTTGGCCATAAAACAGTATTCGTCAATTTGCTCGAAAGCAGCAATGAGATTTTGGTCCAAATTCACATGTGACCTTTGGTTATTTGATAGCGCTTTAAAATGTTCATCGTTTTGATGCTATTATATATATGGCTCTATATATGTGTTATAGTGAAACCAATGTATTATGCTTATATGGACCTCCAAATATATTCTGGTAACTCCGCCCACCTCCAAAAGTCAGATTCAAGGGTAATTTACCAATAATCTGGAGTTATGGGACTGGGATGCATGGGATCTCCATATTTTTCCCACTCACAATTTCTACCTGATAAAAAAAATATTCTAGACAGGGTTGCCCAAACCGGGGGTCACAAACCCCTGGTGGTCTGTGAGGGAATGTTTGTGAGTTCTGTAAGTCTAGTGTATACAAGCTGTTTCCATTTCTTTGAGAAAAATTGCAAAGAAATGTTACAAATTTATATATGTTATAAAACAACTATCAATATATATATAAAATATTACTGATAGATACTTACAGATAAAAGAATAAATGTTTTTAAAGTAAAACATGTGCATGTGTTTTTAAATTAAACTTATTTACATGAAACTAATTTAATAATAATTAAATATAATTATAACAATTATGAATAAAGTCAATAATAATAATTAAAAATATAATAATTGTAATTAAACCCCTAGCTGAACCCCTAGCAATATCTTGATTTGTAGTTGTTTTAGCCTATTTTAATGCTTCTTTTGTGTTATTTGTAATTATCGTATGTCATCTTGAGGCCCCTTTGAAAGTTAGTTGAGGTCCTCTGGTGGGCCCCGGCCCCCTGTTACAAAAACACTGATATGTACCATACCACAGAACACAAGCTTTTTAGTTTTGAGGAATTATTACCCTAAGTAGTTCCATGACTTTTTTTCTTACGAATCCTAATTTTACACAGTGTGTCATTCTGCGAGTCCTAAACGCTTCTAATGTGGTTTGAAATCTTTTTATCCACCCGTTTTAAATGTTTTATGAGCTGTTTTCATATTCACGCTTTATTTAAATTCAGGCGTGGTGGTATTTTGATCTTAAAACAATCACAGGCTCTCTCTGTTCTCGGCCATAATGTGCCCACAAATAATTCTTGATTTTTACTGGGGGGGTTTTGGTGTTGCAGTGCAGACAAAAAAATCTCCACTGTTACTTATATCTTCTTTTTCGCTGGGAAGAAGGGACCTGCTGAATAAGGAGATGGCACAGCTACCGTATAGTCGGCCTGCTGTGTGGCCTAGCTAAAACTAATCAAACACTAAGTACTGAACATCCATCTGGCTTTCATCGAAGCACACTTTTCATCCGGGCAAACTTGAAAAGTTGAAAGAACAAATTCATTACAAAGCAGCAGAGCTTTCATACATGTAATGTTATAAAGCTAGCAAGCAAATGTCGACAAAAATACAGATGTAAATCAACATACTGTATGCATATAACCTACTATTCCCTTTCATATATGCTTTCGGAACGCGTTCCCACGCATAGGCGTTTAATTCCCTCGCTTGCCACACCCAGTAAATCCTATACAGTTTTGGTTTCCATTACCTGCATTTTTGCTTAATGTTTTCCACCTGCTTGTGTTTAGCTGCATTATCTGACCTATCACCCACTCCGTGTTTGCATCCACAGAGAGAATGAAAGCAGAGAAGCCTGTCTGGCCATAAAGCGCTGTGTTACGAGGACTCACTCATGTTGGGAGGGTTTTTGCTGTAATAACTAGAGCTGGGGGAAAAATTGATAATCGATTCTATATCGTTTCTCAATAGCTGTGAATATATTTTCTTTTTCCATATTTCCGCAAGCACTGAACATTCATTGACGTGAATGTTATTGCTATTACTATCCACTAGATGTCACTTTTCATTTTACAAAGGACAGGGGGCAAATCTTTCATTCATTTCTTAATTAACATGCTGGATGCGGGTGTGTCGTCGAATTTAACATCTTCTTCACATAAAAAGATTTGTTTATAGCCTCTATTTATTGTTATACTTTATCTTAAATGTACAATAACCTGTTCTGTTTTAATATACCCAAGTGTACCCAAAAACAAAGTTTCATATACAGGTTTGTGGCATGTTCATTTTTTTCATCGGATGTTTACTGATCTTTTTTAGAAATATCTATAGGATTTGTATTAAATCATTGCCTCGAATCGAGAATCGGATCGAGAGCTTGTGAATCGGAATCCTATGGAATCGGAAACAGACCATTTGATTTCACATGCTGTTTTTCTCATTCATTTCCCAGCAGCCCTTACGGCAACAGAGAAAGGAATCAAAATTGCACTGCTCATACTTTTATAGCTGGTTTAATTATTATCATCGTCAGGCAAAGGCATTAGCGCCTCAGACGAGACTTGACCCTGTCTTCAGAGAACGCTGAACAGGGTGTAAAATCCTAAGTCATAAAAACTGAATCGTGTTTTCACTCTTGTATTCCCTCCTTCTAGTCTTTATAAGGGCCAATGATGGGGCTGCAGGTGTCATGAGACATGCCATGACCGGCAGTGATGACGGATTGTTCTGATAATACTTCAGCTGATGCCTCCAAATGTCTTTTCACACCAGGAACAAAAGGATAAAGCTAAACTAATCCGGTTTGCTTCTAAAACAATGTACAATTCATGAAGAAAGCCAAACTGAAAAGTAAAGACTGTACAGTTTTCCGCCTTGCTTATAAAGAGAGAAAGCAGCAGGTTGTGTCAGACAGTAGAGAGGATTAGTTCCCAAGAGACCCTGCTGAGTGTCTGTTAGGACCGCGGTTATCAGCCAGAAAAGTCAAAAACAAGCAACACAGTGCCGTGTGCATTTGAAGGAATGGTTCAGGTTGATTTAACATATTAATAATATTTGATTCTTATATTCAATAATATTATATATTATAAAATATAATAATAGTATAAACTATATTTCGTTCTTATTATATTGTTTTAATATTTAAACGGCATGTTAAAAATAATATCTACAATAGCATCTTATATCATATATACTGTATATATTCAAATAAGCAGCTGCTTCACCGTTTCAAAGTACCATCTCTTATAAATATTGTTAATGTCGGCACCGCTGTTCTTAAACTTTCTTTCCATTACCAATCCAAAACGGGATACTTTTTCTCAAGACCCCCAAATATTTTGACATTCAATTTTGGGGAATAGAATACACATTGTGAGACAGAAATAGCGATATCAAAGATATTACATTTTCTGTCGTGGCTAACCATTCAGTGATCTACAGTGTTTTGTGTTATTCATGATTCATCTATAAGGTTGGGGTATGTGCGTCAGGTCGGCCTGTTTATTATTCATTAAAACTGAATGTTTGATAGAAGCTTGAAAACGCATGTCATTATTAAGTGTTTGTCTTGGTTTGCTCTAAGATTATCCTTAAAAAAGACATTCATTTATGAAACAAGATGGCAAGTAAGTCCCGATGCACTGTTAAAAAAATCCTCTTGTTAGCATAACATATTTAAATTTGACTTTAAATGTTCGTTTTACAAACTGGGGGTTTGTTTACAGTAATAATCTTTTTAGTAGAAATCGGTATAATACCACAGATTAGTTTGGAAATTGACCCAAAATATTGCATTACAAATAAAAGTGCTGTTGTATTGAATACCAGCACGGCTGTGGCATATGGCCATAGAGCTTCATATTCAGTCAAATATATTTCACTAAGTATGCCTCATGTCTCCATTTCTGTGTGCGTGTCTCTCTCTCTCTCTCAATTTTTGACTGGCCTCTTTGTCTCTCTCTACGTCCATTATTATTTTTCATCCTAAACAGGATGAGACAGTAAGGACAGTATTGTGGGCGCATATCCATGCCAGCTGGTATGGAACTAATCACGGCTGAAATATTTCTCATTAAAAAGAGGGCCTCGTACACCCTGTGTGTATGAGAGCGTATCTATGTGTGTGTTGTGACGGGCAGGAATAACTCTGTGACAGGTTTATTGGAGGGAATGTGCACGTAGGGCTGTATTTAAAAGGTCAGGGGCCACATACAGTATAGAGAGATCACGCAAGATCTGTAGCCAAATTACCGCGAACATCCCATGCACGTACATTCCCTCCGTCGTGCATTTACTGTAATTATATTTCAGTCTTGGAAAAGACAGATTCATTGCGTGATATGACAAGATCTGTGATTGTGGTTTTTTACGAGCGAGGAGAAATCGTGTTGTCACTATGTGATCTTTGTAATCGTCAGCTCATAAAATAGGTTCAGAAGACTCATCCAGGAACCGCAAAGGGAACTAGAGATTAGCTGAATCACTGCGTGTCTGATTGCTGATGGCTGAAGCTTTCCGATCCGTTGTTAAAGGTTCAATATATGACATTTGGCCGCGTCTAGTGGTGAGGTTGCGAATCGCAACCAACGTCTCACTCCGCAATCTCCTTTTCAAAGCACTACATAGGACAAAGATGTGGTTGGGTTTTCGCTTCTTTGACGAAGAAGATCACATGTTTTTGAAACAGGCTCTGTGGAGCAGTCCCTTTACGGCTACTGTAGAAACAACATGTAAGAGGAGAAATAGCTCATACAAGCTGTATAAAAACACTTTATACACATCTGAAGGCATAGTTATGTATATCATATTGCGTTCGTGTCTGTAGATCATCCAAAAAATGACACACACACCACTTTTAACATGATTTCAATTGATTTTACCTTCTTGTATCATATATTGCATAATCACAGTATTTAGCATGTTATCTTGTACACTGTATCACCTTTTTAGAAAAAGCCTGATCACTTTGTTGGTGAATTATACTTTGAAATAATATCGAAATGAATCAATACCAGAAATAACAGTCTTGCCTGACAAGATACAGAGCAGATTAACTGCAGGATAATTCTATTGATGATTCGAGAGAGATGCTGACTGCAAGGACTACAGAAACCTTGTAGAGAGAATGATAAAATGATTCTGTAAAAGTGAAGAAAGTGAGGGCAGCACATGGCAATCCTTGAGTCTGATTGTAGCTCCTTCCAGCAGAAGCTGAAGAATGCAGGAAGGAGGGATGAAGGGAAGGTAGAGACCTTTTAAAGGTTCCTGACAGCAGGAGATAGAGGGTCTTTGGAGTCCAAGGTTACTAGAACACAATGTGCTTTTATTGCTATTTGTGTTGATTCCAAAGGTGATTTTGTAAGCCATGGTTTATATGTTGGAGAGAGAGAGTAAATTATCACCAGATGCTGTTTGGGTCCAAAGGTAATTTGTCAGCAGCGTCCTCCGGTCGTTTTCTACCATGTGTGTTTACTCTCGGAAAGGTGTGGAGTTAAATGTAAAATACAACTAAAAACGTATTTAATGACCTTGCACTCTGTATATGTCGCCATTAAAATGGAATACACATCATAAAAAACTGTTTTTGCTCCTTAAAAATAAAGAGAAGAACATGTTAGGTATACTGTAGTTCACCAAGACTATTTATTCAAATATACTTAACACACATACAGTAGTCTCAAAGAAAATCTTCAAAATTAAAATTCTGTCACCATCTACTTACCCTATTGACTATTTAAACATATGAGATTTTCTTTCTTCTAAAAAACACAAAAGGAGATATTTTGAAAAATGTTGGAAATCAAACACTGTTGGTCCCCATTAGGCATGGGCCGGTATGGGATTTTGCCGGTATAATAACCTTAATAAAAATGCCACGTTTTCACGGTATTACGGTTTTTCTATTACAACACTAAAATGTGTCATTTCCAAATGTCTGCGTATACAAAAAATATTTTTCAATTGCACACAATACATTTCATTTTGAACAAACATATAGAGCATGTGTGTCAGGTAAAAATAAAGCCGTAAAAATTACAACATTCTTTCAATTTGTCTTATATTTAAGACATAAACATCAAACATGACTTAATGATTTATTTTTCTGTAAACACAGCTCATACCTTAGAAACGGTATCACAGTAATTTTTTGTGGTTTTGAAACCATCGTTTTTTAAACATCCATATACCTTGAAACCGGTATTCGGCCATGCCTAGTCCCAATTGACTTCTATTGTATGGACACAAAACCAATGCAAGTCAATGGCTACCAGTCGATTTTTCTAAATATCTTCTTTAATGTTCTGCAGAAGAAAGAAAGTCATAGAGGTTTAAAATAACAAGAGGGAGTGTAAATAATGTAATCGTTTTCATTTTGAAGGTGAACTATTTCTAATCATTCAGCAGCTTGGTTTGGACGCTAGTATAGAAATATTATCATGTTAAGTTTTTATGAATGTTTTTTTATTTTGTGATTTTTTTTTAAACAGTTATTGAAATTTTTTTATTTCATTGGAATATTCCTGACAGAATAATTTTTTAGTTCTCTAATACACAAATCCAAGGTGTCCAGGTGTGCCAAAGGTCTTTTCTCTCTGGATCTGTCTTTGATTTACATTTGACTAATGCCAGATTAAATTCCTGACACACTGGATGAAAAATAAAATGACTGGCTTTCGTTCTTCTCTTTGCTTAACATGATTTGTCGAAGCCCACAACAGAAACATATGCCTGAGGTCAATCATAGCGGCGTGGTCCTGTCAAAGCCAACACAAAGCTTCAAACCAAAACAGCTCTGGAAGTGCGTGCCGGCCAATCATATAGCCAAAGCGGAAACAAAATCCTCGCTATAGTGCCACATAGACACCAGACTTCAGAGGGAATACCTGAGATTATTCATAGGAAGGGTGAATGTGATATGGAGCTGCTGTGTGGAGTGTTTTATGGTGTATTAGTGTAATGAGAGCCGGCTATGTAAAGGTAGATTTGTCTCTGCCTTTGGCCGCGTGTTTCTCTCTTTGTTTTTGTTATTCTCCAATTCTCATACCCGGCCAGCACATCATTCATTTAATAACGGATTGAAGTTTTAAATGAACACAGATATGATTGTAATGGATTGCTTTTCAAGACATTTTCAAGAAATTAGCACAAATGTACGAATTTTTAAAATGTATTCATTGTTTTAGTATATGACATGGCATGCAACACATTGCAATAGAAATACAGCCGATCAGACATGCGCGAACACTGACTCAGCAATAGGCGAGATTAAATGAGACTCTCTCAGGCTGCCAATATTGAGGTCGGAATGTTTATGAGAGTTCCCTTTGGGGACAAGTTCAGAGTGAGAGAGAGAGAGAGAGAGCACAGCATATTGGGAGGTTTGGTCTGTGGTAGCAATTTACAGTTGCTCCACAGACATTGATTACGAGCTAATCCTCAAGGACACGCAGAGAGAGAGAGAGAGAGAGAGAGAGAATTGTCAGGAATTCTGCATGTTCATTATTTGATATAGATGCTGAGTCAGAGACTGCGCCTGGTTTATCTTTAGCTACAGCACTGTTGCACACAGACATGCAGTACTACACTCTACTCAACCATGCCACATACTGGCAGACTGAGGAACTGCAGTTTCATTAGCAGGAACCATGAGGCAAATCTGATAAAATGATAATCGCGATTATTTTGCTTAATCACAATTAATGATCACGACTATTCTAGTCGAATTGACCACTTTTGTTTTTGAGTCACTTCTGCATATTTTGAACACTTTACAGCCATTTAATACATGTATTAACTTGCTGCTGCAAACCTATGCAATACCATTTCAAAGCATGCTATCACCTGTACACTCTTCCATTTAAATGCTTTCTCATATTGATCATATTTTGCGGCTGCTAACACATTGACATCGCTACAGTTATGCTTAAAGAAGTCATATGACACTGCTAAAACGAATATTATTGTTTGTTTTTAGATGTAATGCGATGTGTTTATATGATTTAAGCTGAATTTTCCACATACCGTGCATGTTTGTATCCCCTTTTTCCCCCCGCCTCTCTGAAACGAGCTGATTTTTTGCGTAGTGATTGGTCAAATACTGCAAGCGCGTGACGGAAATGTAACGCCTCTTACCATATTTGTAACATCAGGTTCCAAAGCAATTGTACAGACAGGTACGCCCACCTTACTTGCGTATACATTCAGGCGGTCTTAGTCAAATCATAACACGAACTGACGTAGATTTGGTTACACGAGGTGTTTCAGGCAGATCTGGGTGAGCATTCGCTTTTAGACAGAATGCATCTTTTGTTCCGACACTTTAATTTTTGCTATTTTACGTGTCAAATACATGCATGGGCAACTTATAACACACCAAAGACACAGAAAAACACGTGTTTGCGCCAAATGACCACTTTTATTACAATAAATCTTTATTACAATTAAAATGCGATTAATCGTGCAGACCTACTGTAGTTGTGTGCATAGCTAGAACCTGTTTATGGGACTTTGTCTTCAGAATTCATATCTGTCATTTACTTGCTGTCAACACTTTTAAGATTCTGTGGTCATGTTACCTTTTCTTAACATTATCTGAGGTTATTTTACTCTGACCCCACAAATCTAAAATGGCCTGTTTGAGATAGTCACAGTCAGTTCGAATGGCAATAGATAAGTATTAGCTCTTCGTGAATCACAATACGTCTCATAGCAAACCGACCACAGATGTCAAACTATATTTGGCTTAAATCCATTTCCTCTGTTTTCTCCTGCAGAAAAGCTGTACGACTCGACCGGACGTGATCTACGAAGAGCCCTGTTCTCTCTCAAGCAGATCTTTCAAGTAAGCTGGCCGACATCGACACACAACATCTGCTACTGTGTTCCTCATCACCAGCGCATGTGTGTGATCGTGTTTACATGCATGTTTTAGTTGTATGAGTGGGCTGGAATTTCTCTCACTGTGCGCAAATTACCAGATACTGAAGCTGGCGACTCCATCGTTGATTGATTTTAAAGCTGTGCTGGAAGCTACTGTTTTTCCTCCTGAGAAACCAATTCTGTCCACTGAGCAATGTGCATGTGTGTGCGTGGGTGTGTGCATGCGTGTGTGTGTGTGAGTGAGTGAGCGTTTGTGTGTGTGCGTGCGTGCGTGTCAAGAGATAACTTTCACACCTGTCAACAACTGTGTAATTTCAACCAGCCAGAGGATATGGATGCACAAACATTCACATACACAAACATACTGTACAAGCACAACTATATAAAATCTCACAAACTTTTGTAACTTTCCACTGACTTCTAGATTGTTATTGAGCTAATGGACATTTCTATTCCTAAACTGTAACCTTCACAAAAACTTTTTTTATTACACATTAAACAATCACGTACATTTGATATGTTTATTAAGCCATTTCCTCAGTTTAGACTAACCTGATCTTTGCAAACCCTGAAAGTCAGGCCTTGGACACAATTCCTATTCTTAAATTCCAGTTATTGAAGTCCATCTTTTATTCCTACTAATCTCCCTTCATTTTCATGCGAGATAGAGAACATTATGTATGAGCTGTCGTGTGATTGATTGGTGATCTCAGGAAGAATTGCGGCCGGAATTGCATTCTGTATGACGTCATGCGTTTTTAACCGTATATTTTGCATGTTCAGTAAAGTGCATTTACTGTATCCAGACATGGCATACTGTGTCATTATAGACTGCGTGTGCCAATATAAATTCCACAAACCCAACACCCTAATCATTTTCACATCAGCCAAAAGGGTGTGTCAACGGGAATCTCAAAGCCGGCGAAATATTGGACAACAGTGACTGCTCAAGCCTGGCTGAGTTCAACACATGATGGGGGACGGATACATGCTTCAATGCAGAAAGTGGGCTTGCGTGTGTGCATATGTGTGATAAATCAAGCGGAGACGCATGCTGTTTCTCACACTTTCTATACAGGGTGTTTAATGAGCTTTTTACTGCAGGGAAGCAGTCGATCAGCACTTAGCAACCCAGATTTACAGACAACCCAACACAAGGGTTTCCAGGGGTGAGAAGTGAAATGGACATGACAGTTTGAGTTAATGTTTAGTGAGGAAGATCTGAAGCATCACTAATCTAGAATTATACTGCAGGGACACATGCAGCACTGCTGTTATAAAAAAAAACTCAGACCCTTTTCAGTTAGCTTATCAAACATGTTTTCTGGCTGTTAAGTTTAGATAAGAAGTTTAGATGTTACATTTTTTTATTTATATTATACAGCGAGGTCACATACAATTAAATAATGTATATTGGTGTTATCACAATATACCAGAATTGACGATATGTGACATATGAAAAAACATGATTATGGGTACCGTGTTCAGTTTACACTGCCTTGCCCGCAGCCCACGGCTGGACTTCTGGTACCTGAATACGGAACACAGGGAACCGCGTCCCACCCAGTTGCCACATTCCCGGAAAGGCGTGGGGAGCACAGAAACCCGGTTGCACCCTTTGTGGTGTCTAGGGGCCTGGTCACAGCTCCCCAGCATGTCACGACGGGTCTCGGATACGCGGTCCGCCAGGCACCCCGGCCAAGTTTCGCAGTATTCTCTTACCTCAGTCAGAGGCAAGAACGCTCCAGTGCTTCCGGGCCGAGGTTACCACCCTTCTGGAGAAGGGGGCGAACGAGCCCGTCCCTCTGGCCGAGATGTCTCAGGAGTTACAGCCCCTACTTCATCGTCCCCAATTAAGGTTGGGGGAAGCACCCCATCTTATCTGCGGTGATCACAGAAGCGCATTCAGGAGTCCGTCCAGGGATGGTTCGTGGTTATCGACTCGAAGGACCAGTACAAGGTCCTGCCCTCCGGTCTGGCCCTGTCTCCCCGTACCTTTATGAAGGTCGCGGAGGCTGCTCTTGCTCCCCCCTGGGATTAGGGTGTGTGTATCCTCACCTATCTTGACCACTGGCTAATCAACCCACTCGTGAGATCTGTTGTGTACGCACAGGGACCTTGTGCGCGAGCAACCTAACCGATTGTGCTTATGGGTCAACTGGGACAAGAGCATGCTCTCCCCTGCACAGAGCACCACTTATCCTGGTATGGAACTAGACTGTTACCATAACAGCGAGGTGCTGTGCTTTCTGCCCTTTATCAGGCAGCAGTCAGTGGTCCTCCTGAAACATTCAGAGGCTCCTGGGGCATATGTCGTCCTTGTCGGCAGTCATGCCACAGGCACTGGGCCTGCACGCTGCAGCGAACAAGACTCTGTTTCCTCAGTCCAAAAAGGTGAATGAATGGGCCGTCAAATTCGCCAAGTTCATTGGCCTTCTCAAAAGTCTAATCAGAGATTATAGGTTCTCAAGTCAAACCCCATTCTGTCAGTCTCAACACAGCGTCTTGTTCCCTCAATCAGGGAACCGAGGTTACATCCATAACCAAAACGATATACTTCTAAAACCTTGTATCTCCATGTTTGAGTTTAATTTTTTGCCTTAAATCCTCATTATTAGCCACCCCTTTTATGTTTGTCACTGGGTTTTGCAAATATCTAACCAATTAAAAGTATTAAGTGCTTGTAACCTTTGACAAAACAGCGAATTTGGTTTCACAAGGACAGACTCAAATCTTTGTGTCAGAAACTACTGTATGATTCCTCGAAATACTACCTCTGTAGACAGCTCACTAGTTTGGAAAGAGAACCGCCGTGTTTGTCATTTTTATTGTTGCTGTGTTTGGTTGTTGAGTTTCTACTGTCTGTGTTTCTCCTTCAGGATGATAAAGATCTAGTGCATGAGTTTGTGATGGCTGAGGGACTCACCTGTCTTACTAAAGTGGGAGCAGAAGCCGATCAAAACTACCAGAACTACATCCTCAGAGGTACAACACCAACACCACACACGACAATGTAGTACATTGTCAACCCTGTCAGTGCTTGCTTAATACTGAACACACTGTCAGGTACAGAAGGTAAGGACTCAAAATAATGGCTTAATCAGATAATAATAATAATGAGCAGGAACAAAACAATAATAAGCAGATCAGAGCTTCAGATAGTCCAAGGGCTAGGCAGAGACAGGGTCAGACAGGCGGTAGGTCGGTCGAGGTGCGAACAGAGTCCGAGTGGGTAATCCAAAGGGTAAACAACAGTCGAGGGTCAGTTAAGGTACAAACAGAGTCCAGAGGGAGAAGGCAAAAACGTAATCCTAAACAGCAGATCGGTCCAAAGTAATTCACAATAAAAACTGGAACTGGGAACGGGAACGGGAACTGGAACTGGAACTGGAACTGGAACTGGAACTGGAACTGGAACTGGAACTGGAACTGGAACTGGAACTGGAACTGGAACTGGAACTGGAACTGGAACTGGAACTGGAACTGGAACTGGAACGCACAGTTAGCAAATAATCCAACAAGGCAGGATGGCTAGCGTGATGTAGTAAATACAACACAACAGCAACAAAGGAGAGAAACAGAGAGGAATATAAAGGGAGGAAAATAATGAGCAATAAGAAACAGCTGTGCGCTGCTGAGCCGCTCAGCTGATTGCCAAGCTGCATCAGCTGTGCACATGGAAAGGCGAGTGAGAAAGTGAAGGGAGATCAAACCCGGGACCTGACACACACGCTGTACAATATTATTCAGAGCAACCAAAGCCACATCACAAAGAGTTGCATTTACGCATTTGGGAAACAATTTTATTTATAGAGACCTGCTGTATAATGCATTCAAGATAAAAAATTTTTCTGTATCACAATACAACACAATTGCTACACAACAATACATGTTCAACTTTGGTTCCATGTATTTTCCAGCCAACGGTATTAAAAGGCAGTAAAGCATCAAAACGTTGTCTTTTTCTCAGAAGGAGGGGTTAGGAGGGTTGTTTAAAATCATTTTACGACCTGTAACATCCTGCCAATGGTTTTTACTGGACATTAAAGCATGTGAGCTCTGCCCTCTCTCAGTGGACTGTGAAATTTTGGTGACCTCTCAGGGAGGGTCTCCAGTCCCCTACAGACCTCCCCACCCACAACCTCATCCCAAGGCAGAGAAAGCTCTTAGCAGCCTAATAACATGCCTGACCCTTGACCTCATATGCATGGGGAGAATAAATTACTGTAGCCAGCGTTAACGCAGGAGCATCCCCTTTGTCGACGGCAATTGTTGGGGTCAATGAACACCCTGCATGAGGGGGCATTTCTCAGCTTGTTTTGTACGAGTGTCTACATATGGGAATTTGTACTGGTGTAGTACATATCGTATGTACATTTGACATACAATGTTTTAGTTTGTGGGAATGAGATTATTTTTATAACAGGTGATGTGTGTAGGTGTCTGTAGTCCTGGTAAACCCTACATTGTTGGCAAGCGTCCCCACAATTATAATAATACCTGTCATTTTTTTGTCCCTGTGAGTAAAACAGCTTATAAATCCAACTAAATGATAATGAAGACATAAAAATGCAGAAGGGGCGATACAGTAAACGGTATATACAGTATCAAAGTCATTCCGTCTATGGAAAGACACAAGTCAATTCCAATATTAGTAAAATAAGATTTTAGGGCCAGAACTAAGATGTCATCACATTGTCGCTTCATTGTCGAAGCAGATAATGTATTTACCAAACGCGCTCAGTAGAGCAGTTTGTCTGTTTAGGGCTACTGTAGAAACAACATGGCAAATTCCATGCAAGGGGACCCACGGTGTATGAAAGGCCGACCGGTATAAGAGTTGTGCTGCATGACTAAAACGTTTCCATTGTTTGCTGTAGCGTTTAAAATGTAAATACAGATTCCAGACAAAGAGCACAATAAATGTATATATAAACAGCAAGGGACTCGATACATGAAAAGTTGAATAGTCTTATAGAACAATCTTAAAGCTTTGGGTCCTTATGGTAAAACCTTATATCACAAAATCGGTTTCTTTTAGATGCCTTGTTTTGTATGCGCCAGAAATGTGCTTTGAGACAGCAGCTTTGTCATTGTATTTGTGGAGTGATACTGCGGTTCTGAGGATGTGGTTTAAGTGTGCGATAGCGTGAGGAAACACGAGCACCAAGCAGACTGACAGTACAGATCCGGTAGAGTTTGAGCGAATGCGGTTGTTCCCTTTTAGACATTGTAGGATGTGACTGCGTTTTCTTCTCTGGTTTCCACAGATGATTCACGCTGCAGTTATGCTTTTATAGACTCTCAGTGAGTCCCAGCACACCTTTGAGTAACAGGATGCCATAATTATCTCAAACTGTGTCTGTATGCTTCCCTGAAGCTTTCTCATGCACCCTTAATTTACTCCTGCAATTAAATAAGCAATATAAAAGCTGGAATAGAGTCTGGATTACAATGGAAATGTTAGTCGTGTTGTCCTAGTTTGACCCGGTTTCGTTGTGTTTACTTCACAACTGGGCTTGTTCCTTAACATCCACGTTGATTGAGACAGGCAATGCCGAACTTTCGTCTTGTGTGAGAGAGAGACGGATGAGTAAAGTGAGATTTATACTTTATATACAGAGAGAGAGATGATGATAACAAGCTGTCTTGCTGCTGTTTGTTGTTTAGAGCTATTTCAAACTCTTAAAACGGTTCCTTCGCACTCTATCTTTCCATCTAAGTTCATTTGTCTGTTTTTGTTCGTATATGTGTTTGTTTGTTTGGTAGGGTTTCTGTGGCTGTGGGAAAGAGCTGCTGTTGTAGGCTCTCTACAGAACGCCTGTAACCTGGATCACAGCTGACCTAGTTTCTCACGACCAGCACGCTGTGGAAATCTTTCCTTTCCAATGTTCTTTTGGAGAACGTGCACATGTGTTCAAGCACAGCGAGGTCCAGAAATCTTAAGCCACATTGAAAATTTGGAAACAAAGATGTGGGATTTTAAACAAAGAAGTTACGAGTAGGGCTAGGCGGGATGATGGAATACAGTTATGTGGAAATAATCTGCAACAGGTTTTTTTCTATTTCACGGAAACAGCGGAATATACAGAAAGATAAACACACTGGACAACCCAAAAACCCACAAACAAAAGAAAAGCAGGAAATAATTCATAAAGGATTGTGTGTTACATGTTTGTCTATTCCAGTACTTACAATCAACCATATTAAAGAATTAAAGAAGTATTTTTTAAAAACTTAAAGCGACAGTTCACGGAAAAATGAACATTCTGTCATCATTTACTCACCCCCTTGTCATTTCCTGTATGACTTTCTTTCTTTCATAAAACGCAAAAAAAGTCCTTTGAAGGAAGATTGTAACCGAACAGCGCCGGCACCAATTCACTTTTATGGTATCGACACAAAACCAATGCAAGTAAATAGGTGAAAATATCCTCTTTTGTGTTCTGAAGAAGAAAGAAAGTAATACAGGTTTGAAATGACAAGTGTGTTATTAAATGATGACAGAATGTTTTTGGTGTACTATCGTGAGCCAGCGTGAGTTTATGCCAGCAAAATAAATTCTGTTGATCATATACATAATGCAGATAATATTAATGATAATATAAATAGTAAAACAATCTTCATATGTAAACAAAAGCAAACATTTTGGATCATATTTACAGCAAAACACAGACAACATCCAAACACACATTTGTCTAATAAGAAGCACATACGTACTCTCATGGCTGATGCTGTATATTATGATGAGATAAGGCTGCTCTTTTCTTGTTGGCTGTTTTCAGCACCTTGGAGTTTGCTGATACTAGAGCCCTGAGAGTCCAGCTCCATAACTTCAAGCCAAATGCATGAAAACACATGGAAAAGTTGAGTCTATGCCAAAGCATAAATCTGAGTTTACACCTTCTCTCTCAACACACTCTGTGTTCTGTCCAGCGGCGTTTGCGTGCTTACAGTATGATCTGATTTCACTCTGTCCATGTAAATCAAGGTCGGGAGGCACCCTAGCAGATTAAAGTTTATAGATGTACATGACAGACTAAACAAAAATGGCTCGCTACTGTACAGATATATACTGTAACTGTATACTTATTAAATATGTCAAGGGTTCTCTGCCTTTTTAACACGCCCCAACCACCCCACCATACTAAATGAATAGGTACACTTTAAGCATATCATTTAATGATATAGTCATATATTTAGCATCTCGGAGACTAGTTTTTAAAATCATACATTGCGTATTTTTTAAAACGAGGCATTTTTCTTAGTTTTCAAATCATTTTATTTACAAGAGAAGATTTTCTAAGTATTTTTCTTATTATTGTGTTTAAAAGTTGAGGGTCACTTATTCAGTCTATAATAAAATGTTTTCCACATTTTTTCATTTAAGTCAACACAAAGGAAATAACAAATGTTGGAATTATTTTCTGACTAAAGAAATTATTTTGCATCTCCAATGTAGTCACCAGTTGCATATTTGAGAATTTGTAAAAATGTACTCTTGGCATGTTATCCACCAGTTTATTTAAGGTCTTATGCAGAGATGCTTTTTTTAAGCAGCATTCTTATTGGCCGCTCTTTCTTCATCTTTCAATTTCAGTCATGCATTTTTAAAACATTTTTTGCAAATCACATTTTAGTTTCTTATGAAAATAAGAACTTTTTCTCCCCCAAAATATTTTAAAACATTTCCGCATACATCTCCAAAGACATTTTTTAAGATTGTGAAAAACATTTCAGTCACTTAGCCCTAAACTTTTGAAAGGTACTGTTTTGTATGTAAAACCTATAGAAATTGACTAAAACTATTGGCTACATTAAATAAAACGTTTAAAAAATACATTTAAAAAATATCAGAAAAATCTTTTGAATCCCTGAACCTCATCTACATATCTCAAATTGAAGATATATGTCAGTATGTCAGAGTACATTCTGTAAATGGAGATTCATAATTCAGTGTTCTGTGTTTCACCCACACTCCCTGTCCGTTTAATTCCCCCTCTGACAGCCGAGTGGGGTTCGGTCCTGGGACTGGGGCCCCTCACACCTGTGCCTCCGGGTAAGAGGCCTCTCAGTGGCTCTGCTGCTTTCCTAGACCTGAGGGAGCACTTCCCCCATAACCCCCTCACAGTTACTGAGTCTGGGGTCCCACAACCATCTGGTCTCCACCAGAGAAGCAAGTCAGTCCAGAGAAACTTTATGAGCGGATGGAGGAAAAGAAAGTGAAATTAGCCTGAAGGATGGCAGGGAATGTTTATCATCACATTTCTGTTGACAGAGTTACAAAGTACTCAAGTGCACTAGTGTGCAGTGACAGATAATCACTATTACTCCCTGGAGTCCTGGAAAACGCCTTCAGATGGATGTGTTAAGCATTTGCTTTCAGTTACAAAATGTAAAAGGTTTTCTTGTAAAATGTGTGATATTTATTGAAGTTCTGTATTTTATAATATAGTTCTGCTCCAAAGACTTCTTAGGCAGCATTAAATGCATTTTTCAATTACAGATTCATCAGAAAAATCAGCGTTTGTTAATTTCCAGCGTTACGCATGTGACATTTTCAGTCAAAACTTGAAATATAAATTCTCAGAGAATGTACTTATATACAATATTTTGAATCATCTCTTTTTATTTTACCAAACCCCTGTTGATAGAGTCCAGACATCAGAAAAACATCATAAGCATAAGTTTCCATTTTGAAAAAAAGAACAATTCATGCGTTATGGAGGTGATATAAATGGATGCACATTTTTTAGAGACAACGTACTTTGTAGGATTTCTGTGAATTCAAATGTGCAACCCAGAAGCAAGAATACTCAACAAGTGCAAAGGGATTCATCTTTATAGAACATAAAATATTTTATTTTAATCTTCATGTACCCATTTACTGTATGAGGAATATGATCTGTTATGGGTGTGACCATTTCATTGTGAATGTGACAATTCACTTAGGAAAACTATGCTTTAAAAACTTTTAAGAAAGACACATAGATATTTAAACCACCAAATATTGACATCCTACCTGTCAGTATGGTGAAAACCTTTTGGTAAAAACTTTTTTCAACTTAGGGTTGAGATTTGCATGGAATTGCCCTTAACCACATTTCTAATCTAGCCCCAACCAGACCAGTCCTTATAGTACAGTAAAATAACCAAGTCTGTTTTGAAGCTTACAACCTGGCCAGGAGAGCGAGAGACAGAGATGAATCATGCCATATCTTTTGGTGCTTTTAAACCATTTGAGAGCCAAATAAGTGCTCCCTAACCAGCCCTACGTCTCACAGAGATTCATGCTGATGATATTTATGCATGGTGTAGTATTTGAGAGATGGCACAGCGATATACTGTAAGGACCTGCTTTTTTACTTTGGAAATGTAATTTCATTATTGCAGATTGAGGTTTGCTCTCCTGCAGGGAGAGAATCTCCAGGACAGGCACGTCAGTGGCTACAAAACCTGACACCAGTTACTCATGGGATCCCGTGAGAAAAGCAGAATAGTTTCCATATATACTCACCTACAGAATTCAAAAAGCAGTTTTCCGTTGAATCAAAGACACTTTTGTTTGGAATATGTTTTGGGACAATTCACTGTCTAAAGATAGACTTCATGTGTTTAACGTCAACCGCCTGATGAACACTTTCCCACATTTTCCTGAAGATGACAAACTTTCTTAGGAATTATGACCTCATAAGGTCAGTGTCAATATAAGGGAGGGGATCCCGAATAGTTCAGCTCTTGCGTAGGCCTCCTGTGAGCAGTGTCGAAGGGTTTCCCCCTCTCTCCCAGACTTTGAATAACACGGACAGAGCACAGACGAAACGAGACCTGTTGGGCAGTCCCCCAAACCCAGCAAACCACCGCAGACTCTCCAGCGCTCAGAGAACACGTGGCTATATGGGCTCACTGGTCAAGGTTCAAATGGTATTTTGTACACTTTTTAAAACTCAGTCTGGGAAAAAGTTTGCTCCTTATCGAAACAAAAAGCGTGATGTTCTGCGATTTTACTTTTCACTTACTTTAGAACCGCTTGTGGTTTTGATGCACAGGTCGATAGGAAACTATCGAGAGCATCAAAGCAGAAACTTTGTTTTAAGTTTTGAGTCATTAAAGACTTCCACCGTGCACATTATTTTGATGATTAACGCAGGTCTAAGATCGTTTTCGTAAAAAGTGTTTACCAGAAGTGGTTTCTATTTTTACCATTACACCTAATTGCACGTACCGTCCTGCCAAACATGAGAAACTTGAAAAGCGAAATGCCGTCAGTGTAAATAAAACTGCCTCTCTTATCCTTTTGTTTTCTTTAAACAATAGTTTGTTCCAATTATATTCTAAAGCCATTAACTTCCTGATTTGATTAAAGAGAGCGTGCTGATTGAAAACATATATCCCAACCATGAGAGCATGTGACACTAGACAGTTTCCATTACAGATTTGTGCTAAATTGAAGCGGTGTTTTCTAAATGTCGAATAAAACAATATGGCGGAATGACTGCGTTTCCATTAAACAATGTTATGTGATTAAAGTGTATTTTGATTCTCCTTGTCATTAGTCATTCTGGCCGTACTTCTTCTTTGTACTTTATAGCTTGCAAACAAACTTTAGTGCATAGTGCCACCTATGGTGATGAATTTCCTTCCATATTTTTATATTGCACATTTTTATTTAAAAAACAACTCATGCGAGCAGGAGAACTCTTTTGCAATAATTGACGTGTTTGCATTGGGCATGGAGTTTTGGTTGCATCTATTAGAGTTTGTTTACTCTATTGAAAACTGCGTGAATGGCTTCAGGAAAGTCTGCGTGTCTTTAGATGGGGGTAGGATCCTGCATCGCTGCCGTGACGTTTAACCTCCATCTGACTTCAGTTCAGCTCCACCTGGCTGACCTACATTCTGTCAGACTCAATCCAAACAGTCCCACGCAGTCCTACATACACAGATTTACAAATGCTCTACAGTCCGTCCCAAAAAATGTCTTGTACATGCTGCACACAACAATGTTAGCACATGTGCTGAAGTTTTCTTAACATTTACATGACTTCAAGGTTCCACAAAGCTGATTTCCATGTGTGCTAGTTCTGCCAGAAAGAGTCTGGAGGCAAGATGACGTTGCAATGACATTTTTCCATCCATCCATCCATTTTCTTCTGCTTTATCCGGGGCCGGGTCGCGGGGACAGCAGTCTAAGTAGAGATGCCCAGACATCCCTCACCCTAGACACTTCCTCTAGCTCTTCCGGGGGGACACCGAGGCGTTCCCAGGCCAGCCGGGAAACATAGTCCCACCAGCGTGTCCTAGGTCTTCCCCGGGGTCTCCACCCGGTCGGACGGGCCCGGAACACCTTCCGGGAAGGCGTCCAGGAGGCATCCGGAACAGATGCCCAAGCCACCTCAGCTGACCCCTCTCGATGTGGAGGAAAAGCGGCTCTACTCCGAGCTCCTCCCGGGTGACCGAGCTTCCCACCCTATCTCTAAGGGATCGCCCAGCCACCCTGCGGAGGAAGCTCATTTCGGCCGCCTGTATCCGGGATCTTGTCCTTTCGGTCATGACCCAAGTAGATTGACCTGTAAATTGACCTTCGCTTTGCAGCTCAGCTCCTTCTTCACCACGACAGACCGGTACATCGACCGCATTACTGCAGAAGCTGCACCGATCCGTCTGTCAATCTCCCGTTCCATCCTTCCCTCACTCGTGAACAAGACCCCAAGATACTTAAACTCCTCCACTTGAGGCAGGAACTCTTCACCAACCTGAAGTGGGCAAGCCACCCTTTTCCGACTGAGGACCATGGCCTCGGATTTGGAGGAACTGATTTTCATTCCAGCCGCTTCACACTCGGCCGTAAACCGTCCCAGTGCATGCTGAAGGTCCTGGCTTGAAGGGGCCAACACGACAACATCATCCGCAAATAGCAGAGACGAAATCGTGTGGTCCCCAAACCTGACACCCTCTGGCCCCTGGCTGCGCCTAGAAATTCTGTCCATAAAAATTACGAACAGAACCGGCGACAAAGGGCAGCCCTGCCGGAGTCCGACATGCACTGGGAACAAGTCCGACTTACTGCCGGCAATGCGAACCAAGCTCCTGCTACGGTCGTACAGGGACCTGACAGCCCTTAGCAAAGGACCACCGACCCCATACTCCCGAAGCACCCTCCACAGGATGCTGCGAGGAACTCAGTCGAATGCCTTCTCCAAATCCACAAAACACATGTGGATTGGTTGGGCAAACTCCCATGAACCCTCCAGCACTCTGTAGAGGGTGTAGAGCCGAAAACCACACTGTACCTCCTGAATCCGAGGTTCTACTATCGGCCGTATTCTCCTTTCCAGTACCCTGGCATAGACTTTCCCGGGGAGGCTGAGAAGTGTGATCCCCCTGTAGTTGGAACACACCCTCCGGTCCCCCTTCTTAAAATGAGGGACCACCACCCCGGTTTGTCATCCCAGAGGCACTGTCCCCAACCGCCACGCGATGCTGCAGAGACGTGTCAGCCAAGACAGCCCCACAACATCCAGAGACTTGAGGTACTCAGGGCGAATCTCATCCACCCCCGGAGCCTTGCCACTGAGGAGTTTCTTGACTACCTCAGTGACTTCGGCTTGGGTGATGGACGAGTCCACCTCTGAGCCCTCGGCCTCTGCTTCCTCAGTGGATGACGTGACGGTGGGATTGAGGAGATCCTCGAAGTACTCCTTCCACCGTCCGACGACATCCCCTGTTGAGGTCAACAGCTTCCCACCTCCACTGTAAAACAGCGTTGGTAGGGCACTGTTTCCCTCTCCTGAGGCGCCGGACGGTTTGCCAATGACATTTTTTGAACAGCTAATAAAAGCGAAAGATGATATGATAAAGTTCTTTGGCGTAGGCCCCGTCCGTATCTCGAATCCAGAGGGTCGTAGATTCTTGCTCTTCCTGCCTGAAGTTAAAGGTGGGGCGGAGCCGACCCCACCTGGGATGTATGGACGGGGTCCGACTTAGAGGTGGTGGGGAGTAGGGAGTTGAATTTTGGTGTCAGTATCTACAAAGGCACATGTTGAGAAAGTGCAGATCACAAACATACCAAGTATAAGATGATGATAGCCTAAAACTAAAGATAATGAGTGACGTAGCATTAGAGTCTTCTTGCCAGAACTTGCGCTAAAGCTTTTATTTCTGTGAAAATATGTGTTGGTGTACTCCTAAATGGTACACTATCCGTTTTTCTCATTTGTGAAAATAAGAAATTATAAAGATAACATAATTGACGACTCATTTTGCACCACAGAGTTTCTTGTCAAATCAAAAGCTGTACAGAATGAGAAAGTAGCCAATCATATGTCAAGGGCTACTGTGGAAACAACATGTTTAATTCCATGCAAGGGGTACCGCTGTGTATATAGATAGAAATAGTTTAATCCTCAAAAAAATGACACATGGACCTTTAATTTCCTATTTAATATTACAACAGTACACAAAAGAATTGCAATGTAACTTTTAGGTTAAAAATAATCAAAAATTCATTAGTACATTCATGACTCATACATTGAGTACATTCATACATTTATTGAATACATCAGTATTCAAATCTGTCTCATACACTTACCATGTTTCACAACGGTAAGTTTATAATATTGATTTATAATTTAATGGTCAGGACAGATTTTGAGCAAATGGGAGGTTGTACGTCCGGTAACACAATTTTTTTTTCCGGCTAGTGTTGAATGGCCATTGGGCTGGTTTTGTTATGAAGAGCTGTTAACCCATCTTCACAGAGGAACTGTGCCGAAGCACAACCCACGTAAGAAAACTCTACGACTAACTTGCAATTTTCAAACAGAGATGGCGAAAAGAGATGAAAAGTTACAGATTACACCTTTAAATGTATTTCGTTATAATTCATTGCAAGTATAGCATTCATTTGTAGCTGTCTGAGGAAATATTACCAAGCAAAATATCTCCATTCACATGCTCTTGAAGGCTTGAATCTCCAGTTTTACAGCACTGGCTTCAACCTGCACACAAACATGACGTGATGCTGCCTTTAAACAGATGTTGGCCTGCTTTATTCTTCAACAAAAGCCAGGCATTTTACTATACAGTAACTGCTAACATTTACAGAGTTTTACTATACAATTCATATCAGATCTGTGGAGATTCAGTAAAGCGTATGTGATAGAGGCTACCCTTAGAGTTTTTAAGAGTGAACAGTGAAGAAATATATTAAATGTAGTAAATAAATGTAGCTATAGATTAAGATAAGGCTGTAATTTAGCAGAAGCAGGTGTTTCCTGCTCTATAGTTATTTACACCACGAGGACTTTGGCCCTCATCAGATGTCTCACGTTTCTCATCGTCGCCATCATCATAGGTCATAGATATAGGCCCCAAAAGTGTAATAGCAAAGATATGTTGCTATTTTGAAGAAAAGAATCTGAACCTTGCCCTCACACGTGTTTACACGCTTATATATGCGTACAGGGTCTTGTGCTATGGTCGCACGTGTGAACAACTGGCCCTAGACCAAAGCATGAAGTCAGCCACTGTATGGAATATCAATCTATCGTTTGGAGGGATTCAGGTGGATTTATAGCCACGTGCCATTAGATACATGCATGTTAGCGCAACAGTATGTGGCTAATGACGAACAGTTTCTAAAGTTTCTAAAGCTTTATACAGAGTGCAGTTCCATCATGTGGCGTGAAGTGTTATATTGATTCACCACGCTCATCCTTCAGCTATCCTGATACATCATGTGCAACAGTTCCAGCATTTCTATGTTTAGTTGGAATCTCCACATGTTACTCAGTTCAGGTGTGAAGCTTTCTGCAGATAGCTTTGTCTATCCGTTTTAGTAAGGGAGCCAAAACATAGTCGTCCACAGAAAAGTCCCCAAAAACTATTGCTCAGGCTATTCTTAACCGCTTGTTGATAGGACACTTGCATCGTCATGGCCAGCACATGTGTGCTTTGTGTCCTGCCCCATTGATTTACCAGCTAGCTGTGACCGTTCCTAGGTAATGGTACACGAGCAATTGACCCAGCGATCGGCTTAGATTGTTTAATGATGAGTTCCTGCTGAATTTACAATGTCCAGGAACGACTCCTAATGGAAATTTAATGGGCCCCGGTAATAAAGCTGTCTCATAAGGAAACAGGGAATCTTAATCAAAACTCAATCAAACAAGAATGGAAGTTAAAATAACTCAAAGCTTACGGGAAAAAGGTCTTCGTCATCAGTTTTTCCTGAAAGCACCACCGCCACTGATCTGACTGTCATGTCCGGCGGGTGGAGAACATTCTTTCTTTGTGGAAACATTTCCAGAGTGTTTCTGTTTTGTGGTTAAACATAAGAAATACTTTATACCTTACTTTCGCTGCACCAATGGCTGAGCCAGATTTCGTTATGCCGGATTAAGAAACGTGTTGAGAGCAGTAAAGGTTCTGCTGCTTGTCGTATAGACCGGGACCTTGATAGAAGGCCTTTAGCCTTACAAAAATAAATGCAGAACGCTGACAGATGGGCCCAAACGTTGGCTGACCCAGTTGTGAGGGAAATTTCGAATGTAAATTAAACAAATGTAAGCAGAGGAAAAAGCCAGGAGGAGATCTTTTTCAGGTTCTGGTCATTGTGAATGATAACAGACAGACAGGGAGCTCAAGCTGTGCACCCGAACATGATTGAGGGCATAGAGGGTTTCAGAAAACCAGATTTTAAGCCTCTTCAACAATATTTCTTTGTTCACCTCAGGTGAAAGTTGGCATCCTACTAGCCATCTTAAAACAACCAGATTTGGGTATATGTCTAAAAAATCTCACGTATGCCCAAATCAGAAACGAGGAACAAGGTTATTTTTCATGTCCGATTTCTTTCTAGTCATTGTCAAAAAGCAAGCAAACAAAACATGCTACTTAGCATTATGCGGTCAGGGGGATCTTTCTGCCTCCACCTAAGCTCAGCCCACAAGAACAGTAAAGGTGTCTATAGGATGAGAGGCCAGTTCACATACTTATATCATGGTAAATTATATTTTGTATATGGTCTAGGTTTCTTTTTTGTATAGTTTGTTCAGGAAAGCGTCACTTTTTTAACTTTTAAAAATTCATCACTAAACTACTTCCTTTCAATATGAGTTTCGGGATGCCCCAATACAACAACACTCAACCGATGGCTCAAGTTTGTGGGGGCAGATGTTCATGCATCAGTCTAATCCTTATCTGTCAAGGATGGAATTTTTTTTAGGTTTCCAGGAGTATGAAAGTGTAAAGAGCTCTTCAGTTTTGCCTTTTATCAGCATTTCTAAATGTATTGTGTCAATTCCAGTCCAGTGTCTGTTGAATTTCAATAAAATCAAACATCATTAGTGACATGTCATCCAACAGCCACCTAAAAGACTGAGCAAATGCAAAGACACGTGAAAAGTTTGTACATAAGAAATATATATTTTTGATGTGATACTAAAATACCTGTAAAAAATATTAGTATTGTGTTGTTTTAACATGAATATAAACTATAAACTTGTTATCTTTTAATACATTTGAATAGTTCACAAACTGTTATTTTAGCTTAAACTCATCTGAATGAGCTCAGGTAAAATCAGCTGTGCTCTTGTGTTGTGAAGTAATGCCGTTGGGAGCGTTCTGGAATGTTGTGCTCTGTGAAGCATATGAAGAACAGCTCATTACACACATCGGCCGTCTCTCAGCTGCTCTCTCTGAGTGTTGAGGTAAAACCTCACTGCCTCTTTGCTAAACACCCTGACTGCCTGTCTGCAGGGTTAATCCGGCCTTTACAAACACTCTGTGATGTGGTTTACTGCGATATAGACTGAAACCTGTGCGTTACCCCTGAAACGTGAACCAGACCTTCATGCATGTCTAACTGAGCGTATGACGTTCTGATGGTCTCAAGAAAAATGTGTTGGGAATGTTGTCACAGACATGTTTTGAGTAATTCACCTCGATTGATAAAAGATGAAGAGTCTCTCCAACAGGCAGCTACACACACCAGACAGACGCACCTGGGAATCTTGGCCAGCATGAGGTGTATTCATAACTCCTCAGTCTCCCGTGTGGAGGAATGAAATAGAAGATGGGAGAAGCAGTAGATGGGGTCACCGCTCTGCTTTCTCTCTCTCTGGGAATCTGGCAGCAGACAGGACTTCAGGCTCTGCTCCAGATAAGAGGAACAGTTTCAGGTGTAATCTGGAGCTGTATGCTGCAGATGTTGCCAGGAAACGCCATAGTTTAGCAATGATGCTAAATGGGTTTTAGTGTCATAGTTAGGTCAGGAGGAATTTTATTTTTCCAGTTGTCTGCAAAGCCACATCACAACATAAAATGTATTTGACTTTAGGTGACCTGAACGCAGATTACTCAAGCTGTCGCCCTCTACACAGAGGTTGCACACATCTGCAGAACAAACTCCAGTGGAGCACCATTGCATTTGCTCAAATAATAATAAAAACTAAAATATAAGTAATGCATAGGACGTTGATGATAACTATGAAACAGCAGTTATCTTATGCACTTTTTAACATGTTTACTACAAAAACGAACATATACTATATTTAAGCCATTATCTTGAACTGGTGACCATACATTATCGATGATTTTGCTTGGTATGTCTGGTAAAACCATTGTTATACAAATGGTAATCAATACCGAGCAATTCCAGAGTTATGGATGTGACATTTTGCGTTTTGGATGTGACACACAAACGCTCTGAGAATGTTTTTGTTACCAACATACTCAACCATCTGTTTAGATTTGACCAAACCCTTGTTGCTAGAGTCTAAGCATCAGAAAAATATCATTCTACGCACAATTTTTCACTTTTTAAAATGGGAAATAAACGTGCATTGTGGATGTGAGAACAGTTTTTGAGAGACGATGTACTTTGTAGACCTTCTGTGAATTAAAATGTAGAATCGAGAAGCAATAATACTATGCAAATGCAGTAGGGATGCCTTTTCATAAAACATATAATATTGTTACTATATTAAAATTTCCATGTGTCCATTCATGAGAAAAATGTACCGTTATGCTTGTGACAATCCTGAAAATGGCACTCATGCACTAAAAATAAAAATGAATGCTTTTAAACTTTGTGATCTCCCATGTCTATTTGAATGACCAAATGTTGACATCTGTGCTATCAGTACACTAAAGACCTTTGGTTAAAAACTGATTTGTTTCATAGTTAGGTTGACATTTGCATGGAATTGCCCTACCACAAAAAAACTAGTTTGGTACACTTTACCAACTTACTATAATAAAACCATGGTTAATCTTTCTATAGGCGATGGTCGTTTATGAGTTTGCTACATGAAATCCTATTATGAAAAGCAGACGTAGGCCTGCTTGGATTTTGTTATTTAAACATATTATAAACTATTTTAAAGGTTTTTCAATCGACTATCCCCAACACCTTTCGTGAGAAGCTAATAAACCCAAGAGGCAACTGCCAAAGGCGACCGTCTGAAGCCCATCTGAACGTTAATGTATTTCTTTTTGTGGTTTCAGTGATATATATTCAGCAATAAATTTAGCGAAGAAAAAGCAAAGTGTAGGTGTCAGCAATTTTAGAAGAGCATGTTTAGATTTTGGGCTCCATTTTACATTTTTTTTGTCCGTGTGTACAAGTGCAGTCAGACTTTAGTTATGACCTCATTGTTTGAGCTATCCAGAGCTCATCTTTCTTTCAGCGCTCTGGCGTAAGGAGTGTGTGTCTCAGGTCAGACACCATTTCAGTACAATATTCACAAATATCTTTCTTACCACATGCTTGTCTGTATAGAGAATGCAGAGATCTGCAACTGAACATGAGTCTATAAATCCCCTTATGAAGAAATCTGTCTTCAGCTGGACTAAAGCTCTGAAAGTCACGATGACCTTCATCTTGACCTTGTTTCTCTGTCAGTGCGTTCAGTTTTATCTCTTCTTCCGGCTCGTCGTGCTGAATGGAAGCTCAGTGATTTTATTGGCCTCCCGCAGCGCTCCCTGAGCTCATGTTATGATGGTCTTTATATGTCCGGCTGCAAATGGAAGACATGTTATGCTTGGGTGGATCAGGCCGCTCAGATGTTTTCTCCTCTGCACTGCCACACACGCTGAGACTTCAGGTCTTAAGAGCAATATTTAAACTGCACTGTGTGTGTGTGTGTGCTCATCTTGTGAAAGTGTTTGTTATGACTCCTGCCTGTCTGTTGAGTCTCTGGGCTTGAACATGTGCTGCCCTCTAGTCCTCCCGGAAGGCTCCTGTTTACCCATTCAGAAATTATATTTAGGACGTGATCAGAGGTTGCGCTAGTCTTTTTCATTGTTTGTCATTTTGACATTTGAAGTGCATTTTCCAAAAAGGACCAGGCGTTTGTAAGGAAATGAATAGGAAAAGTGTTCAGGGCCGGGTAGCCTACGATCACGTTCTATTGAAAGGAAATGACAAAACGGATGTGATTCATGTCAGTTTTTGTCAAAGTAAAGTAGACACACTTTTTTTTCTTAATTTGTTTTTACAAAGACAGGAGGTTTATGTGTAGATAATCTAACATTGTACGTGTAATTTGTTTACTTTGTCTTATGCCTAAAGAATGATGGGAAATGTAGTTATCACTGATGTGCAGATGCAAACCCTTGCACACATGCTTATAAACGCTTCGTGTTTTCACACACTGTTTGTGCTACAGACACGAATGATATCTCAAAATGTGCAGCTTTGCATTAATATTTATTTTTGTGTGTTTTAGCTCTTGGACAGATCATGCTGTATGTGGACGGGATGAATGGGCTCATCCGGCACAATGAAACCGTAGAGTGGCTTTACACACTGGTCGGATCAAAGGTAAAAGACACTTCAGTGATCGATGTTCAGAACAGGTTTCAACACAAAAAAGAACACAGGCATAAAAATCTACCGTTAATTCAAGTAATGAGTTCAAATACATAATAATGAATTAAAATTAGGGCTGTTAAACCATTATTTGCAATTCATCGCATCCAGAATAAAAGTTTGTTTTTACATAATAAATGTCTGTTTACTGTAAATATTAACTTTGTATTTATAAACACATACATTTATATATTTAAGGAAAAAATAAAATATGATTATATAAATGATATATCCATTTAAATGTATACATACAAAAATTTCCCCTATATAAACATGTATGTATTTGAAAATAAATATGCACAGTACACAGACTTATATTATGTAAAACATCAACTTTTTGGTCCTTTAACAGCCCTAATTAAATAAAGAAAAACGCCTGTCTTTCCATAAGCACTGGCTTATGTTATTAATTTGCTAATTAAATGCTAATTATTGTGTCAAGCTAGTAAATATTGGTAATATTAAGAACGTTTCGTTTTCATTTTACAGACAGTTATCTTTATACTGTCTTTGCTGCTTGATGTAAATGTTTTTAATTTGGCTCCTGAAATCTGGTTTCCGATCTACCGTATTTGTCCTTGTGTAATACTAAATGTATGGACCTGTTTTAAATGAACTTTTTCTTGCATTTGTAAGCCAACCTTTGCAATTGTTTTCATTTAGTGGAGCTTTCAGGTGTGCCAATAGTTTCAGGAGTTGTGTTGTTTCTCCCTCTTTTTTCAGTCCAGCCCTCTAGTGGCAACATGTGGACAAATGATCATAGCAAATATGTCTATGTGTCATACAAGGCTCAGACTAGGATGTTTGTGATCACAAAAACAGCAGATGTATTGCATTTTCTGTGTTAGAGATCCAAGTGTACTGTTAAATGTAACAAGCGTCACACAGAAAGGATCAGCTGTCACTTTATTATACATGATGTTTGTAGGCATGTTCCGGCCATTTTTGTTCGTGATTTTGCTGCATCCCTTCACAAAAATAGTTTTCAAATATATAAATGTACAAAATATTTTCATAGAACATGATCTTTACCTAAAATCCGTATGATTGCTAATTTTGACCCTTACGATATATGGTTACTTAAACTACTCAAGATTGGTTTTACAGGGTCACAAATACCACATACCAAACATTTGTAATAAAACGTCAACTTTAGATTAATAATCCACTTTTCTCAGGGCTATCCTTTGTTGTCGTTTTGCTATCAATATACTCCTCAGCGCCAGCATTTACAACCCTTCATATTGTTAATTTAATTCAGAAAAACCCTGTATCTGTAAAATATACTTTGATAATATATATATATATATATATATATATATATATTATATTATTGTATAAGCGTTTCCTGGTTTGTGTTTACAGTTCCGGCTGGTTGTAAAAACTGCTCTGAAGCTGTTGCTGGTTTTTGTGGAATATACTGAGTCCAATGCACCTCTCCTCATCCAGGCCGTCAACACTGTGGACAGTCAGAAAGGTAACTAACTCACCTTACAGCACATGCACACACACACGCACACACGCACACACGCACACACGACTACTCATGATAACTAGTCAACTAGTTGTTTTCAAATGTAACCTCATTAATAAACATGCAACATAGCCTTTCTCCAAATCTATGTATATTTTTGGAATTATTATTCACAGCTATTCCGTGTGTCTGGAAATCTCATATCTGTACTTTACAGAGTATCAGTCCCCGTGTGTGTCCTAGCTGAGCTCAGGCCCAAAGCCTGCTGGATGTTACCGCTTCCTTGTTTCTTACTGATTCAAAAGCGTTGGAGCCAGTTCTGCCGTCCTGAGCTTAGCGTGTACTGTATGATTGAGAAGGGCTGTATTCTGTTACCTGAAGCAGAAAAAATATCAGGAGAATGTGAGGGGATGGTGACAGTGTAATCTCAGTTCACAGAGTTGGACTCCTCTCTTGGACTCTTTTGATTGGCTGTTTGTTGGATGTTCAGAGGGAAACTGCTCATATGGACGACGCTGCTTTGGCTAGGCAGTTATGGTGCAGGCCAAAGGCATAAATCAAGATTAGCATACTGAGCTCATGGAAAAAGGTGTTGATGGGATCAGAGCTCCGGTGAAAGAGTTTTTCTTTAATTCTGTTACATAAGAGAAGCTCTTTGGTCTCCTGGTGAGAGACAGACGACTGGCAGACGCATCAGAACAGCTCCTGCTATTAATCTACATGACAGACAGTTTCCTCTAACTAATGCTGCTCATTTGTCTAAACCAACCTCATATTACGACTGATTTACTTGTTTAAATACCAAATATGATTCAATGCCAAAGGCGTTTAACCATTTTTTGTTGACTTAGTTAGACGCCTGGATTAAAGAGAAGTTATCAATATGCATTCCTGGTTTAAATTAGGATATAAGGAAGACTCTTGTTTTGTTTATGCATCTAGGCTGTAAGCCCTGGTCCAACTCCATGGAAATCCTGAGTGAGAAGGATGGGATGGACACTGAGCTGCTGGTCTATGCCATGACACTTATCAACAAGGTCGGCTGGGAAACTACGCATTCTCGTTTGAGGAACATGAAGAATTCAACATTACATGCTCTTCTTTCTGCATATTGACCTCTTTTTCCGCATATACCTGTTATCCAGACTTTGGCTGGTCTTTCTGACCAAGACTCGTTCTATGATGTGGTTGACAGTCTGGAGGAACAGGGGATTGAAACCTTGGCCCAGAGACACATCACCAGGAAGGGCGCAGACCTGGACCTGGTGGAGCAGTTCAACATCTATGAGGTTGGTAATTCGATTTGATTTGAGGGTTAAACGATCTGCGAATCTTCAGACTTTTACACCATGCGCGATTTCTCTGAAAATAGGCAACTCTTCGTCATGAGGATGGCGATGATGAAGCCCAGCCTCCTTCATCTGGACATAAAAGCCGCCGTCGGGCTAGCGTGGGGGCTACGCCTGAAAGGCGGGGCTTAGAACGACGACGCAGCCGAAGACACTCGCTTCAAAATGGGAAAGGCCACACGTCTGCTCCTACTTCCCCCTGCCATAGCCACACCCCCAACATCCTCCCCTTTAATGGCCAGAGGATAGAGAATATTAGTGAAAGGTAAGCCTAATTACTTCCGATATAATAAGGTTTTGTGAAAAATGATCTGTGCAAAACCATTGTTCATTTTCAGCCATAAAATACACTGTATGTATACTTAAGGATATGCTGATGGTTTTAGAAAGGTAGCAGTTTTATATTGGCTCCTTTATCACATTACATTATTGATGTGAAAGTTTTTAGGTTCCTGAAAAAAATTATGAGGAGGGATCTCATAAGGAGGGATGGAGAGAGCATTTGCTATGGCACGGACATTCCTGTTAGTCATGTACGTTCATGGGAACGTGTAGGAGAGGCGGACATCGGAAGTTACTAAAATATGGAGCTATGAGTATATTTCTCAGGGCTGTTGCCCTTCATGAGGTACCAGGCCCTGTTATTGTATATTTATGTGATCATACAACTCAATCCACTTTCTTTAAGGGACAAAGCTAAACTGCATAGATATCCATTCTGGTTATCACAGTAAAACATCAGCCACAAAAATAAGGCTCATATGTTTTTTCTCTCATTCAAAGAGTCAGTCATCAAAGAGGGCACAAGCTCCCCAAAGCAGGGTCATGTAAGCCACCGAAAGCAAATGGTCCAGCTTGCTCTGTATTAGTTCTGTGTTGCAGAATGTAGAGAGTGTTCTTGAATTACTGTGCCCTGAAAAACCTACTTTCCAGATACACCGTCACGTTTGATTCATCGCTTGCTGTCAGTCTGGTCGGCAAAGTTAGGGCTCCCATCGGGTGTATAGCATCAAATACAAAACATTGTCCAAGGCATCCAAAATGAAATGCAAACTTTGCAGGCCTCAGATCAGATTATGTCTCGTGAACAAATTGAATTCTTACATAATGTAAAATATCTATTATATAAAATGTTTTTGTACATATCCCAGAGGAAATTACCTTCAGCTGTGGTCCTCTGAGAAATCAAATTCTGTCCAAATGTAAATGTTTACAATCAGTGTTATTTTTTTTCAGCAGAGTCTTTTATTCTGTGTTTTGGCCTCTGTGAACTGCTGTGTAAACTAATACCAACACCTGTCTTCCGTCTGCTTCACACCTTACATTATGAATGTAGACATTGAGTCAAATAGCAAAAATATGACTTTTAAAACCAGCCACTGTAATGTCAGTGTCAGGTACTGTAAGATACTCACCTTCGTTTCCCCACTTAATTAAATTAAAGAAGATCTTAATAATTTCAGTTCATTTAGTATGAGCACTTAACGCTTATTTAGCTTTTATTTATTTACTCTTTTTTTATCGTTCATTTAGTTAAAAAGCATAATTTTATAGAGTAGGTCTACTGCCACTCAATCCTGCAGTCTTGCACATCATGTAAAACATGTGTTTGATATTTAATTGTGTTAAAAAAACAAAGCAATATCGATTTATAATATTGATTATTAGCCTTTATGTTTTCTTAGAACTTTTGCCCCTCTTAGAGCTATTCTGCGCCCACAGGGAGATAATGATCACTTCTCAGACTCACACCCCTCGCATCCTTTAGTGGAGCTGTGCAGACTTTTGATCAGCGATGACAGGATCTGCTCTTAGTGATGGGGTTTTCTCTTTGGTGGACAAATAGTTGAATTGGTCTCAGTCAGTCATCTGATCCTGTCGTCTGTGAGCTAACTCACCACAGGATATTAGAAGCACCTTTGAAGTGCAGTGTTTTCCATATTAGTAATAAATACCAGCCTATTTGGAAACAGAGACGGAGAGGCTCTTGGAGCCCGGGACTTCTTTATTCCAAAATCTATTCTTTAGTTGTATTAACTGCTGTGTGACTCAGTGTGTCTCAACTATTGGGTCTCAACAGGCTATAGTGGAGCTTTAATGGATGCCTCACACCCACATCCAGTGGTCTTAGAAAAACATTTTTTTTACAAAGTTGTAACTATGTACCCGTGAACTTATGTCCTGTGTCCAGCTGATGTGTGTAAAGGTTTGTTTACTCCATTCTATGTCGTGTCACATATACCTGTTGTCCTTCTGAAACCTTGTATCACCATATTTCGTGTTTTGCTGTAAATCATAATTATTAGTCAACCTTTATGCCTGCTACTGCAAATATCTTACCAATAAAAAGCATCAAGAAGGGCTTGTTAACTTTAACAGCACAGTATATAAAGATCGCGTATCTCATATTAATCTTGAGTACCTTTACAGTAGTATTGCATACGTCATATCTTCAAAGAGTATTTAGTTTGATCAAATTTATAAAAGAGAGATACAGCTGTACGGAGGCCAGCTAGTGAAGAGCTCACTAGGGTGGGCTCTTTCTTTCGACTTGCCGTGCTTTTCCGGGAGATTGGCCAATAATAGGAATAGGATCCCTGTGACAACAGAGGGACCCAGACTTATAAAAAACTTTCAAAAACAAGTTGGAGTGCTGGGGGAGTGTATCAAGTACAGAAATACTATGTCATACGTTTAACAAGTTAAGCATGAGAAGCCAGCACATTTAACAGTGTAAAGAAGTCAGAATGCATGACATAGCATGATCTTTAATCATTTAAAAAAAAAGCATTATTTCCATTTCCTTAGTTTTCAAAAGGACAGCAACGTACATTATGTAATGACACAAAATATTTTGTCACCTGTAACATAATATCACTGTTTATTGTATCATTTAAACTGTTTGTTAAACTGTAAAACTGTTTAAATGTGGTGTTGTAATTTCCATGTGTCGTTTCGTCTGTAATCAGAGCATGCCGTAAACCTTCTTCTCCCTTCCTTTCTCTTCCTACTTTGGTTTCATCGCTCATCCTTCCTTAAAACCCTCAATCTCTCCTGTTGACCACAGAGAGGAGGAAGATGAGGAGGATGAGGATCTGCAGAAAACAGAGCTCCCTAGACAGGCATCTGAAAGGTATTTCAGGGTATAGAGTCATAGAGCTAGAAACCAGATTCTAGATCCTCTTCTGATGCTATCTCTTCCCTGACTTTAACTAACATCCAGTTCTTCTCTCCCAACATCTCATGGTGTTCCACATCATTTACTCGACCCTCTGCTGTTATTCTGTTGTTTGTAGCTGGATGGCATCCACCGTAGAGGAAGCTTCTAGCTTGTGTTTGCCTTTTAAATGCATGGTCAACTTCATTCCAAACACTGCTGACACTGACAGCGGGGAAAACCTCAGGGGCAAGTCTGGGATCCGGGTTATCCGCGAGGCCCCAGTGTCCTCCCCTCCCCTGACCCCTGATTTTGGCCCCCTGATATCAGCCAGATTGTCTTCTTGGGCCTCTGTCAGGTCCTTAGGGGCCATCCCATCCCAGGGTTCCTCAGTCACCTCCTCAGCCTCCACCTCCCCCAGCGAGGACCCCTTGTCCCCTGTCCTCCCTCTTTCTTCATCCCCTCTCTCTACTTGCCCAGTGGATTCGGATGAGGTACCTTTGGGCACCCCGCGGGGCCAGATGGGCCAAGACCCAGACAAGCACTGCAGGTAGTGCAGATAGACACAGTAGATTCTCGCCAATCACAGAACACCCTGCATGTGCACCCTACGGCTCTCTTCCAAGCCCTAGTGAGCTGACTACGTAGACAGCACTGCTAGGGATCATACAGTAACTAATGATAGTTTTAACATTTTAAGGTTGTGTTTCCCTGTGGTTAAAGCAATTCCGCAATGCATGTCAATTGGGTTGTAAAGTCCCCTCGTAGTCAACAATTGAATCCTTGAAAAATCATATTTTTTAAACAAAATGTCATATTTAAATGTTTTTTATATCAAAATAATTTGTTTTATTCCATAAAATAGCTTGAATGTAACTCTAAAGCCTTGCTTCATTTACTATGTGTGAAATCTTGAATATGCTATTTAGTCTCTGCCTCCAATCATGCAATCACTCCAGGTGAAGGGTCACTCTGGGTCATTCAGTCGCAAATATGGTTTTGATATTAAAAAGGATGCCACCGTAAAAGGTAGCTGTCTCTGTAGGCAGTAGGGGTTGGAATAATGCTCTTCAAAGTCAAATGACCCATAAAAGTATGAAAAAAAATTAATCCATGAGACAAAAACTTTGAAAACCCCGTCCCAGTCATTGTTTGTGGGGCTATCATTCTCTGAAGAAAGGAAGTTAAAGATGGGATTTATCTCTGGATCTCCTGTGAATGGCGAGGGTTTATTGTTTTGCCTGTTCCATCAAGCCCACCTTATAAAACCACTCAGACCCTCACCATGTGAATCATCACCTTCTCCTTTTGTGTTCCCTTTTAAGAAAACCTTCAGAACTTCCTGTATCTTCCAAAGTCCACACGCACCCTCGCTGAGTGCCACGCTTGCTGTGTCTTTATCTTTTATGGTCTTATAATTTAACCTGTCCTGTATATCAAATCCTCAGAGCATTTAAAGCAGAAATGGATACCAGTGTGTGGGTTTTATGTTGCTTCTTTAATATTTGATGGAATGCAAAAATACAAAGGGGTTTCACAAATTCAGGTCTATTTTTCTTCTCAAATCAGCCACTCCCTGAGGGACGCTAACTTTAACTGACATTTACTGCTCATCTGCCTTTCATTGGGGCATCGTATGGCTACAAAGCCAGAAGAAGCCTGTAAATTAGGTTGCGTATAAAAGTGCAGTTGTATTTCATTACGGACAGTGCCTGTTGGGTCCACGTTTCACGAGAAGAGAGCTGAAAATGCTTTGCGATGTCTCATGCATGTTTGCCTGACATAAATGCTGTGGCAGCTTGAGGAACTCATCTGGATTATAAAGTGGATCAAAGGCAGATCTTTTTACATAGAGACTCGTATTCAATTTTAACACCTGAATGATCTAATGATAAGTCCACAGAATGTGGGCCATAATGCCTTGCCTTGTGACATGGTCTTACTGAAAAGAACTGCTTTAACAAGCCTAACCTAGTTTTAGCTGGTGAAGCAGGGTGGTGTTAGAACCGTTTAGGCCACATTTTTGCTGGCCAAGTTGGTTTGAGCGGGTCAGGCTGGAACCCACCAGCTAAAATCAGCCAATCACCCGCCTTGAAACTTCCTGGTCTTAGCTGGGTCAAGATTGAAGTAGCTGGTTTAGCTGGTCCAAACACCCTTTCAAAGCTGGACAACCTGGTCTTACGAGCTGGGGTTAAACTGGTTTTAGCTGCTTGGTTCTAGGCTGTCCAGATAAAAAAGTGGCTAAAATCCCTCTAAAACCAAACATTAAAAAAATGGTGCTATATAGCACCAACAGCAGTTCTTCGCTCGTAATCATGGGGAACCACTTTAAGTGCTATATAAAACCATATCGTTGCACTTCAGTGGTTTGTTGGGATGACTGAGGTGCTATATAGGACAGCCATACATCATTGTTTAACCAGCAATAATCAGTCAACCATCTTAGGCTGGTTTTAGCGGTTTCATTTCACAGCAGGGCTTACTTATTTAGTTAATAGGATGATGGACCATTGTAAAATGTATGGTTTTATTATAGTTAGTCTAGTAATGATATTTTGGGCAGAGGGTTAATTTGTGGTTACTGTGAAAAGATTGACTTCAAGAGTGAAATCAAAATTGGATTTGTGTGACTTTTAGGCCATGTCTTCATGTCAATGCTATTACACTGTTAAAAGTTGCCGAAAGTTACTTAAAACAGACCAATAATATTGATGACTCGTCTTACACTAAGATGTTCGTGAGAAAAATGATAATATCCCTTTCCTAATAACAGCTGTTACCTACTAACAATAGCAGATAAGGGGTAAAGGTTTTCTTCACCATGATGGTGAACTATAAATTGTATCAAAACTAATCTAAACGGAAACTGCTTTGATTCACTTTCTGTCTGTATTGTCACCCTGTCGTCTGTTTCTCTTACCGTCAGTTAGACTGTGATTCACGTGTGTCTGTTACTAACATCTCGTGTTGTCTCTTCTGTGCAGTCTCTCAGATGATAGATTTTCAAACACATCATGCAGGTCTTTTGGCAGGTAAGAGACCTGCCGGACTTCAGACAATTGGGCACGAAAAGATCTGTCAGTGAGATCAAATGCAAAAAGGATGTCAGCGCTGTTTGAGTTTGAATCTGTCTTGCCATTATTTTTCAAGCTTTCTATTTCCTGTAAGGTCTCTTGTATCACATTTCACAGAGAAAAAACAACAGCAACACTTCTACTTCCTGCCTTTAAGGCACTTGAAAGTTTTAACATTTTGACTTTCTGTTTATCAGTAGTGTGACAGTGTTAATTTCAGGCTTTCAACTCTGTGTGTGACTCTCTCTGATAATGTGTGCTATAAATCACAGCAGACCCAAACACGAAGACAAGCGCTAGGAGCCTGTGACAGTGTGTCACTGACCTCTGTTAATGAATATGTGGGATTGCACAGAGAAATAAGCCCTCACATGTCTTGAATCATATCTCCCATTGCGAGGTCATGCACTGTACGTCTCTGGCCGGCAGTCTGCGCTGGCAGGCGGTTGCAGGGGGGAAGTACATTTTTGTCACCCACTCATGTGAAAGATTTAGCAGAGCACCTGTGTGAGTGTGTGTGTCTCTTGGGCTTTTAGGGAGTGAGGATTCATAATGGTCTTTTTTAAAAGCGTGTCTGTTGTGTTATGGTCCTGGTCGAGAGAATGCATGATATCTTCTGCAACAGCACCCCCCCCCCCCCCACACACACACACATCTGTGTGTACTTGGTGATGGTATGTGTGATAAATTAAGTGAATGAGCAAGAAAATCAATATTCAGATATTCAAATTATGTTGTTTTTGGGAATTGAAATGCTTATTTAATGGCTGGGTGTTATGTGACAACTTACCCCCATATGACCTGTATTTGGGGCATGTTGTCACAAACGGTCAGCCCATCTTTTTCTTGTCAAAATTGTACCTCCTGCATATTATTACTTTTTTAACATTTGTCTCATTTTTGAGAGATTGTGTACTTTATATAACATCTGGTGATGTTTAGTGAAAGAGAGCAGTGTGTTAAATTATCTTTCTTTTGTTTTTCAGCAATGGCTATGCAGGTACATATCCTGGCAGGTCAGCTGGTGTGTCTAGTGCCCCCTCAACACCCTACAACCGCTTCGGCCTCACAGGAGGTCCACCTGCAGACAGTAAAGCTGACAGGTGAGCTCCTGCTTTTCTTTCATCGGCATATGGGTTTGCTGCACGAAGACATTTTTAGATTGAACAGTCTGAGTTGAGTCTGAAATGTAAATGGTTATAAAACACATCAAAGCGTAGTTAAGAATAGATACATTTTTAGTTAATTGGCATTTCTACATGTATTGTGTGTTGAATTTCAACAAAATCAAAGCTCAATGTGAAAGACTAACAGCATGACAATACACATGAAAAAACCAGGGTTGAACTTTTTCTAACTATATGTACGAATATTACTGTTCTATAGCTTTAAAGTGAATATAAACTTGTTTTCTTTGCTCATCTTTTCTGTTATTTTGACCTGTTTCCCCAGTTTCCATTTTCTGCAAATAAATACAAATAGAAACCACATTTTTATTTGAAATTTGGGAGAAACATTGTTGGGTGTTCACAGATCGAAATAAAATAAGGATTTTACCTTAACACACACCTATACATGGTAAATTCAGACAAGCTGATTTTGAAATGGTCATCTGAAATTCAGTTTGTTGTTCTGCAAAGCTTACTGTTTCGTCTATGACCCCGCAGGCCGGCACTTGGTGGTTTACTGACATCCTCCTACAGGCAACACCAAGAGTCCCTGAATGCAGAACGTGAGCGCAGACGCCTGGAGAGAGAGGAGAGACTTCAGAGGATTGAAAGAGAGGAGAGAAACCGTTTCAAGTGTGTGGTCTTTCTCAGTTTCATTATGACGCTGCAGTATTTCATGCTGATGACAATGCATGAGCGTTTGCAGTGTTATCTAGTGATTTAGTGCTGCGTTATTTCGAGCCGTGTTGGAAATGACCATGAGAAACCTGTTCAACAAATAAGTGACTCGGAGACCTACATCCGATTTTTATCAGAGATCAGAGGAGTTTGCCAAACAGGACAAGTTATTGCTTCTTATTGCGGTCATTCAGAAAGCATGTACAGCACGCAATGAATGAACATGGTGTGTGGGAAGACGTGTGCTTTGTTTGACAGGACTACCATATAAAGATTTCCAAGTGTCTCTGAGTCTAAACCTTTTTTCAGCTGGTCTGTTCGGCTGTGTGTGTGTGTGTGTGTGTGTGTGCGTAGTGTAGTTTAAGACAAGAAAAAGAAAATTACAAAACAAATCTAAAGAGTTGCAAACTGCGTATTAAACATTAAAGATCACTAAACTTTAGGAATGCTAGATGTCTTTTGCAAATATACGTATAATTTATAAAATGCTTTTGTTTTAAAAAAAATTCTGTGTTGTATATGTTTCCTCATGCTGATTTTCTTTATTGCAGCCGGGATTATGTGGACAAGAGAGAAGACGTCAGACAAGCTCGAGAAGAAAGGTAAAAAGTGACCTGGGGCCAGTTGCATAAACATAAACCGCTAAGTTAAGACTGTCTAAGTCTCACTGACTAGCAGTTTGTTAGGACTAACAAGTCGTATATTTTGGATTTTAATGAAACCAATCGACTTTTTTATGTGCCTGACTATAAGAAGTTATGACCAGTTTTGAAGAAAAAAATCGGATGACTTTCTTGTAAGACTTGTAAGACAACCGGCCACTGATCTAGAGACACAGCAATTTATCCACTGCAGTGGAAATATCTTTATTATAAAATATAATATAATACGTAACGTAATATATTAGTATGATAATAACATATTAAAATCAAAACAATAAAATACTACGAAAATGTATGGATTAAAGTCAATTTTACCACACTGCTCGCTCACATCACAGCTGAGCATTCTGGTCGTATACATTGCAATATAATGAAACAGACATTTTAACATCAATTATCAGCTAAATAGCAGTGACACACCTTACAAACATGTATTAGCATGAGCAGCAGATGGGAATGGAGTCAGCACGCGGTGCGCTTCAGCTGAAATACAGCCGTCAGGGTCTCTGTGCGTCTGCTGTAGATTAAGACCTTTAAAGAGATCAGGACAGGGTGTGTAATTGCCTTTAGACATGGGCTTTCATATGCACAGTAAACGCTTAAATCCTGTATCCTGAAAAAGGAAACGAGTGATTGCATTCATGCATTATTACATTTATTTTAGCCCTTTCCAGCAGTCTTGCTTATCAACACCAACTTTAGTTATTAGAAAGGAACTTTTTTATAGTTATGAAACATCTGGATCTTGTTTTTGGTAAATCGTGTACGTTAGTGTTGGCGCAGTTTTAGACATGATAAGACAGGAGTGGAGACGGCTTTTCCTTTTTGACACCTCTTATGAAAGCTATTGGTCATATACTGTATGAGGATGTGTGGAAGTGTTAAGAAATCAAGTTCATTAATGTTCGGTTTTACTGACATTTAATGTGTTTTTTGCATGGTTTACAGATACAAGCAGTTGGAACGTGTGTCAGCAGATGAGAACGAAAGAGAACGAGCGAGGTCAACACCGAGAGGGCGAACAGAAATCACCCTGAGCTTGAGTTCCCGAACCTCCGGCAGCTCCCTGCCCCGTTGTGCCGCTCCGCTTGCTGTAGAGTCTCGTGAGGAGACATGCTCCGTCCCACATCCAACACAAGGTGAGATTCCCATCTGCGTGCTTTAAAATTCTGTGAATGCGGAGTGTGGCGGGCATTTCGGGAAAAGACTACGGTCCTAATTATTTCTCCAAAGCGTGGAATCGAGCGGTGACCACACAAATGTCTTGTAAAGGAAAACAATCATTCCAGCAAAGCCTTGGGCCAGTCAGCCATCCGGAAAACCTACGTATTAGTAAAGCCTAATTTTTATTTACCTCAAAAATTAAGCAAGGTTTTAGAAATTGGGTCAGTGGTCACTCTGCTTTTCTTACGAAGCCACATCTGAATCTGTCGGCCTTGAAGTGGTATGAAGAGACTGTGGTGGCTGGAGCCCGGTTCATCAGTCTCTTCATGACTGTGGAGTTTCCGCTTGCCTTGAGGTTCTCATGCTCTTTATAACATTTATAGATTTAACACATAACTCACCCACCACACGGCTCATTTTGTCAACGAATTTTGATTTGGTTGTAATTTTGATTTGGTGCCTAAAGCAGTCGCGACCGCAACGAGAGACAAAATGTTTTTTTGATTGGACGGTTTCTATTTCTGTGGTGTTTGGGTGGGTAGCCCCGCCCACATTGGAATCTAATTGGTCCAAGGTTCTATTTCACATCATTTACACGTAAACATAAAATACACGTGAAGTATGGTGAAGATAGTTTTTTTTATCCCGCAGACATGCAAACTGCTGGTAATTCTTGTTAACTTCCGAGGTGCCTGGTTCAATGTATTTATCAATACCATAGCCAGAGCCACCCAGTATGACACTTGACCCTAGATGGCGACAAAGAGTGAATGTGCAAAAAAGTACTGTATAGCCAGACTCTGTTATGTGGTTTGTGAAGGACAAGCCTTTGGTCACACTCTGGTTATATAGTGAGGTGTTGGTCAGTTGTGTGTAAATGGATAGCTGTTTGGATCAGACTGTGGTTTCAGAGGGTTGAGCTCCTCCTATTTTGAGGCTCCGGCAATTTCCTGACACTGTAAATTTTAAAAGAGTGCCCCGCCAGACAGGTTTGGTTCATCTTAGTACCACTTTTACATGCATCAATTAGTTTTCTCCCGATTGGATTTTTTGCTCACTGTGGCAATAGTATTGTGAACAAGAAGCAGCCAAGCAAACCGAACTGGACACGCAGGTTAATGGTAACTCTTAATGTCCGAGTTTCCATACCAATCCATGACAAGCATAACAAACCACACGTTCTCTAAATAATCTGTGAGCTTTATGTGTGACTGCAGATGTCACAAGAGACAAATCTTTGAAATACAGACCTTATTTATAATATTGGGCTTAAAATCCCTTTTATTTGATAAATATTATTTTAGAATGTTATGACATTAAATTGCAAAGAAATGTTTAATATTCTGCATTGGTATTTCTGGTGTATCGATATATACGTCATTACATTTCATTTATTTAATAAATTAACCCTTTGCTATGAAAAGTTCTCTATCATGAAGTCTCTCTACTTGGCCCGTGCATGCAAACAAATGTGATTTCAAGGTTGTATGGAATTTTGATTTGTTTTTCTTCATGCTCCTGCAGGATCACATTTCCTTTATTTATTTGCTTTTCAAAATATGGAGGAGTGCTGGTGTTATGTGGGTTAGCGTAACACTGGAAATGTGACTGCAGTCTGCATGTCAGGGACGAGGGATGCGTGCCTTACGTGTATAGGCAAAGCATCTGAGATGGTTTTTGTGTGAAAAAGTATTACTTGTAATGAAATGGACACTTCACCCAAAAATGAAAATTCTGTCATCATTTACTAACCTTTTAATTTCTTTGTTCTGATATTTGGATGAATGTTTGTAACCAAACAGTTTTTGCCCTCCATTAACTACCCTAGTAGGAAAAATCCAATGGTAGTCAAAAGTGTCTCGGAACAACATTCTTCAAAATTTCGTCTTTTGTGTTCAACAGAATAAAAAAATGATAAAGTAATGGGAGTCAATGGGGAGAAAAGTTATCTTTGGTTATAAGCATTCTTCCAAATATCTTTCTCTGTGTTCATCAGAACAAAGACATTTATACAGAAGGTGAGTGAATGATGACTGAACTAACATTTTTGGGTGAACACTGCACCTTGACAGTCAAACCCTTAACCTTATATAGCTATTTGAGCTTCTAAAGCCTTTCGAATAATGAGAATTTAGAGATTTCCACGGAAGGACAATTTATACCTAAATTGCCTTGTTTTAGCATTAGATTATTGGAAGTTGAGCTTATCTGGAGTTTTTGCCAAGCCATTTTTGCCAACATTTTTCTCCCCCACAGGAGCTGATTCAGAGTCAAGCCGGCCCATGCAGACAGCAGTTGCATTGACTGCCTCAGAGCCTCCCTCTGCCTCCACGCCTGCGTCTGCGTCGCCCTCTGAGCCAGAGGAGGAACAGAGCCCGCTGGAACTTGAGAACATCACGTTCTCTCTGTCTCAGACAAGCACAGAGGCAGAGAGATGTGAGAAAGAGGAGATGACAGAGGGAGCCGAGGGACATGAAACGATGAATGTGCAGGAGGAGGAGAAGAAAGATGAAGAACCGGAAGAGAAATGTGAGGATGAGGCTAGCAGTACAGGTGCCGAGGAGTGTGAGAGACGACAGATGTTGGAGGACAGCGCAACACTGAGCGAGAAAGAGCGGCAGAATGAGGAACTGAATGAGAAAGATAACTGTTCTGCCTCCAGCATCTCTTCAGCGAGCAGCACACTGGAGAGAGAAGAACGGGAGGAGAAACTTGGCACCGATTCAGGTGGGGACATTTGGTGATGTGATGCATGCAGGTGTAAACATGGTCGATATTGGTCCATTGATAACATTTTGTTTCTCTTTAGGCCAGTGGACTGACTGTGTGAACTCGGCGGACGTCACTGATGAACGCAGCAAAGATCTCAACAACAAATGTTTCATGTTGGACATGCTCTACTCGCAAAGTAAGAATCCAGCAGAGGAAGAGGAGAAGGAACAGGAGAATGAGAAAGAGCATTCAGGTCAGGACTCTTCTGTCAGCAGCCTCGCTATCCGCATTTCCACGCTGGAGGCGCGTCGTCAGGCGTGCGAGGAGAACATCAAGAAGATGGAAAAGGAACATTTGGACAACCAGGGTAGCGTGAGAGCCGTAGCTGAGAAATTTGGAGATTTGGTAAAAGGACTTGTGTTGTCTCACGAGATGGAGCATCTTGGGAAGGAAAAACAGCAAATGCAAGAAAAATCTCCACCTGCTCCTTCACCAACTCCACCCAAAAAAGAATCTGACCACATTTGGGACCAGCTGATGGCCTCGCCGCGGGAGCTCCGCATCAAAGAGTTGGACTTCACAGACTTGGGGGAGGAGGATGATGTGGACATTTTGGACGTTGGGACTGTAATCGGGTCGGGTGACCTCACGCAGTCTCCTCCCCCACCTCCCTGCTTGCCCAACCTTCCTCCCCCACCGCCTTTGTTCGGATGCCCCCCACCTCCACCCATCACTGGCATGATGATGCCCCCTCCGCCACCCTTTTTGACTTCGATGTCTCCCGCACATCTCGGATCTCCTCAGCTTAGTCGAGGAGAACCCCCGCTCTTCCAGAAAAAGAAGAAGACCATTCGGCTGTTTTGGAACGAGGTGAGACCTGTAGACTGGCAATACAACAACCAGAAGAGATGCAAAGATTCACTGTGGTCCAAACTGGATCCTGTCAAACTGGACACGGGCAAGCTGGAAAATCTCTTCGAAACGAAGTCCAAGGAGCTGCCAGTTACAAAGGTAACTGTTAAATGTGTCTATTGCTTTACTTAAAGCTGCAGTTTGTATGCTTTGTCTCTATTGCCATCTCTGTTTGAAACATAAAATCACCAGTTTGGCTAGTTTTATCTTCGTGTGGAGGTAGAAAAGTATTGACATTTCCCAAGAAATCCAGCCTAAGGACGCAAATTATAAATCATTAGTATTGTCACCATTGTGAATACGTTTTCTAACAGTTTCAACTTATTTTTTTATCAAAAAGTTTATTAGAAGTGATTCATTATTGTGTTGTTGACAAGCCCTTTTACATAATTTGTATTAATTAGATATTTGCAAAACCCAATGACAACATAAAAGGTGACTAACAACATTAATTTATGGCACAAAAAATTACGAAATATGAAAATACAAGGTTTCAGAAGGACTGCAGCAATATTTAGGTTTTGAGTTTAAAATCCTACTTTCGAGTTGCGGGCCTCTCTATTGCAATCTCTGTTTGAAACACAAAATTGCAGGTAACTAAAAATGTTGTAAATGTAAAGTTTTAAAAGGGATATCCGTCCAAAAATGAAAAATCTGTCCAAAAAGCGACGAGGATACGTTTTGTGCCCAAACAAACAACAAAGCGGACTATATTTAACAAATGTGAGTACGCCCTAACACAAAAGTCAGGAAATTGTTGAATATAGTCTATAATGTATTTTTGTTTGTTTGCGCACAAAACATATCCTTGTCGCTTTATATCATTAATGCTGAACCAATGGAGTGACATGGACTATTTCAACGATGTCTTTACTTACTTTCAGTGCTTTGGTTACGTTGTCTATGGAGGAGCCAGAAGGCTCCCGGACCTCTTCAAAATTATCTTAATTTGCGTTTTGGAGATAAACGAAGGTCCTTGTTGATGAATGACTTTAGGGTAATTTATTACAGAATTTTCATTTTCTGTGAAAATTATGCTTTAGTTACGCTTTAATCGCGGTAAAATTAGACTTTATGATCTTAAAATTTGAAGTGTATCTAAGCATGCATGACATCAAATCTCAATGTTTTTTGAGGTAATGTTGCAATCACAAGGAATGGAATTTTTTCTCTTTTTTTACGTGCTGGCTGACGATAAAAACACAACACAATTGCTTAAGCCATGTCAAAGGACCTGAATGTGCATTTCATAGGATGCACGTGCTCGGCCCAAATTTTGGTTATAATATAATGATGTTATATTTATGTATACTAATAGGTAACTCTTAAATTAAAACTACTGATTGAGCCACATAACGTTGCCGCTGAGACGTCTATAAAAAAACACTTAGCAGTGACAAAACATTGCAATGTCCTGGCAACCACCCACAACATCTTAGCTTCATGGTGGCAAGGTTTGCATGGGCAGGTACCACAGAAGGTTTATTGCTCTGTTTTTCTTGATAGCGTACGAGCCCAAGCCATAGCTGCTAGGAAATGACTTTGATCTTTTTCTGAAGTGTTCTTTGATTTCTTTAGTAAAACACATGGTATGAATTCTCACACCTTTTTTCGGCCATGTGTGTCTGTCCGCCACAGCTTCTACACACGAACACGTGCAAACGTGTTGAACGAGTGCTGTAGGTCCCAATGGCAAGAGCTTGGCTGACTGCCTATGATGGATTCCTGGTATTATCTAAAAGCTTCATCAAAGCCTCAGACTGGATTTCATGAAACCTCCTGTCACTCTGAACCGAGTCAAGACGCTGCACTTTGAGCTCTTTCTGACACTCAGATTTCAACCGCTTTAGTCAAAACATTGACAGGCTAATCAATACATCCTGTTACGTGAATCTCACCGCCCGCATGTTTGTGTTTTACATTGAAACAAGAACCACGCCGGCATTTACATTAATGCATTTGTCAGAAGTGACTTACAGTACATTCAAGCCAGACCCTTTTAATCAGTATACGTGTCCGGCGGGATTTGAACCCACAACCTTGACGTTGAAAGCTGACTGCTGTACCACTTGAACTAAAAGGGCCTTTATTCAGGGTTTTCAATGATTTATCTGATCGAATTCTTTATACATCCCTACCTGAATCAAGTGATTTCTTACCATAACAGATGTTATGATGTGTTGGAGATGAAGATCTGTCATTATTTGGTCTTGCATTTCTAGACATTGTTTTCTGTATTGTCTCAGTGATGTGGTCTTCATGGGGACTTCCTCTCCCTTCTGCGCCAGCTGTTTCTCATTTCTTGCCCATTTCCCCCCCCCCTCCCGTCCACCTCTGCGCCCCCTCCTCTCCTCTCCCCCCGTTTGGCAGCAGCTGGAGCACCATCATGGCTACGCTCCCTCACAAATATTTCTCATCAAGTCTCAAAATAGCCCTCAGGTGCTTGCGTGCTTGTAGTGAGTAAACATATCTGGGCTTTGTGTTCATATCTCAGGAAGCCTTGTTTTTGGTAATTATGCACATTAAAGAAATGCCTTTCCTATTCAGTTCATTGGGAAGCGTGAGAGTATGAAAACGCTAAAAGATCTTTATTTCATATTGGATGTGGGGAACAGATGAGTATCTTGATGATTAGTGGGTGATGCTGACTTGCCGTGGGAACGGGGAGATGTGTTCACTATAGGGATGATATCTCCGACTGTAACTTTCTCAAAGATTTGACTTTCTGAAGATTTAAAAAAGCTCTCAATTGAAGAAAATATTTAATGACAACAATACAGAGAAGCGATAAAGATGGTGTCACTTTCAGATAGGACTTTGCCATTCATCATAATCCAATCTCAATTTTGCCTTTTAACAGTTCTGAAAACTAAATCGAGGTAAAATAATTATTGTCGCGTTCCGTTTTGGAAGGAATGTCTCATTTCTTTTTGCTATTTTATCTTTTTTACATGTATTATTATTATTAACTTATTTATTTATGAATTATTTATATACTTATTGACAGCCAGTGAGTAATTGTGCAAAATTATCGTAATATCAACATTGGGGCGAAATAATCATGATTACAATTTTGTTATAATCGAGCAGCCCTACTTTTTACAGGTTATGGCCAATATAACAATGACAGCTAAATTAATTTGAATATAGGATAAAACTATGTAAGTCACTTTGGATAAAAGTGTCTGCCAAATGCATAAATGTAAAAGTAAGCTGTCTCAACTGAAATCTTGCACTGACATCGGTGCCATTGTTTTGTCTCAGGAGACACACCAGTAATGCTTGTTTGTGAGGCATGTTTGTAAAAACCACTTTAACTATGACCTAGTCCTGAATTAACCTAATCCCTGTCTGGGAAACCATGCCATTGTTGTTGTCAATTGATGTGGATGCTTATATGTTATTGTTATGGGCATAGTTTTAATAAACCTAAGGTAAAATCCCACGAAATATTGTTAGAAATATGCCTAAAACGAGAACAAATCATTTTAGTGGCATAATAATACACTTAACTCAAGGTAGCTTCTCTCACAATTCTGTACAGCCGAGGTAAAACCTGCTAAACTTTGGCCCAACATGATCAGAACCTTAAACTCTGTTGGTTGATGTATTTATTTATCCGATTTCAGAAAACAGCAGCAGATGGGAAGCGTCAGGAGATCATTGTTCTGGACTCCAAAAGAAGTAACGCCATCAACATCGGCCTGACGGTCCTGCCTCCGCCGCGCACAATAAAAACAGCCATCCTGAACTTTGATGAGTATGCCCTGAGCAAAGAGGGCATAGAGGTGATACTGACCAGCTTATCAATCACATGCCCAAATTGTCAAATGAAAAGATGAGCAATGAATCATATAATAATTTGTGCTGGCAGATTGATTAATCATAACAGATATTACATACATATATATTTGTATTTAAATATAATTTATATTATGTATAAATAATCAGGATTGAGCGATTTAACAGCACTAAAAAAATCATTTAAAATCATCTTTGGTGAACTATTCCTTTAAAAAGTTAATACAATACATAACACATGATGCTCAGTGACAGTATATGCTGCTATAATGTGTGGTACTTACATTCTGAAAATGCCTGACAGGTTACAATGCTGAAAACACATCTGTCCTTAATACTAGGCTTGTTTTGAATCAGTGCGAGTCACATATTTCCTGAACTATAGTTCTCTCTCTCTCTCTCTCTCGTTACATCCATCATTCAGGCATTTATGATCATCCCCAGACTGCTACATAAAAGCATATTTTCACCAGATTCTCGACTCTCTACAACTGTGTTCAACAAGACAGAGACATACTGACTTTAGCTGAGTTGGCGAACGAAACGCACCGACACAAAACTTAAGTCCAAAATAACAAGTTGGTTTGGCGGCCGAGTCGAAATATTATGAGGATTTCCGACAAAACCGAAGCATTTCTGGCAATAATGGTATAATTAATCCCACAGATTAAAGGTTAGAGAAATGTATCATTTACAGAGGTTCAGCCCATGATACTAATCCCACATAAATGTCTCAATAGCAACATGTGAATAATGGAGCTCCTTTTCCCTCATAAAATCTGTAATTTTTTATCCTTCGTCATGGGAAATGTATTGGAGTATTTCTCCCCACCCTATTTTCTCCCCAACAACCTCGATTTATGATTGAGTTATGTCTTGGATTTGTGTTTTGGAGGAGAGAAATTTAATCATCTTTTTTATTATTAACAGAAAGCACTTTCTTAGCACATGCGTTGATGTCATTTTCTGCATTCCTGACCAACGTCACATTCTTTCAAGCGTTGTTCATTGATCATGATTTGGCAAATGCATTTCATTATTGTTGTACTTGATGGTCATACTTCCGCTCCCCTCTGGTTCTCCTGCAGAAAATCCTGACGATGATTCCCACAGAAGAGGAAACACAGAAGATCCAGGAGGCTCAGCTGGCAAACCCTGACACTCCACTGGGCAGCGCCGAGCAGTTCCTCCTCATTCTCTCCTCTATCAGTGAGCTGTCTGCACGCTTGCAGCTCTGGGCCTTTAAGATGGACTATGATGCTTTAGAAAAGGTCAGTTTGTCTTCCCTTGTTTCCTTGAATCTAATGAAATCACATCATTCTGCTTGGGGACCAGTTGGTTTTGACCTAAGCAAGTGAGGAAACAGGGCCTGCTAGGAGGCCGTAACAAACTTCTAAAGATGACTTAATATGATCAAAATACATATTGAACAGACTAAAGCAAGGAAATTCAAGAAATCTCAAGTGTTTGGTTATTTTGATTATCATTTGGACGGGTAAAGATTGTTGTGGATTATGTCAAAAGGTTGATATCTAGTGGTTCTCATGGTCATGTGAAGCCCGTGCTTAAGCAGGTTCTTGCAAAGGTCCTGTTAAACATTTAAAAAAAGAATAAGGGTGTAACCATACGCTCAGCTCACGATTCGATTCCTGATACTTGTTTCACAAGTGCCATCGTGCACAAGATTTGTAAACATTATTAAAATTTGAAACTGAAACTCAAATGACAGATTTGTCCTAAAACATTAACAATTTTCAGTAACATTTGTTATTTTGTTAAAGAATTGACTACATTCAATGTTTAATTGAACCATCTGTATGTAAACTTAAACAAATTGAATTGATCTGTCATTAAAACTTAAATCTAAGCTCAAAATAAAAACACCAATTTTTATTTATTTAAATTTATTCAAAAATATATTGCAATGCATATCTTAATAGATACATGTCTGCAATTATTTTGTATCGAGATATGCGATACTTCAATATATATTGTTACACCCCTAAAACATCTTGAATTATTTTAAAATGAAAATAATTCATTCACTTCATTCTTGAGCATTTCTGATGGGCCATGGGAGTACATAAACGCTGATCTACAAACTTCTCTCAAAGATTTTTTGTCAACACATTTTTTTCTCTCTCAGGAAGTGGCAGAGCCGCTACAGGACCTAAAAGAGGGCATGGACCAATTAGAGAAGAATAAGACGCTGTGCTACATCCTCTCTACTCTTCTGGCTATTGGCAACTTTCTCAATGGGACCAATGTGAGTGCCAGTCAAGTCTACAGCTGTGATCTCTTTATCTCCATCTGTCTTTCTGTCTGTCTGCCATAGTGGCTTACATCCTAATAACGTTAAAAAGTCAACAGAGATAAACCTGATAAGCCGGTGAGTCTGGCGTAAACTCCTCTTGTTACCGTAAACCATTGACCGCGGGCAGCAGAACAAAGCCAGAAACAGCCGTGTCACATCCATGGGGATTTCTCCCTTTCTCCCCAGCTCTGTCGTGCCCTGTAAACGTCACGGCGTGCCGAGCACGGTACAGCGCATTACTGCATGTCAGTGTGCTAGATTCCGTTTAATCGTACGTTAGTGAAGCATTCGACAGACCTGCTTATAGACACATTCAAAGCTCTGCGTTTGATCTTAATGGAACTGATGCTTATCTATGAAAGTGCATCATCATGTCAGAAAATAGTAGAAATGGCCTGCCATTACTGCCCACAGGTTTTCAGGGAATGGTTTGATGATGGACAGGATCCAGAGTGACTAATGCTCTTATTATTATTTTAGCTGCATGTATTAACACAGTGAAATTGATCTGATTGAAAGCTTCCCGCTTTTATAAAGTGTGTCATGTTCCTAGCAGTTATAAACTTTAAACATTCAATATTTTCTGACCAAAAAATGCAGACAGAAATCAGTGTTCTGTGCACAGTAAATACTGTAGTACGTAAATATACTTTTTCTTCCTCCAGTTATTTTGGGAACTTATTGTTGCCTCTGTTTCCAGGCTAAAGGTTTTGAGCTGAGTTACCTTGAGAAAGTTCCAGAGGTGAAGGACACAGTTCACAAACAGTCTCTGCTCCATCACGTCTGCTCCATCGTGGTGGAGAAGTTTCCAGACAGCTCGGATCTTTACTCTGAGATTGGAGCCACCACCCGCTCTGCTAAGGTTTGCACGACTAGCCATACAACTAGTTTTACCTTAAAGGGACAGTTCACCCTAGAATAAAAATGATGTCATCATTTACTCACCCTTTTGTTTCAAATCTGTATAAATGTATTTGTTCTGATGAACAAAGAGAAAGATATTTGGGAGAATGCTTGGAACCAAACAGTTCTTGGCATCCATTGTCTACCATAGTAGGAAAAATGCCACAGAACTGTTTGCGTTCCTACATTCTTCAAAATATCTTAATTTGTGCTCAACAGAACAATGATATTGATAACTCTTCCCATATGGTAGTCAATGGTGGCCAGGAACTGTTCGGTTACAAGCATTCTTCAAAGTACCTTTGTCTGTGTTCATCAGAACAAAGACATGTATACAGATTTGAAACAACTTGAGGATGAGTAAATGAAGACAGATATTTCATTTATTGGGTGAACTGTTCCTTTAAACCCTGATTCACCCTTCGCTGATCGTCTGTTTGTCTCGTCCTCCCCAGGTTGATTTTGACCAACTCCAGGAGAACCTGTGTCAGATGGAGCGTCGCTGCAAAGCATCCTGGGACCACCTGAAGGTGATCTCCAAACATGAAATGAAAGCAGCCCTTAAGCAGCGCATGTCTGACTTCCTTAAGGACTGTGCAGAGAGGATCATCATTCTTAAAATCGTCCATCGGCGTATTATAAACAGGTACAGTAACACACTGTCTATGTTTGCCACCCAACCCATTTAAGGCTGTTGCTTGCTGCTGTTTTCATGCCCTGACGGATTTGTACGGACAACCTAAAAGTTGCTGTATGTTTGATCTGCAGGTTTCATTCATTCCTGTTATTCCTGGGTCACCCGCCGTACGCTATCAGAGACGTTAGCGTCCACCGCTTCAGTAAGATTCTGAGCGAGTTTGCACTCGAGTACCGCACCACCAGAGAGCGCGTGCTGCAGCAGAAACAGAAAAGAGCAAATCACCGCGAGAGGAACAAGACCCGCGGCAAAATGATCACAGACGTAAGTCTTCCCAGAGCTTTATCTGTGTTCAAAATCCAGCTTGAGGGCAAAACCCGGTGCACCCGGGGGGTTTTCAGCATCCCGCCGTCACAGCCTAGACTTTATTTTTAGAGGATTCAATTGCCGCTTTTGTTTCTGCATGACACATTACACATGACACATTAATGACAAATTAAATCACTCTCGCTTTAATGAGAAGTGCTGCCAAAGGCTTTTTTCTTTTACGTTTTTGCATTTGGTAGACACCTTTCTCCAATCTATACATTTATCAGTGGGATTTGAACCCATCACCTTCCTAATGCTATTCTGTACACCGTACAGCATTTGAGTATCAGCTGCTGTAGTTTTTCCTTCACTCGGTTGTGTTCAGGGAGCTGTTTGCCACTATTTGATTGTACCACTAGAGGGAGTCATTTTACTAGCAGATGAATCTTCATCCATACACGAAAAATCTCTCTTTTTCCATCCATCACTCTATAGTTGCACATTCAAGCTTCTCTAAACCAGTTTTTGCAGCGTGTGTATTCTGTATCTCTGAATGTGCAGAACAACCCCAGAACCCTCTCACCCATTCCATTACAACGATACATCAGTGCAAACCAAGGGTTTTAATGTCACAGGTTTTGTAGTTCTAGATTTGCCTTGGGTAGATATTACTCCACACAGTAATAGGAGGTCAAACGTGCACCTCTCTTGGGGGAAGTCATGGCCAGGACAGCCTCTCGTGGCATGTTATGCTTGGCGGGGGTCTTCGCTAAGTGTAAGCGGGATGTCTAATTCAATCTCTGTGTGAAAATATAAACCTTTGGATGTCCCTGTAGGAGCCCTGAAAACAGTCTAGGAGAGCTCTTGGCTCTTCAATCGTGGTGGAGTAGGAGGAGCTAAGGATCACATGATTTTCTTGTTGCTATAAAACAATAAGCCCAAGTCACTTATGTCTTATGTGTTTGCACTTGATTTTTCTTTATAGGGAAATATGACTCGGACATTTCTTCTTGACAGGTTATATATTTGAGAAAATATGCAGTTACATAATAAAGATTTGATGAATGTTTTGTTAGTAGTGCACACCAACCCAGCATTTCCTCATCATCTTCTCTGTTTTGTGACATGTCGGGTTTGTTTCTCTGTAGAGTGAGGAGGAAGATGAGGATGAGGTATGAGAGTACAGTGTTTGTTTGGCACGGTCAGGTTTCACCTGTAATGTGTGGCATGTATCACCTGTCCTGAGTTCTGATGCGAGTTTGTGATGCGTTCTTTAACAGCTGGACACAATGACATGTTTTAGGAAATCCCTATATGTATTTGTTTTTCATCTGGAATTGAAGTGATGTTTAACAAAGCTGATACAGATGTGAAGCTGTTCTGCTGAGCATGATTTGTAGCTCAGACTGGTGAATTAATGGTTTGTTTGAATATGAGGTTTTTGAATGTGTTGTTATTGTGTTAATGCCTGACTTTTATTATGAAAGATGTTTGTCCTTGTGTGTTATGCTGCCTTCATATGCTCTCTGAGTTTCCGAGGTGAAAGTTGCACATGAACGCTGGAAAGTTGGGAAACAATTTGAATTCCCAAGTTCCCGAGATGGGCGGGCCTTAAATATTCAACATGGCAGATGGAAGAATGATTTCTGCTGTGACGGATATATTGTGTCGTTAAACTAGTTCACATTTGCACACACGAATAAACATTTGATGCATTTTGGATGTTTTTTTTACACTGCGAAAATAGTGTGTTTCACCAATATTTCAGAATAGTCAGCAAGCCGACTAGATAGTGCGGTAAACAGTATAGTTGAAAACTATATGACCATATAACATTTTCCTAAGACGTGAATCTGGCGTCCTCCATTCTCTCCGACAACAAAGCACCTGAACACAACCATCTCGGAATCATGACATCAGAAGTGGGAATTATCAAATGTCTGAGGGCACGTGAAGGCAGCGTCAATCTACTAATGTGCTAATAATATGTGTGAATTATACACTTAACTGAATGCGGAAATGTATAAACGTTTATAAGATTGTATAAACAGCTTCAATAGGAATGTGTAAATGCCTCCTCCTATTCGTATTAGTTTGGCCAAACAAAACTGATGATACAAAAACTCTTCTCCCTTATGAGCCTTTTTTCTTCTTCATTTTTAAAGCAGAAAAGCTTACTAGTTGCTGTGTCTGTTGTGTTTTCAGAGTGGCAAGTTTGCAAGCACATCTTTAGATGGCCAGGAGTCTCCGCCAGAGGGTTTGGGCTACACGGAGGATGCAGCTGAACATGAGCAGATGACTGCAGTACTTCGTACCAGCCTGCAGGGCGGCGACAGTGCCTCCTCTGTACTCCCTGGTCTGCGCACACGAACCCGAGCCAGCCGAGGTATATTCAGACATATTCAAAGAATCTGCAGATGTTAATAAGTGTTTCATCCAGGCTGTCATTTCTTTTTGTAAACCATTAATACAATGAAAACCATCTCTGCTGTCTCTTGCAGGCCATACAGCACTTTTGTCTGCTGCAAATGAAGACGCTTCTAACTGCGGAAATGACACAGCGGATGAGATCATGGAACGTATTGTGAAATCAGCCACTCAGGGCCCCAGTCAACGCTCGCAGCCCCGCGAGAGGAAACGCTCTCGAGCCAACCGTAAATCCTGTAAGACCAACACACGTGATGCTCTGACGCTCCTATCTAGAGTGCTTCATACCGTAGCAATGCCGTTACATACAGTACTTTAAAATAATCATTTATAAACTTTCACTTTTCATATTCATGTTTTTATTCTTATGCAATTTATTGTAGGAGCAACAATGAAACATTCACCTGAACTTTAGCTTCCCAACTTTAAGCTTTGGCTAGAAATAATGCTCAATGCAATATATTTGAAGAGTTTGGTTCTAAAATGAGATAACTGTTTTTTATTGTGTTAGTTAGCTGTATTTTTTTGTTATTATGGCTTAAATCAAAACAAACAAACTGCAGTTTGATTGATATGAATTGAAATGCACAATAAAAAGCATTCATTTTTAAACCTTTCAAAAACAGAGTTATCTCATTTTGGAAACGAACTCTACATTTACCTAAATATATTGCATTTAAATATCCAAAAACCACTTGCACAATGTTATATATTGTTTTGCTGCTTAGAGATGATTAACTAGAATTAAATCAAATCATGTGATCAGACGTAAAAGTTTTTGTTAGAAATAAAACTTTATTTCATTACCTGAGGATTTGTGAGTCCCTTCAGATTGATTTCCATGGCTAATCCCATAATACCCATAATTCCACGCTCCTTCACAGCATTAAAATATGACTTTATTACAGTTTTAAATATGCGACCTCTACTGGCAAAAATTACATACTGTGCCTTTAACAATTTTATTTTGAATTGACCCCTCAGAAGAACGCTGTATTGATCTTTCTATGAATGTTTACCACACCATTGTCTTTTCCTGAAGTAACAGGCCCTGTCTTTCCCCCCTGGTACAGTGAGAAGAACACTGAAGAACGGGCTCACGGCAGAAGAAGCACAGGCGCTGGGATTGGCCAGCGGCTCTGAGATGCAAGTGTGAGACAGATGGCAGCCGCTCAGGGTCTCAGCAAACACTCTCTCTTTCCACATCACCTGGATCAGGACACTTCAGATTGTGTTTGATGCATGTTTCTGGGTGTGTTTCACAATGATTATCGCTGAGGTCGATTTATTCTTACAAATGAAAGGGATTATAATCACTAGCCCATCATACTATATTTAACATGGGACCTGTAGTCAACCCTTACCGCATTACCTGGCTTCATCTTCAGTTGCATAACGTCCCAAATCTAAAGCCAGATGCAAACTGTGTGATTTTGGCCATGATTTATAGAGCCAGATGATCATCTTGACGATGAACCTGAGCCTCACGGTGTCTGAAATCTTGGGTGTCAGTTTTTTCCAGCGGATTGTCAAGCTAGAATAAAATCACACAGCGTGTTCCCTGGCTGAACCCTTAATATCACTCAGGTGCAACGTCCACTGTTTGAGTGTTGTGTACCTGTGGACTCTAAACGTGATATCCCCAAACAATCATTTTAATGCAATGAGAACAAGCACAGTTGCTGCGCAACTTCCTGATGCACAACGTTTGTAGATGCTAAGACAAACACAGCATGCAGAACACTGATGCGTTGTCATCCAGTACAGAGACAAAAGTCTCTTAGGTCTCTAACCGCTGTGGCCTTCAGAATGAACCCAAAGAACCATTTTTGAAGACGACGGGATCCTCACCTTCAATTTTACTGGATGTTTTCTCGGATACAGATGGCATTGATCAGTAGCACCAACAAAATTGATATCTAATGTAAATTATGAGCAACTATCCTCGGGTTTACTGCTGTGGGAAAACCACATTTTGTTTGTTTAAAAGCAGGGTTTCTTGTATTTTTACGTTCAGTTAGTTTCAAATGTAGCCTGGATTTAAGATCAAATCGTAACAGACCACGTTCACTGTTGTCGCAAAAAAACGCTGAATTTTCTTGTTTCAACAAGACTCGTTTAACATAGATGTAGATTCATTGCACACAAATAAGAGGGAAGTAGAAAGTCTAGTCTTTTTCCCTTTCTTACAACGTAGTCGTTTTCATGTACGTTTTGTCTTCACATTGGTTTCTCATTGACTATTAAGATGCATTAGTAGACAATCGTCTAGCTATATTTGTTCAACGAAAGACAATATTTTTAACATACGCGTGTCATGAAGAAATGTGTTTCTTTGAATGCTCTTCAGGATTTTCAACACATCTGATTTCTGGTATTCTGATTATTGGAACAGGAGAGAGACAGTCGGGTTGGTGTTTTAAAGGGATGATTCACCCCAAGATAAAAAATCTGTTATCATTTATTCACCTTTTTCAAAACTCCCTTCAGTGAAACACAAAAGAGAATATTTTTGTGATTTTGATATATAGTTAAGTAATATAGGTTTGAAATGACATGACGGATGAAATAATGAAAGAATTTGTATTTTTGGGTGAACTTTCCCTTTAACATAGGCAGGCTTTAATGTCATTGGTAAACACAAACATGAAAGGTTTTCTGAATATTTACCGCATAGAGAGCCGATGTTTGTGATAGTGGAACCTACCATTCAGCACCTTATCATGTGTAGCATGCAATTTCGAAAGGAATTGGAAAATTGAGTATTGTTAAGACTGTTGTTTTTTTCAACTTTCCCTCAGATGTTTTCTGAGTATTCTGTGGATAAGAGATTAGATACATGTAAAGTAGAGGCTAAACATGACAGATGCTGTAAAATTGTGTAAATGTCACTTAAACGTTTTTAATTTTTGTGTTCGTGTTCATGTTTTGTATAAAATAGTGTATTATAGGTCAAAAGCAGTGTTATTCTGTGAAAAGTCTAATTTAAGAGAAAGTAAGCCATGCATGGTTCGAAACTATAACAAAACTATCAGCAGGCACCTCTTGTCTTTACGGGGTTACTCAAGTACCCTTTGAATTTAGCTTTTTTTGGTCATGTTTCATGTGTTTACGCAGCACAGACTTGAAACATTGTCATGCACCCATCCGCCCTTCGCAAATGGCCTTTGATGATAAAATTGCACTTGCGTTCAGTTTCACCCAATGTGTGCCATAAATGTTGGTATTGAATAGATCATCATCCAGAATGTGAACGTTTGTGTTTCAAATTCCAAAAGGCATTTACTGTACTTTGCAATAAAAGCTTTTAAAGCCGCACTCGAATGCCGTGTTGGACCATTTCTTTTTCGCAAAGAGCAGTTTATTCATTGACCACAAATCACTCATTCATACACAAATTCTCCAAGCAAGCGGGTGTTAGACATCACCACCTTTATTTAGGGTCATGTACAGTAGATGGTTCTCTTTCAGCATCACCAGGCTCCCCTAAAATGAGCCGTGACAACATCCAAACTGATGGAATCTCATTATTATCATAATTGTATGACAATTTTAGTGCAACAACAGACATGTAACATGCCTAATGCAGTAAAGATGTTGGTTGTACAAGACCATACAAAAACAACCTTGTGTTTGTTAGATATATCTATGGCGAGTGAGTTTGCATTTGTCCCCATAACTTTATTCAGCATGGACAGAGAGATGCCATGGAAAGCAAAAACGAAAGCAAAAAAAATCAATGGCAAGTCAAAGGAAAGCTCAGATCACAGAGAGAAGACAAAATCCAAAGGTTTCCTGGTAAAATCAAGTGCAAACAATGTCTTTTTTTCTGCCAATTGTAAGCCAACTACACACCAAAGAAAGAGATAAAAGAATAGAGAGAATATATACGGATTCCTAACCTACATCTACAGGATAGCTGCACAATGTCCTTGAACAAGTGGGTTTGCACAGTACTAGAATAAACTCATTCTATACATTTCAAGTTGGAAGGTTTTTTGAAAAGAAAAGCTCTCTTATATTACTCAGATTTAGTATCTGTGTGAAGCTGTTTTGTTTTTGGGTTGTAATATGAAATGTCAATTCCTAAGCACCAAAGTAAACATAAAAATCCTGACCCTGGTAAGAAAAATAAAAAGGAATGACATTTTTAGTGTAGTGCAGTTCACTTAAGGAATTATCACTTTTAAATAGTCACCTGAATATGAGATAAAAAGTGTTTTGTTAACTGACAGCTGACACAGGTTTTAAGACGATTCAGTCTTTAGGACACTTCAGGCAAAACTAAAAGAAATCTACCGGCCTTGTACAATAAATGCTGATGACATGAAGAGAGACTTATTTTTTCCTTTTTTCTCTCATATCTTAAAAAAAACATCAAGCTAGGGCACTCACGACAGGATAGGAATAAAATGAGAGCGTGAGATAAAAAAAGAGTGCTTGCGTTCCCTCACACCCACCTCTGTATTTAAGCTTAACATTGCACAGTATAATGTAAATTGCGTACATTTTATTTTAAATTATGCATCTTTTCGGTTTTTCAAGCTTCATTGCATAAAGATCTCTTTGCCAGATTCCTCACACCAGCAAAGTCAGGTCAATTTAAACTTATAATACCAAATACTCATTCATCTCTCTGCCCAAGTGACCAGTCAGTCCTTATAGGTCGGGGCAACACAAAATAGGCAAAAAAAGTAAGCACCCAAACTCAAGAGATGGTGTAGCACACGTACGTACGATTAAAGCTTATCATCCACAGTGTTTTAAAAGCCTCGAATGGTTCTATCAAAATGTAAACCCCACTTAGCTAAACCAGTCAGGTAATTGGAGCTTTCATACTAAAACGTTTTTAAACGTGTTTTCTTTTATATAAAGAATTAGCTTACTGTTGAAATGTAGCACCAACAATTTTCATGGCAAGTTTTGGGTCTCTAGATTCTGTGGTGCACTTTAAGAGAGTCGCGCGAAAACATAAGACAAATTTAACCCCAGACCAGAGGCGGACCAATCGCTGTTATTCCCCTGGGAAGGAAAAGTGCAGTCACAGTTATCTCCAGGACCTAGGGCTGAAACCCGTCTCCCAATCTCTCACTTGCTTTCCGATGATGCTAGTGGGGTGACTCCAGCATCTCCATGAGGAAAGTGTCAATTGGGGTGTCTCCGATCAGCTTAAAGAAGAACAGGTGCTCCAGACACTTAAGCCCAATGGAACGCAATGCAGGCAGCCGGAGGAGGAGCTTGGCAAATCTGTAGGCGAGAGGTTCATTAGTTGCGAGATTTGGGGATTTAAAGTGTCTGTTAGTGAATTCAGAGAGTCCTCTGACCTCCCCTGCTGATCGGGGTACTTCTGCTTGCAGTAGGACTCCAAGGACGCATACACTTTCTCTCGGAGAAGCTCCACCTCACTGGTGCTGGTCAGACCTTTGGCATCTAATATAACAAATGTGACAGCCACCAATTCAGAAGAACAGAAACATTATTGGATGCCATTAAAATTACATTAGCACTCCAGATCAAATGACACCGTGTTACCATTAAACCAATGAAGCAATCCGCTCACCTGGGTTAAACAGAACTATGGCACGCAGACAGCCAAGTTCTGTCTTGTCCATTTGCATATCGCGCATCTTACAAACCAACTCCGTTAGCACCCTGCAAACGTGTCCAAACATTAAGAGCACTTGTCATTCAAGGTTTTCCGAATGACTCCAGCAATAGAACTTGAATAAGAGAATGTGTGCAGACATCACCTGTCAAATAAAGCCCCAACCTCTGCACTGTGTGAACTCTCCCTGTACAAACATTAAGATATGTTCAACATAAAAAAGACAAGGTTATTACATCGTTATAACTGGGTGTTAAGCAGGAAGTGTGGTGTAACCTGTCAAAAAAGGCCTCCACGCCCAAGTTGTGAGTACTGTCTCTGGGAACATGCAGACCTGTGGCCAACAGGATCTCATCCTTCACGCTGATGGAGCGATGAGAGAAGGCAGCAATAAGAAGCTCATTCCATCCTGTGTTACGATAAACATCACATGGATTTAGTAACAAACTTGCATGCATTTAGTAGTTTGCTTGGTTCCTTGCCACTGTCAACTCTGGCTTGCTTATTGGGAGTGCTGACAATAGGTTTCAGGTTTTATACTTTTTTAATGTTGATGTTTATCTATGGAGAAATGTTTATTTCAAACTAGTATGACTGACTTTCTTCTGCAGAACACAAAAGAAGCTACGTTAGTAACATTGGCCCCCATTGACTTTCATTGAATGGACACAAAACCATTTCTACTTTGATGTATCTTATGTTTGTTTCTGTAAAGCTGCTTTGCAACAATGCAAATATGACAAAGTGCTATTGAAATTCATTTAAGATTGAATTTGAATTGCCATCAAGCAGAGTGGCCTCCAAAACGCCACACTTAAATTCTGAATCTGGGATGCAGTTTACACGAGTCCGTTTTCAACTGAAAACGCAAACAATTATGCGTTTTGGCTCTCCGTTTACACAGAAACAGCATTTTAGGGGACTGAAAATGCTAACTTTTGAAAACTGTCGACCAACGGTATTAAAAAGCACTTTTGGCTTATAACTGCATGTGTGTGTGTGCCAATGCATGTCCTGTTTCTTTACAAAACAACTTCGCCATCCACTGGCCTGGCGTGCATACTACAGGATTTTATCAATTCTCCTGGATCCGTTTAACTGCAGGCCGTATTAATAACGGTCATGTGTGTGTGAAACTTTTCAAAAATGAAAAGGAAAACTTTTCCATTTATCAATGTGTAAACGTGGCCTGAATGTCAAGCAAACACTTCACAAAAACACATCTGTTTACTCAGATAGATGACGCTGTTCTTAAAATAGGTCCAGCATAATTTTTTTGCAGATACTGTTGTTATCTAATGCCTTGACATTCAGACATGTCAGGCATGTTTACGTATATAAATACTTTTTTGGTTCAGTGCATGTCCCAGTAGCAACATATTTAAGATCTTTAAGGAAACAAAGTGTTGCTTTTCTTTGCTAGAGTCAACACAGACTAAATATTAGGGATGCACCGAAATGAAAATTCTTGGCCGAAATCGAAAAAGAGCAAACCAAGGCCGAAAACCCAAATAAATTATGCGAATTATTAGTACCATGGAATTTATAGCTATTACCTTGTACTAACTTTACTAAAATCAAGGCATTGCAATTGCATAAATTAATATTAAAGTTTCAAAGAATAAATCAATTACAAATTATGCAAATATTTATTTAGCACATTGCAACAATGCACAGTATAAAATAAAATTCAAACTTAAATGTTTAACTTGACTCTACTCATTAAATAATAATGTACAGCACTTCTGGGGACTTCAGAAAGATAATCATCTAGCGGTTGAGCTTGTCATCTGCATGACATTTTAGAAAGATTTGAGCTAGTGTATTTAAATAGGGCCAGTGCATAAACATTTGATCAAAAAATATATATCTAGCAGAAATATGGCTACAATCTTATAGTCACATATATAGAAGCCTAAGAACAGAATAGACTACCTATTATTTGAGGCATTTTCTTGCAGGATTTCACTGAACATATCAGACAACGAGGGTGCATGACCCTCATCTGATGCAGAGAGACGGGTCGTTTTTTGTCCGCTATGATCTCCTTCTGCGCTTTGCGCTTCTCCGTCTGCACGCGCGTTCTCCGCATACATCGCGGCCCGGATCGCGATGACCTACCCTTGAAAATTAGCGCCTTTCACGCGCGAAAGATGCGAGTAAACAAAGTGTACAAGCGTCCATTTAAAGCGTTTGGTGTGAACGGAGTATATACGAGATTTACTGAAATACGTCCACACCGCAGACTTGTCGCTTCAGACAAGCACATGCAGGTCGCGGGTTCTGTTTGCGTCATCACATCATTTCGGCCGTATTGTTTCGGTGATAAAAGTCTTTCGGGTCGAAACCGATAATTCGGTGCATCCCTACTAAATATCCGATTGGGAAACGGTGTTAAAATGAGACATGCTTGGATACACAATTTCAATACGCAGAATGAATGAAAAACAAAGTCTATAGTACCCGGACGGCCACTGGCACATGAATGTGAGAATGTTAAGCTCTCGTACCGGCCCTCAGCAGGATGACCTGGTCGTCCAATGGCAGCTCAGAGAAGTGAGGGATCTTCTTTGCCCACTCCACCAGAGTGAACAGCTGTTTGTCTGCAGCCTGGCAGATGTTTGTGACCGGATCATTGGGCTGAAGAACACAAACAAGAGCATTAAAGCAAATGTCACTTCTAGAGAACATGAGAGGAATTTATGAACTGATAAGAGTCTCAGACAGGAATGGTTCTGCTATTAAACTAGAATTATTTTAAAGATTATTCAAAGACAAAAAAACTGCACAAAACTGACTTTGCTAGTCAATAGTTGAACTAGTACTGGCAAATGCAGGACTATATCTTTTCTTAAATTACAGATATTGGCTTGTTGATGTTCTTACTGGAGTGGTAGCATCAGAGTGCAGGTCTGTCCTGTGCTCCACAGCGATCTCAGCCTCCAGGATCGTCTCCACAGGCATCTCCTCATTCACTGCACTGCTGCATTCGTAGTCTCCATCACAATCCTTATTTTTCTGACGCTCTTCCTGAACAGCTATGGGAGAAATTCATTTATCAACAATTTATCAGCCTGACCACCTGTATAAGATAGATGGAGTCCTGATCTGCCTTAAGAACAGGTTTGGTTGCTGTAAGGATATCAAGCAGGTCATAGACTATCACCGTGTTGCTCTAATAGGTCCCTATGACCTATGTAATATGTAAATGTTACGTTATGTAAATATATGTTTATACATAATATGCACAGTACACAGACATTCATTATGAGAACACAAACTTCTATTATGGATGCGATGAATTTGCGATTAATAGTTTGAGAGCTCTATTGACAAATAAAAACCTTATTATAGGGCTGTCAAACCATTAATATCATGATTAATCGTGTCCAGAATAAAATGTTGTGTTTACATAGTATATATGTCTGTGTACTTACACATACATGTATATATTTAGGAAATGTGAACGTATGTACACTCACCTAAAGGATTATTCGGAACACCATACTAATACTGTGTTTGACCCCCTTTCGCCTTCAGAACTACCTCAATTCTACGTGGCATTGATTCACAAGGTGCTGAAAGCATTCTTTAGAAATGTTGGCCCATATTGATAGGATAGCATCTTGTAGTTGATGGAGATTTGTGGGATGCGCATCCAGGGCACGAAGCTCCCTTTCCACCACATCCCAAAGATGCTCTATTGGGTTGAGATCTGGTGACTGTGGGGGCCATTTTATTACAGTGAACTCATTGTCATGTTCAAGAAACCAATTTGAAATGATTCGAGCTTTGTGACATGGTGCATTATCCTGCTGGAAGTAGCCATCAGAGGATGGGTACATGGTGGTCAGCAAGGGATGGACATGGTCAGAAACAATGCTCAGGTCGGCCGTGGCATTTAAACGATGCCCAATTGTGCCAAGAAAACATTGCCCACACCATTACACCACCACCACCAGCCTGCACAGTGGTAACAAGGCATGACGGATCCATGTTTTCATTCTGTTAACGCCAAATTCTGACTCTACCATCTGAATGTCTCAACATAAATCGAGACTCATTAGACCAGACATTTTTCCAGTCTTCAACTGTCCAATTTTGGTGAGCTTGTGCAAATTGTAGCCTCTTTTTCCTATTTGTAGTGGAGATGAGTGGTGGGGTCTTCTGCTGTTGTAGCCCATCCGCCTCAAAGTTGTGCATGTTGTGGCTTCACAAATGCTTTGCTGCATACCTCGGTTGTAACGAGTGGATATTTCAGTCAAAGTTGCTCTTCTATCAGCTTGAATCAGACGGCCCATTCTCCTCTGACCTCTAGCATCAACAAGGCATTTCCCCCCCCCACAGGACTGCCGCATACTGGATGTTTTTCCCTTTTCACACCATTCTTTGTAAACCCTAGAAATGGTTGTGAGCAAAAATCCCAGTAATTGAGCAGATTGTCAAATACTCAGACCGGCCCGTCTGGCACCAACAACCATGCCAAGCTCAAAATTGCTTAAATCACCTTTCTTTCCCATTCTGACATTCAGTTTGGAGTTCAGGAGATTGTCTTGACCAGGACCACACCCCTAAATGCATTGAAGCAACTGCCATGTGATTGGATGATTAGATAATTGCATTAATGAGACATTGAACAGGTGTTCCCAATAATCCTTTAGGTGAGTGTGTATCTCAAATTAAAATTATATTATAATTTACTGATTTTATATTTTCCTTAAATATAAACATGTATGTGTGTGTAAATATGTTTATAAATATGCAAAGTACACAGACACATATTATGTAAACAAAAACTTTTATTCTGGATGCGATTAGTGGTTTAACAGCTCTAAATTATTTTTGACATTGTCGTCCTTGCTGCCCTTTTAAAGAGTTCTATTGAAGAAATCTAAGGTCATGTGACAATGTGCGAGTTGTGTGTTGCCATGGAAACATTTCCAAAACTGTGTTCTGCCTGCTTAGGACAGTAACAGCAGCGTCAACTTTCTATTAATATTAATATAGGATGAAAAAATTTTAACTTTTTTATTACATTTTATATTTTGATAACATTTCTTGAATGGCTAAAAATCTAGCGATTTTGGTCATGATTTCATGTATTAATTTCATTACCAATTCTTTGTAAAAGTGACTGTAAATAATTCAGACTGACTTGATGTTCATTGAAATAGTCAAGTACAACTCAAACATATTCATTAAGTGAGTGAGTTTTCTTGAAGACCTGTTCTCGGTTTACATCCCTGCTATTTGTTCTTCACCCACGGATGACAGGCTTTTCATCAGCTATCAAGCTCCGCATGCATGACGCAATTATATCATTGTAAGTTAAAAGCTATGACAGCTATGAGCTATTTAGGAAGTGCGCTCAACTCAAAATCGGTTTCTGGTCCACAGTGACTTGATTTTCTTCTGGTTATTTGTTTTTACGAAACCAATCTGTCTGTCACTTTGACTAGTCGATCATAGTTCCACCCAACATAGCTGACAGCACTCATGTCTCATGTGGAAACAATGCAGAATTTCCATCACCATAATGCTGATCTTTCATAAACCACATACAAACACAGATGCTTTACAAAACACTCCACTGTCCACCTACCTAAACCTTCCTGAATAGACAGCACACACATTGCATCATATCATAAGTGATAGATCTTCAGTGAGAATGTGACAGGTACCCACCTTCTCTTTTCATTCCCATGGCCAGGCACTTCTGATAGCGGCAGTACTGGCAGCGGTTGCGTTGGCGTTTATCCACCAGACACTCTTTGTTATCCCTGCATGTGTAGCTTAAGTCCTTCCTAACTGTGCGCTTGAAGAAACCCTTACAGCCTTCACAACTGTACACGCTGTAGTGCTTCCCTGCACATACAAATCATGTTCACAATACCTGCCGTTAAAAGTAACTTTAAAATAAAAGAAACGTGAAGATGAGGAGATTTAGATATCAAAGTTATAAAATATTACGTTATTATTAAGTTATGAAATGTATGGTATTGGGGTGTGATGAGATCATCTAGCACGATACATAATATCCTCACGCAATTGGCATGATGGAGTGCTGAGCTTTAAATTGCGACCGTTTTAGTCACATATGCTCCCAAAATTTAACCTGTGAAACCTCTAAATATATTTGGAGCAATTGTGCGAGACCACATTTTGTTGTGGCGTGACCTGTTTTCATTACTGTAAAGAACGCGCTAACAACTACACAAAGTATGTAGCGTATTAAGCACTAGTATTTAAGGCGGTTTGCGCTGCTGCACATTCACATGCAAACCTCTTCAAAAACAGATCATCTGTCTCTTACATATGTGGAATGTTAGCATAAAACATGACGTGTTTATGTAGTTTTAACTGTTTCTCTGAAGGCAATGAGGGTTCAGTCAGTGGAGGAAGGAGGATTGACAGTGTGATATGATCGCCACCTCTACTAACTCGAGCACTATGCAAAAGCATATAGAGAAAACAACCACTGTTCTTTACTAAAAGCTGCACCTGCTAAGAAAACAAAGCATCATTTCCGATCTCAGTAGAGTTTGTGACAAAACATTTAGCAGTTTTTACATATTTTTATTACTGCATAACAAAATTCATTAAATAGAAGTTTAATTTGTTTCATAAAGTACAAGATTATTTGATAATGACTAGTTTTATCATTTTGTTTTTTAAGATGAATAAAATACTTTTTCCACTATACATTACATACATTAAGGAATTCTTTTAAAAAAAGTCTCATCTCGTTCTCGTAAACTCAGTCTCATGTCTCATCTTGTGCGATAAGTGTCTCGTCACACGCCAATACGGTATACACTTATATGTGTTCAATACATTCATGGTCACAATAACTGGGTAGATCTCACAAAACCTTGGTTTCTATGATGTCAAACATTTTTTTAAAACATTATTTTGGAAACAATAATTCTAAACAAGACCTAAAAAACTTGTCCTGCACGATTAATCATATCGCAATCGCGATGTCGGGCTATGCGATTACATGACGGCAAAATGTTGCGAAAAATCTTTATATTCAAGATACAAGTGCATTCCTGGACGTGACAAGACAACCATATGTACGATATGTACGAGTCGTCTTGTGTGGCGGTGGTGCGTGTGTTTGGTCACTTGACTTGCGTTGTGTGGAGACGGGAGAAATGGATGCAGAGCAGACCGACACGGAACTAGTACCCAGAAAAAAATGCTGCTTCTGTTATTTGCCAATATTTTTGTTTCAGGATATCAGATACTGAGCACAGAGATTTGTAAAAATGTTTACATCTGTATTTGTTATGTTAAATTTACCTTTACTGTTGAGAATATATATTTTTTAATTTAATTCAGTAATGCAAATCTCTTTAATTTTTTTATTTAAATTTAAAAACTTAAATTCTAGTGTTAGCTAGTGTTACTTGTTGCTAGTTTGAACTGTAGATCTCAGTTGAGAAATAAAGATTTCAGCATTTTCAGTTATCTGTGTGTGCATTTTCCTAGATATCAACCAAGTTGACTCATTATACCCAGTTTATCGTAATCACATTCGCACATCGCAATTTTTACCTCAATAATCACAATGTGACATTTTCCTCAAATCGTGCCAGCCTATAAAAACTAATTACCGCAACAGTCGCAAAAATACCATAGCAAAAGAGAAACCATGATCACTACGTTTTTATTCATCATTTATGACAAACAAAATGATAAATGGAAATGTATTCAATGCGGTAATGTAGCGGTAATGATAATCCATATGTGTTACTTCAAACAAAATCAAGCTTGATGCAAAAATGGTTACATGTAAACAGTCCTTCAAAACATTTTGCGATTAGAACAGAATTACAACATATCGTGTACGGGACATAGCTGGATGTGTTACGGTAATGAGATTTTCAGCAGAAAATGCAATAAAATACAAAAGGTAATTCATTACCGCCATGCTGTTTTAATGGTTTCATGAGAACGACCCAAGTATGTATCATGAATGCATTCCAATAAAAAGAAACAAACCACATTTAAATATGTAACGACATTATACAGGCCAAACATAAACCTGTGTTTTGCAGTACTCACCAGAGGAGCGGTCCCCACAAATGGCACACATGCGTTTCTGGGACAGCATTGGCCCAGAGCCACCGACAGACTTCAAGCCAAACGGGGGTTTCACATCATCAGAGCTACTCACAGCATGTAACCCAGACACAGACATTGAAGAGTTTATCTGAAAGAGATTAAAAAAAACAGACCAGAGGTGTTGAGGAAACCAAGGTCTTCAGGCACAGAATATGAAATAAGATGGTAGCTGAATATCCCACCTGAGGGTTGCTGTTGGGTCCATAGCCCACAGATGGGGTGCCGGGAACGCCGGGAGAACCGACGGATGAGCTGACGGCTGCCAGTGGCGACTCTACAGAGCTGACAGGGCTACTGACGGTTGATGTGGAGGGCGGTATTGAGTTCATAGATGTGTGCTTCACAGGCCCGCAGAGAGGAGATTGATGATCTGTGAAAGTCCAGATTTCAGGAGAGACATTGAGGGGTTGAAAGTGGAACAGTATGTGACAATAATGCAAACATACTGCACAGAAACGTTGCGCTTGTTTGTTAAACAGCTAGAATAATAATATAATGTGCTTCATGTAAAAGGTCAATAATAATGCATTTCGCACATGTCATTGGCTAGTAAACCAAATGCAACAGCAAAGCACGTCATCACAACTTCGTCGTAGCTAAACGGGTTTCTTTTAAACATCATATACGGAAAACCCCTTGATATATAATGTATATTATGCGTTTTGGTCCCAGGCCGATAGGGCTGTGCCTCATAACCTAGTGACCTGCCTACGCAGTCATCATACTTGGGTATCATTTCGGTCAGTAAAATAACTCCTCCCTAAAATGCGTCTGTGTGTAGTTTGCAAAGATGGAAGCATCTGGAAACCCACGTTTGCCAAAAATGCTCTTTAGGTAACGTTATTCCCCTCACCAAGTAAAGTTATGGGAGACGCAGCCTGAATATGTTCCTTATAATCCCCCATTGACAAACAGACACTTTTTCACAACATTTTCACATGTGGCCGAACTGATCTTATATATACTCGATCTTATACTCGATAAGAGGCGTTGTTGTGTTACTCCTAAGTTAACTGCGTTGTATTCGTCTAGCACGTAGCTAACGGACTAACTAAAAGAAAACCAGTTTACACGCATATGATACGCACGACACAATACATACAACACGCCGCGTACAATTAATGGTTATATGCGCGATAAAAACACAAAACGAAAGAATGAAGCAATCCGACGCTAAACTCGCGTTAGCCTAGCCTAGCTCAACCGAGTGTTTGTTTGTTTGTTTTTCCATCATTTGCACGGAATCTTACAGAGTTTACGTGAAGTTTGCGACTCCGGTCTCACCCGAAAAACACCGCGTCCTCTGACAGCAGATCCGGGTCCTTTAAAGCATCGTTTGATCTATATTGGACAGTTCACGCCGTGCATGTTTACGTCGAGACAAACACCTTGTTAGTCAAGCCACCTAGTGGACACCGCGGGTCCTTTCGCATAAGAAATACATCCACGCAAATCAAATAAAAATACATATTTGGGGAGACTGCACCTCTTTTTATTTTGAATTATAAGCGAGGAGAAATAGGGAAGAAACTAGGATGCAAACTATGTTTCGGTAGTTGTGTTTAGTAATGTCTTGTTTAATGTCTCTAATTTTTTTTTCTAAACCAGTCAAAAAAAATATGTATATATATATATATATATATATATACAAACAATATATTTCGTCATAGTTTTGTAATATAATTTCTGTATTTAAACCTAGAAGCCTCTGCACACTGTATGCTGTTTTATTTAGCACTTTTCCTGAAATAATTTGTGAATAAACACAAATTTATTGTTTGAAACCAGCGTGTACGCTATATATGATAACTTTGTGGTTTTAAAAATAATGATATTACGATATAACTTTTCATAGGCAGATTAAACACAGCACATCTTGACTGTCACAGTGTGACATTTCCATCGGTTTGATCTGCAGCATGACCTGCTCACCCTCATTCTTACACTGAATGATTGACATGCATTGTCATTTTCAGGCGTCAAGGTAACTTTATGTCTGTCTTTGGAAATATGTCGCCTGTGCGCACATTCAATACCGCATGAAAGCTGTTCTGATGAAATACTGTGCACAGGATGGTTTTAATAACTGCTTTTACAAACAGGTTAAGCAACATTCTTGAAGTAAACCATGAAGCAACGTTTAAACTAGTTAGACTGTAGCCACGCACGACAGGTGTAGGAACATTTTTAGGGACGGTAAGTACTTGGAGATCCTTTTAATTTTAAGAATCAAATGTTATGCTATTACCGATTTGTTGAAGAATGTGTATAGACTTTATTATAAGGTAAACACTTTTTTAAGGAGAAGGGAAGGCTGAACATACCATGGTAGTTTGGTTAAAGCCGAGCTCAGTGGTGTTCAGGAAAATACAACATGATGTTCTTCTTTCTCTACGTTGTCTTCGGTAAGTGTGCGAAGAATAAACATGGTATATAGACATTTTTCAGTTGATATTTTTACTGTATATGTGCGTGTACGAATTGTGATTTATTATATGATTTATACTTTAAAGTTGAACCTGAAATATTCTTAATGACATGGTGTTGTGTCTTTTAGGACTCCTCTCCTGCACTTCAAGCCAAATATATCACTACATAAACATAGGAAAGAACTGGACTGAGGCTCAGAGTTTCTGCCGGGCGATGTACACGGATCTGGCAACTGTAAATAGTAGAGATGAGATGAACAGCTTGCTCGAAAACATATCTGATGTGTCACAAGATATGTATATTGGACTTTTTAGAAGTGAAGTGTTCAAATTGCATCGTCCTCTGACAGACAGTTTCCTCAACGGAGGTAGTCCAGGGTTTGTAAACTGGAAATCAAGTGTTCCAGATGAAAATAAAGAAGGCTGTGCCGTAATGGAAAATAGTGGGAAGTGGATTAATGATAGCTGTGATTCAAAGAGACCATCTGTATGCTTTAATGGTAAGTATATTACATTTTCACTGTAACGGGTTTCTCAACGAAATTAAAACGGTTTAACATTGAACCATTAGTGATGTTACACATCTGAACCTTTGCTGTCCGGTGTCATTTGTCTGTAGCAACAGCCAGTAAAAAGTATATTTTTATTGAGGAAAGCAAGTCCTGGAGGGAGGCCCAAGAATATTGCAGAACCTTCCACACAGACCTCGTCTGTCCCAGAAACTTAGCGGAAAATAAGGATGTCAAGGACATCGCCAAGAAAGACGTGTGGATTGGACTATTTAAAGACTCTTGGTCATGGTCGGACGCGAGCAACACGTCCTTCCGTTTCTGGAACTCCCGCCAGTCGAGCAATGTGAGCAAAGGCCAGGACTGTGCTTCGGTGATGGTGAATCAATCAGGGAGATGGAATGAGGTCCCGTGTAATGTCTCTCTGCCCTTCATGTGTCATGGTGATAAGGATTCCTATCTACCACATAAGCAGCTTTCAAATCTAGATTTTGCTCATGGGTCAATATGTTTTTTGTTCTTGCCCAATCTGACTCACTTACTTTACATTAAACATTTTTAGTAAAAGGTTCTAAAAAATATTTTGAAGTCTAGAGAGCCTTTTTGCACTAAGATTCTTAAGATGTTAAATATGGAAGAAGCCAAAAATAGTTATTCTATGGTATTGTTTGCCACCTTATTACCTTGTCTCTTGTCATCTTATTATTTTAAAGTGTATTACCTACTCCTTACACTAGAGTGTGGTAAAAGACTGACAAGACCCCAAACCAATCTCTTAAATATGCCTAAATCGTAATAAAAAATGTGCCTTTCTATATAGCGTATATTATGGTCATTTTATATTATTTTGTTTCTTAAAAATGGCTTTATCATAGCTTAGGGTATGTATATCAACCTAGGATATGCGAGTTATGTTTTGTTAAAGAATCAACAGCGTTTACAACAGCATGTCTCCTAAAAATGTTTCCAAGCAGTAAATATAAATTATTTTATTATTACTAAAAGAATATAGGTAAATCATATTGTGGTTTGTATAGCTTATTTAGCATATAGAGTCATTGATCTCTCTTCTGAAATCTTAGAAATGTGACATTACTGTGTAAAGCTGGAAATAATATAGAGATCTTTTCTCATATTTTTTACAAGATCTGAAATCTCATCCAAACACTGAACCAGTTACACCATCAGCAGGCAGTCAGAGTCTGAACACATCCTCCTCAGCACCTTCATGTATGTTCCGCTTGCCACATTCATCATCAACACAAAAATGAAATAAAAATAGTTTATTTCAAAATATGCATACCATTTTGATTGATATAGAACAATGTACATGTTATACAACCACCGTTTATAATAAATGCATCTCAGACTGTTACAGCCAAAGAAATGCATGTTAGTCAGTTATTCACCAAAAATGTTTCCTTTGTTACAGCTTCAGCAACACAGCACATACCACCTCAAAACACAACAGAGAGGCAAAAATCCACAATTAATACTACAGGGGCAGAGCAAGGTAAGATATCAATGCCAAGATCTTTTGAGCCAAGACATGCTTCATGAGTTTTTTGTTAATAGAAATATAAATTTAATATACTTTTTCATCAAACTGTCACACAGACAACTTGATTCTGGTGTATAAGAACCTGACATGGTTGGAAGCTGTGAGTTACTGCAGAAAACACCATGTGGATTTGGTCTCCATTCATAGCCAAGAGCTTCAGGACAGGACAGCAAGAAAGGCCACCCAGGCCTCCACCTCTTACGTATGGATGGGTCTCCGTTACACGTGCAATTTTAACTTCTGGTTCTGGATAAACAACAGAGAAACAGGCTGCTACCAGAACTGGGCGCCCGGCAATGGGCCACATGGTTTTGACCAGTGCGGACTATCAGGAGCTATGGAGTCCACCGGGGGGCACCAGTGGGTAGGGAGACCAGTCAGCGAGAAGCTTAATATCATCTGCTATACTTGTGCCAATGCATGTGCTAGTGACGTAACAATAGAAAACAAGAACACAGGTTGTGTGTAGTTGTTTGTATGGTGTGATATGCAAAATATTTAATAGAAAACGCAACAAAATGCATACAGTAAAAAAATATAGTAAAAGTATTTTGGGAACATCACGAGTACAGATATATCGCAATGGTTTCATTTTATTATTTCATATTATGCTTAGAACTTGCTAATATCATGTTAATTTGAGTAAAATTATCACTTTGGTTTATTCTGTGAACTACTAACAATATTTCTCCCAAAATTAAGAAAAAAGGTGGATTTGCATTTATTTGCAGAAAATGGAAACAGGAGAAACAGGTCAAAATAACAGAAATGATGCTCTGTATTTTTTCAGACCTCAAAAACTGAAAAGAAAACAAGTTCATATTCACTTTTACACAATACAACAGTAATATTTGTACATGTATTTAGGAGAAGTAAAAAAATATTATGTGATTATTTTATGCGTATGTTTATTTTAATAACAGACGTCATGTCATGCTGTCAGTCTTTCACATTGCTGTTGTATGACTTAATGTCACTTCTGGGGTTTAATTGTGATCAACAGACACTGGACTGGAATCGTCACAATACATCTAGAAATGTTGAATTAATCAAAATCTAGAATGGTCTCTTTATTTTTTAACGCAGCTGTATATATTAAAATACACAAATTTGACCCTGTCTGTGTTCAGTAATCTGCCAGTGATAAATTCTTTCACTTTCTTGTACTCGTTGTGACGCCGCACAAACCCAATCCGTTTCCTGTTTTGCATTTGTCTCACATCCTCTTACAAGTGGTTTACATGAACATTGTATTTCGCTCAGTAACGGACGAAATCTTTCTCATAAACAAAAATGAATGTTTATATCTGAATCAACCCACACCCACATTGCCTTCCTTTATAAAACAAATGCTTCCTTAATAAAGCTGTGAAACTAAGCAAAAGCTGTGAAACTAAGCAAAAGCTGTGAAACTAAGCAAAACTCTTTGTGTGAGCTTTTTTCCAGCACTGTAATCTTTTAATCATCTTGTTACTGTATTTCTGTTTGTATTAAGCCATGTGAGACTCAGAAAATAAAATGTCTCCTCTATACCCCCTCAGTAGTAAGGTGCTGCTTCATCCCCGCTGAATCCAGCTTGAGCAGCCTCATACATTTTCTTGTTTTGATAAGATAAATTGCACATTGTTACTTTGGACCCCTTCAGTTGGGACGAAACACAGGTGGGTCAATCTAGATTTCTTGTATTACTCTTGTTTTTCTTAAATATGCCTTACTATGACCTTGTTAATACGTAATTACAAACATATTTTGTCCTTTATCTTTGAAAAAAACATTACATTAAATTAGTTAATTAAAGTTTTATCAAATGTTTCAACGTAAACTGACAGTAAAAACTTAAGAAATATTTTATGATTGGAAACGTCAATCCATTTTTATCAATGTTAACAGTATGAACAATCTGAAAATGAAATGAATATAAATATGCATAATATAGCTTAATTATAACATTGGCATCTTAATAATAACATTAGCAATAACATCCAGGCATAAACTCGTAAAATTGAAACCCGATTTACTTTTATACTAAGGCAACGTCAGGATGTGTACTACATAACCTGTAGATTGATGATTACTGTGACGCATGAAAATAGAAAAGCAAATGGTCAGCAGACCTTAGTGCTTTTAGCAGATTATACGGCTTGTTTAAGTCAGATAAATATTTAGGCGCTAAACCATTAAGAGATTTAAAAACAAAACTAAAATCTTAAAATGAATCCTAAAATGGACCAGTAACCAGTGAAGAGAGGCGAGAACAGGGGTAATGTGCTCCCTCTTTCGCGGACCGGTCAGCAGGTGTGCAGCCGCATTCTGGACCATCTGTAGTCTGGAAAAAGAGGCCTGCCTTTATATAGGCTATTACAGTCAGAAGTCCAGACGAAGAAAGATTTCACCTTGGTAAGTTGTCTCAGGTGGAACAAAACTAGATTCAACTACAGAGTTAATCTGTTTGTCCAGTTTAAAATTACAATCCATGATAACACCTACATTTTTACATAGGGCTTCACAAGTGGTTAAAATTCAGGTCCAGTCTGATGAATAAGTTCATATTCACTTTAACACAATACAACAGTTATATTTGTACATGTATTTAGGAGAAGTAAAAAAAGATTATCTGATTATTTTATGTGTACTTTTATTTAAATCACAGCTTTTGTTGTGGAAAGTTGATCCTGTAGCTTTAAAAAATTGCTCAGACAAAGATGGTCCAGGTGTCAAAGAGTTAACTTTATTTGTACAAGCCAAACAAAGTGAGATTGTCCCCAAGCATCCAAAGTCACAGTGTTTTCCAGAAACCAGATGTTTTTTTATTGGGGGTTGGCACATTAGTATCACAAGTTAACCTTTAAAGAATAAGGATTTCATAGTAAAATTAAAAACATCATATGTGATGCTCCTGAGTGGAAATACACATGATTCCCGGACAATGGAGATCTGATCTGTTAAATATCCTGTCTGAAACTTAACAGGACATGCACAGAAATTCCAGGCCTCCCAATGGTTTTAATGCCTCAATTCACATTGGTCAGGCTTCTGAGCCTACACACATCCCTGGAGTTTACATTGCTGTGCTCTTAAAACATAAGTGTAGGTGAACAAAAACATGCTGAATAAGTGTAAATAAAAGATCAGATTATTAAATCACACACAATCATCTTTGGTTAGTTTCAGATCACTCAGATCATAACACTAATACATAATTATTCTAGTTTCTATGAATACGTCTTTATACTGTTAAAATATATGTGTGGTTTAGTAAAATTATGGAGAACAAGTATATATGTGAATATGTGATATATTGAAAAGACCTTTAAGTAAAAATATTGAAAACGAGTATATATGTTGAAGACAAATATATATGTGGTTAATAACAGTGTGTAAGATCATTGAACCTGCGCTAAATTTTTGTTTCCGTCCTGCCATATTAGGTTTTAACCTTAGCGGGCCCCTTTCAAAGACAAATATATCATGTGCCCCATCTGGACACTTTTCCGGGGTTTTCCGACAATACATGATTTATCATTGGCTTTATTAAAAATGAGCTCATGTTTAATGTTAAATGTTAAACTTGTCTAAAAAAGGGTCTGTGGTGTACGTGCAGTTCCTATCTTAGTGGGATAAGTTGTTTGTTGTGTGTGCTGGTGTTCAAGTGTTCAAACAGTGTGTAAAAGTATTGAAAACAACCCAGAAATTACACAATACTATCATGTCATATCATGCTGTCAGTCTTTCACATTGCTGTTGTATGACTTAATGTCACTCCTGGGGTTTAATTGTGATCAACAGACACTGGACTGGAATCGTCACAATACATCTAGAAATGTTGAATTAATCAAAATCTAGAATGCTCTCTTTATTTTTTAACGCAGCTGTATATATTAAAATACACAAATTTGACTCCCTGTCTGTGTTCAGTAATCTTCCAGTGATAAATTCTTTCACTTTCTTGTACTCGTTGTGACGGCGCACACCCCCAATCCGTTTCCTGTTTTGCATTTGTCTCACACTTACAAGTGGTTTACATTAACATTGTATTTCGCTCAGTAACGGACGAAATCTTTCTTATAAAAAAAAATGAATGTTTATATCTGAATCAACCCACACCCACATTGCCTTCCTTTATCAAACGAATGCTTCCTTAATAAAGCTGTGAAACTAAGCAAAAGCTGTGAAACTAAGCAAAAGCTGTGAAACTAAGCAAAACTCTTTGTGTGAGCTTTTTTCCAGCACTGTAATCTTTTAATCATCTTGTTACTGTATTTCTGTTTGTATTAAGCCATGTGAGTCTCAGAAAATAAAATATCCAATATACCCCCTCAGTAGTAAGGTGCTGCTTCATCCCCGCTGAATCCAGCTTGAGCAGCCTCTTGAACTCTCTCCATTTGCTCTGGAGGAGCAGGGGGCAGAAGGGGCAGTAACTCTCGCTCAATCTGTTGTTGTCTTGCAACGCTCTTATTTTCAAATTCCCGTTTTTTCTTCCGAACAAACCTAACGATGTTTTTCTCTGCCGCTTCGCAGGATTTCTGAAACCTTTCACGCGCCAGCTGAAATTCTGGTCTGCTTTGGTCCATGGTCATTAGAGCACTCAGTGAACCGACGCTGTCCATCAGATACATGCTGGAAACCTCTGTGTATGTTCCTGAGATCATATGAACCAAACTTATGATGTTAGAGGCCTGGAAGGCTTGCTTGTAGATCAAGTCTTTCGAGATGTGCTTGGCTCTGTAGGAGAGGCATATGGTGTTCGCAGATGTTGAGACAAAATCTTTGAGACATGGGTCAAGGTTGGCTGTCACAATGTTGGAAACCATCTGAAAGAACTGAACCATCGTCTGCCACCTCTGCTGCAATCTCCCCATGGCATCCATACCGTTGACCAGCATCTCTATGGTGGTTTTGAAGTCAATCTCTTTGAGTTCACAATTTCTCATGGTGATCAGGAGTTCGGTTAGTTCTTTCTGTTTTTCCTCTTGCATCATCATGAACTTTTCACGGCGTTCCATCGTCATCTTTAACTGAGCTCGGTTCTGCTCTATGAGGAACCGTGCGTTTTCTGATGCCCGCTGTGCCGGATTCACGCACTCTTGACTGTTTGATTTTTTAAACATCATTGGAGGTTGTGGAGAAATGGCTGGGGTTTGGGTTGAAGCTTTGCTTTTGCTGTCAAAAATACGAGCAGAATTTTTTAATTTTGAGAGCTCCTCTATTATCTTCAAGCATTGGTTTTTGTTACATTTGCCTTCTGGTGCATAACATGCCAACTGCCTGCATAAGTTAATGCCCTGTTGGCATACCACATGAACTTGGCATTTCCCCTGGCATTCTGAGACTCCCTCTAAATCTCCAAGAATTCTATTGAACTGCTGTTCTATGAAATCAGTTTTTGTATACTTCTCCTTCTGATCATAAAGATTCTTCCAGTCAATCTCATTTCGGCCACTCACAAACATTTTTTCTTCTAAAGCCACCACAAGTGCGAGAATCTCACCAGATTTACTCAATGATATGATGTCATCAATTGTATTACTGCGACCCAGACTTCTAATGTTTTGCACCGTTTCTGCAACCATTGTTGATACGCCACACATCTGTGTCACTGGATTGGCTACAAGGTATGTCAGTCCATTGAACAATGTGTTGATACTCTGGAATATTCCTCCGACGATTTCCATCCAAACCAAATTCCATCCAGTTGGAAGAGAATCCAGCGCTTTCTGGAAGTTCTCTCTAGCTCGCTCGAGTTCTTTGTCAATGTCTCTCATTGCCTCCTCAGTTCTTCTCTTAGTTTCTTGTGCTGACTGCTCCCTTATTTTGGCCTCTTCCAGTTTCCTCTTGAGCGCCTCCATCTCACTGCCATAAACTGCATCTGAATTCAAACATGCTGTCAATAGCTCCTGGATAATATTGATGACCGTTTTGAAATGGTCTTCTGTTTCAACAGATAGTTTAAGACATTTATCTGATATGATTTGGATATTTTCCAGCTGACCAGGAAGATGTGCTTGAGTGACCTCGTCATTGTCTTGGAATAAAATCTTCACAGCCGTCTTTATGTAATCTGGAATTCGGGCAGTATGGAGACGAATTTGATCCATGTTTTTATGGGCTTCATTAAATGCCGACCAACCAGAGTTACACACTTGCATGAGGCAAGCTCGGAAGGATTCTGTGTATTGGATGTATTTGAAACCACCTATGGGTGGATTCTTGTTGATGGAGAAATCTGTCTTGGAAGAGAGGAATACCAGCTCTCCCAGGATAGCTATGGATAATGGCGCTGGAGACAAATACTTTTCCCAGTTAGAGTGAGACAGCAGTTCGGTTTGGCACCTCATGTCCTCCGCAGTTGTAATGCGTTGGGTACTCGAATTGATGGAATCCATGGCTTCTCTGTTTCTGTTCGAAAACAAAAAAGAATTTAGGATATTTAAAAAATAGATTTTAAGATATTTAATAATAATATTGTCTTGTCCCTGACAGAGCACTTTTCCACCATCGCAGATCATTAAAAAGATAAACCGGATCATTAGCTAGATGCAGTCAATCATTGGAGCCAATAAGGTTTCACGTTCAAAGTCAACGAAATGACGTGATCAATCATGAGACATGGGACAGCCATTGGTATTGAAACTGACTTACCTCTTCTTCTGATGGCAATTTTTGAATGTCTGTGTCATGATTCCGCTATCATGTCATGTTTATTCTTGGTCTTGCAGCGGAGTCATGGCATAGCCTTAGGTTTTGTGTGAGAAAGACATGGCTTTGTTTTGATTCTGACTTGCCATGTGCTTTCTCGTGTCTCGTCAGTGTTTCCCGCCCTTTAGTCTCGTTAGCCTTCCCATTCCGTTTCATTACCTTCACCTGCCCCTTAGTAATTATCCTGTGTTTGTTCCCCTATTTAATGCCCTCTTGTCTATTGTCTTGTGCTCGTTCGTTGTCCTTGTTAACCCCTTCACCCCTGAGGCTGCCTGCATTTGGGTTCTCCCCTCACAGATCACGACAGTCTGTTGTTTGGCTCACACCGGATCTGAGATTTACGACAGAAGGTGATCGCTTTTGCATTTGTTCCTCTTACAAATCGGTCATTTCGCAATGGTACCGATGGAATATCTGTATTTTTGTACAACATTGTGACTGCGATAATTTCATTACTACACTTTTCATAGTGTGAAATACCACTTTTATTAAAGTGCCTCAAATGTCTAAATGTAAGGTCTAGTCCTGGCTTAAGCTAAGGCTTGTCTGTGAAACCAGGCCACAGTATATTTATTAAAGGCCAAATGGACTTGAATCTGTGACGATCCTGATTCCTTGTTCAGGTTTTCTAGTCTTGTGTCAGGATCATGGCAGTACCCACGTGTTTAGTGTGGAGAGAGTCACGGCATTGTTTGGTTTGGTGTGCCATGTGCTCTCTCTCTCCCGTCTCGTCTTTGTCCCCGACCTATAGTTTCCTCGTTTTGGTTGATGTAATGTTTTAGGCCCTTTACCTGTTCCCCACCTTATTTTGTTTCATATTTAATCCCCTCATGATTTCTGTCTTGTGTCGGCTTGTTTTGGATTATATTGCTGTTAATGACCTGGTGGGAACCTTGGGCATGTAACAGGGCCGGGGTCTCAGGACAACGTGAGAGTCAGAGGGCCCGAATTCTAGGCACCCATGGGACACAGAGAATACCTGAAGGTCCCCCACCCTCTTGGTAGAAGCGAGAGCGCCACCAAGAGTGTGTTCTTCATCGTCAGATGAGAAAGACTGGCATCTCTGAGGGGCTCAAAAGGGGCCTTACCAAGGCACTTTAAGACCACCTTAAGGTCCCAAGAGGGTACGGAGCGCGGTTGAGGTTGATTCAACCTTCTTGCTCCCCTGAGGAACCTGATCAGGTTGTGCTGACCAAGAGACTTTCCCTCCACGAGACCGTGATGAGTGGCAATAGTGGCTACATACACTATCAACATGGACGGGGAGAGATTACTCTCTAATCTCTGTTGTAAGAAAGTCAACACTGACTCGATCGAGCAACTCCGTGGGTTCTCCCCACAGGGAGAACACCAGGGAGAGATGAGGCGCCACTTATAAGCATACAAATGCCTAGTGGCGGGGGCCCAAGCCTGCAAGACGGTCTCCCTGACAAGCCACTCAGTGTCTCCTTGTCCCGTCCAAGGGCCAGGCATGAAAATTCCAGAGGCCCGGATTGGTTTGTCAAACTGTGCCCTTCCCCTGCAGCAGAAGGTCCTTCGTCAGGTGGGAGCTGTCGTCAGATCCACTAAGTCTGAGAGCCAAGTCTAGTTGGGCCAGTAAGGCGCAACTAACAGAACTCGATGCCCCTCTTTCCTGGACTGTGGAGTCGCCATTCCCTACAGGGCATCCCCTGAACTTTACTTTAACCCAAATTTAAACACTTTAACTTTTGAGATTCAAAATGAGCATTAAGAGTGACCTAAGATATTTAGTCTTGTTTTATGAAAGAAAATATAAGAACTAGGTAAGTTTATATTTGAAACAAAATTGTTAATTAAAACTTAAATGGGGTAAGATTTTCATTTAGACAAATATCTTGTATTTCTGTATAACAGTTCAACCTGTTCTACCATTTCTAACAAATGTATCTAAACAAGTTATGCATACACGAGAGAGAGAGAGAGAGAGAGAGAGAGAGAGAGAGAGAGAGAGAGAGAGAGAGAGAGAGAGAGAGAGAGAGAGAGAGAACATCATGCTCTTCAAGTGACCCTGTCTGTAAAGTCCAGGCTAAAGTCTCATAAAGACTCATAATTCTGAGAAAATAAGCACCAAAGTTTGACTTCGAGCATTCATTTAATTAATATTTTAATCTTTGGTATGGCTATCCTCAACTCAATTATAAACTAATCAAGATTAGATTTTCATAATGTAACATCATGTAGGATCCCATCTCAGTATGAAGAAAACGGTAAATCAAAAAAAATTCCTTAAGCTGGGTTTTTACAGGCAGGGTTACATATCATACAAATTTACTTGAATCTACTAGCTTCCAAACAGAAACTACAATGTGTCAAACTGTAAATCTGTAAACCTTTTTGGTATTAATTTGTGTAAATAAAAAATGCATTTATATTACCTTGTTTTAGTTCGAGAGATGTGTCAGGGCTTAAGGTTTGTTGAGAAGCTGTTTTAATGCGGTTTCCAGAGCTGTGCACGCCCCTGTGTTCTGTTTGTAACGGAAAGCAGTTAAGCTGAGGACAGACATAAATAACCCACAGATGAACTGCGCAGCCGAACTGTTTATCATACTGAAAGCGAAATTCAAATAGTCACACAAGCATAACTGAAAACACAGAGAACGTTGTTCATTGCCTCTGCATTAAGAGAATAAACTTTGGCTGTTTTCAGTTTTGGACACGGTAAGGCTTGTTTTGTTATTCTGACAGTTACACAATTTAATAGCACAAGCGATCAGGGTAGCACTAATAGCAAACATGTAAAGTAAATCTCTGAGACGTTACTCTGTCTGCATTTAAAGCTGCAAGATACATTTTTGGATTGTGTGTAATAGGTTTTTGAGACTTTTCCTGTCAGATGTCATACCGATATTTAGAAGATGTCTTTAAGATGTTTATGATTTAGAATGTATTTAGAACTGCTTTTAAAACACATTTTAGAGACGTTTTCAATAGTGATTTAATAAAAATGCAAACACATTAATAAATAACATTTAATATGAAAATGCATAAAACTCAATTGCTTGATAATCAAAGACTTTAAGTTTATTATTGTGGATTTTTGGAGTACAGCCCTCCAAAATGGCCTACTCACTACTAATAGTGAGTTAAAAAAATGAAATTACATTTAAAAAACAAATATTATGCATAAAACGATAAATATGGTATTGAATGAGAACCTAAATTGCAGGAGAATTGAAGGCTTTAAGTTTTTTTATTGTGGATTTTTTGAAGTACAGCAATTCAAAATTGCTTACATGTACTATTATTTCTGTAATTTCACATAATAATTACAAGTAAACTATCTGATTCCACAGACTCATTCCAATTTTATGAGTGCTTAGAAACTTTCTTATAGACAGAGACTTACGACCGACAATATTATAATAAGCCACTTGGGGCCCCTGTACATTAAAAAATCCACAATAAACATTGATATTGTATGAATGATACACTGAGATGGGATACTTTCATGATAAAGTGGAATGAGTCTGTGCAATCAGATAGTATTATTTTTATATTTATCTAAAATTATAGAAATAATAGTACATGTAGGCAATTTTGGAGGGCTGTACTTAAAAAAAATCCAGAAATAAAAAACGCTTATAGCATTCAATTCTCGTGCAATTGAGGTTCTCTTTCAATACCATTTATGTAGTTTTATGCATAATAATAAATGTATTAGCATTTTTATTAATTCACTACTGACAGACTGATAGATCACTTTAATTTAGAAAACCAGAAATATGCTTTTACCATGAAGCGCAGTTTACGTGTGCATAACAAATCAGTGCTGAGGCTAGTTTGACCGTCGTTTTCAAAGTGGCGGCTGGCTTGACCGCCGTCAAAGCGTAGAGAGCAGTGGCAGCCACAATGCAGCAGTCCACTGATACACTAAGGAAAAAATCCACAGGGCTAATGTCTGCTTGGCAGGGGGGTAAACAATCCACAGGGCAAAAAGTCCGCTCACCGGAGGGGGGATTAATCCACAATACTAGAGACCGTTTGACAGAAAAATATAAAATCCACAATCCAAGAGTCCGCTTGGCAGAAGAGTAATAAATCCACAATCCAAGAGTCCGCTTGGCAGAAGAGTTATAAATCCACAATCCAAAAGTCCGCTCGGCAGAATAGTAAAAAATCCACAATCCAAGAGTCCGCTTGGCAGAACAGTAATAATTCCACTATCCAAGATCAGAGACTGGTCCAGAATGTCCCGGGATGGAACCGAATTTCTTTCTTCTGTGCTGTAACCCTCCTAGTCCACTAAGTACTTTGCACCTCTGCAATGATGATGGACGTCCAGCAATCTCCTGACCATATAGGTTGGAGAACCATCCACTAGAAGAGGGGAGGGGTGGGACAGTTGCTAGCAGGATGTAGAGGGGAGGAGAACACAGACTTACCTCTGAACACATGAAAGACAGGGTGAACCCGACCTAGTGAAGGGGAAAGTCATGAGCATGACAGCCACCAGATTAACCATCTTGGTGATATGGCATGGACCAATGAATTTAGGTGCCAGCTTTCAAGAAGGTGCTCGGAGAGGCAGGTCCTTGGTGGAGAGCCATACCAGTCCGGCCTTTGCCACCCACCGCTCAAATCCCCAGGAGAGAACCCCGACCACTCGGCCGAAAGCTCCTTCTATGGGGCCTCAAACCAATGCGAGAGAGCATCAGGTTTGAGGTTCTTTGACCCAGGCCGGTACGAGAGGGTGAAGAAAGAAAAGTGCCCAGCGGGCCTGACGCATGCTCAACTTCTTGGCTGGATGGATGTATTCCAGGTTCTTTTGGTCCGTCCAGACCAAGTAGGGCTGCGTCGCTTCCAAACAGTGTTGCCATTCTCCCAAGGCCAGTCTCACCGCTAACAGCTCCCGGTAACCGATATCATAATTATGTTCATTAGGGCTAAGGCAGTGAAAGAAGGAGATCACTGAGATAAAACTGCACCATGCCCGACATCTGACTCATCGACCACAACAATGGACTGGAGTGCAGGATCTGGAACAAACAAAACAGGTGCAGAGACAAAACGGGATTTTAAAGTGTCCAAAGCCAACTGAGGGTCACATTACCACCTGAAAATCACTGTGGAAGTCAATGCTGTGAGAGGCGCGGCGGTTAAACCGAAGTTCCTGAAGAATCGCCAGTAGAAGTTGGCGAAACCCTGGAATTCCCTTGCAAGAGTCGGGGTTGGCTATTCAGCGACATCCCATATACTAGCAGGATCTGCCTTAATACTACTGGGAGAACTTATATGGCCAAGGAACGTAACAGACTCGGCATGGAATTCACACTTATCCACCTTGACGTATAGTTGGTATGCGTTGCAGAGGTCTAATTTGGTGAAAAGCCAGGGCCCCCTTTGAAAAGTTCAAAGGCAGAAGACATGAGAGGTAGGGGTACATATTCTTAACGGTGATTTTCATTCAAACCTTGATTATCAATACAAGGATGTAGGTAGCCGTCTTTCTTCTGAACGAAGAAAAACTCCACGCCCGCAGGGGATGATGAGTGACGGATGAGAGGCCAGGAGAGACTCCTGAATGTACTTGTCTGCGGCCTCTCTCTCAGAGAACCGACAGGGAAATAAAGGCGGCCCTTGGGTGGAGAAGTGGTCAATGGTGCAGTAGTAGGGGCGATGCGGAGGAAGAGACCTGCCCCAGAATTTGCTAAAGACCGTGCTGAGATCGTGGTACTCCACAGGGACACCGGTCAGGTCTGCGGGCTGCAACTGAATACATGAAACAGAGAGTGGCGAGGACAAGACACATGACACAAAGGGCTCCAGGCTAAAATAGAACTATTACCCCATTCCACATGAGCATTGTGCTGTAAAAACCAAGGATATCCCAACACAATGGAATTCCCCATTCGCGGGTTGTGGTAGCACCAATGATGTCGCCCTCAGACCCTGAGTCGAGGAGGTGTGACCACAGTGGGAGACCCCTGGAACTGCAGACGGAGAGGGAGCAAGGTGCGGCTGACAGGAGAGGTTAAAGGAGAGATAGGGCCCACCTGGACTCTCCGAATTACGGGCGGGCTTCCATTTAATGGACAGTGTTCACCTTGATTTCTTCTACAGTTGCCAGGAGCGCCACAATTTGAGAGTTGAGAGACCCAAGCTCTTGGAGGGGTGCCTGCTGTCCTAAGAGAGCTCCCTGTTGAGCGAGGGCAGAACGGAGGGGATCCGAGCCTGCTGGATACTTGTTGGTCAGACCCTTCTGTGATGAAACTGAACTTAATTAACACCAAGGTCAAAACTAGACAACCGTCAAAACGGAGAGAGGTACAGACAATAACCGCAGAGTTGGAGAAAACTCTGGGCAGTCTTGGTGAGGGGATGCGACTTTAGACTGGCGCACTTGGCCGGAATGACAGGGCTGGTGGCTGGGGGAAGAATTGGCTAACCTGACTAGGATAAATTTTCTCTGTTTTTCTTGTAAATTTGTGGTATTTTTCTGAAATTTGACAGTTTTTACTGTATTTCAAAAATAGACCAAACTCCTAAAAAAAGCCTGTAAGCCAGAAATATACTATTAAACAATAGTATGTTTCTTGCTTTTTTTGTACATTTGGAGTGGTTTTCTGTAATTTGATGGTTGTCAAATTTCCGTTTGACCGTGTTTTAAAAAATATGTGAAAAATCAGCATGTGAGCTTTTTCAGCATGTGAGGGAATATAATCAGGGCCAATTTGTTTTCATCCAGACAGTTCTCTGCCACAGTCACAAATATAATATAAGCCTGTATGTTATTTTCTGTATAACAGGTCAAAATGAGCCAGTACTACTTATCCAGGTAAGTTATTATGTGCATACAGTATATGATTTCAGACAAACTATGCAAAATTGATGTAAAAATTATGCAAAATATGTCAAAATATGATTTTTTTTACTTGTAGGGTGAATGACTTGCAGTCTATGGAGGCCTTAAGTAGGCTCGTGCAAGAGGGTATTCGGTCTCTCAGTAACATGTGCACATCCCTCTTAAACGCACATGTAGATCCAGTCACTGACATATGCTCCAATTTTCAACAAATCAGGGGACATATCGAGTACGCCAATACGTGCTCGAAGGAGTCAGAGAAAATACTGAAAGGAAAGCTGACACGTTTGAACGAATGCATGGTACGACTTACGAAAGAGCAGAAAGACGTTCGGCAAGAGAAGCAAGAGAAAAGCCTCACCATTGAAACATTACACAGAAGGAAGACGTCTGCTGAAAAGTCATTAGACGCTTCTAATGCAGCTGTAAATCAAGCTGTAAGAAACCAAGAGGCGGCAGAATATGAGCTTAAAAAAATGAAAGATTTGAAGTCCACGGGTGAATTAGTGGCAATTACAGGGGTCGTTGTTACTGCAGTACCAGTTTTTGGGTGGTTTGCTGGTAAGTGACCCATCTTTTTTATGTAACTTTTGTTTGTAAAATTACCTTAATTGATTGAAAATATTAAATCAATCATATCAGCTCCATCCATCACAAATCATCTAAAGATGACATCAAACAGGCTTACACATCACATTGTGAAACATATCTACCCAGCTTAAAACTTGAATTTAAAAATGTGTTTGTTTTTCAAAGATGTCTTGTTTTCGTTTAGGTCCACTAATATTGTTAGACGGAATTGAAACAATTGACAAGGCTGAAGATGCCATCGCAAATGCTAAAGACGAGGTCAAAGAGTGCAGATCTCAAGTGTGGAAACACAAAAAATATATTAAAGACTACAGGAGCAACATCTCCAAAACACAGAATGAGATTGAGCGGACCAACCAGATGCTCAGTGATGTTCAGAGCCATATTGAATGGCTGCAGCAGCGCCTAGTGGCCATAGCTAAAATTCAGTTCAATTTCAGGACAGCTGTCTTCCACATGAATGTTCTTAGTGGGCGGGTCAATGTACTGGAGGATCACACTCGAGGTTGCATTTACTGGGAGCCTGTGATCAAGTTGATTGAAGAAGTGGGGAATGCTGTAATAACTATTGCAAATAATCAGCTCCTCTATAGTCCGAATGTACCGGCTCTTATAAATACTCTGAGTAAGAATATTAGAGGACTGAAGGTTTTATGCACAACACCCAGCAATTCTGAATATGTTTGCTATTACTGAACGATCTCCATCTCTTTTTATAATAAACCATTTCATATTACCAACCATTTAACACCGTTTCACTTCGCACAAAGGACTTCAGTTCATTTTATATACACATTATACAGAAACTCAAAAAACAGGTGTTTTTTTGGCACTGTGTCATGCCAAATCTCAATCTAAAATTTGAGTTATTTTTTTATAGCTTTTCATAACAGAAATCTAGATATTAGTTGAGATTTGTTTTCTCTCGTAATCTTTTTTCTGTCATTGTTTTGTAAAGATCACTTCAGAGGCTACAGTAGGATTACTATGAAACTTTAAAAAGACAGAGAGTGGTTAACAAGAAATGAAAGGCATGGTGGTTTAACAGAAAGAGTTTACGTTTGTCTCTATTACTGAATATTACATCAAAAATCAAATACAATATGTAAAGTGGATAGATACAACAAAATGTGTATTTCTAAATGACTGTTGTGATGTACAATATTAGAATATAAAAAATGCAATCTTTATTAAAAAAAATTAATTTCATTTTATTTAACATTTATAAGAATGTATACAGAGAAAAGTACATTTCAAATGAAAGCATATCTGTCATTTCTGTGAGGCAAAGTTTTAAATAAAGCACCTGTGAACAAAACGCAGAACTGAATGTTTATTTGCATTTCAGCTATTTAAGCACTGTTTACATTTGTTATTAAACTCGAATTTCTACATTTCACTGTGTAAATATGTTTTGATTTATTTGGTGTAGTTTCAAAATGATTTTAGTGTGTTGTCATCTTTCACATCTTCTGAAGGCATTTCCAGAGTCTCGCCCGCACTTCATTGCCTTTAAAAACTCAGCGAAAAGCTTGGTAAGGATTTCGTATGGACATTTTCATTGAAATCCGATTGCTCTCGGACAATGCAAGTTCTCTTGGAAGACATATGGGAATGTAAATCAGCAGCCAAATGAACCATTTCACCATTCATTTGCATATTTCTATTGCCCCCTCAGTTGCTCTTTTGGCCGATTCCCCTTGACCCCCTGAAACAGCCTCACAACCAGTCAACCTGACCTTAGCTTGGCTGACCTCACCTTCACACCGCTCTGAAGAGCAAGCAGCAGCGGTTGGTACCTCAGTCCATCACTGCCCACAACAGAATAATAGCTCTTTAACTTTCAATTTGAAATCAATTATTGGTGTGATGATATTGATAGATGAACAGGATGCAGAGATAAAAGTATTACTATTATCCTGTCAAGCTACAAAGAAATGATAGATTGAACTATGACTATGCCAAAAATGGCCCAACATATCCAAGGTTTAAGATTCACTTGCACTTCTTGCACTATATCTCACTTTGAAAACTATGTATGTAATGCAAAGAAACTCATCTGGTAATACTCCTTCTTAACCACGAGGCAGATAAAGACGTGGCCTAGTGGGTAGAAAATAGTCCGTGCATTGATAACAAGGTTAAGATTTAACTTCATTCAGTCTTTAAAAAATATACATTGGGACTATATATATAGGCTACTGGATTATATTTACTCAATATAATATTCAGTGTGACTTCATCTGACTAGAAACACATTCAGAAGGTGTATTCAAGACAGTGGATATTTATACTATTTTAACAGCATTGTATCAAAATGATATAAAAAACCCTGGGAGTGAGACATTCAGTACTCCCCTTTTGGGTACAATAGCTGTCGCTGGAGTGGCACCCTGAATGCTTATTTTTTGTACCTTTACCGATACAAAACATAACATGTTTGGTACACATTTTGGGGTACATTATTATATCCTAAGTAGTCCTTGAAATGTTCTGTTCTCATAGGAATAAAACTGTTGTACTTTTTTCCTAGAAGCGTCGTAAAGGCAATAGACTCAGTGTAAGATTATAAACAACAGCAATAAAAGTCATGTAGAATGGAAATTATGGAATTCATTTATAAAATTAAAATATAAAAGTAGTAAAGAAAGACTAAATACTAAAGATCGGTATCGGTTGATAAAAGCAATTTTCACACTATCGGCTTTAAATGGCCGATGATCATAGCCGATATATCCTGACATTCAAAAGAGGACGGGAAAATGCTATTAACGTTTAAAAAAAATGTATCACCAGTTTGATGTTTAATAGTAATAGTCATTATATGAAGTAATGACATTCAGAGAGTTGAGAAATTATAATTGAATCTTCATAATCGGCATCGGCAGATATCATTCTAAATAATGAACATCTCTAATAAATACATATAACGATAAGAAAACAAGAAGTGAAAAGTTTGTTCTCACTAAACAGAACTTTGGTTGCCTCTTAGACAATACACATGCAAATCTTTAGATATGAATTGTTTCTTTCAGCAAATGTGATGAAAAAACACATGCCGTGGTAGTTTTTGTATTTTTACATTGTTGTGCTTTATTTTATTACTATATAAATCACCAGGCTAATGGAAATACGCATGCTCTATAGCATGTATTTTATGAAAGCGCTACTTGTGACCACCGAATTTAAGTTTGACTATTTATCTAGTTCTCATAAAAATGTCATTGATATTTCTGTTATTTTTGTTGTTTATTTATTTACACTGGTATTTGATGTATATTTATAATTATATTTTTTCTGATTAGTAGATTTTGCTGTGTATTTATTTTTTGTTTATTTTTATCATTTGGTGGGGTAATTTGTAACTTGTTGTCTATTTGTTTGATGTATTGTTAATTGTAATGCTATTATATTCTTGTCTTTATGTTATCATTGGGTAACATGGAATATTAAGACCCCCTCGAAAACGAGATGGTACATCTCAAAGGGTTTGTCCTATTAATACATTTCATATATTTCTAAAACATTATCTTCCTATAAAATAAGTCAGCTATACCAGCTGCTTTACTCCAAGATTTTGCCTTTTTCTCTTCTTTATCAAATAGCTCTTTTAAAATGAATATGTTGCTAGTGTCCAAAACTCCAGCATCTTTATATTTAACCTCAACTGCTATTTATTTTCCCATATTCATTTCATGGAAGTATTAGTCTGCCACCACACATCCCGGATACAGATTTTTGTCACTGCTTTTCATCCAGCGCCACTGGGACATTCTGTCCGGCCTGAATGGCAAACAAACTTTCCTTAATACCCATAGGAGCCTGAAACAGATGTCACCGAAACGCAAAATCACATGAACCGTTACACATTAGCGGGTTTTTCTGCAGATCTGGCCTTGTCAGCTGAAGACTGTTCAATGGACCCTCATCAATATTCTGTATTATTCTGCAGTTCAATGTTAATGTCTTGTTGAAGCAGCTGCAATCCCCCCGCTCCCCTCGTCCCCTGTTCCTTTCTCACCCTCCTCTCCTCTTGTGTGTTGTCCAGCTGCTGGTGATCCCTGACCTCATGACCCTCACTCCTGACCTCAAAGAGCCTTTCCCACGCCACACCCTTTTGTGTGAATGTTGTCACGGTAACACAGTGGTCAGTGGTACTACATGGTATTCCTATAAGGGAAGCGTTTTGATTTAGCACATCAAGCAGGATCACAAATGCCGAAAGAGTCAGGTTATTGCTGCAGTAGTCTCCCAAAGTGTTAGGGAAATATGAATTGAAGATGAAAATAATAACATTGGTTAAATAATTAAAAAGTTGCCCCAACAGGTGATAACAATATTTAAAACAATTTATTTTACCCTTTTTACTAATGGACCCTTCCGCGTTTCTGGGTTTCTCAGCAGCGGAAGTCATCATAGTTGGGTAAACTTCTATAGTGGTGAAAGGGAGACTATCACAAATATATTTTTTGCATTCTCATTTGCTCAAATAGCAAACTCAACAATAGTGTTTTCACTCCTTTCAACTAAATGAAAATAAATAGAGAGAGTGATAATGGCAGTCAAAAGAGAGAATGATGTAAAATATACCTTGACCTCTATAGACGCCCTCCCATTAGCATTAAAATATCTTTGTAATTTGATGCAAAGGTAATATAACATAAAGGAAAGTGTTATAAAAATACATACATTTAATAAATATTTTTATATAAACACTTTACAGTATTTACGATGCTGATGACCGTTAAATGTGTCATCACAGTCTCGTGAAAAAAGTTCCTCTAAATGCCAGAGAAGGCCGAACTGAGCAAAGAGTAACACACAAACAAACAAAAACGTTTTTACCAAACGTCCTAAAAGGCAGTCGACCAACTTCCAAACGTTGCGTTTCTTGCTTGCGTGTCTTGCTATTTTTAGCATTTTTGAAAATGATAGAGTTGCTTATTTTTTAGCTACATGCACAACTAAAAGATAAAGTCTGTAAAGACTCCAATTTCTTGAGCAAATCATCGAAAAACATTTTATAAGTCAGACTCGAGTGCTTGAAACACACTCTTGAACAGATTGACTATCTTTGGCATAGTCACACAAGTAGTTGCAGTTATTCTTGCATCCATCCACCTGTCATCTGTACTTCTCTCACTCTTTCTCCATTTCTCTCAATCCCCCCGCCCCCAATCCTCTGTCACTTTCTCCGTGTATTGTAGTAGGAGAGATGTTCTCTTTTCAGGCCTGGTCTCTTAGGCAACCCCACTGCTGCATGTAATGAGATGGATAGAAGGAAAGGCAGAGGAAGGTGTGGACACACACACAGATACCGACAGACAGAGCAGGACGCTGACCAGAACACTCCTCTGTGGATTTATCCATAACATTTGAAGTTTATGGGTTAAGAGATAGAACAGCGTATCTAAAGGTAAGATGAAAAGCAATCTCAGATCTAAGATATATTTAAGTTTAATTTAACTTCCTTTTAAAATGGCTTGTCTTTTGTTGATAGTTTAGATATGGTCTGAGTATATGATAGTCAATGATTTTAGACAGAAATACACTTATTCTCATTTTATTTTACAATGTTTTGATGTTACATGATGTTTAACTGGGACTGATCTAATACTTCATCTACAGGTTCATTTCTAGGCATATACCAAATCCTACTGAAGTCTATCTAGTCTGGCAATAACTTTTTTGTTTTTACAGAAAAATCTGAATCAACCTTACAATGATTCACTCTCTTTTTCAGAAGATGCTCTCAGTTCATTCTTATTTCTAGCAGTGGATTGAGTTGGACTCTTCTATCAAACCTCCATATCTTCTGTTCTCTACAATAAGGCAGCCAGAGACTGATTGTCCAAACGCAATTCTTGTGTCTTCTTGATCATAGTGCAGGAGTTGTGGATGGACATCATGCCTCTGGATGGCCACTGTCATCAATCGAATTGTTTTGTTTTAACATCCTAAAGAGCGGCATACTAAATGCCTTAAAGAATTCATATCTGTATAATTTGAAAGCCTATCTAGATCTTGGGACTTAATAAGAATCATCTAGAATTCAAGTAAGATCATACTGAAATTCCTGAAGTATTTTTCTTGAATCTCATCTCGTCCCTGGAGTTCGATCAAATATTGTATTAGAGTAACATTTTGTTATTGGATGAGCATCATGAGCCTTTAAACTGTGAATTATATAATATGTCATTTTAATATTATAATGTAAATTGTATCATATATCAAGAAAATTGCAGTAGGAATTCGTTCTTCAGGATTTAAACTTTTAATCATTTTGACTAGGAATAATACTTTTTTGAATTGTTAAAAAATTTGGGGGGGGGAGTTTAACTAGAAAGAGTTGAAGGACTATTTGTGTAAAAGATGAAAAGGGCGGTATTATTGAAAAAATGCAAATGACCCAGTCAAAGCACAACAGACCCACTGACCAGACTAATCTAACTTAGACAATCAATCAACTCTCACACACACACGCACACACACACGCACACACGCACACACACACACACACACACATGCACACACACATGCACACACACACGCACACATGAGGGAATTGGGTAAAGTGCACACTTGTTACTCAAGTTGTCCTCTGGGCACATAGAAGAGTCAGAAGTAAATGTAATACAACAAATTATATTTTAGGATTTTTTCTGTAAAATGAAATTATATAATATACTCCTGAGATCCTGCAAACTGACCCTATATTCTGAGGGGTGCGAGAGGGCTGAAGACTATCCCAGCATCTTGGGCCACAGGCCACTCCACACACACACACTTTCACACTCACCTCACACTATAGACCACTTTGGATGATGTAAACAATGCTGGTTCAAAGCTCTACACAAACATTTGAACAAAATACCAAACAAACCAAATCACAATTTTGAACTAACAAATGAAAGATTGAATTATCTGTAAAATATAAAAAAAACTTAATTAATAGAAATTAAACCGGAAGGACCATTGTTTGCATCTTGTGAAGTGGTCTATAGTGTTGTTCGTGATATCATAAAGGATGTTTACATACACCAATCTTTATTATAAAATATTTAGATGTCACCAATATTTTTAAATGGGTTGCACTGATCATGCCCTTGGCCAACTATGAGGTAATATTCAAAAATAAAAGGTGAAGCTCTGAAAGAATAATGACCAGTCTATATCTCTGCTGAATGTCAGTGTAAGGGTATATAATTCCGTTTATACGGTGTTCAACATTGTTTATTGTCTGTGGTGTAAAAATGAATGAGATGGATGGCTGGCAGTGTCATCCGATTGCCGCTGCAAGGCCGAGATTTTGCGAGCATCTTTGGCCTTTTTTTCACCTCAGGAAGTTAATATAGTGGCACGTTGCAGATTAGCTTCTTTATTTGGCCGTGTTTTTCGACGCGTGATCTCACAACACTTAACAGTATTCAAAAGACGCAGATGGTTACCTGATCCAGTAGCACAAATCACAATTGCAATGCTCATCATAATATTATCTGTAAAAAACCTCAAATGTAGTCAGCACATAATTTTTAGCGAATGAAATATGCAAACACATCATCTCACTCAATTTACTAAACCCCATTGCAAAAAACATACATAAAAGCACTTTGCATTTTATTCTTTTATGCTTATGAACCATTACAGTTATATTTTATTGAGGAGCGTTATACAAAACCCAATCAGAGCTTAATATTAACTAAGACCTTATACAGTTTTGATTTGGGTGCATACATTAAACGTGTACATTTATAAAAGGTCATTCAATTACATTTTAGCATTGCCAATTTCACCAAAAACCATTCACCACAAACAAAAATGTGGTGCCAATGCTGTTTGGCAAGTCCTTTTGGAAAAAATAGTTTGGCATAGGTTTATCATTTAACTTCATTATTGATAACATTAATATAATGTATTAGTAATATTAGGTGTATACAGTATATTGACACCCCACCCTGGACCTCACTAATTTTCAAAACCTGTTTACGACCATTGCACTGATTAAAAAGATTTAAAAAATACGATGTATATTTATTTGCACACTGAGGATAAAGGGCTTGATGGAACAAATTCAATTCTTTGTTGAACATCTTTGGTTAAACAAACATTCCACCAGCTAAAGTTAACAACATAAATACGTGCCAAAGTGTCAAAGGCTTAAAAGGCACATTCAATGACACGTAATAATTCCTGAAAGTTGGTTATTTATTAGATATGCTGTGCAATTTTGTTGCTTAACAGCAGCAAACTGAATACAATCATCTATATTAATACAGCAGTGAATTTAAGCACTGTTATGTAAAAGCATTAAGAAACAGTTGGCAAATTTGCATGTTAAGAATGATTTTGTTCAATTTGACATTACAGTTATTTCATGGCAATTTATGTCTTTCAAACAGTAAGGTTTCAAAATGGTTTAATACCGTTTCAAAATTGAATCACTGCAGTTTTGCAAGTTGTGTTTGTATTTCCAGTTTAAAAAGACTTCAAGTCTGACCTGAATGCAGCAATATTTCATTAGTGTAACTGTACGGTAAAAACAAAAATATTATTCCTAAAGATATTCATTCATTTTCCCCAAATGAACCAAGCGGTTTTGACCTTTTTGTTTAAATTTCTCTCAAATCACATGACTTTGGAGAAGGCACTTGTGTTTATCCAATGAGAATGAACAAGCACCGGTTGTGCAATGACAGAACCCCTTAAATCCGCACCTCAGCTGCTCTTGTGCAACATTGACAAAGCAGAGTTGAGTGACCAAAAGCAGCCTGCATGTTGTGCTGCTCACAAAGGGTTTACTATGGACATACAGATGAGCTCTCTCCTCTGTCTGCTGGTGTACATGACTTGTGTTGTTCATGGAGATAACACACACAGGTATGTGTGGCATCTTTTGGCATCTATGTCTGACATCTGGGAGATCGTGTAAGAGCATGTCAGCTATATTTGTTAATACCAATACTCGGTTCTGATTGGCTGGAAGGTGTGCATTAAAAGTCTGATAAAATATTGCAGTGTAAACATCAATAACAGCTTTAACTTGGCATATTACTATGGTATAAGTGTGCATTAATGGATTTTAATGCACTACGCGCTGGGTGGTTCTGCTGTGGATTATTCCGTATATAGAGTCCTGTACTGTTTAAAACTGCAGTATTAACCGAAAATATGATATACAGCATATTTTTATACAACTGTAACTTTTAGAATTGTCTGTCTTTGAATAATGTTCAATAATTCAAGAATTATGAATAAAAATAAAAATTGTCATCGTGTATTTACCCTGTTCAAACCTTTATGTGACTCTTTCTTCTGTAAATGAAAAAGAGGATTATCTGAGGAATGTCTCAGGGGTTTTGTGTCCGTTCAGTAGAAGTCAATGGGGGCCAATGTTGTTTGGTTACCAACATTCTTTAAAATATCTTCTTCTGTGTCGTGCAGAAGAAAGAAAGTCATACAGGTTTGAAATGACATGTGGATGAGTGAATGATGAAAGAAATTTCCTTTTGGGTGAATTTTCGCTTTAACATGAGTTAAAAGTTGTATATAATTTGTGTCAGATTTCTAATTACAGCCCCGAGTGTCTTTCATGTGGGGGTGAAAGAACGCGTATCGGTCCAGGTTGGAGAGACATTGCTCCACAAGGCTGTGTCCTGTCAGTTAGAAACTGAGAACCGTATCGCAATGTCAGCCATTCAAACCAAAATAATTACCACAAAAGGAAAGGTTGAGACTATGGATCTTGAGGTAAACGAAATATGTAAATAATAAATATATGCAATTCAAACACAGAAAGCTAGGTATAAATATAAATAACTGCTGCTCAAAACCTTTACTAAAATGAATAGAACAATACACACCATATTTAAAGATACTATTATGTTAGCATCCATATAGATTTACAACCACATCATTTATTTTCTTTTTAAAGATTTCTGCGAATAAAGTTTCAAACCTGAAACCGCCCATTAGTGGGCCTCCATACCTCATTTTGGCTTGTGATGTTGGAGGTGTGAAACATCAGGTGCGGGTCTTGGTCTCTCAACACAGTGGTTATATCTTCATTCAGACGGACCAGCCCATATACAACCCTTCAGAAATGGGTGTAGGCCGTGGCACAGGTATGATCGTGCCCATTTTAAATATCTAGAACTATGGAGGAAAATAAAAAACTACATCAGCATAATTTTGTTCTTTATTTTCCCTGTTGATTCTGTAATAGTGTAAGTATATATATATAACACGCTGTACTGAAATAACCTGTTTTATTCATGTATTTCCTGCAGACCTAGCTTTATGGTCTAACAGTGTTTCATGTCATTAATATATTAAAAAACATTACTACTGTATATTTAAACAAATGATTTGTAATTCTCAGTTAAGTTCAGGATCTTCGCTCTGGATCACTCCATGCGACCAAAATCAGACTTTGTTCATGTTTCTGTGTTTGTAAGTGAGTTTGTAACCTCAAAAACAGAAAATATTTGTTTATAAGATTATTTGATAAGGTTTGCTTTCCAATGTCTGTCTGTTTTTTTAACAGAATGCTGATGGAAACCGGATCAAGAAAATGATGGTCAAAGTTGATGGCATTTTCTCAAAGAGCTTCCACATTCCTGATGTATCAAGGTAAGCCAACCTTCAGTTTCATCTTCTATCATACAGCTCAAAAACTCTCTACTGAAAGTAGTCCAATGGTTGAGAAACACAAAAGTAAAATCAAATTTAAAATTTTAAAAGTAAAATTTTTTTTTTTTGAGAGTTTTTTTTTTTTGAAAGAGTAGTTTTTTGTTTTTTTGATAGAGTAGTTTTTTTTTGGAAAGAGTAGTTTTTTTTTTTTGGAAAGAGTAGTTTGTTTTTGCCCCCCATGTGGGAAGTATTTGTTCAAGTTTGTACTTTAGTTTTGGTTAGTGTTTTCCCCCATTGTGGGTGTTTGTTTTGTTTTATTTAAAGTCTTGTTAACCCCTTCACCAACGCTGCCTGCAATTGGGTTCTTCCACCACGTTCCGTGACATCCCCTATGATTACAAGTCAAGAACCACTTTTAGTGCCCTATAGCACCATTTATGACTTACAAATCTCTCCAGGCCTGGTGTTTGGAGGATAACAGCGCATTACAAAAGTGATGAGAAAAATCCTGCAGTGCGTGAATTCAAGGTCCAAGAGTTTGGTAAGTGACTGTGTCTACTGGCATATCAATTATAAAGAGATTTCAAGAGAAATATAAATTTTCCTTTAAATCGTTTCTCTGAAACTAACATTGTATGCACAGTGCACAGTACAAGCAATCTCATTTGCGATCTCAAATCAGACAAGAACCGTAAAAATGCTGCAAGAAAGAAAGAGTCAGCCAATGCATCTTTTCTTTGAAAATGTTAAGGCATTACATAAACAATGCTTTTCTGATCAGTTCTTCCCAGCTTTGGGGTTTCCATTAAGCCAGCGACAGGCTTTCTGCTTGTGAATGAGAGATCAACATTTACATTCACCATTCAAGCTTTGTAAGTTCACATTCACATCAACTAATCAAATCACAAAAGCTCTTGATGATATCAACATGTTGTGATTGAATTAATGGTAGTAGATTAAAACCAAAAACATTTTGACTATTATATGAAGATACTCATATGGAAAGACCATTGATGGTGGTTTTCACTGTCGATTTGGGATAAAAGAGGAACAGTCTGAGAATAAAGGCCAGGAAATCAAATTCCTTGGTGGACTGGAGCAAATGGGATCTGTGAGTAAGAAAATAAAATTTAGTTTTTCTTCTAATTCTAATTTAACTTTTTTTTACTGTTTTTCAAAAATAGACTGTTAAGAAACACATATAAAACATAATTTTACCATACCTGGGGCGCCAGAAATATACCGTAAAACTGTAACTTTTAAAGACATTTTCTTAAAATAATAAAAAAATAAGAGTGAAATTCCGCAATTTTTTTTAAGTATACTATTTATAGCAGATACTGTAGATTTCAGTGACTGTTATCGCTCATAATTTTTATGTTGTCTTCTGTTTCAGGTGAAAAAAGGCAAAGCTGAGGTTACAGTAAAAATTTCAGACCTCAAATCAAAACTCAAGAACGTAACACTAGAAGATTTGGCAGAAACTCAGTCCCAATTCTACATTGCCGTCACAGTCACAGACATTTTAAGTAAAGCAATCAATAATAAATTACTGTGTTTACTATGATATTTCAATGTTAAGTAAAACATGAGAACAGATCAGTTTTGTCAAAGTAAATTCATTCTATTTTGGTGTCAACACATACAGTATGACCAAAGACAAAATAATGCAAAGTTCTGAAACTGTCTATATAGTTCTATTCTAAAAGCCAGTTAAGCAAATATTTCTTTGTAGTTTTAACATCTGTTCTTCCACTAATGACTGTGCATCCATCATAAGATGGAGAGGTCCAGGAATCAGAAGTTTTCCTTCCCATTGTTCAGAGTCCATTCATCGTGGACCTGTCACAGACAAGATTATACTACACGCCGGGATTTCCCATCAATGTGGTGGTAAAGATAACTTGCACAACCGTTCCGATAAACCATCTGACTTCTATTCCCAATAAATATGTCATACAGGACCGTGCTTATTCCTAACAATAGATTTGAGTAAATGTTCTTATCATTTTGTGCTGTGGTACCAGTGGTTTCTTTTATGACCAGGTCACGGTTCATCACACGAATGGTTCTCCAGCCAAACATGTCCAAGTGCATTTAGATGCATCAAGTACAGATAAGAAGTCTATCAGTACTAGAACTAATGCAGATGGAATAGCTACTTATGCATTCAACTTAATAGGAACACCACCTTCAATATCAGTAAAGGTAAACATGTCCAACACATGTTTAGAAATATATTTTTTTAACATATTATGGCCCTGTTTCACAGACAAGGCTTAAATTTAGTCCTAGACTAAAATGAAGACTATTGAATTTTAACTCGATATAACTTGCCCAAAAATATCTTAAAACATATCAGTGCCATTGTTTTGTCTCGAGATGCACACCAGTAATTTATTCTTCTTAGGCATTTTTATAAAAGCGACATAAATGTCTGAATTTAAACCAGGTCTATGCCTTGGATTAAATTAAGCCGTGTCTGTGAAACTGGGATTTAGAGACATTTATCTGATATATTTCTGACCTGTCAATCTCACCAGGCAACGGTGGATGGTTTCAAAGAAACGCTAGTTGTGCGGCCTATCAGTTCCTCAGGAAACAGCTTTCTGTATATAAGCGTGACTAATAAGGTTCTGTCACAAGGAGAATTTATGGAGGTTATGTTTTATGTCAACGGTAATCCAGAAGACGGAAACATTTACTACATGGTATGTAAAAGTTGTTGATGATGATTTCATTAACTTTGAGCGAGCGCAAAGGAGGCAAATTAAGAAACTTGCATAAAAGAAAGCTTCCATTACATTTGTTCATGTCTATGTAAAAAAATAAATGTAATATCACACATTCAGGTGTGTGGTTGTTGTTGTCATGTGCAGTATGTATAAACGTAAGAAATGTGTCTTCAGACTCTCAGTAGAGGCTCACTCAGAGAAACTAAATCTGTCGAAATATCAAGTTCTCTGGTAAAAATCAACATCCTCATCACTCCAGAGTTGATCCCTTCCTTCAGACTGATCGGCTTCTACTATAACACGGGCGGGGACATCATTGCAGACTCTGTGTGGGTGGATGTAAAGGACACGTGCGGAGGAAAGGTAAAAGAGTGATCCGAGACTTTTCTAGTGAGGTGGCAATAGCTTCAGTCAGACCATTCAATCATTTACAGTGTTGTAGAAGTTTCTTGAAAAAGTAATCCGCTACAGATTACTTCTGTTAAATCTCATGTTTAGCTTGAGGTAACACTGAAAGATGCTACCCATCAGTACCTGCCAGGAGCTTCAGCTGAGCTTGAAGTCGACGTGGGAAATCAAGAAGATGCAACTGTGGCCTTACTAGTCGTGGACAAAGCCATCTACGCCCTCGGCACTCAAAACAAACTAACCTCAAAACAGGTGTGAAGTAAAGTCAGTCTGAAGAAACGTTCACTAAATGATAAACTGGAACATATAGAGTATTTGCAAATGTAAAGGTCAAATAGAGTCTTTATTCTATTAGTATTTAATGTCTTTTCTACTGTATTCCTGCTTGAAGATGTTTGCCTCAATGCAGTCGTATGATCTGGGGTGTTCTTATGGGAGTGGGGAGAATACAGCAGCAGTGTTTAATGATGCTGGTCTGGCCTTCATCTCACACTCGACCACAGTCCGCTCAAAGATGAGAATAGGTATAAAGTCCCAATTCCAGAGCCAGTGTTGCTCTCTTCAAAACACGTGACAAATGGATATTTCATTACAATCTAGGTTTACACTGAAAATACATTGTCTCTATAAGGTGGTGTTGAGACAATACAGTGTGTTAACAGTGTTTTTGACCCATTGTGTCTAGGTTTCAGCTGTAAATCTGGATTTAGACGAAACAAACGCTCTACAGATGTCCAAGCCGAAATGGCTAGTAAAGGTACAATGTTGTCAGTTGTATGTATTATAAAATGAGTTTATCAGTTTCCAAACTTGGGCTATTCACATGATGATTAACTAAACTAAGTAAAATACATACAGTATTCACTCAGTCATGTGATTGTGTCCAGAACATGCCAAATATAGAAGCTATATTTAAGCTAGTGATACATACTCACACTCACACTCACGGCAAAAAACTTCAACATCACTCCAACAAACACCAGCGCTCTAAATTCTCATTGACATTGATCCAGATTCTGCTGAACACAAAGAAAGATATTTGGAAACATTTTGTAACTGAACTGTTCTGGTGCACTATTGACTTCTATAGGGAAAAACTATTTAACATATATCCTTATATTTTACAAGGATTTATTTTACGGTTTATTTATGTTTTTCCAGTTTACAGAAAATGTATTTTAATGTAAATAAACATGATTTTATATTTTATTCAAATCTCCTATTCATTTCATTCATGTTTTTAAATAAGAAAAACTACTACTGAGTGTACATTTAAATTATGTATATAGTATACATCACATATTTTATTTGGATATGTAATTTTCTTCTCAGTTTATATTTTCCAGAGTTTACTTTGATTTGATTTTAAGGACTTGCTGTAAAGTTATCTTCATTCCCATGTATATGACATTTGTTTTAAAGAGGCTGCATTTGACAAGGAACAGCAGAGGAAATGTTGTCGTCACGGCTTTACCCAGATTCCAATGAAGCTCACCTGTGAAGACAGAGTGAAACGAGTGAGCAAACTGGAAAACAAAGACTGTGTTGATGCCTTCAGAGAATGCTGTGAGTTTGCAACCAAACTAAGAGACAAAAAGAGGAGAGAGGATCTAAAAAAAGGACATGCTCGAAGTGAGTATGAGATGAGCAAGTGGTACAGTTAATAAGATACTGTAAATCGCTTTGTCATGCAGGTCTTTTCAAAGCATCTATCATCACATGCCTTGTTGTTTATACACAGTAAAATCTCAAATCCATCATTTCAGCTAAAACAAAAAAGCTTCAAAAAGATGATCTTTCGTTTCTTCCCACAGCTGCTAATGGAGATGAAATCGAGGAATTCCTTGACAATGAAGTGCAAACTATTCGCCGGCATTTCCCCCCAACCTTTTCTTTTACAGAGATTAAGGCTAAAGGAAAATTTGGGTGTGTGAGCTTTGATCCATATTTTTATAGTATCTATGTAAAATATTATATAATATATCATCTGTGTTAAATAAACAAAAAACTAATATTATTTGCACAGAGATAAAATATAGATCAAACCAAACCATCTATACTGGTTAATACTGTATTTGTGAACCCATTTTTTCTTGCAGACACAAAATCTATATACCTGACTCTATCACAACCTATGAGATCCAGGCTGTCAGCTCATCTATATCACATGGTAGAATCGTTTCCCCCTCACTGTTAACAAATTCCACATATCAATCTGCTAAAGAATTACAGCTTCTTCTTGCTTTCCTTGCTTACAGGTTTCTGTGTGGCGGAGCCTGTTGACCTTCGTGTATTTAAGGCAATGTTTTTGTCACTGAGGCTTCCCTATTCTGTGAAACGCTTCGAGCAGCTGACTATAGTTGTGGTGATCTTTAATTATGGCCAATTGGACCATAAGGTTTGTTGAAATGGACTTACTTGTCCTGTGTGTGTTTTAATCCACACGCGAGTGCTCTGCATAACATATGATGTGCAAACTGCAACACATATATTTACATGTCAATGCATTAACATATTTTCTTTATCTCTCTATCGGTCAGTTAATTGTGCGCATGAGTGAAGCAGCAGGTCTTTGTTCACCAGGAACATCATCCTACGTCACAATCCATCTGGACCCCGAGTCCTCTCAGACTGTGACCTTCTCTGCTGTTCCCATGGTAACAGGCGAAATTCCCATCAACATTCAACTTTATGATCCTGAATATAGATCACAGGTGGACGTCATTCAGAAGATGCTCTTGGTCAAGGTAAGTGGAGGTAGAACTGGGAAATAGCTTGCATGTACTCGCCAGTTAACCTCACAGATAACTCTGTTGCATTTTGGTGCATTGAGGCTGTCAATACTGTCTGTGTTTCTCCTCATGTTTCAGAATGAGGGAGTTGAAATAAGAAGCGAACAGACTTATGTCATTAATCTGGATGGTGAGATTGTCTGCTGTAATTTGTACATACACCAATCTCTGAAAAATTACCGCTAAGTGTATACAAATTTCTTGTCTTGTGCACATCAGGTAGAAGTGACCAAAACGTTTTGATCAATGGAGTTTTGCCAAACAACACAGTGCCTGAAACAGACTTCAACATGTTCGTCAAACTAGAAGGTTCAACACAACATGCTAGAAACCAACACTACTATACAATTTCTAATCTGCATTTAAAATAAATGAAAACGATAGTTCACCCAAAGACGCCCAAAGTTGTCATCATTTCATTTCACTCTTGTGTCATTTTAAACCGGTATGAATCTTTCTTCTGTGGAACACAAAAGGAGATATTTAAAAAAATGTCTTCATACAATATAAGTCAATGGGGTCCAATGTGGTTTGGTTATCAATGTTCTTTAAAATATTTTCTTTTGAGTTCTGCAGTAGAACGAAAGTCAGTGAGGCTTGGAATGACATTAGTATGAATAAATGATGAAAAAAACGATCCTTTTTGGTTGAACTATCCCTTTAAGGGCCTTTTAAAATGCAACATAGCCTATTGTTTTATTGCAGAAGAGGGATTTGGCCAGACCACTGCTGCTCAGCTGCTTTCACCAACTAATGTGGAAAACCTGATCATGGAACCTCTAGGCTGTGGAGAGCAGACTATGATCCGACTGTCTCCGACTGCTTTATCAATCCGCTACTTAGACAAAATGAACGGCTGGCTGGAGCTGGAAGCAGGGACCAGAGACAAAGCACTTTCTTATATTGAAAAAGGTGTAGTGTATGAGTCAACTTTTCAAATACCAATCCAATGGATCTAAATTTGAAAGAAATGAATAAAATTTAACGAGAGTGAAGAGCTTTCGTGAATCTGAACCATTACTTGTACTGTAAGCTCCAAGCCTTTCATTTCATTTACGTTTAATACATAATGTTGTCTACCGTGACAGTTCTATGATCAAAAACTATTTGTACTGTACTCTACATCAAATGTTGTGGTTTTATATTTTCTGTTGACAGGTTATGAACGGATTTTGACATTCAGAAAGCCTGATGGATCATACGCAGCTTGGATCAACCATCCGACAAGTACCTGGTAAATTTGGTCTCTTACCAATACGCCAAAGTCAATCATACAGTATATAACTTTTTTGGTGCATATTATTGTTGCATTTCAAACCCCAGATTTAGTTTGTCCTCTAAACTGTCACGTGTTCCTCTCCTCACACAGGTTGACGGCACTAGTGGTGAAGGTGTTGTCCCTCGTGGCTGATCGGCAGATAGAAACCAAAAATCTAAATGGATTGACAGAAAAGGACATTTCTCAGGAGGAAATCCGCAAAACAGTCCTTTATCTGATTAACACGCAGAGTTCAGATGGATCCTTTACTGACTCTAATCCAGTTATACATCGGGAAATGCAGGTCCTTCAATACGTTTTTTTATTCGTTTTGCCATGATATTACAATTGTTTTTACCTAAGGAATAGTTCAACCTAAAATGTAAGTTCTGTCAACATTTTCTCACCCAAAAGTTTTGTTCTGCTGAACACAAAATAACAAATTTAAAAAGGATGTATGAAACCAAACCATTCTGGGGCACTATTGACTGCCATTGTATGGGGAAAATCTAGAAGTGAAAGTAAAACTGTTTGGAACATTCTTCCAAATATCTTCTTTTGTGTTCAATAGAATGAAGACCTTTGTTGTTGTGGGTGAGTAAATTATTTCAGAATTTTAATTTCTGGTTAAAAAAATCACATATGTCAAAACCTGAATTAAATGTCAAACATTACAAAAACTATGAACATGGCTTAGTGTTCTTGTAAAACTATAGTGAATGTGCTCTGATGCCGAGTGTTTTGGTTATAGGGTGGTGTTGGGGGAGTTGATCAAGATGCCTCTTTAACAGCTTTCATCACTATAGCCCTCTGTCACTCTCTGCCTTTTCTGGACATTGAAGCAGCCGTCGTGGTATGAAATAGTGATCATGAATGATTGATCTTAACACAATGTAAACACTAGACTGGTAAAGGCACAAAGGCTTCCCACAAATACTATGTTTTTATGTTTGTTGTAGAAGGAAAGCATCTCTCGTGCCACTGAATTCCTGCTCACACGGGTTGAGGATCTAAAACGACCATATGCCTTGGCCATTACAGCGTACTGTTTGTCTACCTGCCTTACCAACCAAACACGTGCAATCTCAGCTTGGAAGAAACTCAAAAGTCAAGCAAAAGAAGGTGACTTTCCTAAAGACACATTTGAAACAGAAAATTCTTAAGGAAGATTTGTGGAAGTTGTTTGCTTTGCCATTTTTTTCCAATCCTTTAAACTGAAAAAACACAGATGAGATCACTTTACTACCTCAATAATTTTTCCCAGACACCAATGAGATCCAATGGAAACTTAAGCTTCCTGCATGGCTTATTTGTCTTGAGAAAAAGATTCAGAAATCTCACCAATGTCTCTATTAGAGTTTTAGAAGACATCCCAATGTCAAACTGAACTCAATATGATTTCAATACTTATCTTATCATATTGTCAAATTTACATTTAGTAATTTTATCCAAAGCGACTTACAAAGAGTTCAGGGAGCAATAAGCAATATGTCATAATTTCTTTTTCTTTTAAGCATTTTTTTAGGAGTTGATGTGTAAAACACCAGAGAACACTAGAGAGCTATTGAAGAGCAACCTCAGGTCCATTAGGACCATAAAAAGAGCTACTCTATAACTACTCTGTTCACAAAGTTATCAAACTTGAAAACTCCAGATATGCGGTCAACCGTGACTGTCTGAACTTGATTAACTTTTCCATGTCACAATCATTTTTGTTACTGCAAATTTCATTGTGTTGCTCAATATGTCCCACCTGATCCACCCAGTTACACAGAATGAGTGTCTTGCATGGGGAGAGGATGACACTATGCGATTGGAAAATGAGGCTCGAGGTTACCTAGTTCCCTCTGGAGTGGCTCTGACAATAGAGAGCACAGCATACGCTCTCCTGACCGCACTCAAACATAAGGACGTCGAGACGGCACATAGAGCTGCCTGCTTCTTGTCTTCACGGGAGAACTATGGAGGGGGTTTTAAATCAACACAGGTCAGATCAAGTTTTAATTGAAAAGAATTTACATTTCTGAAGAAGGAAATTAAACTATGCGAACACTCTGACAGGACACTATTGTGGCTTTGGAGGCTCTCTCTGAGTACACGTTGAGCATACCAGAACCTCCCATCACAAACATCAATGCACAGTTCTCTGTGACAGGCAGATCTGAGATCGAGAAGCTGCTTTTCGACAACAATGAAAAGAAAGTTGAAACAGAATTGAAGGTTAACTATTTTAATTTCTTAGTGAAGTTCTTTTGAACTAAAATTTCTGAATCTACAGATGTTTTGATAAAATAAGATTTCCTTTAAGATCTCATTTCTGAACAGTTTTCTATAAATTCTTTTGGGGTTTATGTTTGATTCTACAGTGTGTAGTATATTTAAATATATTTGTTACTCCTGTGTAATTTAACCCATTGTCCTCCAGGTGTTGCTGTTTGCACAGTTATCTACATTGTAATGGTGACAGTTCTGTTTTATTCATTTCTTTGATATTTTCCACCTCTGATCACTATTTCGCCTTCTAATCCAGAGACTTCTCGGAAACAACATAAATGCAAAGTTTTCGGGAAAAGGAAACTTTAAAATGAAAGTAAGAAGTTCCCAAATATTGATTCATTTGCAAGATGTAAACACTGGTCCAGGCAGAAGCACTTCCGGTTCCTGTTTTGCTTTAGTATTTACACATATAAACTAAAATCTTATATATATATTTAAATCTGAAATAAATTCTGTTATAATGTTATGTTGTATTTTGCTCAAACTTTTGTGTAGTGTAGTTATTAAACTGAAACAGAATGTTCTTATGTACCAGCATTGTTTACGTCTTCCAAGGTAGTCTATAGTGTCACAATACCATAATTTTCCCTAAAAAATCCTTTGCTTGTTGTGATAGGTTGCAAAAGCTTACTATGCTTTTAAGGAAGACACCAACTGTGCGTATGTGTCGCTAAATGTGACTGTAACGGGAAAAGTAGAATACACAAGTGAGAAGATCTAAATAATTATTACATCTATAGATACATTATGTAGAATTATAAAACTGTTGCCATGCGCTTTCAAAAAAATCATATTTCATTTTAGGTCAGATAAAAGAAAATTATGATTATTATGACTACGATAACAATGAGGAGAGAAAGGAAGAGGAAGACTTCCCTCGAACCAACATCGACTGGTTTGATGCCCGCAGCAGACGCAGAAGAGACACCGCGCAAAACAACCAAAATGACGTGATATACCAAGTGTGCGTTAGGTAAGCAAAAATGGTTTCTGTGGCTTAACCGGTAAAGCATGGCGCTAGCAGTGCCAAAGTCATGGGTTTGTTGCCACGGAAAGCACAAAAATAGCAAAACAATGTGTAAACACCTGCAAGGTAAATTGTGATCTGCTGTTTGATGTGATGGCATCTGTCTTGTCTCACAGTCACGCTCAAGGGAGGGACCTCTCTGGAATGGCAATTGCTGACATCACTCTTCTTAGTGGCTTTGTTGCTGTCGATGCAGATCTAGAAAAGGTCAGCTAAGAGTATGAAACAATAGCATACAAAAGCAAAAACATAACGTCCAAATATTGGTTATTTTATTTTAAAATGTTACTGTATTGCTCCCTGTTTCTCATTTTGTATTGCTCCCTGTTTCCCTACAGCTGAAAAACCTGGTTGATGCCTATATTTCTCACTATGAGACAACAAAAGGAAGAGTCTTGTTGTACTTCAATGAGGTGATCAAAGCAAAGGAAACACACAATCACATGAAAAGTTCAAAACATCTACAAAATCGTTCATAATGTCTTTGTCACCTTTCAGATAGATGCCGATGGGACGTGTTTGGCATTTGGAGCTAAGCAAGATGTACCCATTGGTTTAATTCAACCAGCTCCTGCTACGTTTTACGATTACTATGAGCCAGGTAAACTATCATCTGTATCAATACCATTGTGTTTTACGTAACCATAACAATTAGCCCTGTGTATTGTACAGACTCACTACAGACACTAAAAGAAAACACTTAATCATAACATGTTATAGTTTATTTTGTAGAAATAATATAACTTTGTTAATCAATAGATCTTTTCAGGTAGATCTAAAGAATCACAGAATCCCATCACATTTATAAATAAGTCATTTAACTTGTTTCCTATGTCACTAACAACTACTCCCCATTTCTCTGACAGACAGGAGATGCTCTGTGCTCTACAGCGCCCCCAAGAGGAGCAAGATGGTTTCTCTTCTGTGTTCTGATGATGTGTGTCAATGTGCAGAAAGTAGGCTTCCAGAAATGATTTAACCATTCAAACAAATGTGACCCTATTTGTACAACTCTATACTAGAGGAACAGTTTGATGATATTTTCATAAAAGATCTGTGTCCTCAGAGGGTTGTTTCAAAGAAAGGAAAACAATTGAGATGCAAATTTCCAAAACGGACCGGTTTGAATATGTCTGTTACCGGTACCATGTAGATTATGGTGAGTAACATCCACGTTTTTTGAAGCAAACAATAATGAACTATACATGCTTTCAACCAGGTCAAGCATTTTTTTTTTTGAATGAACTGACATTGGGTTATTCTTTGACTTTATGACATAGCTTTAGAGGTTATCGTGGAAAGAGCTCATGAAGAAGGCAGCTTTGTGGTGTACTCCACAACTGTAAATGAGGTCCTCCGATACAGTAAGTAATCAAGCTTTTTGTTTAAGATTGAACTAGTTCCAGTAATCACAAGCAATGCAGATCGTGTCATGATTCATACAAGATTTTCAAGGATAAATGACCTCTTTGACCCTCAGATGAGGACCAGGCTGTGAAGGCAGGCAGCAGCCGACTGTTTGTTAAGAGGAAACACTGCAAGAGTGAGCTTAAAGAAGGCAACACATACCTCATCATGGGCAATGATGGCCGTACCAAAGACTCGGATAGAAAGTAAGAAGCGAACTTCCAGAAAGTCCAAATTCTCATGTACTGTAAAAGAAAATGCTATATCAATTCTAAAAGTCACTGCTATCTCCTTTTTCTTTCCCAGCATGAAGTACCTGTTGGATTCAGAGACATGGGTTGAGCAGAAGCCAACAAACTCAACATGCTCCGCGTCAGTCAATAAAAAATTATGTGGGGGATTTAAAAAGTTTATGAAAGAGTACCAAGTTGATGGATGTGACGTTTAATCTGGTTTTGGGGCCATTTAATTACTCCACCGGACACAAATCACAAAGGCTTTGATTCTACCATAAATCTATACTTCTCTTTTATTAACAGATTGTGAGTGAGAACCTTAATTTGAAGGACTTGGTTTGGCCGTTCTCGTGCCTTGTTAGGTTTCTGCGTGGAAATGGCATCCTTTACAATTTCGTGTAGGCTCACGTTTTCGAAACAACCATAATTCATCAATGTTATTATATAATAGGGCTATCGCAACACCAAAATTTGACTACATGATTATCATGCTCAAATGAATTCACAATATTATTGGATATCTAGTGATGTGTTTTAAACAAATAAATAATGCCATCAGTCAAAATCATCTTTAATTTTGTGGGACTTTTTCTGCAAATGAACACAATCCCAATACAAGTGGAGGAAGGCAAAACAGAGTCTGTGGCTCTTAAGGCAATTAAGATAAAGTATCAAGAAACTACTAGCACTGAATGGTTTTCAGGACCCCAAAATACAGAGACCACTTTCTTTAATGATTAAATACTGTATTGTCAAAGTTGACAAGCACTTTTGAATACTTTTTATTGGTTAGATATGTGCAAAACCCAGTGACAAACATGAAGGGTGACTTATAATGATGATTTATGGTCACAAAATGGAGATACAGCAGCGATATGCCAAAAACATTTGTGTCCTATGAAAGTATTTAAAAGTAGTTATGATTCTATCCCACAACTGAACTATACCCATTGATGCCAACTTTAACCATGATGCCTGATTTGGTCTTGTCCTCTGCAGAAATAAAAAAATTGGATCATTATTTGATACTACATGTTTTAAATGTACAGAAATGCATTGCATCACTGTGAATTCGGAGCACAGCCTATTATGATATTATCCAATGCACATTATAAACACAATCTTCTTAACTACAGTTATTAATCTCATGATCGTTGTATAAAACTTTTTTCGCATTTGGCTAAAAGATGCAGAAAATTACTGACCACTGACCACACACAGATAAATCAACACCAACGTCGGTTTACTGAAACTTTGTGGGCAGGCATCTTTCACAAATCTGTTTCATGCCGGTCTTCAGACGCGGCTAGGGTTCTTGGGGTGATTCAGCGTCCTAGCATATGTGTTTACATTTTTTTGGAAGACTCCCTTCCTTGCGCCCACACTTGACAGTTGAGAGTGTGAGAGAGCTCTCTGTGCTCGAGGTAAACCTAATAACATCTGTGCCCGGGTGGGAAGAGAAAGTGTACAACGGTGCAGTCACTCTGATGGAGAGCAATTCATCACAGAATCCATATGAAGTGGCCAAATAGCACGCTCTGCTTGGAAAGGATGTGCTGTTTTTCTCAGTTGGTGTTACAAGTTGTGAATATGGCTTTGTGGTAAAACAGCTGAGGCTGGAGGATCGATGATACTTGACTGAATTATATCAGTACTGAATTATACAATCCCCCGGTGACAGTGGAAATGTGTGTCTCTGTTAAATGTAATTCTTGTTTATCAATCAAAACACATTTTTCACTAAGTGTAAAGGTTCACCAAGTCTCTGAAACTCTTGGAGGGGTGACATAAAGAGGTAGGAGAGTTAAGAGCGGAGGAACAGACGCAGGCTTTGTGCTCACATATTATTCTAATCTCTGAGGGCTGGTCCAACATAAGCAGCACGGGGGGATTGGCCATCACTTCAATCAGTTTCAGATCAGTGCGGGCCTTGTTTGTGCTGTCACCTTTAAACTTGTCATTACGTTTGCAAAGTCTGAACAAATATGCAAAGGCCTTAACATATATATTTTTCTTTGGGAGGAAAAAAGGTCAAATCCTGTGCTGATGAAACTGCATCTGCATCTGCTCACGTAATCTCGACATATCTTGAATTGTTTTACTGTTTTCAGCATGTACTTGCCCATTTGGCTTTTGTACATGTCAACAATTGGCGCAGCCCTTCTTTTCAATGCCATAACACTTAAAGGCGGTGTGTCCGATTGTTCAGACAAAGTCGGGCAGAGCACCAAAACAACCTTGTAGCCAATCAGCAGTAAGGTGCACAGGGAACAGGACGGACATAAGTCGAGCCGAGCACTGACGGAAGCGAAAGATGGCAGAAGAGGTGTGTTTGTTTTGGTGATTTGAACGTCAACAACGGCTTAGAGAAATCGAACAACCTGCCTTTAAAGTCAAACTTCATCCAAAAATGAAAATTCTGTCATCATTTAATCACCTTCGAGTTGTTCCATATGTGTATTCATTTCTTTGTTCTGATGAACACAGAAGAAAGATATTTGGAATAATGCTTATAACCAGAAAGATATCAACACCCATTGACTACCATATAGGAAAAAATACTTTATCTGTTTTTTTTTTCGTTCTGCTGAACACAGCAGACGTAGGACAGCAAAAAGTTCTGGGGCACTTTTGACTACCATTGTATTTTTTACATTATTATATACTCCTTCTTTACATTATTATTATTATTATTACTCTATGAGTGGCATAAACATTAATAAGCATTAAAGTTGTAAGAAATTTCTCAACAAAGAAAAACCTTGACAAATAAATACTTGCGAATACAAACTGACTCAAGGGATGTGTTCATCCAAGTAAAAAACTGAAAATGCTCTACTTGAAAATACGTTTCGGTAATTTCACTAAAGTGCTTTTCAGAAAAAGTTAGTTTATTCAGGTGTGTATACAGCTATGTTCAAGGTTTGGCACTGATCTGTCAAGAAGGGTAAGGTCAGGTCAGCAATAGATGAAGGCTGGTCTCACCTTCATTTGCATCATATAAACATCCTCCAGCTGGGGCGCTGGTGAACAAAGGCCACCCTACATGTCGCATCAGCTGGCATGACAAGCGTAATATGTGTTCTAGCAGAGGGGATTTTGGGGACACTGAAACTTCATGTGCTGCCTGGAACAGAAAAGTACTCACCTAGATAAGTGTTTTATAAAGATAGGACTTTAGTTAATCGTGTTAACAAAACAAAACCATTCGTCAATGCACGGATGACATCACATTACCGGGACAGAGAGTCGAGGGCCGACTGCTCCATATGCTTTTGAATCGCTGATGTAGGTTCTTGCCGCGCCACGTGATGTCAAACAAGCCTAATATTACAGTTGTTAGTTAGCTGCATGGACCTTTCCATATTTTTGCAACAAAACCTGCCCAATTACAATAAACCAGCCCAGTGGTCAATAAAACTAGACAAATAATAATATAATAATGATAATAGGCTAGTAGTAATCGCTGGCATAGTATATTTACATAATTTACATGCAACTGATGACCAAACCTGTCAGCTGACGATTTACACAATCATGACAAGACCCCCCTATCTGTAACCATTAAAAAAACAAAACTCTGTGCCCCCAACAGGAACGGCTCACTCAGTCAAATCATATACACCCACAATTGTATTATTGTCAGAATATACATTTGGGAGAGTGAATAAGTAACCTAAATGATTTTTGGTCAACAATAATATATGAATAAATCTTTGACGCAGAATTAAATAAACAACCCCCAGAATCAGTTTAAAAATAGTCCAATTGCTTGGGAAAATAGCGAGAGTTGGCAACCCCGGCTGCAGCATGATGTTATTGGCAGTAGGCTACTATACAACCTCTTTCTTCATTATGCAGGACCTTTAGAGTTAAAGAAGAGCACCATTAAATAAAAAATCGAATTCCAAAATAACATGCGCACGTATGCAATGTCATTTAATTATTATTTTGAACCGCTATTGTAAATTCAATAAAGTAGTAGTTCACCCAAAAAATGGTCCCCACTGACTTTCCACAGTAGGAATAAAAGTGACTATGGTCAAGTCAATGGGGACCATTTCTGGGTGAATTACTCCTTGAACTGGATATGAAAATGAATCAAGGTTTTATAGTAAAAGTTCATGGTTTTTTTTGTATTAATTACCATTTGTGTAACCATGGTTTTACTACAAATACCACAGTATACGGCCAATGTAGCAAGAACATGGGTCATTTGAATGAGGCAAAAATGACACACAAGGTTTTCAAGTCTTTAAAACAGGTCTTACAGGATTGAGGAATATACTCAATAAAAGACGGAGCAGGAGGAGGAGTGTGGAAAAACTTTAAGTATGAGATGATTTGATTTCCCCGCTTCTCTTTGGCCATTGAAGCTCGAGTCCAGCACACACATTCTCTCTCTCCTCATTGATCTCAATCAGTCACACTAGCTTCTCAACTCTACTACTACAGCAGGACAGAGTGCATCTTCAAACCGCGGTGAGCCAACGTTTTCACTATATCATTTTTACGGTAATCGTGGCTTTGAAAGAATGAAACAACTGTGTCATGACATTATTATTGCTGAATTGAATGTTGAAATTATTATTTTATGTAAATGTTTCTAAATTACAGATTCCAAGAAAGTGACATAATTACCATTTTTCTTTAATAGCCAAAAGTAACCATTTCAATGTTATCTTTAAATAAACACAACGTTTTACTAGTTTCCAGGAGCAGGTTTTTATGATAGTTTTAATTTTATCTTCACCTTTGTTCACATTAAAAAAAACCTGATGATTATATAGTGCATGTATATATAAATAAAGTTTATGTTAGACTCGAGTCAAAGACATACAGTAAAGTCTCTCTGAGAAGGAGACAGTGTAGCTCTGTTACTGCGGTACAGTCTCTCTGCTGATGGGTCTGGGGGCTTTTTTCCCAAATATGCAGTCTTGAGCTCAGCCACCCTACATATTCCTTACGTGTCAAGCAAAAAGCTTTTTTTGTTTGTGCAAATACGAATGACCTTAAACTGACATGCAAAGGTAATTAAAGTACCATGACACTAAATTCTTGGTTCTTTTAACATAGACAAACTAACTTTGTTTCTCTGCTTTTCTTTTTAGGGAAAACATCCATTTCATCACACATTTATAAAAAAAGAGAAAATATTAATTCATCTAAATCAATTTCCTCTTTCAATGTAGTTTTCAGAGGTTTAGACCTAATATTTGAGACTAGGCACTTTAACTTAGTGCAAAATGTTAATGTCAATGTCATTGCCCTTTATTCTCTTCCTACTTCCTGTGTCCTTTGTTCAAGGAGTACTTAGTGAAAAGAAAATTTTGACGACCAAGTTAACAGAACACACTATTAGTTCAAATGTTCCTAAGGTAGAAAATACGTTATTAAACACCAAAATCAAAAACCAAACTTTTTCTACGTCGTCAAAGCCCAGCACTGTCAATCAAACTCTCTCATCATATTCTAAGCCTTCTGTGGATGGTGACCAGAAACATGTGCCTTCACTTCAAACCACAGCTGCTGAACAAAAAAATACTTCAACCAAAACCAAAGCCCACACTGCTAGTCGTAATGTTTCAAAGCCGTTAACTACATTATTAAACACCAAAATAAAAAACACAACTCAATCGGATTCATCCAAAACTATCAATGTCAATCAGACTCTCTCATATTCTTCTAAGCCCGCTGTGGATGGGGATCAGAAACATGTGTCTTCTACCGATAAAAAGAATAGAACAACAGCAAATTCTACTGTTCGTAATGTGTCTAAGCCAGTTACTGCTCTGTCAAACACCAAAATTAAAAAACAAAGTCATGCTACTGCCGTACAAACTGACACAGATAATGTAAACCTCTTATCAACTTCACAACCTGCTGTGGATGGTGATGAGAAACATGTGCCTTTACTCCAAGACGCTATAAGTGAGAAGAAAAATACTACAACAAAGTCTATAGCTAACACTGTGTTGAATGTTTCAAAGCCAGTAACAACGTCATTCAATATCAAAATAAAAAATCAAACCCAGTCTGCTTTGTCTAAAACTAGCCAGAGTCTTGCATCCTCTACAAAGATAGCTGTGGACGGTGACCAAAAACATGCACCTTTCAGCGTGAAAAATACAACTAAGTCAACAGCCAGCACTAGTGATGTTTCAAAACCAGTAAGTAAAAAACAAACTTTCTCTGCTTCATCCAAAATTCACCCGACTTTACCATCATTGACAAAGCTTGTTGTCGATGGAGATCACTCATTTCAAGGCAAAATTAATGAAAACAAAAATAGTGCAAACAAGTTAAAGGACCACACTGGTAGTCTGAATGTTTCAAAGCCAATAACAACATCAGTAAACACCAAAATAAAAATACAAAATCTGTCTGTTTCATCCAAAGCTATTAATGTGAATCAGACTCTCGCATCCACCTCAACAGCCAGCACTAGTCTTAAAGTTTCTAAGCCAGTAAATACTTTATTAAGTGTCAATCAGACTTTACCGTCCACCTTAAAACATGCTGTAGATGGATCCCTGAAAAATGTACCTTCCAGTGAGAAGAAAAATACAACTAGGTCAACAACTAGCACTAGTCTTAAAGTTTCTAAGCCAGTAAATACTTTATTAAACACCAAAACAAAAGACCAAACTCAGTCAACTTCATCCCAAACCATAAGTGTCAATCAGACTTTACCGTCCACCTCAAAACATGCTGTAGATGGATCCCTGAAACATGTGCCTTCCAGTGAGAAGAAAAATACAACTAAGTCAACAACTAGCACTAGTCTTAAAGTTTCTAAGCCAGTAAATACTTTATTAAACACCAAAACAAAAGACCAAACTCAGTCAACTTCATCCCAAACCATAAGTGTCAATCAGACTTTACCATCCACCTCAAAACATGCTGTAGATGGATCCCTGAAAGATGTGCCTTCCAGTGAGAAGAAAAATACAACTAAGTCAACAACTAGCACTAGTTTTAAAGTATCTAAGCCAGTAAATACTTTATCAAACACCAAAACAAAAGACCAAACTCAGTCAACTTCATCCCAAACCATAAGTGTCAATCAGACTTTACCCTCCACCTCAAAACATGCTGTAGATGGATCCCTGAAACATGTGCCTTCCAGTGAGAAGAAAAATACAACTAAGTCAACAACTAGCACTAGTCTTAAAGTTTCTAAGCCAGTAAATACTTTGTCAAACACCAAAACAAAAGACCAAACTCAGTCAACTTCATCCCAAACCATAAGTGTCAATCAGACTTTACCATCCACCTCAAAACATGCTGTAGATGGATCCCTGAAAGATGTGCCTTCCAGTGAGAAGAAAAATACAACTAGGTCAACAACTAGCACTAGTCTTAAAGTATCTAAGCCAGTAAATACTTTATTAAACACCAAAACAAAAGACAAAACTCAGTCAACTTCATTCCAAACCATAAGTGTCAATCAGACTTTACCGTCCACCTCAAAACATGCTGTAGATGGATCCCTGAAACATGTGCCTTCCTGTGAGAAGAAAAATAAAACTAAGTCAACAACTAGCACTAGTCTTAAAGTATCGAAGCCAGTAAATACTTTATTAAACACCAAAACAAAAATACAAACGTCATCTACATCATCCCAAGCTATCAGTGTAAATCAGACTTTACCCTCCACCTCAAAGCCCACTGTGGATGGTGATCACAAACATGTTCCTTCTACTGCGAAGAAACATACAACAACTAAATCAATTCTTGATGCTTTAAAGCCGGAAAGTACATTATTAAATACCAAACTGGCAAAGCAAACTCATCCTACTCTCTCAAAAGTGAGCAAAGTCAACCAGAGTCTCACATCCCCTACAAAGCCTTCTACAGTTGATGTCCAAATGCCACCAAAAGACAAACCTGTACTAAGTTCACCTATTAAAGTTGTCATAACTGAGGGTTGCAGTCAGAAGAAGCACCAGACAGATGCCGCTAACCCAACCAGGACACAAGAAACAGAGCTGAGTTTGAAACCTGGTTCTCCTTTGGTTATGACCCATCACATCAACCTGATACCAGCACCCTGCACCGGAGGCTGTGAGACAGAGATGTCTGCTCTGAGAGATAGGGTCGAGTTCCTCGAGAAGGAGATGTCAGCTCTTAAGAGAATGTGTAAGTACAGAGGCCTTTATACTTTCTAAAACACTGATGTTATGCATAAAGTTATAAAAGTCTACTAATGGAAATGGTAAAACGAGAATTACCATAAAGGGGCCGTTCACACAAAACACTAGAATCCAGAAACGCTCCTTTGAAACGTGATGCAATAACAGAAACTGCGTCCTGATCTCACGAGAATTCATAACTATTTTACGAGGTGGCTAATTTGTATGAATTTGTACGATGTGAATCATATATAATCGTATGATTATTGCACAAATCCTACCAAATTGTACAAATATGATTGTACACATTTATACGAGTTTGTGCCACAAATAGTTATGAAGTGTGTTTGTCATCAAGGCTTCGGTGGCCCAGACTGCAGCGGTACAACGTGTCCCTCTAACTGCAACAAAAAAGGCAAATGTGTGAAGGGCAAGTGTGAGTGTCTGATTGGTTATACGGGTCTAGACTGCAGTAAAGGTAAGACCCTATGGTCAGTGTAAATATTTAGTCATTTCTCTCATACGTTAAACACCTAAACTTTGTCTTTTGTAGCCACATTGACTACTGAAACTGTGACTGTGAGGATTCCATCTACAAACACCACTGCCACGCCAGACACAACAGTGAAGGCAAAGCCTGACAGGACCATATTTGTAAAAAAGATAGATACAAAGGAAACCAAAGCGAAAACCAGCCCAACCATGTCCACGAGTAAAACAAGTGTTGTCAAAATTAAGTCCAACACAACCACAAGGAGCGACGAGATTATTACCGTAAGGCAAGCTTTCCTAAAGTACAAAGAAGAAAAACTTCAACCGCAACAACCAAAGGGCAAAACAACAGTCATGAAAGTGGGTTTAGACAAACGACCACAATCTGACGTGAAGCTGAGAACTGAAGAAAATAAAGAGTCCACTTTAAAGGAAAGTAACCTTAAAGATGAACCAGTCTATCAGAAAAATAATGAGACCTCCAAACTTCAGAACCCGGTAAAAGTGACCAGGGAATCATCTAATGGAACGACATCCAGAACAGAAGCCACTATGAAAACTGTGGATGATCAAGGGAAAGTGAGCATGCCTAATGATACATCTACTGAAAAAGACAATAAACCAACCCATGGCAATTTAACGACAGTTCTCAAAGTGGAGAGGAATAGATTTGAGAAACAGGTCAACTGGACAAGTATTGAAACCAAACTAAGCACTAAGAATAACAGGACGACCAGCAGATCATCGGTTATTGGATCCGTTGGGGTTCATAATATCACATCCACTGGGTTCATCATGTTTTGGGAAGCCCCTCTAGATGCATTCAAGAACTTTACCATAACCAGGAGGGAGGTCAAGCCAGGATATGACATGGAAGACAACGAAGATGCAGTGAAAGGAAATGACAAATGGGTTGAAGATGTGGCAGATGCGTTACAAAGGTCCAGTTCGAACCGAACATTGGCTAAAGTCCAAGGTAGCAAACTTGACGGAAGGTTTGTGAAAAGGTTCTCACAGATTCTTGCCGGTACAACACGGTCGTATCATTTCAAGGGCCTTCAACCTCAAACACAGTACTCCGTTTCCTTGTTTGGCTCCGGTCCTGGAGTACGATCCAAAATACACCGCCTTACATTATACACGGGTAGGTTTTTTATACATCCTGGTTTCATGCATCGCGTATGAGAGGTTTCCTCTCCTGCTGTGTGCTGGCAGCTCTTAAGCATGTTCCTTTTTTTAGACGGATGCATGAAATACCTTATTGTGCATCTTCAATGTTGACATTGGCTGGCACAAGTGGCTTTATTTTTGTCATAAATTCTAGGCATGGGTTTGGTGATGTTTATAGCACCAAACAGCTTTAGATTTTGTGTGGTTGTCAGTGGAGCATTGGAAGTCATAAACTAAAATTGTGTTAATGGTAGTACTCATTCATAGTTAAACATAAGAGGAGAGCATTATCATTTTTGGAATATCGCTGCTGTCCTTCTTAAACCTAATTTCCCCCCTTTTAGCTATAAATCATTATTATTAGTGTTAGTTAACCTTCTGTTTGTCCCTGGCTTTGGCCAAATTCTAACCAATTAAAAATAATTAAAAAGGGCTTGTCAACTTTGACAACACAGTATTTATTCATTTGAAAATGTCCAAAAATTTGGACATGCACGGTTTCAGAAGGACAGCAACGAAATGCAATATTTAAAACAATGAATGTTCTGGCACTTTAAAAACATTATTTATTTGTAATGTTATTTTTGCCTTTTGACAACATTCAATTTGTTTCCCTATAGGCCCTGAGCATCCTACTGACCTGATGTTCAGTAATATAACAGAGACTGCTCTCACAGTGTCCTGGACAAGACCTAAAAGCATCGTAGCAGAATTTAAAGTCACATCCACCAACATTGTAACTGGTACTATAAATGTCTGTTATGCATTTTATGCCTTGAAGAAAGAGTTTGATGTATTTTCTGTCATCATTTACTAACCCTCACAACGGTATTTCTTGTATTTAAGAAGAATATTGTGCATTCTCATTTTCATATAATGAAAGTAAGTCTAAACTAGAGAAATAAAAAGGTTATATTTAAAATAGCACAAATGTTGCACGCCCAATATGCCAAGTGGCCAGTATAAACTATACAATTTATGTTTTATGATTTTTTAAATCTTTTTCATGCTGCAGGTGAGGGTGGCTCCATCTCTGTTGACTCCCAGCTATCTCATGTCCTCCTGTCTAAGCTCACTGCTGGGGCTACCTATGACATCACTGTGAGGTCATTACTGGAGACACTTGAAAGTGAGCCAATCACAGCCTCTGTCACAACAGGTTTGCATAAAACTCATACATTTCGTGTTTTCTTTTCTTTTTGTTAGATATTGTGGTCACTGATCACCTTTTCATGTTTCCCCCAAAGTTCCTGATTCTCCTACTGAACTGAAGGTTTTGAACATCACAGACACCAAAGCCCTGCTGGTATGGAAACCATCCCAAGCTAAAGTGGACAGTTATATCCTCAGCTATGGCTCATCAAAGTGTAAGTTTGGTGCTTTAGACTGCCCGGTTCCCTACTATCATGATGTTTCATCTATTTTCTTTTTTCCTTAATAGCCCCTAATGTGACTATTACAGTGACATTATCCGGCAGCACTGTGGAGCATCAGCTCAGAAGCTTGCAAAGATCTTCGCTCTATGTGGTGAAAATCACAAGTCAAGTCAACCGCCTCCAGAGCAGCCCAGTCTCTACAACCTTCACGACGGGAAGTGGTGCGTGAGATGACACTGCGAACTATGTTCTCTGTTGTGTTAAACGCATTTGCCACCATACCATGTGTTCAAGAATTAGTATTAGTACCCTTGATTTTGGATACAACAATTCAAGTTATTCTTATAAAAAAAATAAAAAAATGTAAAGCTGAAAAGATGTGGCAGAAACCACTCATATACATGTCTACATTTGGTCGATTAAGTCGGACCATCTGCAAATGTTTTAGTCATAGCCTCATGTCACTCAATTGTATTGTTTTCATGTATAAAACATTATTGTCAAAATGTCGAAAATTTCATAAAATAAAAGTGAAGTGAAATAATTATGTTGTAATTTTGCTTGGTGTAAATGATTAATTTGACAATAAAAACCACACCACTAGATTTCTTCTCTTGGAAAAAAAGGGGAAAATAACGAAAAGTGGGGTGTTCTCTATCATAATGGCAAGTGTTGCTCTTTAGCACTATCAAACATAGTAAAAGAAAATATTTAGTTTTATAAGTCAAATATCTGATTTCATGTACTTTATGATGCTACATTTCATGTCTTCAAACATTGACAATCCAGCAGAGCGTCTGTCATATCTTGTTTGATGGTGTTTTTCCACACCTGTATGGATTCCAGGAGTGAAGCTTCAGGTGGTGACTCCTGATGACGTGACTTTTCACTCAGCTGTGATTTCATGGAAAGCTGCCCGTGTGGTTTTCAAAAGTTATAGAGTCACGTACCAGCCGATGGAAGAACTCAAGGTGAATATACTATGCTGTTTGCATGACCTCTAGAGTTATTACTCTAACAACAAACTCTATGGTGTCTGTCAGACAAGTTGACCTCTGTTCTCTGTTCTTCTTTTAACAGGAGGTCATTTTAAATCCATCTCTGACTCAATATGAGCTGACAGGGCTGGCGGCCTTCACAAACTACACAGTGAAAATAGAAGGAGAAAGGGATGGACAGTACCTTGATTTTGTTTCTGCAGAGTTTACCACTGGTACACTGTCTTCCAATTCTTGAAATAGTATCACCCCGTCAGGTTTTTATTGTGCAGTCCTAAATATGTGATTTTAACTTTTTATCCAGCCCCTTTTCCACATCTGTACCCCAAAGACTGCTCAGAGGTGCAGATGAATGGAGTGAAGGAGTCGGGGGAGGCTGAGATTTACCCAGAAGGGAAAGATGGAGAGCCAGTGTGGGTCTACTGTGACATGGATACAGATGAAGGAGGCTGGACAGTAAGGACACTTTTACATCCATTCATGTTTACATGTTTTAGTTGTCATAGTAAATGATTATGAAACCATTTTTATCCTATACTATCAACAGTCAACCAACACTTTGTTTGGCTTTAATATTTAGTAGCTTTTCAGATATAGGCCTACAGTTGTAACACTCCCGTCCGTTTCCCTACCTGTTTTTCCCTATGGACTTCATTTCTCACGATCCCGCACCTGTTCGTCATCCGTAATCACTTCGTTTCCCGCACCGGCCAGCCATCATTATCATTACCAAGGACTATTTATACCCTGTGTTTCCTTTGTCCCCTTGTCGGTTATTGAATGTCTTGTCTTGCGTTACGTGGACCTGTCTGTTTGATTAATTAAAAGTTATCCGTTTTCTACTCCTGGATCCGCGTCTGCTTTGTGCTCAAACTGTAAAAAACCTGTAAAAAAACATTCTGTCAGCTTGAGCAACAGAAATTTACCTGTAAATTTTCCTGTAAATTTACACGCTTTTCTTGTTTTCCTTGTAAATCCGTGTTCTTTTCCGTAATTTTACCGTATTTCAAAAAGACATAAAATATCTGTAAAAAAAACCTGTAAAATTAAGTTTTCGAAAAAATCTGTTTAAAAATTGAAAAATTATATAAAAAAATGGTTCATTTGTGAATAAATGACTAAATATAAATGTAAATAATTTTTGCTAAATTTGTCAATGCTAATGCAGGTATTCCAGAGAAGAATGGACGGATCCACAGATTTCTTCAGGACCTGGAGAGACTACAGTAAAGGATTTGGCCTCCTGACCAGAGAATTCTGGCTGGGTGAGATTTGTTTTATCTATTTTTGCATCTACAGGTATTTGGTACCTGACCTACACAGACATGTACACCCCTCCTTTTTCTCCTAAATGTGACGCAAGAAAATACTTGAGGTTTACAGCCAATGAATACCATTACAGGTGTGGTTAGGATATTTAGCTCATATTTTTATTTCCCTTAAACTCTAGGAAATTACGTTCTTCATACCCTGACTACCCTTGCACCAATGAGCATGCGCGTTGACCTGCGTTCAGGAAATGACACCGCTTATGCTCACTATGAAAACTTCAACGTTAGCTCTGAGGCTGAGCACTTTGCAATAGAGGTGTCTGGATATTCGGGCACTGCTGGTAAGTGAAAATAAATAAAGTTGTACACGTGATAATAGCCGCAATGTTTTATCTCTATCATACTGTCTTTTTGCAGGGGATTCTATGAAATATCACAATGGTCGTCCATTCTCCACGAAAGACAAAGATCCAGACATCCTTAGCATCCACTGTGCTAAAGCCTACATGGGAGGCTGGTGGTATAAAAATTGCTACAAGGCGAACCTCAATGGCCTCTACGGTTCCCTCTCAGACAATAAGGTATAGTTATATATTCAGTGCTAAAATGTATATTTAAACTACAATGTTTGGACTAATGGAGTGATTTCATTGCTTGTACCTCTTGTATTTCAGGGTGTGGTGTGGATAGACTGGAAAGGCAAAGACGCATCTCTCCCATTTACCGAAATGAAGCTTCGGCCCTCTTATTTGAGTCAAAGGATACGACAACCCCAACAATCCAAGGTTAAATCTGCAGCGTAAACACTACTACAAATGCACTGTACAACCTTCTACAATGCTACTTTAAAGGTCCTGTTTGTCATTTTGGGGATGACCTATTGATAGAAATGCAATATAATATACAGTACATAACTATGTCTTCAGAGGTGTATAAAGAGCTTACACAATGAATTAAGCGCTATGTTTTAATGACCTTTTCTATCTACGTACACTGCGTGTCCCCTTGCATGTAATTTGTCATGTTACTGACTGGACCTTTAACATTATCTTTAACAGTATTAACATGAAAGTGATTTCATATTATGATTAATATGATGTTTTTTTCTTCATAATGTTGTGTAGTGGTTAGAATTGTGTAATTTCATGCACTGTTTTGGTCGTAGTGTTAAAGATATCGGGAGATTTGATTTCTTGCATCATTTTTGTATGGCTTGTTTTTATATGAAGTTCTTCTTTTTAAATCTTTCTTTGTTCCAAATTTGATGTCTTGTAAGGTACAAAATCAAATAAAACAATTAAGATGTATTAAACCAGTCCTAAGCTCAGAAAGTTGTATTTTTTAATTCAGCTAAACATAGTTATGGCTGTATTATATGTTTCAAGAAATCAGGATTTATAAACACATCCATATTAGCCGATATGAAGCAATGCACAGTAATTTTTCCATTACAAGCAAATCTTGTTCTAGAAGTCTTCTGAAATTTGAGTGGCACCGGGCTGGTTTAACAGTGCGTCTATTTCTGTGCCGGGGTTAAGGGCTTAGATTGTGGTTTGGCTAAAGACTAGATTCCTCCATACCTGACACTATACTTCTTTGATTGGTTTTTCAGGGTGGTAACTGTATTTCACTATATTCATCAACATATACTGAAACGCTGCTTTATTTGCGATGAATGGGGCCTTTCCATCCCACGCCTCGGGCAATATATCAGCATGGAGCCCGGCGGTAAAGGTCATACAATAGCATGCACAGTTACTTATTTTAATGCTTAAATAACACTTTGTTAGATGCGAGTCCAACAGCATTCGGCAACATCAGTAAGTGTGTTAGCGCTGTATCATTTATCAAATCACAATGGGGGGGATAAATTGCGAGTAACATTGAGATAAAGGTTAAAAAAATATTTAGGTCTCCTTGAAGAGAAGATAAATGGAGTCACAACACCGAATGGTACATGTTGGGACATGGTTGGAAGAGATACACAATAAAGGGAAGCTGTGATTTCAGATTTCAGATGCAACGCTGAAGGAACAGTATGTGTATATCAGTAGTGAGCGTGGTCCTGCTGCTGGCCATTCTGTGGATGATTGCAGTACGACTCTGTGGGCATCAGACTGACACGCAAAGTCATGAAGATGCCAAAGCAAGCAACAAGCCAGAAAGTAAGTGGAAGACTTTGTTAGTTTAAATTAGGTGCTGACTTGTAGACTCACAGTATAATGTTTTCCTATTAAGGTGTAACATGGTATGATAATGTTTAAATCATGCAGGCCTACATTCACATGGCCCGTTGGATGGAAAAAATCTCTTTAACATCTTTCATAGACATCAATGAGATTAAATGGAGAGCAAATAGAAACTCTTCCACTGTAAGTCTCTTGTGTCTCAGATATTTCTCATGAGGAAAAGACAGAAATCTCACAAATGCGATTGCAGAAACGTTGTTTGGACACCATATCACACTTTTCCGCAAGCAGGGGATGGGCGGGACTGTGTGTACCGATCCGATCAAAGAACTTACAGACTGTGGTTGTTGCCGCTATGAGGCTGCTCAAGAAGCAGTGGCAGTAGAATTCATCCGGATAAGAAGTGTTGTACCATTAAAATGATCTTTGAGGCATTATTTTAAGATCGAAAAGTGACAAAGTGTTGCTTTACACTCTTACGCATCTTAGCTACAGACTGACTTCCACGCTGCTGTTTCCTTAGATCCATGTCACCTGGCTCATTCAGAGTCCGTATATATTCAATTCCATTTCGTTTTGACACAGCAAGGTAAACAAAGTATTGTAGTATATTATTATATACATTATAAATAATAATAATGTGTAAATGATCAAATGTATTAAAATGATTAAATGAATGCCTCTAACTGCAGACCTCTCTACTATCACTAACATTACAATACACATTTTAATTTAACACCTGTTATCAATGTTTCTAATATTTTCTTCATTTTGATGAAAATAAATGCCTGTACGGTCTGATATGAAATGTGAAAACGGAGAAGAGTGAGATTCGCAAAAGGGGAATCCTAATCTGCATTAAATAGAGCCAAAATGACTAAATGCCCTTTCAAATATACTTGTAGCAGACATTGCTTACTTCCAGAAAAGTTAACACACCTATGCAAGAAATAAAATCAGCAGAAGTCATAATAATTTTTATGCAAATTGCAGGTTGTTTTGATTTACATTGAACAGCATTTTTATCATCTGTTTCTTTTTTCATCTCAGCTACTTTTGCCAAACTCCTGCAGTTCTTTTTTAAGCGTCTCCACAGTTCCCCTTCTCTTCCTGGTCCTCCCTCTTTCCCTCTTCTGGGCAACATGCTGGATCTGACCCAAGATCATCTGCCCATCCACCTGACAGCACTGGCACAACGCTATGGAAACATTTATCGGCTTAACTGTGGCAGCACTAGTAATTCATTGTTTATCCCATTATTCATTGTGATATATTTATTAATAAATAAAACAAAATGAATACATCTGTTCATTATACGGGCCTTGTGTTAGTTTACATGATGTTTTGTTTGTTTTATGTTTTTTCAAAGCCATGGTGATATTAAACAGCAGTGAGCTCATCCGTGAGGCTCTGATAAAAAAATGGTCTGACTTTGCTGGGAGGCCGCATTCATATACAGGTCAGCTTCTTTCAACTTCAAGCACATGGGTAAGAAATAAACAATAGCAAAGTAGCCAATATCAACCATAACTGTTTCTTGTACCACATGCACTCTAGGTGATATAGTGTCAGGTGGGGGGCGATCGATATCTTTAGGGGATTACAGTGAGGAATGGAAGGCTCATAGACGTGTGATCCATGGTGCTTTACAGCGCTGTACCTCAGATTCTCTGCACGCCGTCATAGAGCAGCAGGCACGCCGCCTCAGTCAGGTCTGGTATAAAGACATTCTGATGTTTTTTAATTAAGAAATTTTTTATATTAAAACGTTTTATTTGCTGGGACATCCATTCGAAAGCATGGCATTGTTTTGTTGGTTTTCCTCACGTAGCTGACGAAAACACCTGTTTACTTATTTAAGTATAAATAGACGTACCCTGACCAAACTCTAACCCTGTCTACAATACAGTACATAATACACTCGATCATTTCTTGCTGAATAAAGTCATCGCTCTTCAAACAGGTATTGAGGGACTACAATGAAACTACAGTCGATCTATCTGAGGATTTCACTGTGGCTGCCAGCAATGTGATCACGACACTTACTTTTGGCAAATCTGTAACTTACATTTTTATATTTCTCCTTACTATACGTTACGAAATCTCCTACATTTATTACATTCTATCTCTATAATCTCCCTGTATCGGTTCATGTGACAGTATGACAAGAGCTCAGAAGAGCTACAGAAGCTGCAGACCTGTCTCAATGAGATTGTGTCTCTGTGGGGTTCACCCTGGATCTCAGCGCTGGACTCCTTTCCTCTGCTCAGGGTAACACACACGATTCTAATCCCTGTGTTTTCATTTGTTGCGTTTAATACGGTTCAAACTAAAATGTCCCCCTTATAGAAATTACCCAATCCACCCTTCTCCCGTCTCATGAAGGAGGTCGATAGACGGGATGAGCTGATAGGAAAACATATAGAAGAGTTCAAGGTAACTGAAATGTAATGAAATAGCTCACTTTAAAGCAAATATATCTTTCACAAATGACACTGTGTGTCTGTAATGTGGGCAGAAAAGTGATTGTGAAGAAGGTGGCACTCTGACGTCCTCACTTCTACAATGTCAAGAAACGCCACAGGGGGCAGCAAAGAGGCAAATGGTGAGATGCAACAGTGTTGTATCTATATTTATTTATAAGTATAATCATGAAATAATAAGAAATACTGAATTGTACTGTCAAAAGTCTAACAAGGTTTAAGACTAGTCCTAGACTAATATACATGCTAGAGCTCCCTATGCTGAAAAAATTCAGTCAAACATTACATAAGTACCATTGTTTTGTCTTAAAATCTAAAAAGAAATGTGTGTAAAAACGATTAAATGTAACGAAGGATTTTACTTTACTGGAAACTGCCTATTAGTGTTTTTTTACTTTATTCAGTAGGATTAAATAATGTTAAATTCATTACCAGATTACATCAATAGAGCCCAAATCAGTAGAGATCCACAAAGAATTTTATGGTTTATGTTTAAACCAATACAATTCTCATCAGAACCATTAAAGCCAATACAATTTCTGTGATGAATATTATTGATAACTTTGTCATTCATTGTGTAGAACAAAATAGTCTTTATTACATTCTCTTAGTTTATTATTCTCTTTGATTTTTTCAAACTAAAAAAAAGTGATTCATCATCTGAAAATATTGATGTTGCCCATAAATAGACTCTGACAGATACCCATGTGCACATGACTACAGTGGACCTTCTGATTGGAGGAACGGAAACAGTAGCTGCTTTGCTCAACTGGACATTGGCCTTTATTTTACACAGGCCTGAGGTACCATCAGATTTTTCTTTCTAATAAATGGCTTCTATTTAAAATGCCATTATCAAACATAGTATGTTTAACACAAAACATAACTCACGTTTCATTATTTCCTCATGCAGGTTCAGAATAAAGTGTACGAGGAGCTGCGTGCCGTTCTGGGGGTCCGGTACCCTCAGTACAGTGATAGACACAGACTGCCATATCTGTGTGCGCTGATCAACGAGATGCTTAGACTGCGACCTGTAGCGCCTCTCGCCGTGCCACACCGAGCTGTGCGAAACAGCAGGTGAGCACCAACACTGAACAATCTGAAACATTCGGATTTACAAATGGACCATTATCAAAACGATCAGTTCTGTATCACAAAATTCAGTGATTTTAAATGCTCAAACATACATTAATTTGACATACTGTCTAGTGCATTATAATTTAAATATTTTATAAAAAATTTGATTTATTTAAACTAGCCCGTAACAATGCAAAAAGAAACATAAATGAGATTTCTGGACCCTGTCCACTTGTTTAGTATTGCAGGATACTTCATCCCAAAGAACACTATAATCATTCCTAATCTGTATGGTGCCCATCATGATCCAGATGTCTGGAAGGATCCGTACAGCTTCAGACCAGGTAAGAAATTTCACGTTGGTGTCCTCTTCGATTTGCACATAAATATATAATGTGGTGCTCACTGAATGTGACAGTCAATGTGATTTATTACAGAGCGCTTTTTGGAGGGTGGTGGAGGGTCCATCCGTGCCCTGATTCCATTTGGAGGGGGTGCACGTCTATGTTTGGGAGAGGCGGTGGCCAAAATGGAGATGTTTCTCTTCACAGCTTACCTACTGCGAGACTTTCGATTCCTGCCTGCCAACAAAGAGGAGCCCTTACATGATCTTCGAGGCGTGGCCAGCGTGGTTCTTAAAGTTAAACCCTATACAGTTATAGCACGTTCAAGAGAACAGTAGTGTTTTTCTTGACAACTCAATGTAGAAAGCATTTATTTTAAGCATCTCTTGGTGCAACTGGGCTATAACTATTTTTAGCCTATTTAACATTTTTACTTTTATTTATTTAGCAAATATTTTTATTCACAGGGACTTCAATTTATGAAATCAAGCCTAAATATATTAGCAAACTTGAAAAAGTTCAAAGCCACACCTACAAAATACCATACCATACCACACCATAGTATGTTCTTATATAAACCGTAGATGATTTTATAGATAATACAACATATTATTACAGTAATTATAGTATAGTATTACTCTGTAACATAAGTAAATGCATAAACTAAGGTTATTAGAGGTCAACTATAGTTTTCTATATAAAGGTTGTACTGTATATTATCTATGTTAAGATTTAAAACTACTATTGTATCTAGACATTTTTCTGGAGTTTACTATATTTACTATATTGTACTATATACTGCTATACTGAACTATACTGCTATGGTATACTTGTTATTTAAGGTTTTGTTTTACTATTGTATGCTGTTAAGAAAGAAAGAAAGAAAGAAAGAAAGAAAGAAAGAAAGAAAGAAAGAAAGAAAGAAAGAAAGAAAGAAAGAAAGAAAGAAAGAAAGAAAGAAAGAAAGAAAGAAAGAAAGAAAGAAAGAAAGAAAGAAAGAAAATCCTAAATGAACAATTCAGTTAATAAAAATGCTGACAATGTTGATTATGTGATGTTGTTTAAAGTTTGCTAAACTGATGTTTCCTCACGTGCAAAGGAATCACTGAATATGTACAAACTAAACTAGTACACAAACTAAAAAATAATATTATGCAATGGATTTAGATATGAATTTGTAAACGTAGAAACTTGAAAACATAAGACAGAATAAGATATATACGTGTCATAACAGCAACATCGTTCCTACTTATCTGACAGAGTTTTTCATAAAAGATATGTTTGTAAGTTTTATGTTTTAGAGAATTTAACAGATTTAACTGTTGCTCTTCCAATAGCATCTTCTCGACTGCAGTGTGAATACGGGTGTTGTGACGCTGTTATACACTAGGGGGCAACACACACACACATACACGATCAAGTAAACCCCTACACACTTCCTGCTCGATGTGTGTTGGTAAACAGTTACATGCTCTCCGCGATCTCTCTTTTTTGTTGTTGTTGTAAAAGTGAACGACAACGACTTTGTTTAATAAGACTACTCTCAGTTTAACAGCTTAACGTTTTTTTTGTTTGCTGTTTCCACGATGTCTCTGCGGTTGCACGGTGGGAAATGAAAGATTGTATTGGTGAGGTAGGGTGTGACAGTCTTTTTTCCGTTTTATTTAACGTTAAAGATTCATTTAAATGAGTTATAACTGCACGATCTGACAAGTGTATTTGTCACAGTGTAAACTACGTGGTGCACGCTGCATTTTAGCATGTTAGATGCATTGTCGCAGTGTCAGTGGCAGTCTAGTGATGTAATAAATATTGTCAGTTACTATTGTAAATCTTCCAGAATTATTACTTTGTTATTTTTCATTTATTTTTGTGTTCGACCTTTATATTTTCTATGTTTGCAATGCAGCACATATTTTTAACGGTGTTGTGTGTCCACTGTGTTTTATGTGTTTGTAGGGCCCTGATGGATTTGATAAAAGCATTAATTCCAACTATTACAAATATAGTTTTGTCTGTGTCAGCATTGCATGCTGCTCATCAACTATTCAAGGTAAATTGTGTTTTGACATCCTTAAATGCAATAAATGCACATAGTTGCGCATTAACTTGCTCTTTTAAACTCTCTTTGATGTAAATAAAGAAACCTGGTCACATCTTCCTCTGTCCACAGGACCACAGAGCATCAGCGCTGGGCTTCTTCCTGATTGGCTGCTCCTCTGTCCTCTCGGTGCTTTCTCCCCCTAGCCAACCAATCATATCACTTCAGAAGGATCTGGAATGGGCAGGTGAAACACTTGGACCCGCATTGTCAACTTTTGACTTCCTGTGGCTCAGCGAGGACCACGTCACTGCCCGGATCCTCCTGATTGGCTCCACCCTTCTCCTAATGCTCTCTAATTGGCTGTCACCAGACGGGTTGATGTTTATGTCATGCTGCCTGGCCTTTTCCTCCCTGTCCTGTTCGCTCACAGTGTGTGCGTTTGCTGAAAATGCAGCAGGGGCAGTGGGCAGTATAGCCCTCAGTCTGTCTTTATTCGTGTCTCGGAGGAGCCCATCGGGCTCTTTGGGTTCTCTTATATCTCCTGAGGTCACGGTAGGACTCCTTGGCTGGACCCTTAAAGTCATCATGGCATTAGGTTGCTGGACCACTAGGAAGGCGCTTGATAAATTTACTATGGATTTAAAAGGTTGGGACTGAAACTGGTCATTTTTCATAGGGGTGTGAATTTATGGAACGCATCAGATGTATTTTTATAGATGACAAAGCACCACAAATTGCTACTTCTTTCATCGCAGGCTATTTGCAGTAGCACCTATACATGTTGTTTGCTTATTTAATCTTATATAAGGACTTGAAAAACTGGAGATTAGCAACTGTATGTATATGAGTTTAGTTCAATACAATTCAAACAAGCTGTTCAATACAATTACATTGAGGCCTTGTCAAATCCTAGTGCTGTGAAAAAATCAGCATCACCAACAATGGGTTCTTTATGAAGAAAGAATGGGACTCTATGGGTCTAAACATACAAAGTATTGTCTTCTGTCCATAGAACACACGCAGAAGTGTGTCGCTATATGGAAGTCCAACAAACACTAACAATTAATCTGACTTTTTCTCATGAATAAGTAGCTTTGGAAAATACTGTATGTCAAATAACATTGAAAGCTTAATACATTTTTATTCAAATCACAGAACCGAGAATACATTTTGATAACTAATACTTTTGTATGTGTTCTACATCTGTTCATCTACTGTATATAAAATTAGCTATAAGATATATAGAGTTGGTCCAAAAATTAGACTCAAGATTTACTCACCCTCATGCCATCCCAGATCTAAAGGAAAAAATATCTGTCACTTTACGTACACACAGAGATCCCAAAATGTTGAAGACCAAAAAGGAACATCCATCCATTATAAAGGTTATATGACTCCAGTTAGTTCAGAAATGTCTTCTGAAGAGAAATGTAAGGTGTGTGAGAGAAATCTACATATATTGTTTGAACCTATATAGCTATAAGCATAAAGTGATATTCATGCATAAAGTGGTATTTGTGTTCAGGTAAAAAAATGAGATATACCATGACATGGGCTGAGTACATTTTTACATTTTTAAGGGAACTACTCCTTTAACAGTCAGCTAGTCTGAACATATGGCATGTTCATATTTGCCCTCCATGTAATTATGAAAAGTATGATATCAGTAATGTAGCAACACAATAAATCCTTCTCAGAACACTATGGTGCTACGTTTTTGTGACTTAAAGTTATTTCTTTACTATGTGCCTTAAAATGAAAATCGTTTACTTTAAACATGTATGACTTACATTGACCCCCATTCAAATGTTATTGACTTCCATTTTATGGACACAAAACCATTGAGACATTTCTGAATATATTTTATTTTGTGTTCTACGTCAGAATGAGTCATATACAGTATTTGAATGACATGAGGCTGAATTAATGATGGGTGGCCTATAATTCACACATTTGCTAAGATGGATGTTCCTGTGTCTGAATCCTCACCATAGAAACCTCACTTTGAATATACCGATATGACGTCCCTTTTTTTGACTTTCTGACATCCCGGTGTGTTTCCCCTTCTATCATCAATCTTCATTAGCTTCCCTCGGCCACTGCAGTACACGGTACATCTGCACTCACTGAGCATGCTCAAAGGCTGTGGTGAGGAGAGAGAGGCAGGGGGAGGAGAGAGATGGATATTGAGGGAGGAGGGGAAACAGAGGCAGGAATCCCAAGAATAGCAGGTAGGCAGATGTGTCGCCATCCATAGACCTGATACTCCAGAAGCACCACGGCATCACAATGTAGTGCTTTGGTGAAAAGCATTCCTGAAGAAAGGATGCAATGACCGCAGCCCTGGAAGATCAACCTCAGCAGATGGTAAGACACTACAGACTGGGGTGATCGTGGATTTGGATCCTACAGTATATGAATTCATAACCTGCTTCAGTAGAGGAAACGACAACATTTACTTAATGCATTTGGCAGATGCTTATCCAAACACATTGTATTCAAGGTGCGTTTCTTAGTTTGTGCGTTGTAAGGTAATCAAACCCATGATCTGTGCATTGTTAATGATCTGCAGGATTTATTTTGTGGAGCTTGACAACAATAAGAACATATCAAATAGGATCGTGCCCATGGTTATATAGGAGACGCGGTGGGTTTTCCTCTGGGGCAGTGGTGTGTTAACATTTGTCTGTTTGTGTTGCAGTGAGAAAAGAGCGGAGGCATGCTGTAAAGCCACAGCGTTTATTTTTGGATCTGCTACTGTAAAATCCGCATCTCAGGAAAGATGTATGCCTTTTATTCTCTCCTGGTGTACATCTTCTACACTGTCTTCAAAAAGGATGAGGAGGCAGAACTGGAGGGGGCCTGCAGAGCGTCTCCAGAGGTACGTCTGGACGCAATGCACACACAGATATAGCCAATATATTCACTTTCTATTGTTTTGTCACATAACATGTAATTGGCACATAACTGTATGTGTTCAAACAAGCTTTGGTTGGCACATGGAATGTAGGTCAAGGAAAAATCTGAGCCATATTTATATTTTACACCCAAGTGAATTAAGTACTCTTTGCATTTATTCCATATAGTTTTGTGATCTGTGTACCCTAAGGCTCGAACCCATGACCTTGAACCCATTCCCTTCCAATTGAATGTCTAAACTACGTCATACTTAAACTGTAATCCGTTTTTTATTACTTAACCAATTATTACAAAAAAGCAATACTTTTTATTTCAATATGCATGAGCGTCAGTATATATTTAGAAACTAGACGCTAGGTGACTGGTTGCACATACGTGCTTGCAGCTGACACCTCTGAACTGTGCGTCCTCCAATAATCACATCGTTTTCCTCCTGTAACTAACAGGAGCCTGGCCATGTTTCCATGGCAACAGCGAGCAGGGGGAAGGGTAGCCACACCCCCAGGTTGGGAAAAAGAGGATGTGCAAGACTGAGTGATTCAAGTAAGAATGTTTCCATAATAAAAGTGCGTATCATGATGCTTTTAATGCCCACGAGTGTCATCATCACCATGCGATGATTTGCAGGCAGCAGCAGCGATAGTGATGGAATGTCTCTCAGTGATGAAGACGATGATTTTGATGAAGATCATGGGATACCTGCCAAAACACCATTAACAGCTTTCCTGTCTTTCAAGCATGAGGCGGAAAAGAGAAGATCCCCTTCTGCTCAAACAGAACCAAGTGAAAAGGTTAAGAATCATTTTAATCTGACTATGTTAATGTTGAATAACAATTTACATTTATATTTAGTCATTTAGCAGACACTTTTATCCAAAGCGACTTACAAATAATTCAGGGAGCAAAAAGCGATATGTCATACAGGAGCAATAGTACAATATGTGCTTATACAAAGTTACTAGTTTTAACAAAAGCTAGACCAATACATTCAATTCATTATTTTTCCTTTGAGAAATGTATTGGTGGTTTGTGTCCATACAATGAAAGTTGAAATGGCCCAGTGTATCTACCAAAATATCTTCTTTTGTGTTCTGCAGATGAGAGTGAATAAATGCCTTTCAATCTTGATCACTTTATGTGTCAATTTGTGCACACGTATCTGTTACAAGTATCTGTGTTTGTGATGTAGGTGACCGAGTCTCCACTGCTGTCGGTGATGTCACACCTGCTGAGTTTCCTGGAGCAATATTCCCACCTGCAACAGCTCCAGCAGCAGGCCGATCAGTACCGTCTGCAGCTGCGCAGACATCGGGCCCAGCACCGCAGGAAGATGAAGGCTCTGCGTGCCACCTACCGCCAGCGGCTCAGAGACAAGAGCAGTGTTATAAACAGCCTGGAGGAAGTGATCGTCCAGCAACAGACTAGTTCTTCAACTGAAAATGAAGGTGAGATATGCTGACATGAAGTTTTTTATTTGATTTCCTGCTGGCCAGGTTTGGTCTGAATATGTCCTGCACTGTGAAATAGTTCAACCTGTTGAATCTTGTTTGCATGTTTATTTAAAGGTGCTTTGCGTATTTTTTGGAACAGAAATGCTATATAATTTACATAACTATGTGTTCAGAGGTGTATAAAGACCTTACATAATGAAGCGTTATGTTTTATTACCTAAGAATGCGCTATTTCATGCAGGCAATCTTAGTGCTGTGTCAGCCTCCGTAGTGCTTCGAAAGGGAGGGGTGGAGTTAGCCGTTGGATGCAATTTGCAATCTCACCACTAGATGTCACTAAATGTTGTACACTGGACCTTTAAATGTCTTTTCGATGAAAAAAGGATCAAAATATCGCTTGAGGGAGACCTTACAATAATATCATTAGCAATAGTGCTTCACATGTCTTGTGATTTGAACATCAAAGTATCGATATTTATTTGCACACTACAAAACTTGTTGTTGGCACACACTGTACAAGGTGATGCACATGTTTTGTTGTGTTACGAATCTTGTTGTTTGACGTTGAAGGGATGAGCTCATGGGTTCATCATGTGGACAGCTAAACTTTGCACCTGGATAGTGGAACAAAGTGCCCAGAAGAGCAAACAGACGGTTTTAGACCTCAGAGCTGGAGGGCATCTGGTCTCACCGCCTGTCTGTTTCTCATCACACATCACCAGATGTTCCCCTGTGAAATGTTTCTGCAGGTCATCAATTGACCAGATCTACTTACTCTTACCTAAACATGCATTTGCCATAGATACCAGCGGCACATGTCGAGCGTGTCTACACCAGGGTCAGGTGTACACTTATGCAGGACACACATTGTTCTTTATGCAAAGAAGAATTAGTGAGCTATATTTAACCCTGAGGTGTTTAATGGTCACGACGCCCACATCAGTAACAGTATCTTAAACAAAGATATGACTCTTGTTGTTCAGATGGCTAAATTCCATTTTAGCAATATGTGTGGGTTGCTACATGTTAGCCATTTAGTAAAAATATCCATTAGCCTGGTGGGCACATGTCTTTAGCACTTTGCTTGTGTCTCTATCTGGCTCACAGACATGAATAAAACATCTCTGTGAGAGCTGCATCTGTTACAGAAGCAAGTGCACTTACAACTTACCGCCCGCACCGTTGAACTCCACGTGTACCACTGTTAAATACAGTACATATTTATAAAGACACTATACATTGGACTGCTCTATTGTGACTAAATTATTACACAGCTGCCACATCTTCGCAGTCGATATTTCTGGTTCTGATTACTTGGCTGATGTGTTTTTCACGTTTCTTCCACACGTGAGTTTCTGTTCACTTCATTCCTCCTGCAGCCTCCAGAGAGACTGACAGTGCAGATCTGACGGCGCCTGACTCTGTAATTAATGTTCAGCGCTGGAAAACACTGCAGCTCTGACTTGCCATATTAATAACGGATGTCAGAGGAATCTAAATAAAATGTTGCAGAGCATTTATAGTGCCAGGCACGTTGCTCTGTTGTTGAGTCTTGGAGTTCTCATACTTGGCTCTGAGATCATTAAGCCACTAATGTCACAGTTAAATCACTAAAACTTTGGGGTTCATAACTTGTAATTTTTATAAAACACAAGAGACAGGGTTTAAATTAAAGGCATTTAGGTAGTCTTTACAAACATGCCTTACATAGCATTTGTAAATTGGGTAACACTTTCTATGAAGCTTGCATTTGTAATGCATTATAAGGTATGCATAATGCCTTATAAACAGCCTTATGTTATACTATCTTATAAATAATAACAACAACAGTTACAATATAGTATGATACAAACCTATCTGTGGTTCTAACTTGTACGTATATAATAATCTAGAACACATGATGAGGTCTGCATTTATAATGCATTATAACGGTAGTCTTATTGCATTATAACAGATGCATAATACCCTGTTATAAAGCATTACAAATGCAAGCTTCATAGAAAGTGTTACTGTAAATTGTAATCAGTTAAGATAGCTGAGCACTACGGGAAACTGACCCCAGAAGTACTAAATGCATAATTCCTTATGTTTAACAGTAGATCCAGGGTTTTAACCAGGGTCTATGGACTCTTGGAGGCCTAAAAAGCAGATGTAAACAAACATACTGTAGACTTTTTTGTATTTCAAGTCACCCTTTGTCTAGAATTTTTCAAATTTAACCTCTTGGGGGTTAGATGGGTTCAGATATCATATTTACATATACATCATTTATAATAAACACTGCAAAGTTCCATAAACAAAACATCTAATTTTCAGTTTTGATTTCATAGTGACTTTAAGGCAGTGCAAATAAGTTAAATTAACATTGCTGTACAAAGAAAATCCACCTCTTATATTCGGCATTCATAATGTGTGTGCAGGTGAACGTGTGATCTCTTCAGGGTCACCAGCAGGTTTGCATAAGTTGGTTGAGTCTCTGTGTGGTCTTCAGGGAGAGAAGAGTCAGCTCAGAGGAGAACTGCGATCGCTTCATTCCCAGCTTGAGCAGAGAGAACGAGATCGCCACACTAAAGTACAGGCCTTCCAACAGCAGGTGGGAATCACTGATTCAATTCATTCATCAAGTTTCCTCATTTATTCACGTAATCATTTAGCCATCTACAGTTAAGTCTCGCAATAGCAGCAGGTCTTCATATATGTTCTCGATACCTTTCCAGTGATCCAAAAGGGTTCTCCCGGGTATCCAAAATCAGCTATTAAATCCCACACAGTCCAGTCATGTTTTACCTTTGAGCTGTAATATCTCAGAGTTTCCTTATTTCATCCATCCAGCTACCTGTCCATCTTCTCAATCATTTCATCGATTTTCTGTTCGCTCATATATTTTTTTCCAGGCTTGCTCAGCTGATAACATTTATCGTTTTTCTCTGTGTAGATCGATGAGCTGAAGAGCTGCATTGAAGAAAGAGAGGAGGAGCTATCCAAACTCAGAGTGACGTCGGTGAGCTTCTGTTCCAGCGCATTTCAAACCGGGCAGACTTTTTTTTCAACAAAACCAGGCTATTTTTTGACCAACAGCATATCCGGGTTGTCCTATTTGATTTGTGTTTGTATTTCCCTAGGGAGTAACAGACTCAGAAAAGCGAGTGCTGTGCTTATCAGCAGAGAATGAGAGTTTGAAACACAGTCTTACCGTGACACAGGGTCTCCTACAGCAGCTGTCAGTCATCCCATCCCAGTCCAGCACTGTGCTCATAAAGGTGACCCCAAAAACTGAATGCAATGATAATATTTCAAATGTTGACTTTATATAGTTCCTGTTTGTTTGCTCAGAATCACTGGGTGATTCTTCACATGGATTTCCAAAAATATTTGTGCTACGGTGTCTTGCTTTAAAACATTGCCAAATGAAATGTTGATAGATCTATGACATAATTTACTTGATTAAATTCATGCTTTTCCTTTGTAACCTTTCATTGTCTCTCCCATGTGTCCCACACACATTGTGCTCACACTCCTGTTCCCTGCAGGAAAATGAGAACCTGCGCAGTCGTGTTCTGCAGCTGGAGAGCTGTCTGCAGCAGCGGGCAGAGCAGCTGTCTCGTGTGGAGCATCAGAGGGAACAGAGCGAGTGGACGAGAGCCGAGGAGCTGAAGAGACGAGAGGACAGCGTCAGACAGCTACAGCTGGAGCTTGACAAAGAACGCAACAAAGCCCCTGTGGTTAAAGTAATTGAAGTAAACAGTCAAAAGTATGACTGGTTATTTTACTTTTTAAATCCGGTTTGTCAGCTTTAAGGACATCTTTATAAGGTCTACTCCTTAAAGTTGCATATGTAAACATTTAGAATGATGATGAGGGATGAAATGCCAATTCCTTTTTGTTGGGTAAATAAATGTCCCATCTGCATTTTCATCTTTGACAGAAAAATGCTACCTCACAAAGAACTGCTTGTCACAACACTTTAGTCACAAAAAATTCAATGTTCAGGTCAATGTAACACCTTCGTGTAATGCAGTTTAGGATTGAAACTCTTGCAAATATAGTACAGAAAGTTTATAGGAAAAATTAAAAAATCTTTCTTTTGAAAGGGTCTATTTTTTAAGTGAAATGATATGAACTAAACAGATACAGTGTTTTAAAGTAATCTTGCTCTTTTATGCAGTACGTTACTCAAACTGTGGAGGTGGAATCACCTTCAACTCTACGACAACTAGCTGAAGCCAGACACCAGAACGAACAGCTGTCTGAGAAGTTGAGCGACCATCGAGAAAGATGCCGACAGCTGGAGGAGAACATCAGACGCTCAGATGAAGTCAGCTGCAATTTGCAACACAAGGTTACTTAAAGTTTATCACTCTATTTGCATTACTGTCCATATATCTGCAGAACTCTCTTGCCTCTAATCGTTCACATTGAAAAAAAATCAAGAATCATCCAATATCAGAAACTTGAAACCACATGAATGGCTTCACAGATTGCAGCGTATGAGAGGGAGATTGGCACCCTGAGGGAGGAGCTGCTGAAGGAGATTGTGCATCTGGAAGAAAAGAAAGAGGCGGCTGTGAAAGCCGCAGCTAACTGCTCCGAGGAGCATCTACAGGACCAGTTTACAAGTAAGTTTAGAAAAAATGTAGGTTTCTAAAAGGTTCGATGAAGACTATTGATAAAAGGTTTACAGACTGTAACAAAATGTTTTTAGGAACCTAAAAGTTCCTTTGGGGGACCATAAATGGTTCTTCTAATGGCTCGGCATGTGAGACAGTCTTATTGTCTTTATATTTATTTTTATGAGTATGGCGTCGGTTCAGAGATTAGTTTTAGTTTGTTTGGTAAGTACTGTTTCAGTCTTGAATCTGATATTGTGGTTTATCTCAGTAAAGAAAGTTTAGCTCAATATGTTTTTCTGTGTAACTGGCAGCTCTGCAGAAGCGTTTAAGTGCTCTCCCTCCTACCTTACGCTCCATGAAGACCGACTATGCCAGTCTGCGCAGTCAGGTCCGCAATTTTTCCGACTTCTATGGGTCAGCTATCAAAGAAGCCAAGAAACAGGTATATATTTACTACTGCACGAATTATTTTGTACTAAAAATAAGATCTTGAGCACAGAGTAATTTAGCCAATGTAGGATAATTTATTCAAGTTTTGCTTGCTGTCTGAATTGTTTTGTAATGTCTCTAGATCACGGCAGCTATAAGTGAGATGTCAGAGGCCAATAAAGACCTTCTGGAAAAGTACAGGAAAGAGGTAGCGCTCCGCAGGAAGTACCACGAGCAGCTGGTTGAACTTAAAGGTTGGTAAACTAAGCACTATGCAACAAAAATGAAAGTCACCGTGAAATCTAAATTGACAATTCTTAATATAAATGTTATAGTGTGTTTAATATTAATGATTTATTTGTGTGAGTCATTACTTTTTCTTTATTATGGACAGATTTTGTTCAATCCAGATGCTCAGAAAAAAACATTGTTACATAGAACCATTTCATTCTGACTCTGAACATTTGAACACCCCCACTTTTGGTAACAGTCTTTCCTTTTCTAATGATCAGGTAATATCCGTGTCTTGTGCCGTGTTAAGCCGGTGCTGAAGGAAGATCAACACGAGGAAGGCCAAGCAGTAGTTGTGACCACAGACCCCCATAATGAATCTGCACTCACTGTTTTAAGCAAAGGCAAACTCAAAATCTTTGATCTGGATAAAGCGTTTCACCCTCAGGCCACTCAAGAAGAGGTAAGGAGACCAGATATCATATTAACATGCAAAACCCATAAATACTTTTTTTTAATACATACATTTGATCACGATTCTGTGTCTCCATCTCTCAGGTGTTCCAGGAAATCGAGCCGCTCATCACATCCTGTATAGATGGATATCACGTCTGCATCTTCGCTTACGGCCAGACAGGATCGGGCAAGACCTACACTATGGAGGTGACGTATGTTCCTGTAACGACTGCAGTCATTGGTTCCGATTTCACTGTTTGACCCAGATGATCCGTCTCCATTAATGATTCAAGACGACTGTCGAGGTTCACTAACCTTCTGTGTCTACTTAGGGTACTGTCGAGAACCCCGGCATTAACCAGCGAGCACTGAAACACCTGTTCAATGAGATAGAGGAAAGAAAAGACATGTGGACATACACTGTCAGTGTCAGTTCGGTGGAAATTTACAACGAGGTCCTGAGGTATTGTATCTCTTTTCCAATAAAATAAATGAGTGATGTCATTTATACATGAATAGTCATCTAACGGCCTTTAATGATGTTAAAGAAATTAGCCTAGCCAAAGTGGAAGACCAGATCAAGCCAGCCAATCAGACAACAATCCAAAATCGCAACCGAAAGAGCATCTATGTAACTCAATTTCTTAAAAGATCCCTTTTTGAATGTCAACTTCAGGGATCTGCTCAGTAAAGATGGAGAAAAGCTTGACATCAAGATCAACCCAGATGGGACAGGTCAGCTACATGTGCCAGGCCTCAGGGTCATGGAGGTCAAAAGCTTCCAACATATCAAGAAAGTGAGTCTTGTGCTGTCATCTTTCAAGATGGCCACTGACTGTACAACAATCTCTCCAAAAATAGTTATTTTCTTTTTATTGTAGATTTTAGCCATAGCTCGAAAGAACAGGATTACATTCGGGACACAGATGAACCAGCATAGCTCTCGTTCACATGCCTTGCTCACCGTTACTGTGTTGGGAACGGACCTCGCCAGCGGAGCCAAAACCACCGGTCAGTCCCAATAATTCACCATTTTGGCAATGCAAGTGTTATGAACTACTTTGGACTCCTTTAAAACATCTTTGCAGATCTTAGAAATATAAAGCAGGAAATAAACTAAGTTTCACAGAAAAAAACAAGAATTCCTTGGGACCCTAATCCTGACTTTACGTTTGCAGGTAAACTGAACCTTGTGGATCTGGCTGGTTCAGAAAGAGTGTGGAAGTCCGGAGCAGAGGGTGAGAGACTTAAGGAAGCCCAGAATATTAACCGCTCACTGTTAGCTTTAGGAGATGTGATCCAGGCTCTAAAGGCCCACCAGACTCACATACCCTTCAGGAACTCCAGACTCACTTACCTACTGCAGGACTCGCTGGGAAAAGGCAACAAAACTGCCATGGTTGTGCAGGTATCAGAATTTATCTAGCATTATTACAATATTTACAACAATTTCCAAGAATGATTTACATCTTGTCTCTGCGTGCTTCAGGTTTCTTCTCTGGAGAGTAACGTGGGAGAGACCCTGTGCTCGCTGAAGTTTGCCCAGCGGGTTTGCAAGGTTGAACTGGGTCCTGCTGCACGAAAAATTGAGACAGGAGGACATAACGAAACCAAAAGTTAATGCTTGACATCAAACCCACCTTCCCTCCGGCAACCACAGGACTCGAAATCCCAACTCAACTGTGGATGAACAAGCTTTTTAGTCTTCAGCTCCACCCTGAAGCTTCCAATCCTATTCAAGGGCTACACTTCTGGAGCTGAAATGATGCCACCTTACAGCGATGAGAACAAATATGCGATCACTCGAGTACCAACTTTCTGTAACAGGGCAATGGGTTGTCTCCAGCAGCTAACATGCACGTTAAAATCTCATCGGCATCAGGCGTATCCAGACAAGCTCTTCCTCGCTGTAAGTTTATAATGTAGCAATCACAGAAAATAATCTCCAGGGAAGATATGTGTGGAAATGTTAGCGAACTTCGCAAAAACACACCACTGCATCATTTTTCATAACGTGTAGTTATTTAGTCAGAAATGATTGGTAGAATATAAAAACAGTCTAGGAACTACTGGCCAAATTAGTTTTATTTATATGCGTGTGGTCATTGTGGCCTACCATGTCTATCGTTTATAACAATGACATGGAGATTTATTTATATGAGACCAACATTTGCAAGCTTTAAAGTGTTGTTTTTGATGGCGAGGTACTAACAGGTTGAGATTGACTGAACGTGATCCTTGGAGGAACATTTGTATGAAAACATCTGCAGAAGTTGTTGACGAATGTAATGTATTGTACAACATTATGTGCAATAGTACCTCTTAGTGGAAAGTATTTTGGTTTGGTTCTGGCAGGATACCTTTAAATAATACTGTATTTAAATTATGTATATTTTTATTATTGATTATAAATATGCCTTCAAAATATACCACGACAGTATAATATCAATATATTTCAATGAATAATCTTTTAAGTATTAACTATGTTTACGATAAGCTTACATTCAACGTGAAATGTCTTTTTGTTCTTTGGTCTCTTTGTTGTATTCGTGGGAGGTAAGGAATGCACTTTATTCTCGAAGACATACTTTCAATGCAAAACTAGCTTTGTCCATACAACTTGTATTTTAGACATAACAATATGTTTGTTTCCGAAATTACGTTATGCATTTGTTACACGTTTTTACCCAGAACAACTTACAGTGCATTCAATATACACTTTTATATCAGTGTGTGTATTTCTTGTGCAATAGCTTTGTACAGCTAATGTGATGTTGTACCAGTGGAGCTATAAATACACTATTAGTTGTATCTGTTTTCCATAAGCTGTAATTTTGACCATACGGACATTCAATATTGATCAACCTTGCCCTGAAAACCAAGTTCACCCCAAAATGAAAACTCCTGTTTGGGGGTATGTACTTTTTTCAATTTGTAGTCAACACAATACATGTACTGTTAAGAAAAGTAGTATCTTTCATCTGATGTTCTACAACTTTAGCTGTTTAAAGGCAAGTACCCTTACTCTTGAATTAATGTTTAGTTTAGTGTCCTACAATAAAATGTCTAATTTAATTCATCTACAAATGATAAAGAGAATTAAGAGTTTCTTCACCAACATTCAATCAAAGAATTTCAAGAGTTGTTTCATTATAAGGGATAGGCAGGAATAAGACAAAGTCAATTTAGAAAAAGGTTTTACTTATACACCTCAGATAATAAAAAAAGAGAAAAACTTTATCTTCTCTGTTTAATTCACAAAAGAACATGTAGGCCTAAAGCAAAACCTCCGTTTTCATTCTTTCTGCATCTCATTCTCTCATTCCACTCAAACACACACACACACACACACATCTGTTTATAAGCTCATGTTGTCTGCCGCTATATCTCAAGATCTAGACAATCCGTCAGGTCATTCAGAGTCTCCCTCATCCACGCCAACTGCACCGATTGCTGCCACCAGCCCTTCCTCGCTGCCCTTGAGCCGATCACCTGTCAAATCATACATCAGGTGTAAAGTTCTACAATTGGTCTAGACAAAAGGCCTTTAATTTCATTTACTGAGTAACCCAGAGCCAAATAAATGAGCATTTGTGATTATGTTAATAGCATACATAACAATTTCCTTTTTACATAGTAAAAGTAGTAGTAATTCGTGTTTTTAGCTACTTGAGAATATTATTTAAATTTAGCTGAAATGGGTCAGAAACGGGTTAATTTGAAAACAGATAAAGATAAAGATGCTGTCCCAAATGGCACGTGGGTCAGAAATGGGTTAATTTGAAAACAGATAAAGACGCTGTCCCAAATGGCACGTTTGTGGTCATTGGCCAACATTATATGCCCTCCATGTGCATAATTACAAAGACAGAGAAAAAAAACATTGTGGACCCTACAGTGGACTTCTATGCAACATTACATCACCAAAGTGTGTACTCGGAGGAAGACCATGAGGGCTTTGGGCATTTGGGACATCCACAGAGACATGAACTCCACATGTGACATCATCAAGAGGTTTCAGATCACTGGGGCTTTTGTAACTCGCATAGCAATTAGCCTCACATAAAGCGTTGCCTGAGCTCATTACAAACTGACTTCACAGCTCTAGTTTCAGTAGGTTACCAAAAATACATTAATAAGACCAGTCCAAGTGAGTGCGTCATATCATACTCACGTATAAGTTCAGCAATGGCTTTCTGTGTTCGCCTTTCTAATTTCTCAAGCTTCTTGGCAACGTCTCTCTTCAGATCCCTAATTCAAACACAAAACTGTTACTTAGATTCCTTTTAATGAACTATACAGTAGATAGACCATCATTATTAGCAAAAAAAGTAAAGCCATTACCAGTCTGGTTTTCTGGGAGCAAGATTGGCTAGATCCTGAGGAAACAAATCAAGAAAGAGATTGAATTGTTTTTCTAAAATGAAAGCAAAGTAAACAAACACGCTGTCCATATGACATGATTAAAACTGAGACTTTGGACTAGGGGAAATCCACTGACCACTTCCTCAATAACAGGCTCTGGGTTTGCTGCTTCCAGCTGCTCTTTGACCTTCTCCTCCACTATAGAAATATAAATCCAGAATTAAACAACAGATCACCTGCTATGGCATTATCACTCAACATGACAATAACTCAAAGGTTACATAACCTTTACATAAATGTATTTACATAAATTCAAGGCAGAAAATACAAAATATGATTTAAAGGTGCACTCAGTAGGATTTTGACAATATCATAGGTAATAAAAACGTGTGTAATGTTACACGCATGCCTCAAAGTAAACTATAAGTTAGTGAAACATTACTGAATACACCTTGAAGGGAACAGTACAGGAATTTTATTTTAACGTTAAGACTATGTTGTTACAAGGAATCTTAAATATTACAAAAATTGCATGATGCGTTCACAGAGAAGTAATGAATCTTGTGCCGTTATAAAGTGCTCTTACCTGATGCAGGTTTTGCTTTGGGCACCTGTCTCTCCTTCAGTTCCTCATCCTTCGGGGTGTAATTCCTCAGCTTTAGATCTCTGCAAACATTAATTCATGGGTTCATCAGATTCATCATCATTTTATAATCTGCATATAATTATAATATATTTTCTCAGTTGTATACAGTTTTGACTTTTGCCACCTTTACAACCTATGGTCAGTATACAGTAATGGGGAAAGTATATTTTTTATGTATTGTGAAACAATATTTTACATTAAAAACTGTATAAACTGTATAAACATAAAAATAAATTAATATTGACCACCACTCTTGTAAGTCCGTGAAAAATACTATAAACCGTTTCAGCGGCAATGACACAAACTTAACATCAGGTGTAGACCACCACAAAGAATCAAGTAGTTGTAAAGTTGAGTAGTTTTAAATGCATTTTATTAATTAATCAATTAATATACAATAAAATATTAATATGAATAATATATAAATTAAACATAAATTAAATTGTTATATTATAATCAACCACAGACTGGAAGTTCGGTCCAGCACATGCGTCCGATGCAGCACTAGAATTCCGAAAACGCTCCAATTTCACACCTCCGATATCACAATCACATTTGGACATGCAACTACAGGATTCACCAGAAGGGTGCAGTGCAACAAAACACATTCAGTCTGTCCAATAAGCAGCTGGTGATACGAGTAATGAATCCGACTTGTGGTGGCATCAAGAGAGAACAATCATTCAGCATGTGCACAAAGGTTCCCTTCATCTATGTAGCTAATTAGCATGTAGCACCTGTTCAACGGGCCGTGTCAGGGGAGTGAAGCCTCACAGCTGATAGGGCTAGAAAAACAAGCCCAGTTATGCCAACTCTCCACTGTTAGGTCTATTAACATATTTGCAAGTTATAGCAATGTTGTAGGATCTCTAGAGGAAAAAAGATGGGCATGAAGAAGCTTTGTCTTTAGAATGCATTTTCATCACAGTCCTCACATGAGATGTGTGCCTCTTAGGGCTGGGGCTATAGCCACGTATATCATCGTATCACTACATGAACAGAATCCAAACTATGCAATTAAACGGGCGGGGACCAAAACATTTGTTACTATTAGCTGTTGAACTCTGAGTGACATGAGTCACTCATTTTCAAGGATCTTGGGTGTAGGGTTTTCAGAAGAAAGCGTAATGAAGTGTGGGAACAACATGTCACCGCACACAAAGCCTGCCATCAGTACCTAAAAAGTATTAAATTGCACACCCAACCCTTTCGAGGCCAAGCAGACTAGCTAAAAATATTACAGTCATTGAAGGGTATTGGAAAAACACTCCAACAAGACGCCCAAACAAAGAGTTGGGAACACCTCCTCGTGGTGAGTTTTCCTAAAGAGACTTCCTGACCACCTGCTGGAACAATACAAGACCACTGGCTCTCCTACAGTAAAGCAGCCGAACAATCCAACACTTGTGGAATGTCAACGGCCGTTTGTCAAACTCAAAGCTTCCTCAAGCTTTACGAATAATTCAGCGGCTAAGGGTTTGGGCGAGTTGGCTTGAGCTGTATCCGGTTTTATAATTGAATCATATAAAGAGAGACCAGAATTCCAGTGAAATAAAAAATGTAAATGCTTTATTTTCCATGAAATATTGCAGCGTTCATTGTGAATAGTTTATCAATGTGGGTCATTCTCTTTTAAAACTTGTGTGCCCTCATAATCTTCAGTTAAAATCTGAAAATGCACTTCCGTCCTGTAGTGACTATCCATCTCAAATGATGTATGTTAGACAGCTTGGGCGGAGCATCCGTTTACTCCCCCCTTAAACAGTCAAATCGCAGAGAAAGATGAAACAATCCAACAATTTTTCTCATTCAAAATTCCATTTCACTCCGAAATGTGTAAAAATACGGAAGTAAAGCGATTGCAACTTCGCTTGTTGTTGGAGCCATCGCCGGCCGCCAGGGCACGTAGAAGAGGGAGCGGAGGAGTTCGGGCTGTTTGGCCTTGGCCAGAGCCTGTTACCGTCCACCAAGGAAAGGGGGGGAGCAGGGAATGGAAAACTTCCTGCCGGCTGCCCTAAGCCAAAGAAGCCACCGATAACCGCCAGGAAGCGGAGCGTGCCGTCCCCCCGATGTCCAGCACCACCGAGAGGAAGAGCCCCCGGGCTGAGGACCGAGCGACAGCGTGTCGGGGAACCAGACCCTTTTTTTTTCTTTTCCTCTCTCGTCCCTGTCACTCCCGTCTCAGTTCTCTCGTCGGTGCATACCCCAGGTACTGCCAACGGCGAGACTGGCTCCCAGGTGGTGCCCCCGGCCTGTAAGGGGCGATGGGGGTATGTGGTGAGGAAGGCGGGACCTGTGCCGTGAGGCGGGGCCGGTGGCGTGAGTGATAGTTGGAATCAGCTGTGCGCGCACCGGTCCCGCATATCTTACGGAGGAGATCGGGAGCTTAAAAGGACGATCGGCAGGACTGTTGACGAGAGAGGCCCGGACATTTGTTAAGTTTGTGTTTATGGTTTATGGCTGGCAGTCTACCGTGAGGTGGCTGCCGGTCTTTTTCTTCCGTGTTTACTGTTTGTTTCATTTGATTAAAGTTTGTACAACGTTCGTCGGTTCCCGCCTCCTTCATTCCCTTTTATGGATCTTGTATCACAGTAGTACAGTTAATTCTGACTGCTGCTGACAAAACAACAAATATGGAGTGGTCTGTAAAATTAGAACTATATTGCTGTGAGGGTTTTGGGTTTGGAGGGAAAACGTGGATGGGATTCATTTTGATTAATTCTTCAGATGCATTATCTGCTTTTTATACTAATTTATAAACTTTCCTGTAGCTCAGTGGTAAGAACATGGCGTTAACGATGCCAAGGTCGTGTATTCGATCCCAGAGGATTGCACATACTTAGAAACAAATGTATAGGATAATGCAATGCAAGTCGCTTTGGATAAAAGCATCTACCAAATGCCTAAACGTAAACTAAAACAACAATTGTATCATAGTATTGTGTCCAACTGTTTATTCTCATCCGGTATAGCAGAGTGAAATGTGTAAAAACACGTGTTCAGGGTGGCTTATTGCAAAGTTACCGGTTTGCAATCCAAGCTGCCTCTCAATTTTTATCATACATGCTTGAAGGAGACACACCTTTAAACATTCCATTCCAATTTCATCTCCATTTCAGAAAGAAAATGCAGCTAAAGACCCACAAACATAAAGACCCACAAACATTTCTGAAAGCTAACACAGAACAGATGTTGGGTGGCGATTGTTTCAAAACCTTTGCAACTGTCATTGACAAACAGTTCTTGAGCTCGGGCAGGGCAGCTCAAGGGTTCTGCGAATCTGAAACTAAACAATGGAAAAAAGAGCTTGAGGCCTTAACTCTATTTAACAGCTTTAAATTTAGCTGAGAGTAAGAGAGAACTTTACCTCACAATACTTGTATAAGGAGAGAAGCGCTTTGATATAGTCTGTTCAACTAGGCTCTAAAAACTTGAGCTTAAAATAACCCTGGTTAGTAGTGTTGTAGAGTATGAATACTTTGGATTTTGTGTACGTTTTGGTTTTACCTGTGTCTCTGCTCTTCTTCAGACTCCTCCAGGGCTCTTTTGCTTTCAGGCTCTCCATCCTCAGGTGCCCGGCCCTGTAGTTAAATAACCAATTAAAATGAGCAATGAGACGAAATCACATTATGATCCAAAGTTGTAATCAAGTCAGCCTGAGAAACACTGAGATGAATCAGAGACAATGTGCTTATCTGCTTTATTAAATTTCAACCTTCAGGGATCATGAATCAAATATTAATAGGGTTAAAGAAATGTTACAGGATCAATATAAGATAGGCTACAGAAGATGGGGCATATATTGTATATTTCTATGAAAAAAGCAAAACTATTGCTTAGGTAAAGCCAAGGCACTTATTAGAATTAAGTTTAGATTTTGTGTGCCTCAAATGGACAGTGATGATGAACGTTTCTCTGTCCTGGCGTTTCTTTTTGCTACAGGGACAACTTTTATAAGAAAACGGTTTCAAGTTTTTTTCACATGGAATGCATTTCAGCACTAGTCTGTTCATCCACTGAAGTGAAAATAATGTATGATTCATTTATTCGGCCAAGTACACAATCATTGAAACAGAGTCTCAATATAGGCGGTACCTGAATTAAACCTACGGTAATACTTTACAACAAGGTGCTATTTATTAACAGTAGCAAATGTATTAGCTAACAATGAACCATTTCGTTTTTTTGTATTTATAAATCCCTGTTAATGTTGGTTCAGTTGTTAATTCATGGTACACAAACTAATGTTAAAAGTGACAACGGTTGATTTTAATAACGTATTAGTAAATGTTGAATTTAACATGAACTGACATTGACAAATGCTGTATTAGTCTTTATCATCGGTCGTTCATTTTAGTTCATGCATTAACTGATTGTTAACAAATAACGTTAGCACCTTATTGTAAAGTGTTACGTTACAAGACCTATACACATATTCAAAATAAACCTAAGCGAAAGTATCTGCTATATGTAGGTAAACAGTAAGATCATTAATAATGCACAAATTTCATAAAAGCAACAGTAACCTAAATGAATATCTCCAATGAGTTCGTGTTCATACAATGTTGTGCTTCGGTGTTTTGCTAACATGCTAACTATCAAGTTAGCTGGTTATCTTATATATTTCTCCCTGTGTCTTAGAAAATATTTGTTAGGCAACTCACTTGAAACTGTCGATCTCGTAACGCTTTTAATCGTTCCTTTCTTTTCAAAGCTTGCTCTTGTAAAGAACCGATAGGCTTCTCCATTGTAAAATGAGAGCATGGAGCATAGCGGATCGCGGAATCTGAGATCGATTATGAGGTCTGTTCAGAGGTTAGGATGTAGTGTAGATCACCGAAATCATCTTCCATTCGAAACCTGAACGTATAGAAACTACAAGTCGTTTATAAATAAGTCAAACAGATGGACTAATTAAGGTTGAATTTTAAATAAATGTATGTACTAATACACTAATGTTTATCCTGAGGAGATTATATAGTAAAAATATGAACGGTGAGTACGCATAATGCTAACACTGCAGTTCTAGAGTAGCCTACTAGTGTAGCCTACTAGAGTCTAGTAATAAAGTGATTGTATTTCTATCCATGGACAAACTAGTTCAAAATAAAATGTATTTTATATCTACCACATTTAAGTTCTTAAAATAGAAATAGTAGTAAATATGAAATTACTGAAACTTATTGGAATAGTACAAATAGCCCGCTTTCAAAACAGCCCTAAAACACCCTGTATGTGGCATGTTGTGGAATGTAGGCCATTGCCATGGCAATACAGCTGCCTCTAGGTCCATCCTCTTCCCATTGACCGGTGCTGTCAAAGATGCACAGTGTTGGGAAATGGTCCATAATGACCCCCCCCCCGACAAACGATAACTTCATTTGATACATGAGTAATATGAAATGACAGGGAAAAACTTGTTTATTATGTCTTGTGTATCCATAAGAATGTATTCATTATGTGACAGGTTAACTACGTAACAGCGAAGGTTTGTACAGTAGGCAAAAACAATTGTGTGATTATACAGAGTGACCAGAGCAAGACTCCACTACATGAGACCATTTAGACTAACACCGCCTTATTTCCATCGTGTTTGCATAAGTCCACAAGAGATCCAATGGGCTTTTTCAGATATTGAAGGATTTTGAAAGTAAAATAGCGCTATTTTACTCACAAAATCTTGAGCTGAGCTGGAAGATGCCAGCTGAACGCTGCAGAGCCAGTAAGCAAGAGTGTGTGGGATTTAAAATATGATCATATTTCCATTTCTGAGGAAACAACATATACAACCTTTACCGCTTTAATGATGTCAAATTTTAGAGCACAAAAAGTCTGACGGAAAAGTGCATATCAGGAAATATCTGGGAAAATATGTTTTGTTTGTTTGAATTGGATACCGTGATGATCCTCAGCAGGCTTTTGTTTATTTGTTTATAGTGGTCGTGCTATAAACTCCTCTAAAATACCCAAGTTCATCTCATTTGTTACTTCCCATCAAACTTGTGTCCCACTGCAATGCAAATACAGTAGCCTATAGATCCAGTTGGAAATGTTTCTAGGTGGAACTGAGACACAGAGTGGCAATGCCAAAATGTGTTTTATTTTTACTTTCATGTTTCTTTCTTCAAGTGTGATTACAAAATTACAAAATATCTTATGTCATTGGCAAACACTTGTATTTAAATCAATGCAATCAAATAAATAGGCTACCACTTATGATGAAATTATAATCAACTCGATAGGATGCAATGAAACAGCAAAACTAACATATAAGGAATCCTTGTCAAAACAGCTACAAAGGTTTAAAAAAATGTATATACAGTGTGCATCCATCCATGCTGCTTTGAGGCTGAACTGAACTCCTCCCGATGTGTCTTGGTTTGCTCTATACTGCCACTGTATTCGAGAGGAGGGGAATGGAGCGCGCGCGGAGCTTTACGTGCTCAGACAAGTGCGTTTAACTCCCCTAACATTCTTCCAACAAGAGATGCGCACTCACATCATATCCGCGATCTTTTTACGACACGTTCCTCTCCGCACTCTTATAACTCTTTGCTCGGAATTGCCATTTTGATCCACCCGCCGTCTGAAAGCCATGCAACTTTGGGAGAGCTTGGCAACCAGGTAGTGGACAGCCGTACAGCAACATGCCGTTTCCCTCAAACAGTATTCCCCGGACCTTCGTTTGTTTCCTTCTGGATGTGGTCAAACGGTTTAGTTGACGCTTGAGTGGAGGAAATACGAGGGAGAATGGCTTCCAAAGAGAGGCTGTATGAGCTGTGGATGTTATATTACACTAAGGTGAGTCACTCGCCTGCGATGGCAACCGTACGACACCTGTCGGAGTTTAGGTCGTCTCGATCGGCTGCCACAAAATTGCCTCTTGCGTTTGCCATTATGTCGCATATTACATGCAGTTTATACAGACTAAACAAATCCGTCGTAATTCGTTGTCAGTCTGTTTTAAAGCAGTTTCAGGAAGTGCGTTTCCGATTATTTTGGGAAGGTTGCGCGTGCACGTACACTAAGAAAACAGCAGGCGCTCATTCAATATTTTATCAGTCTGTTGATATTAATGGGATTGGAAAGCGTGCTTACATGATATTTTGGCTCTAGTGCATAAAGCCTTGGTTAATGATTCCGGATCAGTGTTATGTTTACAGCGTTATTCTGCACGCTGGAGGTGCAGAAGGTTTAATGTTTACCTGCATAAGTCTGGTGGTTACTGACACTTCCTGCCCACCTCTGTCATTCATATAATTTTCATATATGACATTATATATAGAGTTTCTTCATTAATCTACATACCGTGTTTTGCAAGATCGTAAGGTTTGTGTATTGGACCCAGTGTTCATAGTGTATAATACATTTGTTTTATGTTTTATTGCTGGAATTCTGTAGATTTGGGTCACTTATAAATACAAAATAGTACTTGCATGCCCCAAAGAGAATACATATGTTTACAACACCCTCTGGTGGTGCACGTGAGAGATTATTAAAAACATTGCAGACGTGAGCAGCCGCGTTTTGCAAATGATCTAAAACTCATCATGACTGCCACTTTGCTGGTCAGCAGCTGAAGTCAGCTGTGATGCCTCACTAGTACACCAAGTGTTCTTTATGAACGGCTGCCATGCCAACCACAACAGCAGGTGCGGGATACAAGAAGCACCAAGGGGTCAACCTAAACATGCACTACTTAAAATTGTAGTATAGAGGGCAGATTGCATTGAATATTAGAGTCATAAATGATGCAGATATGTTTCAATCTGGTCTTGCCTTTGGCACATATTTCTACAGATAGCTTGGACATGTTTGTATGAAGTTGTAATGCAAATCTATGCAAGTTTTGTCATTCCAGTGCAATTTATTTATATGTACATTTGATAGAATCTTAATTGAAGTTAAAAGCCTGTCACGTGTCCTTTTTTTCTCAGTCTTATAATAACTGCTCTTAGGGTTTATTAGATTTTCACTGGATCTTTTTATAGTGTTCATGTGCTTTTTTGTGTTTTTTATATTTGCATTGTTTTTATAATGCTTTACAAATTCAACTTGATGATTTGATAATAGTGATCCACAGCAGACATGCCAAGAAAATAAATTGACTTGTTCCACAAAGTAGAGCAGCAGAACTATGGATCTGCCATTCTTCGTGAATACTGTACGTTGGCACACATTTATAATTCTCTGCCGTAATAAATATCACCATTGTGCCATTTGTTGTGCCATCACTCTGCTGTTTGCGATTTTGCACGCCCATATTGTGAGTTTGTTTTTTCTCGGCATGGTTGACAGCACAATGCATTCCAATGTTTTGAATCTTTTTGGAACACCCATTTTTATACTTCTGTTGGCTGCTGTCTGCTGAGATCTTATCGAACTTAATAAGATTGATTGCTTGTTTTTCCTCTCATCTCATGGGGTTACAGTACACACTGGTATTTCTTTTTTTCTCTAAATGTGTTTAATGTACACCTCACCTGTTGTGCTTGTCATTTGAGTGGGCTTCTGTGCAAACATCATTTTCATTTTTGTATAATTACAGTGTCACATTCTGGTTCCAGGAATTCAATTTTCACAGCTCAAAATGTGAGACAAGTTGCTATAATTAGAATGCATGATGAGTCCACCCAGCATTTGATCTGAACACTTTGTCCCCACAATCGCAGAGGAACAGCTACGTTTAATGTCATGTCATTCCAGTCATCTTGCTGTACTGTAATGGTATGCCAGCCTTTTTTTCGTTTGGCTGCGAGTGCAATGCTGTCAGACCACTTCCTCTTGACTGTGCTGTTCAGAGGACAACACTGATGTGATAAAACCACTTCCTTTCATGGTTGCTACCATTGGTAACCTTCCAGAACAACCTGTTTTTCTGTTGTCAGACTCATGGTTCACAATGTCATCCCAATTCAGTTAAAGCCTTATTGAGGAAGAGGTTTGAAAATATACAGAGCTTGTGTTTGTGTTTTTAAGGGTGTTTGTGTTGTGATTTTTGGTATGTTGAGTGTATGCACTGTAAATTCTCTGAGCACATGTGTAAGGTCATTGCGTTGACTGATTTACAAATCAGCTTGAGTTAAAGGGATATTTCAGATGCAAAATAAATTTTCCCGGTGTTTTACTCAACATCAAGGCATCCTGACTCTATATGACTTTCTTCTTGAAGAATAATGCAGTCAGAGTTATATACCACGTATCATTTGTCTTACAAGCGGTAGAATGGGAGTGAATGGGGGGCAATTTTGTGAAGCTCCAAAAAGCACAACCATCGATCAAAGGACGGCTAGACACGGCTCTGTGGTCTTAACAAAAGCGAAGCGTTTGTTTAAGAGAAAAATAAATGTTGAGAGCACCATTTACTTCAATGTCTAGCTTCCGTTATCCCTGTCGTAAGTTCCGGTGACGAACGCGGCATTTTTCGATTTTATCCAATAGGATATCGTCTCCTTTTTCGTACACAAAATGAGTTGACAACATCACAGGTTTGATTGAACCTTCTGTATGTTGAATAGGTCAATAAAATAACAAACTTTAAAAGAAGAACCACAATTACAAATAAAGAAAGGAAATAACACATATATGTTGACACACGTGTTGGCAGCCAATAGAAATAAATAAACATCAAATCGAGTAATTTTGTAATTGTTTTGTATCACGATATATTGTGATACGACATATTGCTTAATCCCTAATAAATGTAAACATTTACTCATTTTTGTTTCCTTCTAGCGCTCCGATTCTCTTTTTTTTTTTTCAAACTTTCATGTGACGTGCGCATCCATTTCATTTTATGGAAAGTGTTTCCATTGTCACCAACTGTTATCAACTGTGACTTTGTGTCAAACCTGCTGGACCAGTTTAGCTGTTTCCTGAATCACCGTGATAATAAAACAGATTTATATTATTATCAGTAATGTAACATTACAAACATCATACTATTTTCTGTATGATATTTGGTTGCTCCTCACACATGTAGTGTATACCCAAGTAGGTGACTGAGTTGGCAGGTGCGAATGTTTTTACACACAACAAACCTGAATGTTGTTCTGAATAGATCCAGAGTATTGTCACAATAGGACAAGAGTCCTTGTGTAGGCAGTGGTAGAACAACATCACCCACCTGACTTCTTTGAATCGACAGTGTGAAGCTTTGTCATGTACCAGTAGATCAAGTTTTAGGAATCTACATCACGTTCAAGAAAAATAATTGCATACTGGTGCCTTTATTTGACCATAATCTTATATGAATGCTAGCGTTTTGCATGGGAGGGTCTTAAAAGTCTTTTCTTCTTGTGTTTTATCTATACTCTCACATTCCTGAAGGCAATTAAGAACAGCTAAACCCCTTTGTTCATCATTGTGTGGAGCAAACAGTGGGGAGTGTAGAGGTGCCAAGTCAACAACGCCTTTGTGGTGTGTTGTTAAATACCTAAATATTTACTTACTGCTATTCAGCAATGCATTGCCTTTCCACTTAACACTTGTTCACCACTATATTTTCAGAATGGGGGGATTCCTTGATATAAGAGCAAATCATCAATTGTTATAGTACTTTCAAAGTCTGGTTTACCTGTTGGTTGGAAATATGTTATTTTACTCTGACCTTAGCAAGCGATAATGGTATGAGCTGCCCTGAGACATTGCAAATATGGCCGCTCAGTGATTAGACTTTACTAAAGAGGTCATTCTAAAAAAGACGATTTTAACATCAGTAATGATTTTAAATAAAACACACAATTTAATAACAAAAAAAGGATCATAATTAACATAATTGTGTTTTCTTCCTTGAACAAGAAATAGTTTTAACATAGCAATTCTTCTTGACTGCTCCCTCTTTAGTGCATAAGGCGTGGGAAAGTGTGTCCTATTGAGCAATTCAACTGTGCTGAAATAGTGAGATTATAACACCTAGTCCTATTTTATTTTATAACATTTTCTGCTAAATATATCATTATCGTAACACGTCCATCTATGTCATGTGCATGCAAAATTGTCATTTAGACAGTCAAATTTAAATATCGTTAAGCAAAAATAAATGATCTCAAATGATAAAAAAACATTGACAAATTATTTATGTATAATAAAATGAAGAAATATTTGGAACAAAGAATTTTACTACATTTTAACTAGTTCTTACACTCAGATCTTTACATTACGCTTGATTTTGTGTGAAGGAACACATCTGCCAGTATCTTTTAAATGGCTACCAGGTTTACAGATTCCTTTCTAGTTAAAAGTGTTATATTCTCTTGTGGTGTCATTACAGATAAAGGTAATTTTGCACATTTAAAGGTCCAGTGTGTCATTTTTGGGAGGATCTACTGACAGAAATGCAATATAATATACATTCCATAACTGTGTGTTCAGAGGTGTATAAAGACCTCACACATAATGAAGCGTTTTGCTTTTATTATCTTAGAATGAGATATTTAGATACACCTCGTGTCCCCTTGCATGAAATTCGCCATGTTGTTTCTACGGTATCCTCAAATGGAAATACGGGGAAAAATTTCATATAAGAATTGCCCAAAGGGACTTAAATGTTAATGTCTTAATTGTTAATGAAGATGTGACGGTTGCAAGCAAACAATTTCCAAGTAGTATGATTAACATTAAGATATGTGAAGGACACATAGTATCTTTTCTATACGGCTCTGATATTTAGGCAACTTGTTTAAACTGCATTTTCGAGAAAAGCTCCAGATGAAGGGAGAAGTCCAGGCCCCTGCAAAGGATCTCCAGGACTTTCCGAGGCTTCCCCTCGGGGCTATATAACTGTATTTAGCCATATTTGACTCATTTCACAGATTCTGTTATCCGTAAAGTGTCATATTATCAAGATATGTCATCAAGAGACTCTTCAATGGAATTACAGTTTACTCCGTGTTATAGCCTCTGGTGTGCCTTTGCTTTATTGCCTTTTTATAGTCTGTGAGCTAATTCAAGACAAGGCCAATGGCAGTTGGAGGGAAACTCCAACTGCCATTGTTTATATGGATGCTACGCAGTACACGGTGTAATTGAGGAAACTGGTTTAGTGTTTTTCAATTAGGCCTGTCACGGTATCTGATTTTCACTACGCGGTTATCATGACCAAAACAATTCATCTATTGTCAAATCTATTGAAATCTTTTCGTTTGTTTATTTTGTGTTTTGTCTTTTTTTGGGTCAATAAAACACACTCAAAATACATGTAAGGAGTTGGAGAGAGTTTGTTAACCAATGAAATTAGTTGAATCTTTAATTATGAAAAATGAATGTAGATGGACGAGCTTTTGGGGTTTTTGACTTGTGTCCTAAGGGTTTACCAACAGCCGGCATAATTAGCACAAACCCAGAGAAAAACTCTCTTTGTGTCCATCCAGCAGCTGCAGGCGGACGAAACCGCCATGAATCTAAAACAGCATTACTCATCTGTGATTTAGCATCTTCAGAGAACCCAAATACCACTTCTGATTGGAATTTTACAAACTCTACCATAATCCTGTCAGTTTAATTCGCCAGACGTTGAAAGTATCATTTTAACCAATACAATGTTGAAGGTACTTTAAGAGGGTACTGTTACTTTAGAAAAACAACAAACCCTAGGGAAAACCAACCGCAGTTTATCATAGTGAAAGTTTTTGGTGGCGGTTTTCGGCTGATCAATTACCAATTTGTTAAATTACAAATATTATGGTTAAACTATGATTACTATAGTAAGACCGTTGTAAATGTGTGGTTACTATGGTTTTATTATGGTTAATATTCTTAAGTGCAGACACAAATACTATGAAAAGTTTTCAGTTTAAAAGAAATCTGGCCATCCTACCGTTTCAGTTCTGGGATTTGAATACACGATTTTTCATTTCCTATTATTTATAAAATACATTTATCTATTGGCTTTGACTGTTATTTTGTTTGAGGAAGTGATATTTATCTCTGTTGAAATGAGGAAACATTGACAGATCACCTAGTGGTGTAACAGCCCTTGCAAGACCATCCACTCTACTAGGCATGCTTCATATTGTAGAGTTGTTAGGAAATATAGATCAGTTCAGAATACGCTGGTCCAGACAATCTTTCTGTTTCAGTTTTTTCACACTACTCAAATGTTTGAACAAAAAATACAACCAACAGAACATTAATAACCAAATCAAAATGTTAAACGAGTATTATATACTGTCTATGTGAGATAGAAAATGATACCGGAATTGCTTCTGGACCAGTGTTAACATCTTTTTAAAGGGGTCTATAGTTTCCTGTATTATTGTGTGTACCACACTTGTTAGCGGAAATATTTTGGGGGAAAAAACCTGATTGTTGAAGCCGTCTTGTCAGGCTGTTCGTCTCAAGATGTTAAATGTATGTCAAGTTCAAATCTCATTTAGTGGATTCAGCTGTGCCAGAGGCTAAAATGGAAAACTCATTAAGGGTGATGATATCAACAGTAGGCAACACTGGGCCCACAGAGACACATACTGGCATTTTCCCACTCCACACTTCAAGTGATCCGTTGTCATACACTTAATACAAACTCTACTTCAGTTCTACAAAATGTCATAGATTGATTTGTTAACTGATCTTCCCAATGCTGATGTGTCGTGCATGTGTTCAAGCCATAACATGTTACTTCCCTCCGACTACCAATTAAAACCTGTGATGGAATCTGTCACGTTTGTTACTCAATCTTCAGGTTTCCCTCCCGCTATGACTTGAAGGCCACACCAAATCTTCATGTCTTTAGTGGTTGTAAAAGCCTGTTATTATAATGTTCTCAACCACAATCTCTATACCACGAAATGACTAGACCCTTTGTTTGTAAACTGGGATTTCAACGTTGTTATGATCAATAGAAATAATGTTCGAGCTTTGCATTTTTGCCAGTCAGCTTTAGGTAGCGTGTTGATTTACAATGAGGTAAATTAAGATAACATATCAAGGCTTATACTTGATTATAATTTCCATGTGTGTTTTGATCCAAAACTAGAGCCATATGATATCTTCGTGTGAGGAACGTGTAGAGTAATGCAAAATAAACATTTCTCTGCCCACCTCGATCTCACATCACTGTTCCCACCGAGGTGAGACAGGACCCTACTAAAGCTGTGAAAGTGTCAGGGAGGAAGAGAACGTGGTGACGCTAAGCCCAGCTGAGAGCAAAGAGGAAATGCGTCTCGTCTAAGCGCCTAGCCATTTCCTGGTCGCTTGACAGACTCATAGACAGCAGAGAGCAGAAAAGAGCTGAGAGAAGTGAAGCCAACGGCTCACGTCATGTCTAAATAAGAAGTTATGAAGGATTCCGAGGGTTCCACACGTGGACGCGTTCTGGAGTTTTAACCAGCCTGGTGGGGGCTCAACAGAGACTGGGGTATCAAGAGCCCCTCCACCGCATTTTACCTGCCATGAGAAATGGACTGGCCCCTAAATGAACGTCAACTGGTAACGCTCTTTGTTTTTATCATGTTGCTCATTTGCTTGAGCACCTCGCTGATGATGATGCCAAGTTTCTGGGTTTGATTCAAAGGGAACTGATCAAATGCACATCTTTGAGGCAATGTCAACCACTTTGGAGGAAGGCATCCTCCAAATGCATAGAAGTAAACATTTAACATTTTTACTGTAGAACTTGCTTTAGCAATGTATGCGATGTCAGATATCTTTGAGTGTGAGTGTTTTATGGTGTAGTGGCCGACAGGTTAACTTCCTCTATATGAGTGGGCGGATCAAGACATAATTTAAGCTAAGCATAGCTCTTTGCTATTTGTGTCAAATGTTTTCCACCAGCTCATTGAAGTGACGGATCATGATATTTATTCAAGTTGGGCATGTTGACTCATTCTTGACTCAATTCGTACCTTGTTGAGCTTTACCGTAAACGCAGCGGTAATCTCTCCATCTAAGATGAATAATATTGATAGTTTCTGTCATTCATTGATGATGACTTTGAAATTTCAATGGGACATTTATGATTGCACATTGAATCGTGTTGTCACACAACATAGCTGAATGTGATGTTGTTCTATATATGTTTAACAGATTAAATTACCTGGACATATGATCTCTGTTAACTCTGGCCTTCTGTTGCAGTTATAATGGAGTCATGAGATCAAATAGCAGGTCTACAGTGTGACTGATGATTTGGCTGGTATTTGATTCAGCTTTGCCTGCTCCTGCCCATTACTGAGTGCAGGAGAGAAAAACACAGCTAAGAAAAGAGATGTTTGCCAACTATGTGATCTGATGAGCGATTCATTTAATATATTAGATTTGGTTGCAATGGCGCCGTTAATGACATCTCATTTACCAAAGACACAAACCAACTTTGAATAAATAGTTGGGATTATGGAGCATATTATTTTCTTTAATTTAATGTTAAACAAACCTTTATAAAGTTGTTTACTTGTTATAGTCTAAAGGAACTTTGCTGCAAGACTTTTGGATTGCAGAATGAGATGCGAACCCTGAACACTTTGATAACTTTGGGCGTCACTGTTACTTTATTTGACAGCATTCACAATATCCACCATTACATCGCACAAGTTGCACACGCTGTTGTTTCCTGTTGTGTCGACAGCAGTGTGTGCAATCTCTGATTTTAAAGATAGCACCACGCTATGAAACTTGGAGTACAGTCAGTGTCCAAAAACAATACTCACCGAGTGCCAAAAGTAAATAAAAACTGCCTTTGCCGATTAAATAAAACTAAGTAATGCGTTGTTTTGGTTTTGATTTATAAATGAAAGAAAAAGAGTTTTAACAGCAAAAGTCTTGAGTCTTGTTGATAAAAGTGACATGCGATTAAAATCTGAGACATACAAACCCTTAAATATTGTGACTGACACCTTTTACAGACATCAACCTCAGGAACATCAAGGATGTTTATGATTTTTTTTTAAGTTGGCTTAAGATGTGTTTTGTCTCGTGATTAAAAATCACGCAGAGATAAGCAATCTGTTAATACTACATTAAATATAGTGCATTTTTGCTAACCCCACACATTTGAACTTGTATTGATGTTTTATGGTTCCTCGTGTTTCAGAAAGATGTCGGGTACCTGCAGCAGTGGTTGGAGGCGTTCGTGGCGTCTTTTGAGAAGTTCATTGATGTGCAGTCCACGGAGCCACGACGGTTAGTCAGTCACACGTTGACCTATCAAAATGTCACCCACATAGGGAAACCAGGACTAGGCCTTGGTTAAATTGGGATATTTAAATTGTTTTTAAAACATACTTTACAAAAAACATTACGGTTGGGCATCTTGAGACAAAACAATCGCACTGATATATTTTAAGATATGTCAGTGCGAGTTGTTTTCGATAAAGGCACCTCTAACATTTAAGTCAGTCTGGGACTAGTCTTAAACCCTGTCTGGGAAACCGCCCCTAGATTGTCAAGATGGGCTGTGGTGGCCCGTATTTGTTTAATTGGTCACCATTTTAGAGTTGCTCTTAAACGTTTAAGAAGAAAATATGTTTTTAAGTGCTCATAAGCATATACACAAGCCTGTTAGCTTAAATACTGCAGACACATTAAGCTCTGGTGCTTGTATGGGAGGTATGGGTTTAATCCCCAAAATCTTTTTTTATCTGCAGGCTGGAGGAGTGGAGCGCCGATGTGCCTCTCCTCCCTAAAGAGGTACTCGTGTTCCTCAGCACACAACTTTGGCACAGCGCTCTCCACCTGTCAGGACAGGACCAAACCAGCACTGCGCCACAGCCTCTGCTCCTCATCAAGTTCTTCATCATCATCTGCAGGTTTGCTCCCATTGTGCATTGATGAATAGCGGCATTTTCTGTGATAATGCCCTATGACGTTAAGCTTCATACGACAGCGATAAAGCACAGGAGAAGATGTCCAATGTGAAGTTTACGATGCTAGAAGTTCTGAAGTGAAATTTTTATTTGCAGGAATATGGAGAATATGGACTCTGAAAAGACCCCTGGGTTTGTGTTCGAGACAATCAAGGTCCTAAACTTCTGTTTGAATCAGGTAAAACGTCATCCATAGGAGGAATTTAGGTGACAAATAAAGAGATCAATGAAGCTTTTGCTCATTTCAAATTGTTATCCAAGCCATTTATGGGACCAGAATACCAAAGAGTCTTGGGGGTGATGTATCACCTGGACGGTCTCAGACAGATTCTCATTTGTCATAGATCCCTGTACGTGTGTTTTATTTACTATACGTGCTCTTGTGGCGTTATTGGTTTTGAACTTACAGAACAGGTTAAATCAGAAAGCAAAGGGTGGAAGTATTTTTTTACCTGTGCTGTATTGAAAAGAATGTTTGTCCTTTCTCCTCATGATAACAAGCCAAACAATAGAAATGTTTGTGTGTTCACAAAACTCAGCTATATATATATATATATGTGTGTGTGTGTTCCAGCTGAAGAAGAAGCCAGAGGATCAGTCCACTTTAAAGTCAGTGGTACAGCATGGTCTGCTGTTGTGTGAAAATCTCTTTGACCCTTATCAGACGTGGAGGAGACGGCAGGCTGGGTAAGATCGTGGTGTGTGTGTGTGTGTTTACCTTGTTGGGTGTTAGCTGGTCTCTGTTTCAGCTCCACTTTAACAGTTACCAACACACCCAGACCTCACCTCAAAGCTTTAAAGCCTTCTTATGCTCAACTGACTGATTTACACACACCGTAAACTCCTCACAGCCGCTGCGAGCACCACTGATCTACCCATCCACTAACATAACGTTTATAAAGCACTACGTCTTATAAAATCAGATTGCATGCGTGACATTTAAAACCATTGTAAAATAGAAACATTCATATTTTCAAGTGTTATTTTAAATCACAATACTGTAACAGTACTCTCAAGGTTAGAATTAAAGGGAAAATATTTTGAAGAATATAGGAAAGCAAACAGTTGACCAAGAACTGTCGGGTACAAGCATTCTTCCAAATATCTTTCTCCCTGTTCATCTGAACAAAGACATTAATACAGATTTGGGACAACTCGAGGATGAATCAATTATATTTCTGGGTAAACTGTCCCTTTAAAGTACATGAAGTATAACATGAAGTACTTTGATGTGTATGTTTTTAGGGAAGAGGTCAGTATGCTGGAAAGAAGCAAGTATAAATTCTCTCCACTTGTTCTGCCTGAGGAGCTTCCCGTGCTCTTTCACGGTACGTTACTCAGTCCCGCCTCCGATTCAAAGCATTTCGGTTTACTCCCTCTGTCCGTGATGCATGTGTGCTTCATCACATCCTGGTAGACATCACACTTCCTCCTGCCGAGGATACAAAATATCTTGTTTCTGATGAAAGGCCTATATAATCCCTTTAGTGTTTATTCATAATAATGTGTTATGTCGTGTTTTTTGCTTTAAATGATTAAGTCTTGATCTGTTAAATTGTCCTTTTAGAAATGCTAGTTGGTTATGACATTAAACAGCAGACACTGAGGGTCGACACTGAGTTATGCTCTGTCTAGTCACGCGAGACACTGTAAGCTATAGACATATAGGGAGATCTCCACGTCGCTCTGAGCATTAGTTATTTATGTTTTCTATGTCATGCAGGGTGGTAATGCTGGGTTGGTAATTGTAAAACTACTGACTTTTTTGTTTGTTTGGTATTTCTGGGCGATCTACGTATGTTCAAGCTTGCAGTCTTTTTCTATGGAAGGCGGTTCCCATTTTATGTCAGAGGTTTTTTTAAAGAGACGTTTTTGTGCCTCAGACGGTTAAGTTATTTGCACAAAAGATGCACAGAATGTAGATTCCGGTGACTAAACGACTGGTTCCACCCACAGACAGCCTGCAGGAGAGTCACGTCATCCCAGAGCCCCTGGAGCTGAGGCTGGTACATCTACAAGGGGCCGTGGTCAGTGGATGCAAGGTAACATCACCTGGTATTATCTGTCTCCGGGGTTCCATCAGAAGTGGTCAGATGAGAAAATCCACCATGGTTTTAGTATAGTGTTTGATATCACACTGTGCTTTCTGTGCGTTTCAGCGGAATGGCCTGCTCTCCATTACCCCGCAGGCTGTGGAGGACCTTATGTCTGTGCTGCGTTCCTGGTGCCTGCATCCCACCCGGCCTTCACAAGAGCCCAGAGACCCTGGGCTGCTCAAAACCACCCTGAGGTGCCTGACCGTCATGATCCATCTGCTGCACTCCAGCAGCCCGGCCGAGAGGCAGGTGGAGATCAGGACCGTGCTGGACAGCTACTTTCAGCTGCTCAACTGGAACCGGCCACCGGTCAGTGAACAGGAGGATATTCTGGCCTGGGAGGACAATCTCATCATCCTGCTTGAAAATATGCTGAGTAAGAAAATATTACCCATCAGCGTTTTGATTAGTCCACAACACGAGTCAGATTCGGAATACTCCTTTTTTTATTAACATTTTATTTTGCTAGATAGTTTATAATGATCCTGCAGTGTTACTAACTCATTAATAAGTGCAAATACTTCATGACTTCATGACCTTTCAATGCCGTATGAGCTATCGGTATCATTATTATGAAAGAATTTAATTGATCAAAAACAGTTAAATAGTCAATGTGACACTGTACCGTGGTGAACCATAGTAAGCGCTGCTGGGCAATTCCAGTGGATGTGACATTTTCAGTCAAAACTTGAAATGTAAATTCTGGCAGTGTATTTTTCTCTGGAAAGCACAGGTCAAGACATCTGAGCGTTCTTATGTTTTGTCCCCCAGACGCTATTCCAGATATCCTGCAGTGCTCGGACCGGCCGGTGCTACAAACCATTTTTCTCAACAGTAACTGCTTTGAGCACATCCTCCGCCTCATCCAGAACAGCAAGGTCAGAACACCCACCTGTCTAAACCCTCAGGTGTCACAATCCAGCCCTGAAGATAAAACAAAATGTTGCTGTAGAAATACGGTGGTCTGCAAATTTGTTCTGAAAGATAGCTAGAAGACTGCCAGATTCGATTCGACTAATCTCACCCACAGATTTTCAGCCGTTATATTTTAGGTCCGGGTCATATGCGTGTTTGTGTATGTGTGTGATCAAAATTGGTTTGGGTGATCTTGGTGGTTTGGAGCGTGTCGTAACATTGCGTCATGTTTCGCATTGAGGATTATCTCTGCTTACTTTTTAATGTTTTTTTTTTGCTTTATATGTCGGTAAGGTTTATTTGTGGTTGCTGATTTTATATTGTGTTCCTATGTGACGGTGTGAATGTGTGTGCAGCTGTATCAGAGCAGCAGGTTTAGGGTGGAGTGTGAGGGTCAATGTGACCTCACCACACGTTTGCTCACAGAGGCAGAAGTGGAACAGGTACTTTCCCTTTAAGGCTGTTTGGCGTGATGTTCTTCAGCAGGAAACTCACCCTTCACTCGACTCGAACAACTGCTGACGGGGTAGAAACCTGTTACGGTGAAAACAGTGGTACACAACAAAACAAATTTGAAACACGCCATTTCCCTTAGATGAAAGGATTGTGGTATTTTGATGTTTTGGATGTTAGCGTGGCGAAAACAAAGGGCAAAGTTCACCCCAAAATGAAAATTCGGTTATCGTTTACTGAGCCTCTTGTCATTTTAAACCTGTATGACTTTTTTCTGCAAAACGCAAAAGAAGATATTTTGAAGAATTTTGGTAATCAAAAACTGTTGGTCCCCATTCACTTGTATTGTATGAACACAAAATCAATGCAGGTCAATGGGAACCAACGGTTTTCAACATTCTTCAAAATATCTTCTGTTGTGTTTTACAGAAGAAAGAAAGCCATACATGTTTGAAATGACTTGAGGGGAAGGTAATGATGACATCGTTTTCATTATGGGGTGAACTATCCCTTAAAGTGAGGATGTGAGAATAACAGAAAACGACATTGTATCTTGACTAAAGCTTTAATAAAACCATAGTGCTAGACATCCATTGATCAATGAACATTATAGAGAAGCACAAAGCCAAATTTCAGCGAGTCAGTAACCAGAGATGGATGGTGAGGATCCTGTCGGTGGTGGTTGAGTGTGTGTGTGTAAGTTGTTGGGATGTACTTGTCACTTTGCATGATGTCTTGCAGTGGGTTTCTAGACTTCTAGCATGTCTAGTCTGTGGTAATGTGGGTGTTAAAGTGTGTGTATTTATGTTGGTGATCTTTGCTGGGCTATTTGTGGTGTAGTAGTGGAAATATTCAATGGGTGTGCTGGTAGTGCATGTTTTCGATAATTTGTCAGTCACATCACTTCCTTGTTGTGTTTAGCTAAGTCACACGTACTTCAGGGTGGAATGTGTACAGTTTTTGAATGTCACATCATTTGTGATGCTTTCTGTAACCCTCCAATTAAATTTTTTTTTTATTACAAATCAGAAGATTGTTTTTATAATTTTGTGGAACTCATTGATTTTACACATGGACCATATTTGACAAGCTATGTCTGTCCAATAAAAATGACTTTCAATAAAAGCTATGGAACCTACAATATGTGTGAAAATGTGAATATGTGGTTGTGACCTAAATGAATGTGTTTGTAGGTGTGGGAGAAGGGCTCGGATTGCATCACAGTACACGCCATCCGTGTTCTCACCGCCATCATGAGCAACTCGCCTTCTGCCAAGGTATGACATGTGTGACTTCTGCGTGTCTCTTCTAACATCTTTCTTGGCTCTGCTCACGGACGTCTCCGGTCTTATCAGCGTGATAAGTCAAAGTGCTTGCATATGATAAAGGGCCCCATGCATGCGTGTGTGGTTAATTGTATCAGCACATCTGATGTGGTGCTGCAGAATCAGGTCACTCATGTTTTCCTGCCTTATTTCTTTTTAAAGTTTGTCACGTGTCATTCCATAATGTGTTTTTAAGAGACCATATCCTACACACAGCCACAGAAAAAATTAAAAGACCATTCCAAATTTTCATTGAATCATCATTTCAAGAAGATGTATTGTGGTCATTTATGTTCAGTGTCTGTTGAATTTCGACAAAATCATAGTCATAGTCATCCAACAGCAATGTGAAGGATTGAAAGCATGACAAGACACATGAAAACTGTGATAAAATCAAGGTTATCACATAAAAAATATTTGTACCTTTTCCTAGATGCTTCTCTAAATGTAATGTTGTTTTGCTTAAAAGTGGAAATGATCTTGTTTTCTGTGCAGTATTTGATGTCTGAAAAGCTATAGAGCATATTTTCTGTTATTTTGACTGCTTTCGCCATTTTTAACTTTTTCAAATAAATGCAAATAGAAACAATATTTATATATGAAATTTGAGAGCAATATTTTTAGTAACATTTTATCCAAACACATACCTATAAATAGAAGATTCAGATTTTTTTTAATTATTTTTAAATAGTTACAAATAAATAAAAGCAGTTTATCACTGATAATCTTCAAGGTATTAGTAATAATGTTCTTCCACTTCCGTTTTCCACATAAAGATTCAAATTAAACATGCTGTTTAAATGTTTTTTACTTGAAAAAATGAAAATGATCATTTTTAATAACAATGACAAATTCATTTGAATTAAATTAATTCTGCATTTAAACTGTAAAACTACAGAGTGTAACCAATTATTTTGTATGCAAATGTACTTAGTTATGATTGGCTGACCTTACTTAGGAAATATGCATATTCATGAATTGCAGTTTTGCAAGGCCATGCATGTTCATGTCACAATTTTAGACTCTCTGCTTTCTTTTTTCTCTTGATTTGCAATGTCTTTCGTACAAATTAGCAATTTTACAAAAAAGATGTTGGCTGCTTTCTACTGTTCCTTTTGCCATCTGGTTTGTTCTTGTGTGTCAAAACAGCATTGTGATTTGTGCGTGACTCAGCCTTTATTGTAATGTAATTGTAGTTTGTGTGATTTCTCCCCCCAGGAGGTCTTCAAGGAGCGGATTGGCTACTCGCAGCTGTTCGATGTGTTGAAAAGTCAAGGTCAGCCGACCAAGAGACTCCTGCAGGAGCTAATGAACATGGTGAGTGATTTATAAAAGAGGGTATGACCTCGACTGAGAATCACCGGATTACTTTGTGATAAAGAAGTATCACAGTATTATGGGTAACACCCAAAATCAAACTTTATATCATCATATTTTTGCAACTTTTTTTCTCTCAGGCTGTTGAGGGGGAACATTCCCAGGCCATGCAGCTGGGCATCAGCAACGAACATCCATTGCTTCTGCTGCTACAGTGGATGCCCGATCTGGGTTCCCGTTCCCTTCAGCTTCTGGTGTCGCAGTGGCTGGCGGCCGTGTGTCGAGGCACTCTGTCCTGCCGCACTGTCGCCGTGGAAGCGGGGCTGGTTGGCGCTTTGCTTGAGGTGCTGTCTGAACCCCCCGAACGTCTGGACAGGCAGTGCGCGGATGCCCTCCTAGGCCTGCTGCAGGACCTGGGCTCACTCTGTCTGAGGCCCTGCGAGCTGAAGGGTCTACTGAGGCTCTTGCGGACCGAGCCCGGTTCGCCCCCACACCCGTACTGTGGCCGGGTTGTGAGGGTGCTGTCTGCCATGGCCGGCCGCGGAGAAGTCGGATGCAGCGCCTTGCAGTATTTTGACCTTATGCCCCCTATGGCGGGTATTATGGTGCCGGCTATCCAACGCTGGCCAGGGAACGCGTTCGCTTTTCATGCTTGGTTGTGCCTTAACACAGATTTTCCGCCACCTCAGCACCACTACTCAGAATCCCATCTGACAAGCCCGGATTATACAGTCCGCATGGCAAAAGGTCCCCGTCGGAAACAACTCTACAGGTGTTTTGGGTGTATTTCTGTCATATTTAAATCTTACCATCTTTTGCCATTTCAAACCTGTAAGACTTTCTTTCTTCTGCAGAACACAAAATAAGATATTTTGAAGAATATTGGTAAATAAACAATGCCGGTACCCATTTGTTTCTATTGCATGGACCCAAAACCAATGCAAGTAAATGGGTAACGCCATTGTTTGTCAAAACATTCTTCTTTTGTGTTCTAGAGAAGAAAGTCATAAAGGTTTGAAATGACAAGGGGGGTGAATTCTGATGACAGAATGTTTTGACTGAACTGTCTTTAAAGCAATTATACTGTGATTCACTTTACTACTAAAATAACTGTCTGCATTTGTCCCCAGTTCTTGTGTTTTGTGTGTATTTATACCTTTCAATGCTCTATTGTTTTCCTGCATAGTTTCTTCACAGCAAGTGGAACTGGCTTTGAGGCTTTTTTTACAACAGAAGGCGTTTTGGTGGTGGCTGTATGTACCAAAAAGGAGTACATGGCCCTTTCCCTGCCAGACAACCCTCTCAATGACTGCTCCTGGGTTAGTAATCTCACAAACATTACAACAGAGAAATTATGAGGAGGAGACCACAACAAAAATGAATAGGAGAAATCAAAATGTTATGAGTTATATCTATAAAATAGGGACATCCCCAAGATGGCGGACGAGAGAAATATAAACTGATTTTCTTCTAAGATAGAAGCACTTTATCATTTTTTTGTATCATTTTTGGAGCTCTGATGATTCTTACGCTTCCCTCTAGCACTCAGTAGCCATAGTTCACGTTCCAGGCCGTCGGCCCTTTGGACAGAACGTGGTCACTGTCTATGTGGATGGAGTCCAGTGTAAGACAGCCCCTCTGCGTTTTCCCTCTCTAAATGAGGTGAGACAGAACATTTTAAGAGTACTGTAGTTTAATTTATTACAAACACTATTTTTCAGTCATCTGCTTCATTATCATCCTTTCAGCCTTTCACCTCCTGCTGCATCGGGTCAGCCGGTCACCGCACCACCACCACCATGAACTCCACCTCCCCTACTCTTCCCAACCCAACACACTCGCCCTCTGAGATGGCATTCGCCGCTCATACCGGGCCACCCGCCCTCTCCCGTTCCCAATCCTTCCCGGCATCCTTTGCTGCGGCCACAGGGGGGCGGAAGGTGGTGGGACAGGACGTTCCTGTCCACACCATCCCTGCGGGGCTACAGGACACTGCATGGGGGTCTCCGTCATCACTGGGTGGACTTCTGGCCACAGCATTCGTCTGCCATGAAGCTCTGCAGCCTGCACAGGCACGAGCCCTGTTTACTGCAGGTACACACGTGACACTTGCTGATACTGTATGAAGCATGGATTCATTGTATATATAGACACAAAACAGGTCTTGTTATAGATGGGAATGCATATACTTATTTGCTGTCTGTTTATTCTGTGTTGCAGGTCCAAATAATGTTTCTCTATTTAAAGCTGATGGAGAACCTTCAGAAGTCAACAGTAAACTAGTACTGTATTACACATCTCAGGTAAAAATCTATCGCTTTGTTGCAAAAAAGGTATCAACCTTCTAAGGGAAGGTTTCTAATGTTTTCTAATTGCACAAAAATGAATCTGTACAAATTGTTCAATGTTACAAAAATACAAATGTTGGCAAACTTTAAATAGTTTATATTCATTTCTAAACAATCCTCATGTTTCTTATCTCTGTTATAAAATTGTTTTAAATAGAGGAAATATCATTTCCAACTAATGGCTGTTGTCAGGTAAAATACAAGATCAAATAATATGGGTATGTTGTCTTGTAGGCCTTTAAAAATCAGATCTGCTTGGATCTGTCACCCAACCATATGTACGATGGCAGGCTGACTGGTCACAGGGTGGTGAACTGGGATGTCAAGGTGTGTCTTCATCTATATCTTTTGAGATCATTTTTTTGTTTACCAGTGTTTGCAAATTGGTGTGTTCTGTACATGCCTCTGGAACAAATCCTGTTAAAGATTTCTTAAGGTTTTCAAACCTCACAAACCTTACATTTGTGACAGAGTTTTTAAGTTATGGGATAGTATGTATTCACTAAATTAGTGTTTCCATATAGTCAGCGAGGAAAGCAATAGAATCGGTATTTATGTTGTCTTTATAGGTTTCTTTTTTTCCTGGCTAGCGAATGTAAAAGACACTGTGGTGTTGTAGTCTGCTATGCATTGATCTTGCTGTGTTCATGATCTTGTTTTGTGTTTAGGATGTGCTGAGCTCAGTGGGTGGGATGGGGGCTCTGTTGCCTCTGCTGGAGCAGGTGTGTTTAATGCAGCAGGGCGAGACTGGAGGTCAGGAGATCTCGGATCTTATCGGGCCAGAGCTCACGTCCTCCAGGGGTCCTGCTGGCATGCTGCTGCCGCTGGGGAAGTCATCTGGTCAGTACTGTACTGGGTCGGAATATATACAATTTTGTCAGAGACATGGCACATTTTGAGCTGTGGCGCTCATGTAAATGATGCTGGTTGGAATTTACTCATCCTCTTGTCATTTCAAACCCGTATAACTTTTATTCTTCTGCAGAACATTTTGAATAACCGAACAACGGCGGACGCATTGATTGCATTGGTTTTGGGGTTATAAAATAGTCAATGGGTACCACTGTTGTTCGCTTATTCATTCTTCAAAATAGCTTATTTTGTGTTCATACAGGTTTGAATTCTCATTTGAGAACCATCTCTTTAAATTAAAAGCAAAAGCCCATAAACTAAATAAAATCCAAATATCCTGCAATTTCTTTTTATTCTTGCAAAACTCACAAAACATTACAAGAACATCTCACCACAGAGCCTGATGAACGAAATGATACTTCTCAATAGGAAATATACTTCTTTTTCGTATCGTGGTGTATATCCGAGTGAAAAGGCTTCTGAATTGAGAACTTGATTGAGAACTGATTGGATCGTTGGAAGTTGGGTGTTGCCAGGGCCGTAAGGAAGAGAGTCCAATACAGCAGTTTTTTCACAGCAATGGGGGTTCATTGAGCCTCTCAGTAGTAAAAGTTACTAGTAACGCATGGAGCTGCGGCTAAACAGACCAATTGGGATAAACGTTGAACACATTTTAAGATGTTGAAGTCCTTTGATGAAAAAATTTTTTAAAGAAAGAATTAAATGCAGAAACATAACTTTCTGGAACCATCTGAAGGCTTCATGAATCATGTGACACTCGATACATTTTTGCTTCTGTTAGAAGCCGATTTAAATGACAGTTTGCAGTCAGTCATTCATTGGAGCTCTGCCCTCGCGCAATTCCTCATCACCAGAAGTGAAGAGAGATTGTTTGGGGGGGTTACGTTTTTGATACAAGATTATGAGGGTACACAAATATGTCACTTATAAAGCCTCCAGGCAGCTATTTTAGTGACCCATCTACTTGAATACAGGAAGACTCCATTGAAACAACACATTTACGACCAACAATAAAACCTGCCGTCCACGGTGCCATAAACTCAGATTCTTAAGCTTTATTATTAAAACGATCCTTGAGCTCACTCTAGATAACGTGCAAAGCATGTGCAAAGACTGGCAATTGTTTCACAACACTCTGTACAGAGCTCCGCCCCAGAGAATCATCTTTATCGATTGACCATTGACTCCATGCTACACTGAGCATCGCGTTTACCTCCATTCGTCGAGATAGCAACGGTAATATCTGTCATCATTGTTAATATAAGTAGTATTACTCTGCGTCCCTTCACCCCAGCGTCACAGCATGAATCATTAACAGCATCTCGTCTAGACTTCGTAGTATATTGATGGTGTACATTTCTCTATAATTACAATATGAGTCACCATTGATGTTTTCGGAAAGTGTGCTGTATGAATGTGCTTTGAGGCAGTGATTCACAGAGTTGTGTTTTATGCGTTTAGTGCATATGCATGCGCGCCCGACGGAGGAAGTGTATATGTGTGTTTGTTCTAGTCTTTTCTTCGGTGTTTATTTTGCATTACTGTTGATTTCTCAATAGTGCCTTTGTGTTGTTTCCCAGTGTTACCCTTATGCTTATGTGCAACTTGTGTTTGACAGAGGGAAGGTTAGAGAAGAACAGCGTGGCAGCATTTTTGCTGATGATTAAGAACATGCTGCGCAACCACCCAGCCAATCAGGAGAGTCTGCTACAGTGCCACGGGCCGCCCATCATCGGATCAATGCTCTGCAAGGTACACAGCCACACAGATACTCATGCAGGCGCACACGCAGTTGTCAATAGAAAGGGCGTCTGGAGGGCTGACGGTACATATTGGTGTTTGTGACTTCAAGGTGGAACATCCTGTTAGGAAACAATTGCGATCCCACGACATAATTGCACAATGCACACACAGCCACACGTATCGTATCATGCAATGCGTCAAGGTTTTATCTGCTTCTGGGGATCTTGAAAGACATCCCTGACGTAAACACATTCAAATCGAAAGTTTACACATTGGTTCACACGCTGGCTTTGGAACCTCAAAACATGAGTACAACTTGTCAGCAACATTTACATTACACAATATTTTACCTTTTGAAATAAATCACCAAAAACTCTCATGGGTGTAGAAGAACCATAGGCATTAGATAAGTGAGAATTATATCCATGGGCGGCTTCGATACAGCGTGTCATTAAACAGCAGCTGAAGTTCACAGAGATATTTCTGATGCGGTGTAAGATCAGCTCTGCATTAAACCACAGAATTAAGTGATATCTGATGTTCTCGAGATATGTTGACTCAACAGGCCTGTGAATTCCTTTGAAGTCTTTCCTCGCGGTGCGAGAAGTGCAAAAGAAACTGTCATGACCATGCCGTTCTCCGGGCTGTCAATTTGCAAGTCTTTATTCAAAATGATTCATTGACTGCAAACTATTGTTCGTTGGATCATTTGCGATATTTTTTCACTGTTTCTCCTCACAGGTCCCCAGCAGAATGATGGACATGAGCGTATTGATGGCCACTCAGTTCCTGCTCAAGCAGGTGTCCAATGAGGGCAACAACGCCCTGCTGTCACAGCTCTATCAGTACCTGCTGTTTGACTTCAGAATCTGGAGCCACAGCCACTTTGCTGTCTGTCTGGGTAAATCACCAACAGCAATTAAAAATCAATAGTCATTGTTTTTCATTCGTTTAACATCTTTGCATGAAGTGCAACTTTAAACTGGATGTTCTGATGTCTTCTGTATTTGTGTTGGTTTGTAGGTCATGTGCAGTACCTAACCACTGTCATCAATGAGGGCAAGCTGAAGACTCGCAGGAAGTACGGGGTTCAGTATATCCTGGACTCTATACGAACACACTACAGGTGCGTGCGGATCGAAAATGTGTTTTCTGATGAAAGATCTGAGTTACATTTTATCTTTATAACTAGTGAAATGTTTAGGATCTTATCAAAAACCCCAAATAAATCAAACCTTATTTTTTCACATTAGCCTTAAATTTGTCAAAATGTTCTCTTGGCATTTTATAATGCAGCTTTTTGAGGTCTCAATGGTTAATGTGTTTTTAAAACAGAGTTCTGGTCTTTTATGGACTCTCTTTGCCTGCTTTTTCTTCATTATGTAGTAATTTAATTACATTTGCATTTGGGTACTGACTTTAGCAGACGCTTTTATCCAAAGCAACTTAGAGAAGATAAGGAAACAATAAAGCGATTTGTCAATAGGAGGCAATAATACAATAAGTGCTTATACCAAGATACTAGTTTCTAGAAGCGAATCGGGAAAGTGATTTAGTGATTACAAGGCGCCGTTCATTCACTAAGCTCACGGCTCTGGATGGTGTGTAACAGTGAAAGTCAATGGCCCATAATTCATTAGTTATTTTGTTATAGGTAAATTATTATTATGTTGGAACAAATATAACCTTCAGATCAAAGGTTTTGAAGATAGGAATGTATATAAAATGTATATATAATGGAATGAAAGTGTGCTGTGTTGTTTTCACAGTACGGAGAAGGATGGCAGTCCTCTGTCTGACGAGAGGAGGACAGTTCAGATCTCTCTTTTCTCTCTGCTGAAGGACCTTCTGAAATCTCCAAGTGCTGAGGAGCTTCACAGTGTTTTAGCATTTGCAGCTGTAGCGCAGGATGAGCAACAGGTGACACGTCATTTGTGTAATGTTAAAATACGCTCCGATTAGCCTGATACAGCAGCATTGGCTCTTACAGTAGCATGGGACTTGTTTGCGTGATGTGCAAATTAAAGTCTGTTTTAAAAGAGGACCTGACAAGACATTTCTTGGAGTCTTTAGAGAACAAACACATCCTCATTTGTTCACTCAGGTACTGTGATTTAACTGGATTTGTTAACAGAATGTTCTCTCTCTTTCTTTAGGCGATAAGTGTTCTGGATGTGTTGCACACTGTATTGAGGAGCGCTCCTCCTTCACGCGAGCAGGTAGTGACTGTTTTTCTGGATCGAGGCGTGGAGCAGCTTTACTGTCTACTGCTCAAATCCAACTATGGCGACGAAGCACGTGAGAGAGTGTTCAGGGTGAGATTTATAGCAAATACATTTCAAATCTCTATGCAACATGTTCTTGACCGTAACTCGCCGGCCAAGCGCTCGTCCGTTGGGTTTGACATGACAGATTTTGTCACAACCAATTGAAACTGACACCCAAGCAAAACTCCAAGTCATGTGTTGAGATTGACAACTAAAATGAAAAAGTTTTACCACTAGTTTTCAGTGTGAAATCACTCCATCTCTCCTTCAGGTCATGTATAAAGTCCTAAAAAGCGAGCGTGTACCCGACCGCAATAAACAACACATGAAACTCAAGCATTCCGGTTACCTTGGCCTGGTCTGTTCATTTGGAGACGTCCCCATCACCATGACAACTGTGCGCTGTCTGTATGAGCAGGTGCTCGCCACAGGTAAACCAATGAATTTAAGGGGACGGGGATTAACAGGTGAAAGTTCAGATGTTGATTGTTCTGTCTGGTTTTGCTTTCGGTCCAGATCCCACCCCTAACTTCAGAGACCTGCTGGCTGTAGCGTACTTGTCTCAGCGCGCTGACCTTAGTGTTCGACTAGATATATGTCGTAAGGTAGGTATTCATTTACTTTTTCACATGTCCAACCTTCTGCTTAATAAGATTTAAATGGGATGCCTCACAAACCTCATTGAAAGTGTCCATGTTTTTAACTCTGAACTCTGAATGCTCTTAACTCTGAACTCTGACTTAGTTTTAACTTTGAAGAAAAATAGTTTCAACCTTTGTGTTATTAGCAAAAAGCTACATGAGTATTAGCACCTATTGTACTATTGCTCTTTGTATGACATATTGCTTATTGCTCCCCGAACTCTTTGTAAGTCGCTTTAGATAGCGTCTGCTAAATGACTAAATGTGAATATGTAAGGTATATTAGTAAATAAACAAGTCTTTCCTCCTTGTTTTCCTCCTTGTAGCTCTTCCACTTAATCTACTCTAATGAAGAGTATGTGAAGCAGCTTGCACGTCAGCCAGGATGGCAGGATGTCCTCACCAAACTCTACGTCAAAGAATCATACGAGTCACGTCTTCGTAGCCAGTCGAATTCTATGTGCAGCCCCCCTATCTCGCTGGACCATGTTCATTCCAGACCCACCCTCAATCGAGAGAACAGTGCGAGTGAGGACGTGCGTCAGAACGTTTACATCTCCCTTTCCAGCCACCGTGACGATGAGGAGGAGGAGGAAGGTGACGAAACGGCTCGGGACACGTCTGAGAGTTACTCAGACCTTTCGCAGTCGCCCCCTTCGACTGGGCAGCTGAAGAACGGTGACCTCCACTTCAAGTCGATTGACTCTTCAGAGCGAGGCAGTCATTCATCTTCACTGTCTAATACTGTTGACTTTTCACCTTCATCCTGCCTGCTGGAGGAGGAGGAGACTGTATATCAGCCGCTGTCACCCTTCAGCTCACCCTTTGAGCTGGAACCCAGCATCCTAAAAGGACCCCAGACCCCTGTGGGTAGCCATCTAGAAACCCCTTCTTCTCTGGAGCACAATAAGACCTTTCTTGGAATGAGGCCAAGGAAGAGCTCCAGCTTGTCAAATGTTCTGGACGACACAAGCTACAGCACTGAACCTCCCACAGACACCATCTCCAACACATCCAACCCACAGGTACCCGCTCAACATCCCGAACATGAAAGCATAGTCACGAGACAAACATTAACAGTGTTGGTGCTAGATATCTAGTATTTGTTCTTACAATGTATGAGTGAGACTTGATAACCAAAAAATTGTCTCACTATCTTTCTGGTAGACTCCAGAGGAGGAGTTGTGTAATCTGCTGACAAACATTGTGTTCTCTGTGCTGTGGAGGGGCACTGAAGGGTCTGAGGATGTGATTTGGAGAGAAAGGGGTCAGGTCTTCTCTGTCCTCACAAAACATGGATCATCATGCCAACTAGTGCGGCCACCTGATGACATCAAACGCAGGTCAGAAGCTCAAGCCCTCAAGACTCAAGTGCTTTAGATCTTGCAGCCTCTGAAATTATGACATTCCGTTGTTTAATAAAAATGATAAATACACATAGGTAGCCAGCAATCATATAGCAACGTTCTAAAAACCACTCACAACACTTCAGCAACAACATAGCAACACTCTAAAAACACCAACAGCAACCATAAAGCAACGCTCTAAAAACACCCACAGCACCCCAGCAACCATAAGACAACACTATAAAAACACCCACAACACCCCAGCAACCATATAACAACGCTCTAAAAACACCCACAGCACCCCAGCAACCATAAGACAACACTATAAAAACACCCACAACACCCCAGCAACCATATAACAACGCTCTAAAAACACCCACAGCACCCCAGCAACCATAAGACAACACTATAAAAACACCCACAACACCCCAGCAACCATATAACAACGCTCTAAAAACACCCACAGCATCCCAGCAACCATAAGACAACACTCTAAAAACACCCACAACACCCCAGCAACCATATAACAACTCTCTAAAAACACCCACAGCAACCATAAAGCAACACTCTAAAAACACCCACAGCAACCATCAAACAACGCTCAAAAAAAAGGCACAACACCCCAGCAACCATAAAGCAACGCTCTGAAAACACCCACAGCACCCCAGCAACCATAAAGCAATGCTCTAAAAACCCCACAACACCCCAGCAACCATAAGGCAACGCTCTGAAAACACCCACAACACCCCAGCAACCATAAAGCAACGCTCTGAAAACACCCACAGCACCCCAGCAACCATAAGGCAACGCTCTGAAAACACCCACAGCACCCCAGCAACCATAAAGCAATGCTCTAAAAACCCCCACAACACCCCAGCAACCATATAGCAACACTCTAAAAACACCCACAGCAACCATAAAGCAGATCTCTAAAAACACCCACAGATCCCCAGCAACCATATAGCAGCGCTCTAAAAACACCCACAACACCCCAGCAACCATATAGCAACGCTCTAAATACACACACAACACCCCAGCAACCATATAGCAACGCTCTAAATACACACACAACACCCCAGCAACCATAAAGCCACGCTCTAAAAACCCCCACAACACCCCAGCAACCATATAGCAACACTCTAAAAACACCCACAGCAACCATAAAGCAACACTCTAAAAACACCCACAGCAACCATAAAACAACGCTCAAAAAAAAGGCACAACACCCCAGCAACCATAAAGCAACGCTCTGAAAACACCCACAGCACCCCAGCAACCATAAAGCAATGCTCTAAAAACCCCACAACACCCCAGCAACCATAAGGCAACGCTCTGAAAACACCCACAACACCCCAGCAACCATAAAGCAACGCTCTGAAAACACCCACAGCACCCCAGCAACCATAAGGCAACGCTCTGAAAACACCCACAGCACCCCAGCAACCATAAAGCAATGCTCTAAAAACCCCCACAACACCCCAGCAACCATATAGCAACACTCTAAAAACACCCACAGCAACCATAAAGCAGATCTCTAAAAACACCCACAGATCCCCAGCAACCATATAGCAGCGCTCTAAAAACACCCACAACACCCCAGCAACCATATAGCAACGCTCTAAATACACACACAACACCCCAGCAACCATATAGCAACGCTCTAAATACACACACAACACCCCAGCAACCATAAAGCCACGCTCTAAAAACCCCCACAACACCCCAGCAACCATATAGCAACACTCTAAAAACACCCACAGCAACCATAAAGCAGATCTCTAAAAACACCCACAGATCCCCAGCAACCATATAGCAGCGCTCTAAAAACACCCACAACACCCCAGCAACCATATAGCAACACTCTAAAAACACCCACAGCAACCATAAAGCAGATCTCTAAAAACACCCACAGATCCCCAGCAACCATATAGCAACGCTCTAAAAACACCCACAACACACCAGCAACCATATAGCCATGTTTAAATGAAACGTACAAAACCCTAGCAACCACATAGTAACATTCTAAAATTACCTCACAACACCCTTGAGAGCAAATAGCAAAAAACACCCACAACCCCCTACAACCACATAGTATTATTCTTTAAACCACTCATTTTTCTTAACAACCACGTTGTAATGCTCAGGCAGTCATGCAGAACCTTTTTGAAGTTCCTTAAAGAAACATCCTGGTTTTTTTACCTGTTGGCCATACATAAAGTCAAAAGAATGCCTGTAAAGCTTATTTAAGCTGCAAATTACCCCTCATTAGAAAAACAACTGATGCATTTAGACTACATAGTTTCATGAAAGAATTTTCTGGATTCCTGTGCTTCAGTCACTGGCAGGGTGGAGAACTCTGGAGGGCAGTGGTTCTTTGTGGTGCATTTCTTTGGTGTGGCCTCAATATTGCTTCATCACAGAGTTTTGAGTTGAGCTGTTAGGGTGTGTCTGTCTGCTAAACTTGTTGAAGCCCAATGGTATTCTCTGTTTTGTGACTGTGTTTGTGTGTTGTAGTCTGTTGGAGATGATGCTGGAGTCGTCTTTGTCCGATCTGAGGGACTCTCAGGGCGTGTCCTTGCCGCATGTGCCTTCTTTGCTCCGCCTCCTCAGACTGCTCCAGGATTTCCTGTTCGCAGAGGGCACTGCTAATCAAACTCTATGGAGCGAAAAGGTGGGCGCTACTATTTAGGATTTTCTATACATTGTATAGAGTTCTGGCAGTCACATGACCTGTTCTGTTTACACCGCCATACTGGCAGGCAGTGAGAGCGAATATGAAAGGCAACAGAGTTTACTGGGCACTTTAATTCGAAAAAGACATAAACCTGTGTATAGAAAAACTTAAAAGATTAAACAAAACAGATCCCTATAATGCCCCGGGGGTGCTTTTAATCAATAAAGAATCGGATAGCTTTCCTGACCTGCAGGATCCTAATATCTGCAACTACCTCATGAACTGTTCATCGCCCTACTCCGGAGACTCTTTAAAAGCCTGAAGTGTTAAAAATGTACCTGAATATTGTAATGGATATTCAACTTTGGAGTCTGCCTGTTTTAACCTGCTTTGTCGCCATTGGAAGTCGTTCTGTGTCGTTAGCTTATCGACCCTAGCTGTCCTTGTTTGTAGGCAGCCAGCAAAGCTGTTTCACTGATCTTGCTTGCTAAACATTCCCAAAAACCTAGTGAGCCTCCATTGACGCCATGGGTGGTGGTCAGACACGATGGGATTGTGTTAGGAGCTCACTGCTATTGCACAGCTGGACTAGGCGAGTGCTGCTCTCATGTGTCTCGTTTATAATTTGGTATTTGTTGGTTAGCACGTTTTATTGCAATTAACCATTTAATCGTCTATCAGGGATTTGGGATCCTTAGGAATATGTTTAATGATTTGCCCTTCGCTTTCCCCTGCCTGTTCTGGCATCCTGGCGCACAGCACCTGTCCATCATGTTAAAATAGTATGGTTTGTAAAGTCGAAACAGCCTGGTCTTAATTTAATGTTTGACCACTGTCAATACCAATGCTACAGCCGCTCTAGCGCTCTCCTGATAGCCTGCCAAAATGGCGCAGTTCAGATTGCGTGACGTCAACCTCCGGAGCTCTATACAGTTGAACAATATAGTATGTTAAACAGAGCACATTATGCACCAAATGTTTCAGACAGTACTGTGTATATGTAGAATTGTGTAAGTAAAGTCAGGCTTTAGGAAAATATGAAGCTTTTGGTTGTTTATTCAGAGTGTCTTTCTGAATGAGTATATGAGGGCTTCTGTGTTTGTGGCAGATCTTTGAGGGGGTGGTGAATCTGTTGGACAGGCTGCAGGCGTGGCACACGACCCCTGGATCGGCAGGGGCCACAGAGCTGAAAGAGATGTCCCTGATCGGCCTGCGTATTATAACCGGATACATTCAACAGCAGCAAAACTCACAGGTACACAAACAATCATACAGGCCTCACAAAAACACATCAGGGATTCAGTTTGTCAATCCTTCTTTTGAGGTTGGTATTTATGTGTATTTTTTTCATTTGTTGATTATGTGGGGTAAACTAAATAATTATTATGAATACCACTCTTAATCATGGCGTTTTATATGTTGTAGTTGTAAGTAATATTTCTTTTTACAGGTGGAGGGTGTTGTTTTACCATGTCCTGTTAGACTGACAGAGTGTGAGCAAAGTGATGTAATTGGGAAATTTTATACAAATGATTAAGTAAATTACTAGTAGTATTTATTTTGCTGGACCGTTTATATTATAAGGCATACCAAACATTTTCCCACAGCTGCCACACATTGTATTTTATAACCTGGGTTATTTGGCTAAATTTGATGAGAAATGTTTGAGTTCATGTTGAAATCTTCAGCAATGTTGACTTGCTTGCAGACTTGGCAAATCCGAGCTCAGTTTTGTAACATCTCTTCGGAAATTCTAATGGAGGCATTGTGAGAGGAAGTCTTTTACTCAGGAGAAGTGTCTGAGCAAACTTAAGCAAACATTTCCCTTAAATCACATTGATGTCCAAGGGAAATAAATGAAACACATCATTTATTTTATGATTTTCTGTGTTTTGCATTATTTTTTATAAAAGCAATATTTCTCTATAACAGTGGAATTGCTAAGCTGTATCTGCATTTGACACTTGGGGAGTGTTAAAGTTTGGGTTACATTGGTAGTTGTAAGATCATGTATCATTCTGAACATTGCTAAAAGACTTTCACACATATAATGTTTATCAAAATTAAATAAAATTAAAAATTTCTCCCGTCTGCTGTCTGTCCATCCCAGGTGTGTGAGATGGCGTGTTTAAAGCTCCACAGCCTGCTACAGACTGTGCTGTGTCTGTCCTGGGAGGAGGTGTGTTTTCTGCTGGGTCGTCTCGGAGCTCCGCTACGCCCTGCAAACTCGGGTTCCGACCTTGGTAACGAGGCTCTTCTGAATCCGCTGGTGCCCATCGTCCGAACGCTTTTGGATCAGCATGCGGATCGCAACACCCTTCAAAACATGCTCCCCAACCTGCCCCCCACCAACGGCAGCCCGTCCTTCGCCCAAGATCTTCACAACTACTGCAGCACCACAGAGTGGCAACACTTCTACCAGAACGACGTCAGTACCTTTTAACAGACACACCGTGAGATGTTTACTTCAGCGAGGCGTTTATGATAAGCTGGGCAGCTCTGTCAGTTTCTTACCACGAACGGGTTGGATAAAATAGATTTATAGTCTCGTCCCCCTGATTCTCTGACAAACACTTTATTAAGTTCATCGTTTTACACAAGGTTTAGTTGTGAAGGATTATGCGCACATGTATGGTCGGTAGATCGATACCAAGGAATGCATGTACTCATAAAATGCTTTAATGCACTGTTCCTTATACATTAATCTATATATTTAATACATCTTAAATTTTAAAATCTGACTTTATATCTGTAAAGCGTCTCTCTTTAACATAATGTGTGATTAACTCGCTCACTGGACGTCTGTTTGTTTTAGCTTGAGGACTTTGAAGGTAAATCCTCCTCCATTGTAGAGAGTTGATCTCTTTATTTAGACCCTCCAGTGAGGAAAGCCGCTCATCTTGTGCCAAAACATGAGGGAAAGATCCAGACTTATCCCCCCATCTCACAAATCCAAAACAAACCCTGTTTTTAAATTAAACAGACATCACGCTGTAAAGATCTGGACAGGATTTATGAGCCGAGGAGTGTGACAGCGTCTGGTTATAAATCTGCTCTGTTTGGACTGTTTGAATATACAAATCACATGTTCAACTACCATGCCCTGAATATGGAAGCAAACCATGGTTTTCATACCATGCCCAAACATGTGTATCTAAGGAAGAAAAAAGGGGATAGAAAATAGAAAAACTGATATTTTATGTTTAAATATACAGTAGATGAAAGCAGGCTGGACTACACAGTGTTTACGCCATTAATAAGGGGGTTTCCTTTTACAGACGCGGAAAAAAATAAGAGACCATTCCAAATGTTCATTAAATCAGCATTTGGGGAAAATGGGTTTAAAATAATTTTTTTATAATTACAAAATACACATATTTATGTAAGGTGAAGTCACCTTTAACTAAATGAGTCAACTATTAGTTATTTTTACTAAAATGTCCTATGGTGTGATGGTGAAAAATATCTTTACATACGAATAGCATGAGAGAGATCTATATTGATCATTAGACTCTTATTTTCATGAAGTGTTTTTTATTTTGTATGAAATTGTGAAATTACATAATTTTTCCCCATGACGTAATTTGCTGTCATCCTTTCAAAACTGCCGAAAATTATACTGAGTCTGTCACACCGTAAGACGTTTCAGCCTTTTGTCTCAGCTAATGACCTTGCTGTTTCTAGCTCACCTATCAACAGCAGTTAGCAAAATCATTTGCTTAATTTTCCACACATAGTTTTTTTATGAAAAATATATAATTTCGGACACCAAAGGACCTCACAGTCACTTCAACAACTCATTTCTAGATGTATTATGGTCATTCCAGTCTCTGACCATAATACCATTCCATATACCATAATACCAATACCATTCCAGTGTCCAAACCTCAGGAGTGACATAAATTCATACAACAGCAATGTGAAAGACTGACAGCATGACAAGACGCAAGAAAACGTGATCAAGGTTATCACATAAAAAATAAATTTTGAACTTTTCCTAAATACTTGGACAAATATTACTGTTTTATTGCTTTAAAGTGAATATGAAAAATACAGTATAAAAGTAAAAAATACAGAGCATCTTTTCTATTATTTTGACGTTTTTCTCCAGTGCAAATACATGCAAATTGAAATATTTTTATTTTAATTGAAGAACTATTGTTAGTAGTTCACAAAATTAAACAAAAATCATAAATTTACCTGAACAAATACATTTTAAATCAAAAAACGGATTTTGAAATGGTCTCTTTTTTTCTGTGGCTGGATATTAAGTGTAACCAACAGCAATATCAGAAAAGGCATCAAATAAAATGGTTGTAAATAGGTAATAGTTACAGTGAAATGAAGAGATAAAAGTGTCTGCTAAATGTAAATAAATTAATTGCACAAATACAAAAATCTACTAAACTAAAATATAATTGTAGTTATTAGACCAAGTTATTAGACTGTTTAAAGGGTTTACTGTACACTATACTGTAATTCTACTGTTGTATGAAATATTTTTGTTTATTAATTTTTGCCTGTAGGTGGAGCCCACCATGCAGCAGTATGAGCTGGACACTTTTGGGAAGAGTCATGACCTGATGTCCAACTTCTGGAACTCCTGTTTTGATGACCTCATGAGCACCGCCCAGAGGAGAGACAAAGATCGCTCCGACTGCAAAAACAAGTTTCAGGTACTATATCTGAACATCCTATTCATTAGGGACCCCGACTGATGCTGCTTTCCAGTATGGTCAGATTTGGAATATTTCCCAACTCAAACAAGGAAAAACGTCTGAATTTAGTAACATTAAAGGCATTTAGTAAAAGCAGATCATTCACTAATGGATACGTTTTGTTAAAACATTTTAAGTATGAACAGCTTTGTCTGTGAAGACCTCAAGTTAGATAAAACAGATGTGCTGCAACAACAAAAGCATCGTCTTTTCTTTCAAACGTAGTAATTGTTGTCTTTTACGTCTGCTTGGACCAGATTGGTTCATGTGTTATTTGTGATCCTTCTTTTCGCAGGAGCTCATCATTGAGCCGTACCTGAAGCGCGTGCGCTCCGAGAACAGCAGATATCACATCGTGCAGAAGATGGTCAATGGCCAGCAGGTGGTGGTGTGGAGACACTGGAAATCTCTGTACAGACTGCTCAGCAGTGAGCGAGGCGCCTGGGCTCTCAGGTCTGATGTCTCCATTACTGCTCTACTGTTCGTATCACACACAATGCCCTTGACAATAGATATTTATGAGAATGACAATCTACTTTCAATCTAGTTTTCTGATTACTATCCATTTTAAAATGAATCCGAATCAGTTTAATCTTTTCTAATCACTAATCGTGAATCATAGTGTCAGATGATTCTTTTGATAATATTTGCTATTCTGAAATAATGGAGCGTGTTCAGCGGGGCTCTCAGAAACTGTAAACAGAGCTAAAGTTCAAGAGTGCTCAGCGAAGTTCACTTGAGTCAGTGCTGTATATTCAGATATTGCATTACAGTAAGTGTGAACTGAAAGGAAGTGTTTATGTTTCAGGGTTCAGACGGAGGTGAGGTGGAAGCTGTCGAGCGCAGAGACGTACTCTAAAATGCGTCTGAAGCTGGTGCCCAACTACAGCTTTGATAACCATAAGGATGCCAGTGCATTGAGAGATAACATGGGTTAGTTGCACTGTTAATAACACGAATGATACGATTCATGGACACTGCAGCGGTAGTATTGCACTGTTCCTCTTTTTCAATGTTATGATTAAATTGTACATTTTAAACAATATTTAAGTAGTACCCACCTACTCTTCTCAGTCCATTTCAACATCTTTACTTTGTAATGAAATATTTGCACAATCGTATTTTTGTCAATGAAATTTAGACATAAACCTTTTTAAGATAAAGAGAAACATTTCACTCTAGCCAAATCAAGATACAAATGGTAAATGAATAAATGCTTTCAGATTATAGATCTTGGAATGAAATACGTACACTGATAGTCCTACTTTCAGTGTCCATGTTTTAATGCTAAATGTTTGTATTGTTTCTGTTATTTGCAGGAGCTGACAGTCCTCGCAGCTCCACGGAACCCCTCCCACTGGCTGTTGCCAAAGAAGCCAAAGTTAGTGATATGGAAGATGACAAACTAGAAGATGAGGACTTGCCCTCGCTCGACCAGTGAGTGTCTCATTATCTCACAGCAAGAGTTTTGGTGTGAAAATGGTTTTGCATGTTTTGTGTTGCTTTGTCGCATCAAACATGCTCTTCAGATGAAGTTTGTTCATCCAAATATCAAAGGGATAGTTCGCACAAAAATGACAATTCTTACACCATTTACTTAGCCAAGTTGTAAAATAATTCAAGTTGTTCTAAAATTCTTTGTTTTGTTAAACGCAAAAGTAAATCTTTTGAAGAATATGGGAAACTACACAGTTTTTGGGCACCATTGACAACCATATTAGTTTTTAGTTCCATACAAACTGTTTGCATACAAATGTTTTTCTAATTTTCTCTATTTGTGTTCAGCGGAACAACAAAAATTCAAACCGTTTGGAGTAAATGATGACAGAATATGACAATTTTGGGGTGAACTATCGCTTTAAGTGTATTCTATGCTTGGTGCGGTGGTATTGATGGCAGAATATTCATTTCGCAGGACAGAGGAGGGTGAGGAGGAAAGTCAGAAAGAGAAGCTAGTGCTCTCAGAGGATTGTGAGCTCATCACTATTGTTGCCGTGGTACCCGGGCGTCTGGAGGTCACAACACATCACCTGTACTTCTATGATGGCAGCAGTGAGAAAGAGGAGACAGAGGAAGGTGGGTGTTCCAGCCGCCGTCACCGCTTATAACAAGACTTTGGATTCGATCTTAAAAGTTCAGAAATGAAGTTCGGGATGTTTAGGAGGAGGTCATGACCAATGTTTGCTTTCTGCAGGTATAGGGTTTGATTTCAAGAGGTCATTGTCACAGTTAAGAGAGGTCCACCTGAGGCGCTACAACCTGCGGAGATCCGCTCTCGAGCTGTTCTTCATCGACCAGGCACACTACTTCATCAACTTCCGGAAGGGGGTGAGCTAGACTGGTGCACTCTGGGATTGATAGATGTCATCACGGTAAAAATGTAACTAAAAATAAATTTGATTGTGTTTGTTTGTGTTTATTCTTCTTCTTCAAAGCTACGGAACACGGTCTACACCAGGATTCTGGGTCTCAGACCGCCTAACCTGTTCTACTTTGGGTCTCGCTCTCCTCAGGAGCTCCTGAAAGCCTCCAACCTTACTCAGGTATGAGATCAAGTACATAAACGGAACATTTTGCATTGTTGTGAAGATTTTTAAGAAATATTGCATTAGAAATATGTCGTTGGAGCTGTGGCCTATTGGATAACGCATATTCCTGACACATTGAGATTTTGGTGACGTGGTCCGCGTCCCATTTCCGCTCTCACGTGTTTCTTTAAGTAGCAGAACGCTACAAAATGTACAAATATAGCACGTTCATATGCGTGTGTGTATTGGTGTATGTGTTTCAGAGATGGATTTGCAGAGAGATCTCCAATTTTGAGTACCTGATGCAGCTCAACACCATTGCTGGTCGCACATACAATGATTTGTCCCAGTACCCAGTGGTGAGTTTGCAAACAGCTGATGTATTGTTTGTGTCAGTTATCGCACCGGTCTCACTTTGTGTGTGTGTGTGTGTTTTAGTTCCCATGGGTGTTGTGTGACTACACGTCTCCTGAATTGAATCTGGAGGACCCAGCAGTGTTCAGAGATCTGTCCAAACCCATAGGTGTTGTCAACCCTCGGCATGCACAGACTGTCAGAGAGAAGTAAGATCATGCTCATCATGAGTCCTAACTGCATTTTTGTAGATTTTATTTAACGGAAAATCACTGTACTTTATCAATGATTACATATTGTGTTGTCTAACCTGACAAGCACTTTTTAATACTTTTGAATGGTTAGCAAAACCCAGTGACAAACATAAAGGGTGACGAATAGTAATGATTTATGACAAAAAGAAAACATCACAAGTGTGATAGAATCACTCAAATGTGAATGTAATGTATTTGTAGTCTTTCATCTGAGTGCCTTGTTTGTTTGTTGATCAGGTACGAGAGTTTCGAGGACCCTACAGGCACTATTGATAAGTTTCACTATGGCACACACTACTCGAATGCTGCAGGGGTCATGCACTACATGATCCGCACTGAACCCTTTACTTCATTACATATACAGCTGCAGAGCGGCAAGTAAGAACCGACTCACGCACTCGAATGCATTACACAACAGTGACTCCAGAAGACTTCATGTGTTGTTTTTGTCTATAGTATAAATAGTGAATGAACGTATTAACATATCTGAAGCTTATTTATCTATACAGTATCCGTGTGGTTTTAGTTGATTTATAGAATCATGTTTACACTCTCAAACTATAAAAGTACTGCATGTACATGCACAAGTGTATATCGCACCGTCATCCGACCAGTTTGATCAAACTAAATATTACAGTGAATTTTGCAAAGGAAATGTCATGTGCTGTCATCAAATGTCATAGGTGAATATAAAAGAAGATATTTTGGGAAACGTCTCAGTGGTTCTGTTTCTAGTCAATGGGGGCCGAGGCCGTTTGGATGACAATGCTCTTCAAAATATCTTCTTTTGTATAAGAAAGGCATACAGGTTTGAAATGACATGAGGCCGAGTAAATGATGAAATAATTGATCCCTTTAAAGATTGACCACTAGGTTGCAGTGTTGTTGGTTGGTTTTGAAGTCATCAGATGTAGGTCTCTCACATATTTGTGTTTGCGTGTATGTTTAGATTCGATTGCGCCGATAGGCAGTTTCATTCAGTTGCGGCGGCGTGGCAGGCCCGCATGGAGAGTCCAGCTGATGTAAAGGAGCTCATCCCAGAGTTCTTCTACTTCCCAGAGTTCCTGCAGAACTTGAATGGTCAGCATGTTTGTCTGAAGCTTTTCAGAGAGACACTTTATGAAAACCATTGAAATATGTTTGATGGATTATTGCGTTAGTCACTTGCTGCTGTGTGTGTCTTCAGGGTTTGATCTGGGCTGCCTTCAGATGAGTAACGAAATGGTGAACAATGTGGTGCTTCCAGCCTGGGCATCTTCACCTGAAGACTTCATTAGAAAACACCGCAAGGCTTTGGTATGAAAACACAACACACATATATTTTTAATCTAACCTTGCTCTAGAGTAAATAAATACAAAGAAAAACATGTGTAAATGTTTAGCTGTGCAGGAAACACTGGTTTACAGCATCCATATGGTTTTACGCATGACACGAACCTTCTCTCCCTGTATGTGTGTGTTTAAAGGAGAGTGAGCATGTGTCCGCTCACCTGCATGAATGGATCGATCTGATATTCGGTTTTAAGCAGCGAGGACAAGATGCAGTGGAAGCTCTGAATGTCTTCTACTACTGCACTTATGAGGGTAAGAACCCACTGACCTCCTTATTAAGACGCTGAATAAAACTGCACGAGTGTTTAATCGCGCTTCGTAACGTGGTCTTTTTTGTTAAAACATGTTCCTGCCTGGAGATGACTGAACGTTGTGTGTCTTGGCTCTCAGGTGCTGTGGATCTGGACGCCATCGCTAATGAAACGGAGCGGAAGGCTCTCGAAGGCATCATCAGTAACTTCGGCCAGACGCCCTGTCAACTTCTCAAGGTGGGACCATAGACAGATGTTTCACGTGTAGTGAGGCAGCAAAGCCTTTTTCTAGATCGAGGGAGGAGGTCTACATCTAAACTAATCCAGATAGACAACTGGTTTTGTTTGAATATGCTCTTTGTCCATACTGGCATTTTCAAGTGTTTTCTAAAAGGTTTCTCAAACACACGTATGCATCTGGAAGTCCTTACATCCTGGTACTACTCATAAGTAACATAAGACAATTTCTGTCGTCCGCTTTTCACTTTCCACCCCTTGCTGCTGCAATGTTGGGAAGCTTTTTAATTGGATGGACAATGAAGTGAAGTTGTTTATGTAGGTACGACAAAACAAAATAAAGTAATAAAATAAAACGATAAAGAAATGAATATGAGAAATGAAATAAAAAATATTTATGAAGTAATAAACATAAGTAATAAATAGAATGAAAATAAAACAGGAAGTGATTAAATAAAATCAAAAAAACAAATTAAGTAATAAAATAAAATATCAACAATAAATAAACAGGAAGTGATTAAATAAAATCAAAAAAACAAATTAAGTAATAAAATAAAATATCAACAATAAATAAACAGGAAGTGATTAAATAAAATCAAAAAAACAAATTAAGTAATAAAATAAAATATCAACAATAAATATAAGTAATGAAGTGAAGTTGTTGATGTAGGTAAGAGAAAAATAAGTAGTAAAATAAAAAATGGTAATTAAATTAATGAATCATATAAAACGATTAAGAAATTAATATGAGTAATCCAATTAAAATTGTTGATAAAGTAATAAACATAAGTAATAAAGAAAATTATAAAAAAAACTGGAAGTAATAAAATAAAATCAAAAAAATTAATTAAGTTATAAAATAAAACATAAACAATATATATGAGTATGAAATAAAAAAGGATTAAGAAAGAAATAAATGTAAGTTATAAAAGATATGAACAATAAATAAAGTAATAAATAAAACTATAAATAAGCCAGAGAAAAGTGTAAGTAATACAATAATTTAAGAAAAATAAATTTATAAAATAAAATGAAAAAGTAATGATTTATAATTTATGAAATAAAATATAATTATTAAAGTGATAAACTTAAGTAAGACATACATTATTAATAAATTAAGTGTAATAAAATTAAATATGAACAAAAATATTGCAATTTAAAAAGAATTATATTGGACGGCATTGCTTTGGACCGAACAGATCACACTTGCTATAATATAGTTGTATTCACATTTACATGTTAATTGCAAAAAAACATTTCTTTAATGGAAAAGCATTTCTTTAGACCCAGATATGTGATCTTCCAGCAGGGGCTGTTCGAATGACAGCTCGATCTGAAACTGTTATTTGTATTTCTGTATTCTTGCTATGTATTGTGGGTAATACGCCACAACTCATTTAAAGTGTCTGTCTTTATTCAGGAGCCTCACCCTCCCCGTATGTCAGCTGAGAATGCGTTCAGACGGCAGGCCCGGCTCGACGTGTTACCCCCCAACCTTTTTGATCAGCTCAATAAACTGCGATCCTTCAAGGAGGTAAGGGGATTTTGATCGTCTCGTTGGAACTGTTGCGGTGTGATTTGTCACAGTGATGTAAAAAATGTTTTTGGCTGGTTTAGGTGGTGAGTGATGGTCTGCCACTAGTACAAGCTGTGGTTCCCAGAAATCAAACCCGCTCCTTCATCATTCCAGGATCTGATATATTGGTAAGACACAATGGAATAGAATTTGGTTTTTTTTTATACACACGGGGACAAATGACTATTATCGGTGTTTGGAAAGCATGTCAATGCTGATTTACTCATGTGTTTTAAAAAAAGATGTCAGGAAAACCAAACGCTGTGTGGGTAAAGGATCAAGATTTTATAGACTGCTGCGCCTTCAGTAACAAAGATTTCAAGACAATTACTGTCAAACTTCAGATCGCCTGCTGTGCGCAGTGTTCCTGCTATTATATAATATCTGTCAATAATAGGTTAAACGTGTTAATGACATTTTTTGCTTGAATTTCTGAACTTAAAGGAGTAGTTGACCATCAAACTGAAAATTCTCTCAACATTTACACGCCCTCTTGTCATTTCTTTCTTTCTTCAGCAGAACACAAAAGAAGATATTTAGAAAAATGTTGGTAACGGAACAGCACAGCCCCCCATTCACTTCTATTGTAACCCATCTAAGTTAATGGGGGTCTGTTATCAACATTCTTCAAAATATCTTCTTTTGTGTTCTGCAGAAGAAAGGAAGTCATACAGAATTGTAATGACAAGAGGGTGAGTAAATGATGACAGACTTTTCATTTTGACGACTCCTTTAACTAAACAGGTTCTTTTTACACTCACAATGCATCATTTACATGTATGCATCAATTGAATTGCATTGAATTATGTTTTATAAATAAATGCTTATAATATGCTTAACCTGCACGACTGTGTCTTATTTGTGATGAAGGTTACAGTAAACGCTAACGGGATGATTGGGACTCATAGCTGGCTGCCTTATGACAAAACCATCGCCAATTATTTCACCTTTACTAAAGACTCAACTGTGAACAACCCAAAGTAAGTGTGCACATGCACACATACCTCATAAACAAGATGTCAAACTTGATTTCTCAATGCTCTCATATAGTTGTGGAGGCGTGAAGTTTGGGTTATGCAGAAAGTCGTGTTATGGTGACAACATGGGTGTATGGACAAAACATCAAAGGCTTTATAGCGGCATAAACTCGGTTGAGATTCTGATGGTTTGGCCGCTGTACGTTCAATGAATGTACTTCAAAAAAATCTAGTTCTTTATAGGTACAGCGAATTTGCGTGCCAAGCCTTTCTTATTATGTAGCAGCAGTCTGAAAATGTGTTGACTCTGATGGGTAAACAAAATGTCGATCCCTTTGATGTTCTCCCACTGTTTGCGATGACAAGTTTAGACGTAATTGTTGGTGCTAACCTTTTGTTTGATCTATTTTCAGGACCCAGCGGTTCCTCAGCGGGCCGTTCTCCCCAGGGGTAGAGATCGGGTCCCAGGTGCTGGTGGTGTCCAGTGACGGGCGTCTGTTGTTCAGCGGGGGGCACTGGGACTGCAGTCTGAGGGTCACTATGTTAGGCAAAGCCAAGCTGGTGGGCAGGATCTGCCGTCACATAGGTAAGAGACGTCTGTCTATACCCTATACTGAAATAGGTCGAGAAGCAGCTGCGGGAATAAAAGCGAGCTTGTGATTTGAGAGATGTTCATGGAAATAACATGAGCGGGTGTTGAATAAAAAACTGAACAAGCAAGTACGGGTAGTTGAGATTTATAAATGCTCTGATTATATTTTCCTTGTCATTACTGCTGAAAAGCGTTACATTTTTGTAACAAATAATTTTTTTATTTGAACAGAAAACAACGAACAACAATTTGTTAAATCGCACACTTCCATACTATATAGAATGTGAAATTAATAGTAAAATATACATATTGTGCTAAACTAAATATTTACAAGACAAAAAAACATGCACAATATCAATACTTATAAAATAATATGACTACATAGGTCTGAACCAATAAGGCAAATGATAGAATTGTCACCTTGCCCAAGACTTTCTCACCCCCTAGTCCGTCAGGCCATTCCTAATTTTGAACCCTAAGCCTATAAAACATAAACAAACGAATGGCTGCCATGAAGCCTAATCGTTGTGCATTTCTGTGGAACGTAGATGTGGTCACATGTCTGGCTTTGGATCTGTGTGGTATCCACCTCATCTCTGGCTCACGGGACACCACCTGCATGATTTGGCAGGTCCTACAGCAGGTTCGCTGCCACTTTATCACACTTCGAGCTTTAATTATTATGGAGAAGATAATAAGTCTGCATCATTAAACTGAAAGTCATGAATGTTCTTGTTTTTGTAATGTAGGGTGGTTTCTCCAGCGGTCTGTCCCCGCGGCCGGTGCAGGTGCTCTGCGGTCACGATCAGGAGGTCACGTGTGTTGCTATCAGCACTGAGTTGGATATGGCAATCTCGGGGTCAAAGGTCAGTCTAAATCAGCCAAACACTTGTTAGACTCCTGGCCTGCGGGGGTTCTGATCTTTCTCACGATGTGACACCACCCGGTTGTTCTCACACTTCATATCTGCATTTCTGTTGCACAGGACGGCACGGTTATCATGCACAGCGTGCGGCGCGGACAGTACCTGCGGACCCTGAGACTGCCGTGTGAGGGCTGCATTTCTGCTCCTGTGGCTCAGCTGGAGGTCGGCATGGAGGGGCACATAGTGGCACATACTGTTATGGAGGGGCGCTCAGCTGGAAAGGTGCTGACTGACAAAAGAACACTAAATGCTCTATAGTGTTTCTCTTTTTTAAATGTTGCACTTTTATTTAGATTCATTCATTTTTCAAGAAATGTCAGGTTGCATATTTTGCGCAAAGAAGTTACGCATTGTGATACTATGTTCATGTCAATTTTCAATTCAATTCAATTGAAATATGAACCTGAGTTTCATGACGTATAGCCATATATGTTTTACTCTCTGTAGGACAAGTATGCACTGCATGTGTATTCAGTGAATGGTACTCTGTTAGCATCCGCGACCTTGGATGAAAAGATTACAGCTACGCACCTGGTGCCGCACTACCTCATTGTGGGCACACAACAGGGGAACCTCCACATTCGAGACTTAGACAGGTAAACACACTTATAACCTCTATAAGTGTATGTCTTCTATAGTTTTATAGCTTCGGTTTAGAAGAGCTTAGCTGTTTAGTATAACCTGTATTGATCAATTTGTATTCTTTTTCAAAAATACATTTTGAATAAATCCGATGTGTCATGACAGTAAGTCTCCGACAGCTGTGTCCATGTGTCTCATTCCAAAGTCTCTGTGTGTCTGTCTTTGCGTGCAGCTTGAATCCGGCTGTGGGGCCTTTGGCACTGAAAGTCCCTGTGCTGTGCGTGTCTGTCACGAAAGAGAACAGTCATATTCTGGTGGGTCTGGAGGATGGCAAACTCATCGTGGTGGGAGCAGGCAAACCGGAGCAGGTGTGTGATTTAGAGAAAGTTTTTATGTAAGGCGTGGGATGGTAATAAAATCGTTTTAACTGAGCACATACAGTACTTGACTATATTAACATAATCTGCTGACAAACATAGTACAATGTGTGCATTTTTGGGTGGCATTTTTGAGCATTTTTTAATGTGTGGGTCGGAAGATAAAATCTTAGTCATCAATTCACACACGTGATGTTACAGTGGAAGTTCACCCATTAACAAAATGTTGTGGTCTTTTACTCGACCTCTTGTCATTTCAAACCTGTATGACTTCCTCACTTCCGCAGAACACAAACGAAGATATTTTGAAGAATGTTGGTAATTGGACCCCATGGGCCAGTGTTGTTTGGTTACCAACTTTCTTCAAAATATATTCTTTTGTGTTCTGCGGAAGAAAGAAAATGACAAATCCCCTTATAATTTAAATCATGCAATTTTTACAATCAATGTGACATATGTACAGCTACCAGTTTTATGCACACTTCATTTTTTGTCAGTCTTTCAAAAGAAAGTATGTATATAATAAATATGAATAGACTTCCACTTAACACTGTTTTTTGGGTCAGGGTTTTTAACTTTGTTCTAATGCGTTAAAGGACAAGTTCACTTTCAATTGAAAATTTGATGATAATTCACATGTCATACAAGCCGTCCGCGTGTTTATTTCTTCTGTCGAACACAAATTGTGGCTTTTGAGGAAAGCTTTCCAGGGTTCTTCTCTAATAATGGACTTCAATGGGGGGCTGCTGGTTAAGGTCCAAATTTTTGTATCATAGCTGCATCTAAAGGCTCTACATGATTCCAGCCGATGAATAAGGGCGTTGTCTAGCAAAACGATTAGTCATTTTACAAGAAAACAATATAATTATATACTTTTTAAACACAAATACACAGCTTGCACTGCCTTCTGGATGCATGTCCACGACTTCCATATTACGCAATCAAGTTGGAAAGGTTCCGCGTGACGTAGATTTCAAAATATTTAAACATATATGCTCACGAACCGACCTTTTTAAACAATAATCTTGCACTCCTAGGCAGTGCAAGCCATATATTTATGTTCAAAAAGTATATCATGTTTCCCTTATTCATCGGCTGGTGTCGTGTAGGGCTTAAGCTGCGATACGACATTTAAGAAATTTGGACCTTAACCAACGGCCCCCCCGTTCAAGTCCTACTCCTTTAAATTCATGCATTCGTTATGCATCGGTTGAATTCATATCTTTTCAATATCCAAATCTTTTGTCCTCAGGTTCGATCTTCGGTTTCCCGTCGACTGTGGGGCTCCACGCGCAGAATCTCACAGGTGTCATCAGGAGAGACGGAGTACAACCCTGTCACGCCTGATGGAAAATAAGCATCCAACACTCTCTTCACCTGCAGAAGAGACGTGGCTCTCCGTCACCGGTCCTGCGGTGCAGGCCCAGAAACACACACCACAGAGCTTGAGAACAACCGTAAAGGGAAAATCCAAAGCGCAAGGAAAATTCTTCTTTAACATGCAATGATTTATACTGCTTTTAACAAGTAGACATTCCAAAGATCATTGGAATCGAGCCGTCACCTTCAGAGTCTGTGAACGTTGACAGCTTGTCGCCGGTCATACGGCTGAACTTTGACTTTTTAAAAGCAGTTTGTGCTGTCCTGTGAATCACAGACTGCCTTCTCGCTGGCTGGAGCTCAAGGCACTGTAGCTCAGAGTGGTGAACTGTCAGTCACTGGGTGACAAAACGTCATCACCTGAGCCGTTGTTTAGTATAACAGATCTTCCTGTGCTGATTTTTGCCTTGCTGGTCACTCTGTGGTCAGCACTGCGTTGCTGGTACTTTGTCTGACACTTGAATACTTTCCTAAATAAGTGCTGTTGCCTAAACAGCCTGAATATTTTATGTAGAACAAGCATTTTTAACGCTGTGTATGTGTATGGATGCGGGTGTTTGTGTTACTTGCAGATTTTTTGTGTAACGCAATAATTATGAACAAGTGCTTTTAACTTTTGTGTAATGATGTGATGTGATGTGCTTTGAGCCCTGCTAAGTCTTAAGACTTGATTCAGTACCTCTGGTGCCTTAAAACGTGTGATTGTATATCGTAATAGCTGTTGTTATTGCAACCTCTTTCTGATCACTTGGTTTGGTCCTGCCGATACAAACTCTTTCCTTTTCTCCATTGGCACACTGGTTTGCCTTCATTGTGAGAATCTTTCGTATCCTGTAATATAAAGGAAGTGCCTTTATATTAAATTGACGGACTTTCTCGCGGTCACAAACAATATTTTCCTATACAATGAGTGCAGTGAGTTCTTTGACTGGACAGCGGAAATTGCACTTGATGTGACAACAGAACAAATTGTTTTATCTGCTTTTGGCGTCTTTTAATGTTGTGGCCACATTTCAGGCCCACGCGGAGTCTCGGCCTGCATATTTCCATTGTAACGGGCTCGACACCCTCTGTCCCTCATGTGTTTATCAAATGTTTCGGCTTATTAATGATGTTTTCTACCAAGTGTCTAGTCTGGTAAGTTTCATTTAGCACATTTTACTGTATCTAAAGCCATTCCTCACATTTTCCCCTTAAATCAGCACACAGAAAACATCATAAATGTCAGCAGATTCCGTCTGGGTCTGGTCGTAATGGTTTTGGCACATGCTTGGGTGCCGTCTTATAGGAGGCCTGCACCACCTGCAAATAAATGCACTCATTTACAGTCGATATTTTCAGCACTTTTTGCAATTGTTCTTATACCTTCAGTCAGTCATTTTGCTCTTTTTTCCTACAAATAAGTGCCTCAACCGCTGTCCTTTATTAGAATCGTGTAACTATTTGTATTATGTGAAACATACACCAGCTTGTCTTAATTGTCCTCCGAATGTGTCTGGGACCACAACTCTGTAACCATCGGAATTTTATGTCTGAATGTTTTTTTATTGATGCACTGAATGCTTTGAAGGCTGCGCTGTGTGTGCAGTGTCTGTGAGACACATGGGAAAGTTAGAGGACACATTTTGCTGACTTGAATAGACTGGATGCATTGAATCTGCTGCTGGATGCCAAAGTCAGAGGAAAGATAAAGAAACGTTGCGTCTCATCGGCTAGCAGATACAAGGTTTCATACCACTTTTCCCTCAGAAGTCTTTATCACTGCACTCCTGTAGTCAAACACTGCCACCTGAGAAACTTATGTATGTTGGTGTAGTTTAAGGGAAGCATTTTTAAAAATATTTTTTTCACTGTATTTCCGATAGTCCTTTGCTACACATGCACAAACTCTTGCACAATGTCTTTTTAAAGGATCATGGAAATCTTGTGTGTTCGGAAACTGAAGCCATAAGACATCGTTTTTATAAACCGGTTATGAATAATCACTCCGCGAAAAAAAGTCCTGTTCAGTGTGAACTATTTGATGTTGTCAGGCAGATCTGAATTGTATTGTTTACTGAAAGAGTCAACTTCAAATGAGATCTTTGTTGAACATGCCTTCTGCCCGTCTCTGTTTCACAGCTTTCCTGTTCGTGTGAGTTATGCAGTTGTGTACATGCATATTGTTACTTTTAAATAAATATTGAAGTCTATATACATTGATTTGCTCTGGAATGCATTTGGACTGCATTTAGTTTGCACAGCAAAATATCATAGAACAGACCTAAACAAAACATTTGAGAAATGACAGAAAAGCTGATATGAACAAAAACACACAACTCTGTTTTTAAACATTTTCAAAAATCATGTTTCTTTTCTCTTGTGCATTCCAAGTTACATGAATCAAAATGCAAAAAAATCCAAGAAATACAGTTATCAAACAAGAAAACGGGAACAAATCATTTAATTTAAAAAAGGGAGTCTGTTTTTGTAAATAAACATGTTAAACAACATCTTTGGTTATTTAACCCATTTTTGTAGCTCTTTTTACACTTTTGTAGTATTGCAAAGCAGCTTTACAGTAAATACACATAGGGCAGACAGTAGAGGATAAACAAGAAATCAAAAAATGAACAGAATACTAAAATAAAGTTGCATTTTTCTATATTTATAGTGCTATTAAACACGTGCATGTGCCATATTTTCATCAAATCTATATTTGCAATACTGTAAAAATAATGCAAGATTTTAAACACTGATAAGGTACATAAAGAGAAAAGGACTTAAAACCAGACATAATCTGTGCATGTTTATTCACAAGGTTTACATTATTTGTTTACTTAAATTATGCATGGAGTTACACTGTATGGACTGTAATAGTCTTTATTAAATACATTTTATCATATTTATATACATTTTACAGATTTTGTTATCCAACTTCTCAAAGAAATGGACGGTTGATTGATTTTCCTGAAGGTTAAACTGTGACTATCAGGTGTTCCCTTCATTTTTTTGAGCAGTGTATATTTAAAAGTAAAATCAGAATGGCTTGGGACTAGTCCCAGACTTGAGCTGTCTTAACTGAAAATAAATTGCCCTGACATATCTTAAAATATGTAATTGCCATTGTTTTGTCTCAAGATGCACTCCAGAAATATTTTAATCTAAGGAATTTTAATAAAATCGACTTAAATATCCTAATGTAACTGAGGCATAGTCCTTGCTTAAGATAAGCCTCTCTGTAATTTTACAGAATTTTTCCTGTAATTTTTAACAGATATACCATGTTAAATGTAAATAAACTTAATTTTACTTCTGTTCTGTTTTTAAAATGTATTTATATATAATTTCCAGAAAATGGCAAATGTACAAGTAAACCAGGTGGAAATGTGATTTCACAGGTTATTTTTGGCGCCCCATCTCTTCCAGCTCCCAGAAAATTTTAACAAGATTTCCTTTTTTACAGTTTATTTTGGAAATATTGTCAAAAACAGAACAAGAAAACACATTTACAAGAAAAACTATTTAATATATATCCTTATAATTTTACAGAAAAATATATATTTATTTATATATAATAATGTATTTTACGGTATATTTCTGTTTGTTCTATTTTACAGAAAATGTCCTTTCAAATTTCGTTTTTTTAACAGTGTTGTCTATGAAACCGGGCCTAAATGTTGATCACCATCAGTTTCACCCCTAAATGCAGGTCTTCTGAGTATTTTTATATTTCTTTTCCGTTCTCGATTCCCTGAAAATTCTCCGCCTTTTATTCCCTCCTCCTGTCCTGACGCGTTAAACCCAATTAGGGTTGAAGGGGTCACAGTTACAGCACATTTATCAGAGCTGAAATCCTTTGATCTCTCGATGGGCCGAGCATCCTGTTGGCTGACCCATAAACACCCAGAGGGGTACGTTTGAGTGGACGACAGTCGAAGGGGGGTTGACTCTGGCATGGAGGGATGGAATGCACCTCTTCCAGTCAGTACATGCACCAGGACTCGAAGGAGATGGGATGTGGTGGTTATGGTGGCAATTCTGCTCTGATCCGTGTGGCAGACAATGGGAGGAGGATTTTGACACCTTGCTTTGAAAAGAGTCAGGCATCTCCACTCCACCCCCAAAAAGAAGACGTGGGGGAAGCCTGGGGGATAAAACGTCCTGACAATCACTTGTTGTCTGGGTAGTTCCTGAACTACAACAACCTGCAAACAACCCGACCCCAATCCTCTTCCATCAGTTTTATTATTTCTTTGCGGTGATCTGCAAATTCACACGGGGGTAACAACTTACCAAAGGTTTTGCATCTCTGCTGCTTCGTGAGGGTTTCAGCTTCTCAACCATGATCCAGACAATGTAAAACATATAGAGACATTACTAATGGGACATAATCTGAAACGTATGATATTTACTGTTTGTTAGCACATCTTTTCATATTGGTATATGTACAAAACAAAATGCCTTGTTAGACAGTGGTCCAAAATGCTAATGTGCAATCATGCAAGGATGTAAAACAACTATTGTATATAAACAAATATCAAGGAAGTGGACCGATAAACTTGAATAAATAAACGATACAAACACACTTCTTATAAACACGCAGTGACAACGAGGAAAAAGTGTCAGGAATCGCTGAGGAATGAATTGAGCATCTTTGCCCTTGATATCTTGTGAGTCTTGCTTTGAAGGCCTTTTATCATTGTTTGGAGGGAAGTCTCCATTTGTTTCTCTCTGAAGTCTGAGAGCTCCTGCTGGGTTTTACGACTCGACTCAGAAATCCCTGAGATCTGAGAAAGGTTAGCCACTGTTGTGTCCCTTTTTATCTCTGACTGAGCTGAGCTGAGCCGTCTGTTTAATCTGTGTTTATCCGGTCTTTTTCCATGGTAACCATATAGACTCCAGCGCTGTGAAAATCCTGTAAAACCACAATATAAAAAGTGTAATAAGTGTTCAATCTCTGTTCTACAATGAATTTATTTAATGGCATGGGTGGCTAACAGCATATCAATTATAACAATAATTGTAATGATATTAGTTATAAATAAAATGCAATGCTGAAAATCATAAAAAATAGAAAAACAAAGTATGTGTGTTTGCCTACCACTGTAAAAAAGACTTTCACAGATCTGTCCAATCACAGAGCTCTTTAAATCTCTCTCTGCTTTTGGGGGGGGGCTATGACCATCCCCTTCATCACAAGTTATTTAGTCAACAGCTGGCCGTGAGCACAGCCTCAGTTGAGTGATGGAGCGACACTAACAAGTTCATTTGACCGTCGAGACATTCTTAGGTTATAAACGGGACGTAAAGGGATTCTCCGCCTGTACAGTTACATCGCCATTCATCTCACTAGGTCTTTTTCCAGTGGATTGAAAAAAACAAAGCGTTCAGATCAATGGAAGAGTGTCTGAAACACGCAAAACAGATGCTGTAGTAGAGCCTCCTCTCATTCACGCGTTATGGTTATGAACATTTGTGCGGTTTGCGCTGGACTTTGAGCACAAAAGACTCGTTGTTTTGAACACGAAAGACTCTCCATCGCTTAGGAAAAGCACCGAAACGATGAAGACGAGGATGGCAGCACTTCAACTCTGTTTGTGTATCTTGGCCGTGAAGGTGAGTTGAAATGCTTTGTATTAGTTTTAATCTTTAGTTAATTCTCTCCCTTGCTTTAATCTTAGTCAGTTATCATGGCCTCGTAAACTAACGGTTCTGTTTATATGTTTATACAAAATGCTTGTACGCTTTCCCGCTTGTACTGTAAGTCGCTTTGGATAAAAGCGTCAAATGAATAAACGTAAATGTAAGTTGCGAGTTAACGGTTAACTTTAGTTGTGAGTTTGTGTTTCTGTCAGAGCAGTTTGCAAACATATGCAAGTTATTCGTTAAGTTACTTTTGTAATTATTTGGTTATTGAAAATATTTGAAAACTTTGTTTTTAAACGTTTTAAAAACGTTTTTTTGTTGTTGTGCATTCCTGCAGTTGGTTTGTATTGATTTAAGCCACAAAAGCACAACTATCTAGCACAATAGATACAACAAAACATGATAACATAATAAAAAACATGAATTTTGAAAATGAAAGAAAATGGAGTTATCTCACTTGGATCCAAACTCTTCATTTGTTATCTGTAGTGATATTGTTTATTTAAAAGAAACAAGTATGCATAAAGTGTGTACCGCTTAAATTAAGTCACACAACATTTTTTCAGTAAGATTTGATGTATTTTAAAGTCAATGACTTAAAAGCTATTTGTTCAATATTGTCTGTATTACAGCTTACAGCGATTATTTTGTCATTTGCTTTAAATAAACACTGCGCCAGAAAATGAAAGCCGCATAGCTCCACTTTATTGCGTTTATTTTCCCTTATGCTCAATGTCAAGTCTCGCTACTTTATATCATAACACTTAATCGGATATCTCAACGTATAAAGATGTACCAGATATCATACTTGCCCCAAAAACATTTTGTCATGTTTTCCACACAATTAACTCTTAAGGAAAGGAAGAACCAAATAACGCAAAGAACAAAAGCTGCGTTGTGTCTCTAAATAACAGACAACTTAAACAACTTATTTGCTTGTTTAAACTCTGCTGTTACAAAATAATGTAAAACCCAAGTGGGCAACTTTTAACCTGATGCAGTATTTTTAGGATCAGTGTTATTTAATACTGCTCCAGATATATTTAATACTGTCTCCTGCTGGTGTGTTCAAACAGTCTCTGGGGTTCGTGGTAGACCCCTGTCCCCCTCAAGAATGTCCGTAGATAGGCAGCCACAGTTTAAGTACTGCTGGGGCCCATGATAACCGGACCATTGTAATTATTATCATTTCCTCTCGGTCTGTGGAGAGAAAGGGGTAAATTTGCAGCTCAGAATTGTAACTTCTATTTAGCCACATCACTTTGCTTCTTTCCATGGGAGCAAAACTGCGGTTTCCTCTTGAACCAACCTCTTTTTATCGATCCCCTTCTACTCCCCACAGGGCCAGCCGACTGTCTCAACCAGCTAACTGACACTCGGTTAGTTTTGGAGTGTTTACAGTGTTTTGCGTTGCATTCGCTGTAAACGTTTTTGCTGTAGTTATGCAGCTAGTTGCCAGTAACTCACGGTAGATTTACATTAATGTAATTTATTGGCAGCAGTTTGATCAGAGATAAATGATCATTAAACATTAACAAGTCTTAATCTTTACAGGACAAAAAAATATATAATATCAGCCTCATGCAAAGCATTCTGAGAACCAGACATCCACGTAAACCTTTTTGGGTTTTTTCTCGTTTTGGTTTCCGGAATGCTTTGCAGGAGGCTGATACTTTATAGGGTTTTTTTCGGTAAGGATAAAAACTTGTTAATGTTTAATGATCAATTATCTTCGAACAAACTGTTGCCAGTAAATTACATAAATGTAAATCTACAGTGAGTTACTGGCAAACTGCTGCTAGTAATACTGCAATAAGACTGAAAATATGCTTGTTTTGTGTGAAACATTAATGCACGACCCTCAGGATTGTAGGTTTTTTGTTACTGTTGGCCGCAGTGAGAGAAGATAGTCTCGGTCTGTCCATATCAGCGGTATCTGTGGATGTCTGTGGTTGTATGTTTGGCTGGTGGGGGTGAGGGGTCAATCGCTGTGGCCTCCTGGGGCTTGTGTCCCCTTTCATGTTCTCATTATTCAGACTACTCTTACAAAACTCACTCACGCATTGCACACATGTCCCGTCATTCAGCAAATGTGTATGTTTGATAAATACTGATATCCATTGGAAAAGGCACAAATGAGATCTCTTTAATGTCTTGCTTGTTACTTCTAGACGGCAACCTGCTTCTTCTGAGAAAAATAGCCAAGTCATTCCACATGAGCTTGTGGGATCTCAAAAATGTCTTACAATATGCTCAGATTGTAAAGTCTGTGATGAAATGTCAGGGATTTTTTAGGATTCGCTTAATTGATACTAAAATCAAACGTACCAGTTTGACATCGCCTGAGCTGAAAAGCAATAACATTTTAATTTAGGGGTGTCAGACTGATTTTACCTCTCATTGTGTGTGTGGGGGTGTGTGGGTGGGTGGGGGGGTGTCGTGATGGATCAAAGGTGTTTTGTGTGAACTGGCTTCTTTCAAGTTTTGTTAATCCCTCTGTATTACGTGGATTCATCACAGAGACCGAAAGTGTGTGTAGTGATCAAGCTCTTCTCACAGACTTCTACTTTCTGCTCTGCGTTCATGTTTATAGTTGATGTATCATGTGCCTGAATTTGTTCATGTAATTTAGTCAAGATTTAGGAGCAAATTAGATGGTAAAATATCGTCAAAAAGGATGTGAAGGTCTTCTCACAGCCCGCTGTGCGTTCGGGAAGTATTTAACACCCTTATTAGGAAACTGACAAAGAAAATTCCAATGGTGCTGCTCAGCTCTCTCTCTCTCTCTCTCTCTCTCGCTCTCTCTCTCTCTCGCGCTCTCTCTCTCGCGCTCTCTCTCTCGCTCTCTCTCTCTCTCTCTCTCTCTCTCGCTCTCTCTCTCTCTCTCGCGCTCTCTCTCTCGCGCTCTCTCTCTCGCTCTCTCTCTCTCTCTCTCTCTCTCTCTCGCGCGCTCTCTCTCTCGCTCTCTCGCTCTCTCTCTCTCTCTCTCTCTCTCGCTCTCTCTCTCGCTCTCTCTCGCTCTCTCTCGCTCTCTCTCTCGCTCTCTCTCTCGCTCTCTCACTCTCTCTCTCTCTCTCTCGCTCTCTCTCGCTCTCTCTCTCTCTCTCTCTCTCTCTCTCTCTCTCTCTCTCTCTCTCTCTCTCGCTCTCTCTCTCTCTCTCTCTCTCTCTCGCTCTCTCGCGCTCTCTCGCTCTCTCTCTCTCTCGCTCTCTCTCGCTCTCTCTCGCTCTCTCTCTCGCTCTCTCGCTCTCTCGCTCTCTCTCTCTCTCTCTCTCTCGCTCTCTCGCTCTCTCTCTCTCGCTCTCTCGCTCTCTCGCTCTCTCGCTCTCTCTCTCTCTCTCTCTCTCTCTAGTGAGCCTAGAAGTTCCCTTTTAATTCTTCTTGTGTTAAAAGTTTTCCCAGTTTTATTCACCAAGTGTGTACACACGCACAAGGAATTTGTTGTAGTTATAAGTACTTAACATAACACACAGTATATACATAAACACAAGAATTTTTTTTTATTGCATGGGTTTTAAAGATAAAACATAAAAATGTAAGTATAAGGGGGTGCGTGGGAGAGTTATTTTACAATATAACAATTGTGTATAACTATAGAAATATAAATAGCATATTTATTTACAAATTCTGTTATGTTCGTCCTCTAGTTTCTGGGATATAATTATTCTTTCTTAAGAATTTATAATTTACTGTAATATAATATGTGAACATGCAATTTCAGTTCATTTGTGATTTTCTGCAATATATTAGAACATTTATATTTCACTGTATTTTTTAAATATATATAACAATATATTGAACAATGTTTTATTAACAATTAACACTATTTACAAATAACAAAACAAAGTTAACGTACCATATAAATACAAATATATTGTAAATGCGAGCAAGTTTGAGAAAGGGGTTTCATTGGAACGGATAAGTTTCTCTTCAAAACCTTCTCAGATCACACCTGGAGAACATCTGTTTTTGCACAAAATCTATGCCAGTTATGTCATTAAAGCAAAGCAAAATTTCTTTATTTCAAGTCCATTTTTCCATTTACTTGAATTTAATGCAAAACTAAATTATTTTCTGTATGATTGTCACAGTATAAAGTATAAAAAATAGTAATCAACCAACTGGATTTTAAATTCAGATAAAGGCAGATTATCTGGTGCGTTTAAAAGAGTGAGGGCTTTTGCCCCGTGGGCAGGTGTGTACAAATGTGTATTTGTGTTTTTAGGAGCTTAAAGTGTGTTTGTGCTCGTTCGACAGGTTTACACATGCACTCTTGTCCTAAGAGAGATCAGACACATCAGAGCGGTTGTGTGGGTTTGCTTTCGTTCTTTTCAGGAGGTTTACATGTACAGGCATCTGTTGGCTCAAGTCAGGGCCCTAGGGGGCAGTTGTGAAGTAGAGGGGGTGTGTGAGGGGCAATTTTCTCAAACATATGCATGTTTAAAATGCAGTCGAACTGATCTCCGTTATCACACCTGCAGAGCTGGGGGGGCCATCAAAGGCTTCTCTCTTAACCAAACAGACACACACACCAGCCCAACCCCATCACACCCTCCCCTTAGGTCTTGAACCACAGTGGTCTCTCCAGCACACAGAAACAACTGCAGATAAACATAATGCGTCAGTTTCATGAATGGAAAAAGGCTTTTTAAAGATCCGCTCGTGACTTTCTGCTTCCTTTTTGACAGTTTTGTGTATTTGGCAAAGCTTCACTTAGTTGATGCCTGTATACATTACAATTCAAAAAGTGGTGTGAAAGTCACAAGTTAAACTCGCCTCTTGCTCTTACAGGAAACACAGTACAATTAAAATGCCTGAGATCAGTTTAAAGTGTCTGTGTTTGTGTGCGTGTGTGTTATAAAGAAAAAGAACATAATGTCCCCGCAACAATGTGTAATGACATGATATGGCTTGTTCTCATTCAAATTTAAAGGTCAAGATTTTTAAAAAGTTCTTGACGTGAATCCAGAATGTGTAATCTTTCAGGCATTTGTTGATAAGTGCTGTTTAAATGTTAAACTGTTATCTTTATAATCAGTGTTTATATTGCATAATTTGTTTATTATCTATCAAATTCCTTAACACACCTTTCTGCTTCAAGATAAATCAATGAAATATATCAGAAATGTAAAACATTTAAAACAACAGTCAGTAGGGTAAAAGGGACGTGGTGGTGGAAAATTTATGAAAACGAAGTATTGTTTGCGAGAGAATGCAAACGTTTTGAAATAATGTATGTTTTTCTGTTGAGTGTCGTATTTGTCCATCCTATGTCCCTTCCAGGGCTCCATAAAAAGCACAAATTAAACTATTTTACAGTTGTTATACAGATTTCTCATATGTAATGTAAAACCTGTAATTACAGAATATTGCTGTTCTTTTACAGATTTTTCACATATTTTTTTAAAATAAAGTAAAAACGCCAAATTACAGAAAAAGACTACAAATTTACATTAAAACAAAAAACATGTCATTTTATGTTAAAAAAAATATTTTATGCTATTCTAGCTGCCATCAAATTTCAGTTTTTCCGAATTTCTTGTTTCTTCAGATTTTTTCGGTTGGCTTTAATTAAACCTCATTTATAAAACCCTAAAGGGCCGGGTATACTTTTTTTCGCGTCCACAAAGCTTCTTGAGCAAAACTCAATAGTGAATAAGCGCGGATAGAGTTCGACATGCACAGGACGTCACCAAGTGGACTCGGCTGGTTCAAAATAGAATTGGCGCATACGCTGTTGTACGCGTCCCGTCCCGTCCTATGCTATACTTTTGCCTTAACTGAGTGAATTGAACAATTTAGGTGCAACAAGTCACTTTAAATTTGAAGCTCTGACTTTGCCTTCTGATCCCCAGTATTTTAATGTTATGCTAATGTTCCTTCCAAGCTTTATAAGAATCCAAAAATCTCTTGGGCAACCAGCTTAACTCGTATAACCATGACATAGCTGGTCTGAGTTTCATTTTCAGCAGCTGTTAACTGCAGATTGCCTGTATTATGTTGTCTTTGGTATGTTACTGTGAATCGTACATTGATGTCTTATGTTTATTCAGGTGGCTCTTGGCAAGGCTTGTGCCAGTGAGCAGTTCAGAAACACAGGTGAATGTTGTAGCTTGTGTCCTGCGGGCACAGGCATGGCAAGCAGCTGTGGACATGAAGACACGAAGTGCCAGCCGTGTCAAGATGGTGAGCATTTCCAAATCTGTGTTTTCCGCAAATATGAAGGCCTTTTGCAATTGTATTTATTTAATGTCTTTATTATTGACAAACATCACTTTTAATATCTCACAGGTGTTTTTTTCTCCGACTCTGAGGGTCTTGCTGCTTGCCGGCTGTGCGCCCGCTGCCCCGTGGGCATTTCTCAATTGGCACACTGCACGGCCACACAGGATACCCAGTGTGACTGCGGTGAGCATTTCTTCCTGTTGCGGGACGGTAACAGCACGAGTGGGCTGTGCGACGCCTGTACTCTGTGCGGTCAAGGAAGCGGAGTGGTTCGGCCCTGTGGCCCACTGGGAAATACAGTATGCGAGCGGTGCAAACCAGGGACTTACTCAAAGGACAGAAGCGACTGGAAACCCTGCATACCCTGTTCACGTTGTGGTGAGGACGAGGTGGAGATCAGATCCTGCCAGCCTAACTCTGACACTGTCTGTATGGGTGAGTGGAATCTTCATAATATATTACGTGTTTATGGTCATTTTTTGGGATGTATGAAGGGTAATAGGACATTTGACAGATACTTTCATCCAAACTAACTTACAGTGCATTACACTTTACATTTCCCTGAGAATCGAATTAATAACGTCTGGGCTGTTAATGTAAAAGGAACCCTATACATCCACATTGCACATGTTTAACCTTATGAAACTAAAATATATGGGAATATATAATGCAATACATATTTATTAATAGAATTCTGTTTATTTTTAAATATTGGAAAAGTGGCATTAGCTCATGCATTATTCAATATACTGTTATATTGTCCTATTAACAGTGTATTATTCTCTATATTTTCAAATACATATAAAATGATTTATTATAAAAGTTTGTGTTTACCTAATACTGTATATGTCTGTATATGATATTCACAAACACAAAAACATACACATACATGTATATACTTAGAAAATATTTACATGTATTTATTTACATTTACCAACAATTGAAATTTTACATGAACATTTATTATTTTTTATATGCACATGAAGCCAGGCTATATGAGTGTTTGCTCTTCGACCCTATATATATGGTAACATATCTGTATATGTGTGTTTGTGTGTGTGTGCATATGGTTAGACTGTTAACATGTGGCAGACACCTGTGTTCTACCAGAAAGAGCCAAAGTGCTTAAACAAACACAGTTCTCAAGTTTTACTGCATGTGACAAAATACAGCAAAATACATACTTTCTTTGGCTTCAGATGTACTTGTTCTTGAATTCACATAGCAACAGACCAACATGGTGACCAGACCTCCATAATCCAGTATCTGAGGATAAATACTTCCATAGGTTTAGTTTACAGTGTCCTTAAAGGCGGGATGTCTGATTTCCGAATTCCGAAAAGTCGGGCGGAGCACCAAAACAACCTTGTAGTCAATCAGCAGTAAGATGCACAGTGCACAGGATGGACATAAGTCGAGCCGAGCGCTGGCGGAAGATGGGGGAATGTGGTGTGTCTGTTTTGGTGATTTGAACATCAACAACGGCTAAGAGAAATCGAACACCCCGCCTTTAAGTATCACAGCTGTATTTTTCTCAAATAGAATAAAACATTTGGATCTCAAATGTTAAATTGAAAAACATAGATAGGCAATTTTCATGCTGGTCTATGATAGTTTGTGTGTTTGGTGCTGGTTTAGCTGGTAGAGCAGAACATCTTTTTATTCCTCAAGGTTTTTTACTATTTTATAGCTTAGGGATTCAGTTCACGGTTTCAGGTAAAAACTTAATTCTCATTGCGAATCTGAGCTCATTTGCAGACATTGTTGGAATCCCTTCTGAAACTCTATGGAGGCATTAGTCTTAAAAGCAAGTTTCTATTTGCTCTTCATTTAATCTAATTGAAAAATGAATGATGTCTATGAAAAATAATCAAGAATAAAAATTCTCATATTCTTCCTGATAATTCTAATGTCCTCATCGGATACAAGTGTGTTAAACAGAGAGGTGTTAAATCGGGAGGTTAACCAACTGACCAGTGGGTCGCATCTCACGTCGCCCTCTGTTCCCCCGCTGTGTGTAGTCACCAGTCGGGTCACTTGACCTTCAGAGGTCACGGCAGCCACAGCGAGCCTTTGATTCGTGCGGGGAGACTGTGGGGTGAGTGTGAGAGAGAGCGGACAGCACACGTGTATCTGTGTGAGAGTGTGTGGGGTGATGTGCGGGATATAGGGTGCGGGGCATGATGAAGTCTCCCTACTGTTCTGCACTTTTCAACATTACGATGTGGCCCTTTAGCCTGTCTGCCATCCCTGGGCCCGCTGATGATGTGTTAATCAACCTCACAGCAGATGCATGTCAGATGTGGGCTTCAGGTTAAGGCGGAGGGAGGGTGTGTTTTTTGCAGCGGAGGTGTTTAAATGCTTTAGCGTGTACTTCAAATATCCCGGCAGTACTAATGAGTTTAATGAGTTCAATGTCAATAAAAGAAAGAGCAGTTAAAATTCCTTGGGTGATGTAAATATAGATACAAATAAGACAATTGCTGACAAACAGGAATAGAGATATAATCTGAATGTGGATAGCGTATGCACATAATATTACATGAAGAACAAGTCCTGTCGATCAATTGGTAAAGCATTGCATTAGCAAATCAAAGGTTGAGGCACAAATACTAATAAATGTTTACAATAAAAGTACTGTATGTTACTTAAAAGTGTCTGCAAAATAATGTAAATGTTAGCATAAAAATCTTAAGAAACAATAATAGCAAAAACAATGAATTAATAAGAATTGTTATTCATTGATCATTATTATTCGTTAACAATAATAATACGAATAATTATTATTATTACTATTATTATAATAATAATAAGTATTAGTATTGTGAAATTATTCATTAACAGTCATTAAATAAACGTACTTTCTTAAAAACAAAAATAAAACAAAATCTGATTTGTTATTGTACTCTCCTATAGACAAACCCAACTACTATATGTTTAAGCAGTTCGAAACAATAAATGTGTCTGGTTTTCCTATTGCAGTTCAGGACATCATCATCCGGTCCCGGCCGTCCGGTTCCGATGGGTCGACCATGACCGAGATTGACAACAGGGGCAGCGCGAGTCCAGACTCTGGGGCTCCTCGACTCACGCCACAGGACCTAGGTGGCAGCAACAACATTCTGGTCTATGTATCTGTACTGGCTGCGGTTGTGCTCGGCCTCTTGCTCTACGTCGCCTATAAATGGTGAGAAACTCATAGAAACATTTCAAGCAGAAAAAAGTTAAGTGCTGTGAGAGATGTTATCTGTATTTTCGTCTGACCGTGACGATAGCATCAGTTTTGATGTTTACAGAGATAATTGTTTTTTTTGTGCACTTTGGAGATATACACCGGATAAGCTAATTTGGGCATTTTATAAGTGTAAAGATATGGAACGCCACATTATGTGTGAAATGTAATTGTTGCAGTTGTGAATTCTGTATGTTTGCCTCCAGCTGGAAGTCGTGTCAACAGAAGCAGGCTCTGGTGAAAGCTCGGGTTGGAGAGCTGAACAATGCCGGGGAAGGAGAGAAATTACACAGTGACAGCGGTGTGTTCCTGGACTCACACAGCTTGCAGGACAGCCAGCCCAGTAAAGGTACGAGAGGAGATCCTTAACTCACTTATACTATTTGGACACCTTAGCCACACTTAAATGTACGAAAGCATTATATTAGAATGTATGAACACCGTTACATAAGATAACAAAAGATTTAACCAGATAGCATTTCTTTGAAGATTCCCCCCCAAAAATGCTTGTTGCGGTTTAAAAGGATTAAACAAATGCTTGAAATTTTGATTAAACAAATTAATAAAATATTGTTTTTGGACACTTCCTAGTTACATCTGACACAGTTTTTCTTTTATTTCTTGACAGGCAGTAAACGGGACAGCAAACAGGACACGAGGCTTTACGTGAATCTGCCCCCTCACAGAAAGGAGGAGGTCGAGCGAGTTCTTGCGGAGGGGGGCAGTCGGAGCTGGAGGCAGCTGGCCGCCACGCTCGGTTACGAACAGGACCGCGTGGACGTATTCGGACGGGGCCAGGACCCCATCCACACCCTGTTGACTGACTGGGCACAGCAGGAGGGCTCCACACTGGGCCTTCTCTGCTCGGCTCTCACCCGCATCGAGCGGCCGGACATCATCGCCGTACTCGCCGCCACTACGCAAGGAATGTCAGTGGTCTGAACTTGACTCTTCATAAAAGTGAAAGAGACACAGTAGAGTTACACATAAGAGTCTTTAAAGCCTTGGAAGAACAGGACAGCAAGGTTTATTATTCATCATCATAACATCTCACTATAGAATTTCCTTGTAGCAGCCTCACCCCATCGAGACCAAGATGTTTCCTCCAGTATTAACACACACTTCATAAAATCGGCTTTGTTATGTCCAAACAAACTCCAGAGACTCATCCGTGCAGAAAGGTTCCATCATCAGCGCTGTTGTGGTTTCTGCGCTTCATACTGTATCAAAGAACACAGACTTTTCACGAGCTCACGGCCTTGCGGTTGAATTTTCCATTTTTGTGGAACAGCTTTGCAGTGCAAAAAAAGGTGTTGTGTGTGTGTGATGTGGTCGTGTATTTATATTTGAGCGCTTCTGCTTCTGAGTTAGATAAAGTGTGCAGCTTCAATAAAGTGTCTGGAAGTTCGATCATTTCCAGATAGAAAGGAAAACCACTAAATGAACAATACAAGAGAATTGAATATGCAGACATGCCCAGATACATGCTCAAATCGCCTTATAGATGCTGTTTTGGGGTGCTGGATGATAAAGTCAAAGATGTCACATTTAAAGAAGCCATGCTTTGCATTTTCTAACTCAACATTGTTTAAAACAAATGCCAGTTGATTTGATGTTATCTATCTGTCAATCTGTCCTAAGTGTTCAAATACTGTATATAGACACAAGTGCCTGGTTTGCACTTTAACCAACAATGCAACCTAAAAGCAATAGAAGCTCACCCAGCTTACGCTCTCCTGAGTTAGGAGAGGAAAAACCTCTCTGGTGCCTTGACTTAGAATGCTTAGGTTTGTGCTTTACTGGTTTACGCGTCATTGTATGTATCTGTAGGTAAGTTTCGTATTTTAGTGCTGGGAGTTGTGGGTGGTTTCTGTGCCGAGATGCTTTTTATGGTCATAACGTCAATCACTTATTTTCGTTCTTTTTATTCATAAATTGTTTATAATTGTCTTTGTATTTTTGAAAAATAAATAATACATTGTGTGAGCAAAGTAACCTTGATTTCATGACCCTGATGTAAACTAGGGATTTAAAGATACAGTTAACAAAAATTTGTATTTACTGACTATGTAGGTGACAGGGTCTTAAGTAGAACAGTGGAGATTACAGTAAACCTTTGGTGATTTATAAAATGCAAATTTACCTTAACTGTTCGAGTGTTGAATTTTTCAGGATTTGGTGAACTATCTCTTTAAATAAAAATGCTTTCTTTACATCATTTTAGGAACGGTTCACCAAAAATACTCACCCTTAAGTTGTTCCCAATCTGTATAAATGTATTTGTTCTGATGAATACAGAGCCAGATATTTGGAAGAATGCTTGTAACCAAACAGTTCTTGGCCACCATTAACTACCATTGTAAGAAAAATGAGTGCCCAAGTCATAGGTGCCCAAGAACGGTTTGCTTTCCTAAATTCTTCAAAATATCTTCTTTTGTGTTTATAAGAAATTTATAAAGCAATTTTCCTGCTATATGGTGGCAACATCTGTTTGGTTATTATTCCAAATTTCTTCCACTGTGTTCAACTGAACAAAGACATTTAGATGAGGAACATCTAGAGGGTGAGTAAATGATTACAGATATTAGATTTTTGGGTGTAGAGTTCCTTTAACCAAGTTGGTCAAAGTTGAAGCCATTTGTTAAATCTTTAGTCAGGTGATGTTTTATGACATTTTATTGAATGTTTTTGCCATGCCTGTCCATCTGAGAAGGCACATGCTTGGAAACAAATAGACTAGCTGACTGTTGAGCCATGTTGATAAATGTCTTTTTTGAGACTAATTGCTCGATTTAACAAGAGAGAGCCACAAGATGTGTAAATCTGCGGCCAAATAGTGTCACATTAATACCTGTCAAAACCAGCAGCCTCTTGGCAGTAAGAGGTTTCTGACTTAATGCAAAGTCATCTCAATAGTGTGCTTTGTTTACACACGGCATGACAAATTCTAAAATGCAAAAATATTCATTTGTATACAGCAGAATATATGAAATAACATGCTATTTTTTTCATTCAAACCTTATGCTCTTTAAAGACAAAACGACTCTGAAGTCACATTCAATATGTGTTGAGAAGTGAGGCTGAAACTTCAAGTGAATCTGTCGGGAAACCTCAAAGCCATCAAAGACTCAAGTGTTACACTTAAAGAAACTTTAGAATCACACTGATGGGAAACAAAAATAAGAACGTTTGCAGATCAGGTCTGTCCATTTCCCAGTCTCCTCTCTCTATCTCACTGAAATCTGCTAATGATTTCTGTGACTGCTCTGTTAAATGAAAGCAGAGGGTTTGCAGGGACATGGGCGGCTCTGCGTGCCGTCACGTACTCCAGACGGAGCTGTTTAACTGCGGTCTGGAGCGTCCCGGAGGAATGCCCAGGCCCTGATAGCTCTGCTAGGCACAGAGAAGGGGCAGAGTGAGGCAAGAGGAGAACAGAGATGACTATTAGGGCACCATGTAGAGGAGGTAGAGTCTGAAGCCTGAAAGAGCGTCTAATGAAAGCAGAGCAAAACATTTACACGGTGCTTTACTGGAACCAGATCTCTGCTGCGGTGGCAGGGGTATAAGCTCTCTTTGAAAGCAGGAAGTTTAAAAACGCCAAGCCTGCATGAAAGCCAACTATTTCTTAATACGTTGTTGTTGTTTGTTTTGTTTTATTGTGTGTTATTTAATGGGGTATGCAGTTCCAAAGTAAGGTTTGCTTCAGATGATGTCACATACGGGGTGCATATAGGGAAATAAATAGTGTTTGCGGGCCAGTGTTTTGTAGGCCAAAACTAGCATACGATTAAGCATTTTAACAGATGCCCTGTTGAAAAAAACAGCATATGCACGGAACGACGCGTTTCCTGGAAATGGTGCGCAACAGGGTTTGAGATAAGTTTTCTCTTGTTTGGTGGGTGTGTCAAGAATGTCAGCCCTATCAGCACCAGCTAGTATTTAACCGGTATTGAAGATTCAAAGTGTGTATTGTCATATCCCCAGTGAGGAAACAAGTTTCCCTGAGCAATGAAAGTCTTACTTTGCTGTCCACAATGAATGCCAAGACAGTGCAAAGTTATACACACACATACATAAACTACACACACACATGTGCAATGAAAGAAACATAATAATACAACTAAACATAGACTGTGTAGGATATCTATATATATGCGAATGTACAGTATTTGCAAAAAACAATTGTGCATTATCATGTGCAAATTGAATGCATAGCAGCAGCAATAGAAACAGATGTGCAAATGAGATGGGGCACATGAGTAATATTAGCAAATAAACAATAGAAGTAATAACATTACAAATGTTTCCTTTAAAAAAATCGTCAGATTATTTGATCAAAATAATAACTAGTTGCAGCTCCATTTATTGTGCATTTCTTTGCACTAACTTTATGTACTTCTGCCAAGTATGTATTGACATGATTCAAAATATAACTAGAATGACATTTACATTTACATTTAGTCATTTAGCAGACGCTTTTATCCAAAGCGACTTACAGATGAGGAAACATTGGAAGCAATTATAACAACATAGGCAACGAAAATACATAAGTGCATCAAACTAGTCCATTAAAGCCTAGCACAGTATGAAAGCTAAGAATAGTGAGGTTAGTAGTTTTTTTTTTTAGAAAACTTTTTTAGAATGACTTCAAAGGGAATATAAAACTGATTTTTTATTTGTCTGTTGTCTGTATTGGGTTGGTGCTGAAACTGATCTTGCACACCCCTCGCACACCACAAAATATGCAGTTTTTTGCCCCCTTCCTCCCTCCTGAGGGTAGGAGTGTGAACAGTCTGTGTTGAGGGTGGTGGATGCAGCTCTTCTGTGGCCTCTGCAATGGTAAATGGACTGCAGAGAGGGCAGTGGAGTCCTGATGATCTTCTCAGCAGTCTTCACCACTCTCTGCAGCCGTTTGCGGCCCCTCACTGTAGTGCTATGATACCACGCAGTGATGCAGCTGGTCAAGACGTACTACACAGCTGTAGAAGTTGTTGACGATCTTAGGTGACATGCCAAACTTGCTCAGTCTCCTCAGGGAGTACAGCCGCTATTGTGCCTTCTTAACCAGCCGGGAGGTGTTGAGTGTCCAGGAGAGGACCTCTCTGATGTGTTCCCCCAGATACTAAAGTTTCTCACCCTCTACACTTCAAGCTCTCGGATAAACAGTGGTTGGTGAGTTTTCCTCTTTGTCAGGAAGTCTAGGAGCCAGTCACAAAGTGTTGGGTGAAGTCAAAGTACAATTTTTTGGGGTGAGTGTGTGGGATGACCGTATATGGAGGAAATATGGAGGGCGGCAGCAGCAATGGCGTCCGAAGTAGACCTGTTGGGCCAATATGCAAACCGCAGTGGGTCCAATATGTCCGACATACTGTTTTCAATCGGAGTGGGGGGGTTTGAGGTTGTTGAGTGGTCTGCACAGCGGCTGCAGCTTTAAACACATCCCAGAGACGGCTCGCACAAATAATAGAGAAACCTAGCATAATGGACCCAAGTCGTTTACAAATGTGTCCGCTGCAGCTCGGTATATGCAATAACTTAAGATATAAGACGACATTTATTTTGCAGCATTCAATCCGTATTAATACAGATTTCATCAAACTACTAAGATGATTAGTTCCTCATCATTACATTTTTTTGATAAGGGTTGAAACTTGGCGATGCTGACATTGACTGAAATTTCATGCAGCCCCCAGAAATGCCGTTTTGCATGGATTGCTTTCAAAATGATGGTGGACAGACACGTTTTCTACAACATGCATGCATGAGAAAACAAACAAGACTTATTTTTAGAAAACTGTTTATTTTATCTTAAAATGTTTTTACACACAGTATGACAATGTGCTTGCACAGTACTTACAGTGGAGTGGGGTGAGACTCCCATTTGTCCTTAAAAAACAACAATCCCAAGTCTTTCAACAGAGAAATCAAAGGAAAAAGAAAAGTTAATGACACCCCCACCTTTAAAACCCCACCCAACTTACGGAGCAGTGGGACAGTCTGGAATTCTGCTTGATGTGGGAACACCAGAGTCATGCTGACAGGACAGGGGACTTGGATCTATGCACATCATTCTAATCCCCTTATTCCGGTTCGGCATAATTACACATATTTACACAAGAAATTGTGGACCCCCACAGTCTTTTTTTTACAAAGTCTCAGCTAATGGTCTCAAAAACTAGCTCTCAATATATTCACATATAAAGCAATATAATACAGATTTAATGCATGTTATCTAATGTTGGGTGAGTGGGTAAATGGCCAGAGCTTATGGGACACGAAAACAAGCTACGAAATGCCCGGAAGGCTTCACATTTGCCTTTGCGATGTTGAATAAAAATGTTAATGTAAAAACAGTGTGAAAGACCTGGATCAAATATCATTGCTACATAACCTTCTCCCTCCATTCAAGAGGAGAAACAAGACAAGACCAAACGGGGTTAGATCACAGACCAGCACGCTTCACTGTAACTCTATGCTGTAGTTTAAAAACCATTAAAACAATGTGAAGCAGGGTGAGCCCACGCAGAAGACAATAAGTAATGCGGATTGTTGAGTAAATTATGAATGAAGGCTCATCGATTGGCTCACTTTTGTGACCGTAATCCATTGCATCTGTCTTGAACAGCCATGCCAGAACTTCTTTCTTCATCAGCCTTGACTGTAATCAGAAAGGAGCGGAAAAGCTACCAAAAGCCCTTAATAAAAACTAGGGGAAAATAATTTAGATGGTCCACTTAACGTGTGACGTTGGGAACAGTTTAAGATGATGCTCCCCTCCAATGTGATGATCAAGCCATATTTGAAGTTTTTAAGAAGGCTAAAAATATCATGAAATCTGTGATAGAGTCTGTGTAGCACCCTTGGTGTGTGTGTGTGTTCTCTGGATTTCACAGCACAGTAGCTTCCTGCCAGGCGAATCTCATCGTAAGACCGCCCCCGTGCGGGACAGCTCGGGCCAGAGCAGCGTTTAGGACGTGGTTTGAAAGACAATGGAACAAACAACGGGACTCGCTCTGGTCCTGCCCGATGTTTCGGAAACTGTCTGGCCCAGCTGCTCAGAGCCAGTGGTTGAAAAGAGCTGCCATGAGGTTTCTGGGTTTGCCGTGGGCAGGTCAGTCCAGCTCGGTGTCTTCCTTGGGTCGGTACACGGTGCCGAACTTCTGCATGTACTTCTTGATGTACTCCTTGGTCTTGTGTTTGACGTTCTCATTGCATTCAAGGTCTTCAGGGTTCTTGCAGGATTTCAGTTCCTTGTTCATCACCCCATGAGTCAGCTGTGAGTGCACACACAAACACAAATAAAGGGTTAGAGGGAAACCAGTGCTCGTTCAAGCGAGTGACGATCACGCATTGTGAATGTGGGCGACACGTCGCAGACGCCTGTGAAATATTTGCATGCTAAATAAATGCGTCTCAAAATCCTGCTGTGTGAGTGATGAAATGAGTTCTGACTGAAAAATACATCGCCGTTGACCTACAGCCAATGAGAAGGCAAGATAAAAAGGCAAAGTGAGGTTCGGGGCGGAGGCCACAACATCAGCAAGCATGACATCCAATGGGTTGTTGCTTGAAGGGATACAGCCGGAAGTGGTGCAAAATCTCGCCATATAATAACATACGCCAACCCTAAACCTCACCTTACAATAATGCAAAAATAATTAAATAATTATTTTTCGGTGTGACAGAAATAATGCAGTATTGAAGTGCGCATGCCCAGTGGAGGTCCCTGTATCCCTTCTAGTCAGAACCCTCCCAAGTCCCGCTGATATCACGTATCACTTCTGACGTGCGTTTGGTTGGACCAGATAGATGTCAGTGATTCTGACATGTTGTAAAGCCATGCAGTGTGTAATCTCATGTTGCCGATCCATCGTTCAAAGCAACTGTATGCTACCCCAGATAGTCATGCAGTGTGAAAAGAACAGTGATGCAACGACTTTGCCTTATGCCAAGTTCACATTGCCCGATTTTCAAAGATCTGACCAGTCCAACTGGAGGTTTAAAATGGGGGTACTTTAAAAATAACCTGGTGCTTACATATATGTTAGTGGGCACACGGTCTCAAAAAAAGTTCTTTTAAGTACTCATTTTATTACAAAACACACACACACATGCATGCACGCACAAATTACCTTCCTAGCAAGATGTTTGAAGTCATCCGTGTTACTGATGCGGCCCAACTTGCAGTCTGGCTTGCGATACGGATTAAGGCATTGCACAATAAACTGTGACATCTGAAGAGACAAGGAAGAGAAATTGAACAGTTACACGAGCCAGACGCACACGACCTGTTGCTATAATCATTTGATAAAACCCAGAGAGAATCTCAAATTTACCTCCTTGCGGAAGACTTCTTTGCTTTTTTTGGCCAGCTCGCTGGACGTGTCTGCCTCGGCCGTCTTGGTAGAGAACTGTGGAAACGGGTCAAACAAAAACCCACTGATGAATCCCCACACTTTATTTGACACATAACAAAGCTGACACTTTATTTGAGGTAACCGTATCCAATTCAAACACCAATTTCATCTCCCTTTTCCACATATTTTGGAGATAAAATCCTAGAACACCTAACACTGGAACACCACAAGGGTGCCCTTAGATTTGAACAAAGCGAAAATCGGGTTGAATCGATGCCAAGTGTGTCATTGCCTCCTATCCCAGAGGAAAAAATACAGCAAATAAAAGCTTCCTGTAGTGTCAGTCTTTTAGTCAAGACATTGTCGAGTATAAAAGAAAGAGGGAAGGAAAATGGTTCGCCGAGAAGACAAAAGAGATTTGCACAGTTCCACTCCAAAACAAAAAAACACACATAAACGAATGCAGTTTCAACAGCTGGGTTGCATTAGCATCAAAGAGAGCCAGAAAAACACCAGCACAAGCTGAAGAGAGAGAGAGAGAGGGGGGGGGAGAGATCTACACTGAATGCTGGAATCGAGATGGTTATAGCCTGTAAGATTACATGTCTATGAAGAAATGTTTACTGTAACTTGCTTTTGTCTCGGTTTACCCGGGTCTTACCTCATGTGTTCATGTGCACAAGATGATTTGTCTTAGAAGTCTAAACCCACGCATAAAACCCCCTGAGGCAAATCTAAGCGATCTAAGCGTTTCCCTCCTAACTCCAAATAGCTTCGCTCTATGTGGATAAGCCCCAGCTGTGAACCATTCCATCCTAGATGCCTGCAACAACATCTTCAATTATCCAGAGAGGCAGGGCCAGTTTTAGACTCCACAAGCGTGCACTAAACTGAACTCGAGAGCGCTCGTGGCATCTTCAAAACAAAATGTTGTTTTTATTATTTTTGATTTGTTTATTTTAACAATAATCTCAATGATTGTTAACAATGATCATTGGAGAAAAGAAATCTTTGTATTCTACATTATTATTATTAAATCAGCCCTACACAAATGCGCTTATTGTTCTGATGTCATGGTTAGGTTTTAACATTCTGGGTGGACCTGGCATGATGGTTCATCGAACGTTTACGCTAAAAGATCAAGGAAGATTCAAAACAGTCCCTGGAAGAATACCTTTGAAGGATTTTCGTCGTATGTGGGAGTCCCGAGGTCCATCTCAGCATCGAGTTCTAAACTGGCCTCCTCTGTAGTCCCATCCCAGCTGGGAGGATCCCACTGTGTTTGTCTGCCACACAAAGATCAAAATCACATATAACTCTCATAACATCTCGCTTATGCCATCATGTAGAGCTGTGACGGTGGCAGTTTTTACCACCGCGGCGGTAATGGACAAATGAACTATGGTGCAGTGGTTGGGAAGTATATTTTAGTTATATAAATAATATTTATATTATTATATTTGCGTGTAGCAACCACATTATGAGTGGAATAAAAATATACCTTATTTAAATACTTTTTGAAATAAATGAGGGTGATGTTTAATGCACAAATGTCAATGTCCATTTTTAATGCACAAAACCATCAGTGACACAGCAGCAGCATTTAATAAACATAAGTAAATAATGAAAAACTATTTTAAAAAAGGTTACTTTTTCCTACGTGTTGATGGGAAACTAACATTTTTTTTAAAGAATATATTCATTGATTTTCAACTTAAACACAACAACTTATCAAATGAATAAAAGTAAATACGTACAAAAAAAAAATATATGTATATAATAAAATAATCAGCTCACCACTTAATCAGATCAGTAAAGCAACAGACAATTTTTAATGCAACAATCCATGTATTACAAAGTTATATCTCCCTAAACAAACCCTCTAGAGAAGATAGAAGAAATGCTTCGTCCCATATGAGACTGATATGGTTCCCACCTTCTGTGAAATGTGGGATGATCTTTGCTATGAGTGACACAAGTTAAGTAGTCAACAGAAGCATATTCAAGGATAACTATGCTATTGTGTGCGAGAAGATTTTCTGAAATCCAGTTTAAAAAAATAAAATTTCTTGAATGCTAGAAGCTTATAAAGCCCCTTTGTAAGTTTATCTATAATTGATTTACAATGTATTCCAAGTAGCATATTCAACGGGTCACACACAACATCATACAAGGATCTCTCGTCCTACCGCTACCCAGAACAAAACTAACAACAGTGAACAAGATCTCCTTCCTCTATTTTACATTTTGGACACATTGAGGAGCAATCGACTTTGAATTTGTGCCACAGTGAGGGAAATATATGGTATCTGTGTTTTTAACTGCATTCCTTTATTCTGTTACATATGTTAAGTTTCCCGCAGAGCTCTTAAGTATGTTTACATTGTCCAGATTAGGATGTGAACAGCTGCACTTAATGTGCGTTCAGAAGATGTGCTCAGAGCGCAAATGAATAGATGTATTTCCGCATGCAAGTGAGTAAGTGCCGGTTTTGACTTTATGTTTCTGTTAATTTCACAACAAGATCCATTGCAAAACCTGCAGAATAACTTGGGTTTTGCCGCGCAGGCCCACGCTCAAACGGTAACGTATGCCATTCATTTCTGTGTTAATGTAAAATCTTTTAAATAAAAACAGAAAGGTGTCAAATACCAATACTTCAAAGTGAAGTGCACAAACGCCGGTAGCAGTTCACCACAGTCATGGCACTATACCACCGCAGTGGTGCGGTTGTCACAACCACCGTCACAGCCCTACCATCATGTTTTGATTCTGCTGGCCTAAAGGATTAGTTAAAATTCTGTTATTGATAAACTATCCTCAGGCTGCTGAATGTATACTTTAATAATGCAAACATAATTTCAGTTAATGCATTCCTGTGGCACAGTGGTTGGAGGCGATAACAATGCTAGGCCATTGGTTTGATCCCAGGGGATTGCTCATAGTCAGAAACAAATGTATAATACAATGCAATGCAAGTGGCTTTGGATAAAAGCGTCTGCCAAATGCATAGATGTAAATGAATGACATACAGAGAAACTAACCTGACTTGAAACGGAGTGAGACAAAAAATACTTTTTAAATCATGACTGTTTGTTTATTAATGGAAGTTCGTACCTGGTGATGATGTGGTAGTAATAGATTCGGCCCTCATGGTCACGTGCCACCTTCCAGCCGGGCGGCAGGATGATGGTTTTGGGTTTGGGCGGGGAAGGGGGTGGTAGGTCAACAATGCTGTTGGGTATCATTTCCTGTGGTGAATAACAGTTCAGGAGAGATTAGTCAGCATGTTAAAATTAGTGGAACTTATTGCTGTTGACTATTACATGTTAATCACAAGCTCTCCAGGACTTTGTGTGTGGTGTACTTAAATGCTTGTGAGGTTGTCTTAATCGGACAACTAGGGCCATTTTTGCTACAAACTAAAGAGGAGTTGACAATTTTAAATGAGGTGTTTTTAAATATGAATGTCAAGAAAAGTGTATCATAGACTAGTAGTGCAATTGCGGACAGAAAACAACACACACTGATTTGCATAACAAAGACACCAAAGCTCCACGAGTCTGCATTAGAGCAAATACATCACAAAAGCATAAACAAGTTCATTTTAATCTAATTAAAGCAAACAGACTAATTCATATCAAACAATGCATGTAGTTTACAATGTGGGTATTTAAATAAACAATCAAAGAAGAGGTTTAAAGGAGGAGTTGACCCAAATATCCCTGCCGTCCTTCTGAAACCGGAAATCCACATATTTTTTGTTTTTTTTGTCATAAATCATTATTATTAGTCATCTTTTATGTTTGTCACTGGGTTTTAATAATATGTAGCACTTATCATGTTTGACACAGTATTTAATCATTTAAACTGTAGTGTTTATTCCATTTCCTGAAAAACTACTAATTTGGACATCAGAAGTTTTAGAAAGACAGGGACTGTATATAAACCTCTAAGAATTAACTTACCCTCATGCCATCCCAGATATAAAGCTTCATGAATTAACTTAAGCGTTAAAAACTTTGCAGGCAACTTTGCTAGTTTCTCAAGGATAGACGTGCTTTTTGGAGCTTTACATTTTGTTATTGTTTTTATCACATACACAGATATGCAAGTATGCAACTTGTAGTGAGATATAATTTGGCTAACTCTCTACAGTAATAATAAAATATAAGATAAAATATAAAATTAGGTAAGAGAAACACCAAAAATATAATTTAAATCAAAAGTGCAAGACAAAATATAGAGTCTGCAGAGAATAATAATTTGCTTGCATTCAACTGAAAAAAAGAAAAAGTCGTATAAATTTGGGGTGGCAGCGCCCTCTTCTGGTGAAAGGCTACATACCTGTTGAACGGTCTGAGAGGTGACGATTGTAGTGACAGTGCCTCCCTGTTGCACGACCACACCCTGCTGATGGCCTGTGTACACCTGCTGCCCGTGCAGGTAACTTGCGGCTGGTTCACTGTACGTCTGCACATGCCCACAAACAAGAGAAAATTAACTTCAAAGGTCAGATTAACAGATACAAGCTTTTAGTCAATGAAGTGGTATTTCATTTTTCATTAAAGAACACTAACACATAATATCTACAGAATCTTAAGATATCAGCCAGTTTAGGTAAGCGTCGGTGTCCCACCTGTATGACAGGAGTGTTGGTCTGTGGGTATCCTGCAGGAATGCTGTAGATGGCCTGGCAGGGCTGACCCTGATAGTAAATGGCGGTCTGAGGCTGCGCTGTAGTGGAATACTGCTGGGTGGGTTGCGTCTGCACAGTGACCGCCTGCTGCGTGTTGGGGTCCCAGAGCGTGGTGTAGCCTTGCTGACTTTGAACCTGCGGGCTGGTGGTTTGCGCAGGCACTGCCAAGACAGCCACACTCGGATCCTGCACCGGCACAGCCGGCTGGACAAACTGCTGAGTCGGCGTGCCAGATGCCAGCTCCAATGAGGCAGGGATGTGTACCAGGCTGGAAGCAGGTCCAGCTTGGGTGGTGGTAGAAGAGGGTGAGGCCAGACCAAGATCAGATATGATGGGCTGAGTTCCCACTTGTTCAAAGGTAACTGCCGTGCCGGCAGCAGCCGTGACGCAGAGAGGCTCTAAAGGAGGTGTGGGTAGGAGAACTTTTCCAGCATTGGGATTGGTGGGGTCTACGTAGGTCTGGATAGGGTATCCAGGCGGGTAGCCAATAAAGCTCGGGCTGGAGGCGTAGGCCAGCGGATTGAACGCGAGCGTCTGCAGTTGCTGCTGCTGTTGTTGTTGTTGTTTCTGGGCTTCACGCTGTGCCACTTCTTGCTCGAAGAGCTTGCGTCGCTCCTCTGTGGACAGCTTGTTACGAGACTCTTTGGTGTGCAGTTTCTTCTTGCTGCTGCTGGTCTGCTCATAACTACGGAAAATAAATACAAGAGGATGTCGGTGTGAGATTTCTTTCTATACTTTTATGTCCAGAATATTGTGTGCAAGTCAGTCATATGGGTATGGAATCATGAGCTTATTACAGTTTACTGATCTTACCGATCGTCATTTCTGCGGTTGCCCCTCTCATAGGCAGGAGGAGGGAGAGGGGAGGTGGAGCCTCGCCTTCGTTTTCTATCTGCACTACGAAGAGTCGATCTTTCTCCATCCCGTTCACGATCACGGTCCCGATCCCATTCTCGCTCACGCTCCCAATCTCGCTCTCGTTCCCGTTCCCGATCGCGCTCCCTCTCTCGCTCTCTCTCCCGACTGCTCGAGGAAGTGCGAGGGGTCATCAGCGCTTCCCGATCACGACTGCGATCTGTGTAAAAGATAAAGGAAGAAAAAAAAAGTTCAGCTAGTGTCGCTTATAATACAAGTAGGAGGAGTAGTTTAAGATACATAACTTACCATTGGACTCTTTTTCAACCTGGCTCTTCTTTGGTATCCTGTAAACCTCCTGAGAATAATGAGAAGAACATGTTTTAAATATAAACCAGAATTTTGATTGTTTATTTATAAAAGTATTACTTAACTTTGATTTACATAAATAACATCATAACTAAAAATGCAGGTATCAAATAAACAGCCGCGGAAAAAATTAAGAGACCATTTCAGAAACCTTTTTTCTGATTTAAAAATTACAATTATAGGTATGCGTTTAGGTAAAAGGATCTTTTTTTGTTTCATTCTGTGAACTACGAACAATATTTTTCCCAAATTTCAAATAAAAAATATTATTCAACAAATACTGGACTGGAATGGCCACAATACATCTAGATATGTTAATTTGAAATGAAAGTTTCTAGCGAGTCTTAATTCTTTCCGCAGCTGTATACAAAAAGAGCAAAAAAGTACACAAACTTGGTTTCTAAACTAAAAAGTATAAAGGCATCTTTAAATGCAAACGCTTGCCTTCAAGTCTTTCCAGCTGTCAAGCAGACGTGCGGCCATGTCACTGATGTCAGAAGCCCTCACTTGGGGCTCCTGACTGCGTTCGCTCTCTACATCAGACACCCCCTCCTCCTCATCTTGCGAGGGAGTTCCAACTGCAGCGCCCTCTGCTGAAACAATCCCAGCACCCAGCACCTGAGTATCTGCAGAACCAACAGCCACTACAGGCTCGGATGATGCGTTTACTGAAGAAACCGTGTCAGAAGCAGGTGTAGTCATCTCCACGGAGACGGACTGAGATTCTGCGGGCATGGTCTCTATAGCAACAGCTGTGGCTTCAGACGAGATGCTCTCTGTGACTTCTGATGGTTGTGTGGGTGTGATCTCTACAGAAGTCGTGTTGGCCTCTGAGCTGCACTGTTCAGGTGCATTCTCCACCTGTTCTTCTGCGATAAGAGTTTCAACATTTTTTTCATCTGCATCCTCCGCAGAAGTGATGTCCGTGACTGCAGGAGGATCCCCTGCTGACGTGGACTCTGAATTCATAGATGGGTCCTCAGTCTTGATCTCCTCCATCAGCTTCTCTTCTTCATGGGTCGGTTTATTCTCCTCTGTGGACAGTTCAGTCTCACAGAGAGGTTTCTCTTCAGGTTCTTGCACTTTGAGGGACTCATCCTCAGTGCTCATATCCTCTGGCTGTGATGGTGTGATGTCAACAGCCTCAGGGGATTCCTGTGATGGCGTGATGTCAGCAGACTCGGGGGTCTCCTGTGATGGCGTGATGTCAGCAGACCCGGGGGTCTCCTGTGATGGCGTGATGTCAGCAGACCCGGGGGTCTCCTGTGATGGCGTGATGTCAGCAGACCCGGGGGTCTCCTGTGATGGCGTGATGTCAGCAGACCCGGGGGTCTCCTGCGATGCCTTGATGTCAGCACACTCGGGGGTTTCCTGCGATGCCTTGATGTCAGCAGCCTCAGGGGTTTCCTGTTTCACCACGGGCTCAATCTCAACTTGACCCTCATCAATACTTTCAACTGTCTCCAATGTTTCCAACTGTGAAGCCTCGTCCTCAATCTCTTCTTCCTCCTCATCCTCCTCTTCTTTGCCATCGGAAGCTTTACTAGCATCTGAGAGTGCACTGTCAAGACTGTTCTCGCTGATGATCTTCAGCCTACGGTAGACCGCTCGCTTGGGAGTGTCTCCGTCGAGCTCGGTGGGCAGCTTGGCCGGTGGACCATCAGGGGTGTTGAGTGGTGTCTGTGCACGCGAGTTGCTTTCGCTGGAGTAGCCGTCTTGCTCTGTAGGTTGAACAAGCGGCCGACTCTGAGCCCAGCGCTGGATGAACTGCAGCACACGGCTCTCCTCCAGCATGTTCTTCGTTGAGATGGGCAGCACTGCCAGTGCCTTTAGGATCTGAGGATGGTGCAAGAAAAACAGACTACAAGCTTAATATCTACAGGAGTTGAAACACTACATATAACTATTATAATTTAGTTACACTTAGCAAAATATCAGGACACTAGGAATTTCTGAAGTTTGCTCGAGCTTTTCTGGAAAATATGACATTTTGGATCATTTCTCTTGCTTTTTAATTAAATGTAAAAATTTCAGATTTCATTTTATAATTGACCTATCAACCAGCGAGAAAAAACTAAACAAAATTTTCCAGTAAAATTTAATTCACCTTACAGTATTGTCACACAACAGAAACAGCTAGTAGCCCAATATTTAGCTTGTTCCTCGTTAATAAAAATGTTTACAACTTCCCTCCTTTAAGTTTGTGTATGCATGTTGAACGTTTACCTCTAGTTGCAGTTTAATGTTGTTCACAGAGTTGGTCTTTGCCTCTGAAAGATCAACCATAAATATCCACAGCAGAGAGAGGCCATGGTGATCCAAAAACTGCTTCAGGCACAAAGAATTCTGGGTATTCTGCGCAAGCATGCAAAATCTTCATTTAGGAGTGGATTTCATCAATTATATAAAAAACATGACACCCAGCCTACACATAAGCCCTCCAGCAATACGTTTACTCTCTTACCTTGATGAGTTTAAGGCAGGTGAGTCGTTGCTCCATCGTCTCCACTCGTACCATGAGCCTGCAGAGGGATATCACATCCTTCTCCCCACATAGGCCCTCCCCGTTTTCCTGTAGAGCCTCAAGCTCTTCATCCAACTGCAGAATGTAACAACATTTAAACATCAACTATAAAATAATAACAGGATGAATCAGTCTTCTCTTGTAAGCCAAGTCACTTGATTTAAGGCAGTGGTTCTCAAACTTTTTTGGTCATTCCCCACTTTAGACAAGGGGGAATTTTCAAGCCCCACCTGCCCCCATCGCCCAAACACAATGCTAATGAAATGCGCAACAAGCTTAACATGTTCCAATTTATTGAACTAACAAGTAGTATCAGAGTAACAAGTTGTATCTAAAATGCAAACTATATACATCAAATAACAGAAAGTTCTAAAATAAAGAAAATAAAAGTGCAGCTGTGTCATAATAACTTTCATGAAATAAAAAAAATTAGAAAATAAAAGTGCAGCTGTGCACTACTAATTTCAAAAATAGAAAAGATATAAAAGTGCCATTTTGAAATCTGTAAAAAAACATTTAAATATGGCTGCGAAAGTTTGTTCCGTTCCAATTAATATGCCGATGTCACGTTATTTTGGCACTTCGGTTCCAGGTTACGTTTTTCTCGGGGTCTCATATCTAATGTTCTTTTAATATAGACTCCATGTAGACTAGTAATGATTACCCCTTTAATGTTTCCATGGCGACGCGTCATATTTGTCACGTGACACACCGCAGCCACACCTTATGACAGATCGCCTTAATTTCTTTTTTATTTCAAAATATTTACAAACTTGCTTACCATGTCATCAACTATCTGATATTCCGATTCTCAAAAATGTGAAAGTGAGTGTGGTCATTTATAAATAATCTTGATCTACGTGAGACGGGTGCCACCATGTTTCTTTGCAACGCAGTTCAGAGAGTTTTGTCTGTCATCAGTTTCTCCCGAAATACATGCAAGAAAGTGGCCGGTGAACTCCGAGAACTTTAACTCTTGTCAACTTTATAGTTACTTCCACTATGTCTGTCTGATGTGAATAACACACGTCGTCAAATTCTATTTGAATAGATTGTTATTGCTGCTTCCACAGACACGAGTGTGTATTTTACAAACTCCAAATGTATTGTTTTACTTGTGCTTATGTGTATTTAAATGGCTGAAACCTAAAATAAACATTATTAGGTTGAAAACACTGCATAGTTTTGGTATATGAAAGCGCTGAGCTGGTCCGTCTCTGGCTCAGCGCAAACCAACGCGCGAAAGCACAATTTGAATCTGGCAGTCACTGAACATTCTAAATCTCATATCTGGGACCGTATTCTCAGGGGCACGGAAATAATATCCCATATATGGGACCAAACCGGATACCGCTCAAAAGGTTAACAATTTCTGTAGCGAGGTAGATTTGATCTCACGTTTCCATACAAGGCATAAAAAGGAACATTTCCTCCCGTTCGGCGCGCCCCACCTGTCACGTCTCTATTCCCCACCAGTGGGGCGCGCCCCACAGTTTGAGAAACGCTGATTTAAGGCATCTAAAATATGTTTTTATATTTTGCTGGCATTTTTTATGTAGAGCTGTACTAGTCGTAGGAGTGCTAGTCAATACAATGGGCTTGAATGCAGAAGAGCTGTGTTATTTGTGGACTAGAACAAGACAGGCTGTGCGTTATATATATTAGTCAACCATTAAGCAAAATCATAGACACAGTACGACAACAAGGATCATGTTGGGGTCACCATCTTCCCTGTAATGGTTTATTTGCGGTAATGGTACATCCCACTTATTACACAGCTACTTCACAAATGTATTTAAAAAAAATGATAAATCAGTGCTAAGGAACTGCATGAGCAAAATTCACCTGAGGCGACAGTTATGCACCGGTCTACTCCTAGCTCCTAATGAGGCGGAAGCAAAACAACCAACCCTCCTCCTTACCGTGGTAAGGGCATTATCTGTGTCTTTCTTCCGTGGGCGTTCCCTCTGTTTCTTTCCACCCGCTGCGCGCACACTGACCCGAGTCTCTCCCCCAATTAACCCTCGACAGCTGGGAGCTCCACAGAAACACTTCTGCGCCTCTTTACTGGTGGACGAAGTAATATTTTATGATGAAAATGCATTTATGACAAGTTTTATTTTTACCAAAATAAAAAACAATGCTGTTTTGATTTAAAGACATGGAGTGAATTGTTTACCCGTATCTCTGGAACTGATAGTCAAAGGTGAGCTCCGTCCCAGCTGCCACAGCTTTTGAGGTGAAAAAGCCAACTCTGAGCTGACCATTCACAGTCCACTGCAAAGAGTGCAATGTGTTAGACATGCAAAACTAAGAGTTTACAAATTATATTATTAAACAAGCGGTTTCAGAGTAAGCTCTAATGCTAAAGAGGTCCAGGGCAATGCAAGGCACATACAGCAGGCTGCTAGAGACCCCAGTACAGTTTTTAACACTACTGGCTTTACACTAGTTTTTTAGTAGCAAATGACAGGTAAACATGATCAACCCAGGTTTTTCACTAGACAAGAAAAACGATTTACCTTCTGAGTCTCACAGTTGGGTTCGCAGCTGTGATTCATGAAACGGGAGCAGTTTCCTTTCAGTGTAGCATCAATGATCTGCAGATGTAATGAACTGTTATAAAGAACTGTTGATCATACATTTAATTATTTGCATTAATCACAAAGCATCACCTCATTGTTCTTCAAAGCCATGAAATAATAGTGAATGTTCTTGTTTCTGGCATACTCCTTCACCCGTGCCTTAAATTCCCGGTGGTCTAAAACTTCCCCGCAGTACTCTAAAACAAAGGTGTTCCTGAAAAAGAAAAGTTATTTTTACATAAAAAAGCATTTACACGCACATGTTAGCTGAAGGAAACATAACTTACGATGGCAAATCTTTGGCGGCTCGTAAACCCCAGCCTTTGCTCTCGGTCAAAATGACCTCATAGCCTGCGTGGCGTTTCATCTGGAAGCGACGGTTGGAGCAGTACGCTCCATTTAAACACCGGGAAGAGCTTTAGAGAAAAAAGAAAGCAAAAACAAACAAGTGTGTTCCTATTACAAATTATATGATGAAGGTTTGAGTTGAATTCTAGCAGTTATTGGTAGTAACACAACAAGACTAGCAATTAGTGCAACTATATTAAATTATGCCCTTTAATAGCATCCTCATATTTGGTTGATGGAAGAGAGTCAATACCACTCAATCATCAGCAGGCGATTGAGACAGTCTTCTCCACATGCCATGATGCCCCGGGCTCGATCTTCTCTCGAGAGGACAGCACATTCACACTGCATTCTCTTGATGTCACGATGAGACTTATTTTTCTTGCTGTGCAGAAAGAAAGCAGATTTATTGCTTTGCAGAATGGAAAATTATATCTTAAGAGTTAAGAAAAAATTATCAGGCATGTCCTGCTATTTGATAATGATTTTTTTCTTTGTACTTTGTATTTTATAGTTTCAATTGTCAATTCACATTACCACCCAGATAACAGAATGTGAAGCAAATGTCATAATGCTATAAAATGCTTGTTGCAGTAGGCTAACTGCATGACACTCATAACATTTTACTGTATTATCCTGTTGTAAAGTTCACATATGCCTGTCTCTTAATGTTTTGTGTTGCCTTCTTGAGCACTAGTCAATGTCTAATCCTTTCATAATAGTCGTTACTGAATGGCCTTCAGTCTGAAACTATGGATCTCAAAATCATATAGCCTGTCAGACAACGGTCAAATATGCAGAGGATGCTGGAAAAGCAAAGAATTTGAACAACCTGGAGAAATTGTCTGAAGACTAGTGGATAGTTAAATGGTTTAGGACAAATAAAGACATGAACAAGTATCATGAAACATTAACAGTCATCGATCGTCCAGGTATCACACAGTATCAGGCATTAAAGGGGATATGTAAAACCATAGAATGGAGTTCTTGTTGTATATTCAGTTACTGTATTGTAGACTAATTGTAAAATTGATTGTTTAATGCAGTACTAAATAGAAACTAGCATTCAGCAGATTCTGCAGGCTTGCGTACAAAAATATTTTGTAAACAGGCAAAGTGGGTACTCACCGTTCTGTCAGATACAAATTCTCCTCAATGAGGTCAAAGTAAGGTGGCATTTTTTTCTGCTTTGCTTTTTCCCTCCACTCTGCTGGATCATGGAAGTCTTTAAGACTGAGCAGCGGTCGTGGAACCTCCTGTGTTCGGTCAAACAATTCCTTGCCGTCTTTTGCCCCCCTTGAACTCTCATCAAAACACTCCTTTTTACTTGTCAAACCGGCCTCTGCCTCATTGTCCGATTCCGACTCAAAGTCTTGACGTCTCTTCTTGGGTGGACCCCTTCCTCTATGAGGCTTCTGGTTGTCTTCTTTTGGAGTTTCCAAGTTGCTTTGAACCTCTGGGATGAACTTGCAATTGCTACTTATCTCATGAGCTTGAACAAATGGGGATGACCCCGGATGATCAACAGTGGGGACTGAGCCGCGCTTAATCCCCACTATCCTTCCCTCACAGTCTTCATCGTGGTCATTGGTCAGGGAGTCTGGATGAATCTGGTTGACTGAATCATGATATTGAGCAGGCACGTGCGTGTTGACTGAATTGATGGTTTTAGAGATAACAGGCTGAGCCCAAGAACCTTTTCCGTGAACACTCTCAAATGCAGCAGCAATTCCCAGATGTGGCAGACGTTCATTGCCATGACTGCTGTCCGGCTGCTGAAATGTGCTAGTGGGTTGTTCTGAGTGATTCAAGTCCCAGGCCGAACCATAACCCTTCCCACCACTTAAGTCTGAATCATCATACAGCTGCTTTCCTCCCTTTCTTCCATTCCAGCTATCCGGCCAATCGTGGTATTGATGGTGGCCAGATTCAGGCCTCCTACAAGACATCTCAAAGTTCTGAACAAATGTTTGGGCGTAAATGCTTTCTTGGGCAGTCCAGTTCTTGTCCATGTGAGAATGGGTGGCTTCTGAATGGCTGGTGCTGTCAACAGTGTCGCTCTGTGATTGGTAGAATGCACTAGCAGACTGACATTTAACATCTGTACTTTGCGTGGTAGGTTGCTCACCGGGCTTAAAATGTGAAGCCGATAATTCCTCATGCTTTGAATGAGAGTTAAAACTATAACCAAACTCCCTGTTATGGGGTTCGGCTGTATGAGAGGGTCGCTGTTGTACTGAAGAGCCAGAAGACGGATCAGATAAGTCTTTCGCTTCAAGAGCAATGGTTGAATTTTTTGGCACAACCACCACGGAGTGCAGTCGTTTCAAGGAGACCTGTCCATCATCTGAATCGGAGTCTGATTCTTCACTCTCACTGTCCTCGCTGTGGCATTTAGCATCATGGTTCAAAGAATCAGGATCTCGTGTTTCAGACTGAGGTTTGTCTACATTGAGTTTTTCAGTATTGGCAAAGCCACAATTAAGGGGAACATCAAAAGGGGCACTAATTGAAGGAATTTCACAATTCTGATCTACAAGAGGTTGGAAATGTCCACCATTGCTGGACTGGATGTCATGGTCGAATATCTGTGTACGTACTTGTTGACATGATACAAGACAAGTCACATCTCTTTCTAGTCCTTCTACAGATTTACTCCAAAGTAATTCAGATTCATAAGGGTTAGTCTCACTGACAACCTCAATCTTCTTTACTGAAATGACTTTTTTCACAGAGAAAAACGTTTCTGGATTTGCCATTTTCTTAGGGCTTTGAGATTCTAAAGAGTCTTGGCCAACAATGTCCCATCTTGATTTTTTTGAACTACTATCCTTTTTCACATTCCCACAACTGTGTTGCTCAGGCTTTACATTCAGCTGCTCAGAGTCCTTTTCACAAGTACTTGGTGAGACAGGCATACTAATGTTACTGATGATTGGCGATGAGCCATCAAATTTAGTGTTTAATTTCAAGCATCCTCCAGGCAGTGGTTCTTTCACAGAAAGAGGGTCTGACAGTGATCCAACTGGATCCTGGTCTGGAGTGTGGAGCACAACTGGGTCAGTCTGTTCTTCAGTCAAGGTTTCACTTTGGATTGGAGTCTCATCCTCCGTTTCGGTTTCGTTAATCTTAGTGGAACTTTGATTTTCTAGACTAGTGGAATTAGATTCTGTCAATATCTCAACATTCTTTTGGGTCTCAGAGACATCTGTGTTATTTTCCATGCTACTAAGATCTTGGGTTGGAATTTGATGCTCAGGTTGTTGATCTGCTGTTTTGTATGTAGCTTCATGAATTTGATGGGAATTGTTTTTATATTTAGACTGAATACAGCTTTCGCTCAAAAGTTCAACATAAACTCTGCATTCCCGCTGAGGAAGAAGTTGACTGGAGACTAAACGTGCCTGCCTTTTATTATTACTTAATCTGTCTGTTGATTGTCTGTCCGTTCCAGTTATGTTATTTGAAGTCTTGTGATCTGAATAAGTTTTTTTGGATGATGAACTCCGAGTGGTCCTCTCTGACGCTTGTGACTGGGATTTTTTTCTATGCTCATCATCGGAGTCAGAAGTGCCACTGTTCTTCTGGACTCTTCTCTCAGATGTTCGCGATGAGGTAGCTGGGTTGGAATTTGAGGTTTTAGCATTAATATCTGATTTAGATTGGGAACTAGATTTCTTGTGACCAGCATCTGCTTCTGAAGAGCTCTTTTTATTGGATTCAGAGTCACCAGTTTTTGCATTAGATCGTTCTGATCTTGAATGCGGTGTTCTTTTATCTGACTCTGATAATCGAGAACAATCTGTGGACTTTGAGTCCCTGTGGGATCTGGAGTGAGTTGATGATTTTGAGTCTTTTTGCGAGCTTGAGTAATTAGACGATCGACTTGAGTCACTACCTCGAGTCCTCATCCGCCTGTGGTCCTCCTCTGAGTCAGAGCTGTCACGTGACCTGCCGTCACCTCGAGAACGTGAGCTTCTCCTTTCATGATGAGGAGAACTTCGATGAAATCTTCTCTCAGAATCATGGTAATGTGACCTATCTGACCATGACTGTCTATCACTCCTCGATCTCTCAGACCTGGAATAAGAACTAGTCCGGCAACCTCGAGACCTAGACCGTGATCGACTTTTGGTCCTTCTTCTGTCTCTGTCAGAACGAGATGATCTTGAAGACGCTTGTCTGGAATCCCGCTCAGACTTGGAACGACTTGACCCCTTTTCATCTTCCCTCCTATCCGACCTTGATTTTTCAGACTCCTCCACTTTGGAATTAGAGGATCTTTTAGTTTCATTACTGTGGGATTCAGATTTAATAATATTTTTGTGATCACTAGATTTTTGACTAGAAGATGTCCGGATTGAATCCCCGTCAGACTCTGAACCTGGAAGAGTGCTGTCTGATCGAGTTTGGGGTTTTCTGATTTCTTCATGCTCAGAAATGGCAGACGAATCTGTATCTCCCTTCCCAATATGGGAAGAAACAGAACCCTTAAGGCATGAGTCTAATTTCTCCTGAGGGTTTTCCTCTTTAATAACTTTTTCAGAGAAACTATCAATGACAGAGTTCCTGTGAGCCTGCTGCAATGAGGTTTCAGTTCCAACCTTGACAGGAGATCTAATCTTGTCTGACTCAGAAGGGACTATCGGCTCTGAAATCTCACCTGGGGCAGTGCTGAGAATGGAGTTATCCTCAACAACAGTAATGCTGAGAATCTGCTTCTTAAAATGCATCTTTCCAAGATCATGTCTTGATTTGAGAGCGAAAGATACTGGGGAATTCGTTGTCTGGGACTCCCCCACCGCTTCATCAAGAACGGAGGTACTGACATCCACATTGTTAATTTCATTACCGTGTCCAGCTAAATCTGTAGCGGGTACTGTCCCAACTTGTGGTGGAGCAGAGCTATCGCTTTCCTCCAGGCTCGCTGGGGCTAGAAATAAGTTCTGACGTGTCTTTTTAGTCTGCGTAAAGCTGAAGGAGACCTTCTGTCGCCCATGTTCTTCAAGGTTTACTTTAGATTTGGCTCCTTTGGGCAGGAGATGGTTTGTCAATACAACCCTTGGGGCAAGACCTTTGAATATGACTTGCTTTGGGAGGCTTTCAACCTTGATCTAGTGAAATAATTTAAGAAAAAGGGTATTTCATTAGTGAAACACAGTGAGGACCATTTCTGTCCAGTATGTCAAATGAGAACTGTGTGCATTATGTCAGCAATAATTGTTTTTGTTTGAACACTGGGTGTAAAGGACCTACCGAACAATCGTTTACATCCTCCCTTTTGTCAGAAATGAGCAGCATGGGGGGAAAAAGGAAGCAGAATTAGTCAAGTCAATTTAAAATACAGAGAACTGAAAACCTATTGAAAAAAAATTATACTGTATTATAAATAGCCCTTTCCTGCTTGTTGAAAATAGTCTAGAAAATGTCTTTTCTTTTCTATCGGGGAATGATACTTCATATTATACACCACTCACACACCTTCAACAACAAAGAGCACAGTTCAATTGAAACTCCAATGAAGCTGTCAAGCAAAAACCTGGTTACATGTTCCTCTGAGACTCCTTTCTCCCTTTGACCTTCATAATATAGTCACCCCACATTGATAGTAGTAGAAAATTACCTTTTTCATTAGTGCTAATTTGAGGTGTGCTAAAAAAATCTGTTATAACAGAATAAATCACTGTATGAGTCATATTTAACAACAACGCAACAGTAATATCAAAAGTTATTTCCAAAGAGATTTCCAGGCCTTCTCGTGGACATCATGGTGTCAGCTTTTGCCAAGGTCCAGAAAAGTACTGAAGACATTGTTAAATTGGTCCATCCGCACATAGTGGCTCAGCTGAAATTTCTTGATGGACCAATTTAACACCATGATGACACCATGATGTCCACGAGGAGGCCTGGAAATCTCTCGGATATCACCTAAATATCTTTATTTGTGCTCCAAAGACGCCGGAAGTTCTCTAAACATGTTTAACGTCATGTGGGTGAGTAAAAAAAAAAACACTCTAAAGACACTCAAGTCTAGTACGACAAATTCAACTCATATCAAGAATGTGTCAACTCGTGCATAGTAAAAAAGTTGAACAGTGCGATTAAAGAAAGAGGTGCACTGTTTGTAAGAGGCACATCATTTCAAAACACATGTAACGTAAATAAACATGTAACGAGTAAAACTTTTTGTATTGGTATGGTCTATTATTTATGACATTTACATTGATGAATAATGTGGCCAAGGCATGTTCAAGACATTTTTGAAGTGTTAAACTGTGTTTGGTGTTAAATGTGTTTGGTTTTGGATCCCTTAAATTCTTTGCCACCCACCTCCCAAAAACACATGCTCTGCAACAGTAAAATAGGTTATACAATCCATTTTAAGACTGCATAAAATGTATATTCAAGTACTCAGTTATCTACAATCCCTTAAAGGGGTCATTCTTGAAAATCAGATTTTTTTCCATGTTTAAGTGCTATAATCAGGTCTCTGGGGCATCCATCAACAAAAATGACAACACCGTAACTTTCTTTATGTGAGCCTATCTCTGCAAGCCTGTGAGAAAACGAGCAAATCAAATATCACTCCCCTTCTGAAGTAGGTAGGGGTTCTTATAATATTACCGTCCCTTTTTCTCACTGTGTCCACCCACGGCGCTGCCGCCATTTCTTTGCCACCAAGTGACATACGTGTATTAGTTCCAACACCATGACAAAAGTAAGCAAAGCTGTGGTTGGCTGCACAGACCAGCACAGAACACTGTTCCCAGCCTCGAGAGCAACGGATTTATTTTATTTTCAGTTGAAATCCTCCAGACTGAATGAGGCGAAGCTGCATTTAAAGTCGTTGTAAGTACCAGTATTTTTTTAAGTTAGACCTCAGTGACCTGTGGCAACTTAACTGTAGGTAAAATGTCACTGTGAAACTTGTCCATTCAGTCATAGAAAGCAATGTGTATGGTTTGTAAACACGCGATGGGATTGTCCTGTGTAACCTTACTTTCACTTAGCACGCATGCAAAACTGGGTGTTTAGGACACGGTATAATAAAAGATCTGTGGTGTATTTTGACTTCACAGACACATTCTGTGGGCCCCTAAGATTTGCAGTACATCTGTGTAAAAGTAGAAAGAAATCTCCCCTTTAAAATCAAATTTAGCCTGCAACTGGAGAGGCAAGGATTACTACTGCAGTGAAGTATGGTTTAACATTCCTGCATTGTTTGTTGACTTAAGGTGCTAAAGTTATATTGTCATATGTCAATTTGGGCAACACATTCAGATTACAAAAACGTATTTCAGCCTATAGCACTTCACAACAACATGATCAGCTGCACCTGAGGAAGTACCTGAGCTCGGAATCCAACAGATCATCCATTTTGCGTTGGATCTGACACAGAGCAGCTTGCAGAAAGCTGCAACACCGGGGAAACCCAATTCAGAGTAGTATGCTCTCTAGTGTGGTGTCACACCTATGGATAAAAGACAGCACAACTGCATTCAGTCACTATACAGTATTTGATATAAAATGTACTTGTTAGTGTCTGTGCAGAGGAAACGGCAAGGGTACGCTATTGTCAAATGTTTATTCGTATAAAAGGTCTACACAAACCCCCCCAACAGACAGAAAATGTTAAATATGCAGTGCTTCAATGAATGATCATGTTACTATACTTTGAACATCTTAGCTTCCTTACCTTTGAGAGAAGTCACAACACTGCAATACTTAAGAAATGTAATGTGATCAATTAGACAACCAAGACACTTTAGTAGCTGGAACAGGAAAGGACTTCATTCTAAAATAGCTTATTGATAATGTGGTGTTTTACAAAAAGGGAAACCCGGCGGAGTTGAAATGGTCAGCTGTAACATTATACTTGTTGCAGCAGTCAGGAGGGGAGGGAAGAGTACTTAACTGTCTCAGCATGACAGACTGCCTTTTGTCTCAAATGTGTAAAGACATTGCGTGCTGAGGATACACAATATCAATAAACACGCTGTGTGCTCTTAAATACTATTTTCAAGTATCTGCAAGGGTAAAAACCTGATTCAAAATGAAATGTTTGGCAGAGTGAACTTGCAGGAGCTATCTGTCGCATGTGGGTGACATTTGTTTGCACAACAAACCATTTTTGAACCAACTGATCAGTTACTGTTACAGACTGTAACATCTACAACAATGTATATTGCTCAGGTTCTTGAACAGACTGGCTTTCGACCCTGTAATACCGACTGTCTGGTTAGTTATGGCAGCAGAGAGATCATTCAGTGCTTGAGCGCAGGCAGCTGAAAAATCTATCACGCGGATTCGAGGCCTACGCGGAGGCCGCGCTGCATCTGTCTTCACTTGTGTTTCCGTTATATTAAAACCATTTTGATATCACAGTAATGTTTACGTTTATTTTTAGACATACAGTGAATTTGAGATGTTCCATGTAAATCCTAACTGTACGTATGTGTTATTGATCGGTCACTGCATTTAGTTTCTCGGAAGCTCGCTGGCTTGTTAGTAACAGGGTGAACTGTCGTTGTGGTCAACAGAGTCTCTGACTGCTTGACTATACAAGCGAACCTCTGTGTTAACCTTAACGGGTTATTTACAAAACACTCCTGTCTACAAAACGAAAGTTATAGTTAACCTGGGATACGTTTCTTTAAAACATAGTACCAGGGTCAACGTCGGTTAGCACTTCTTGTACTAACTAGGTAGCTCGCTGGCTAGCTGGGTAAATAGGTAGTGCATGCAGGCTTTCGTGGAGTAATGTTTTGTATGCCAAAAGAAACGCACAGAAATGGCTAAACACTTACTTCGTATACTTCTCCAGTTCGTTTAAGCTGTCCATTTTCTAGGACAACGATGGCAACCCTTTTCCCTTGATATTCCAAAACATCCAGCAGCACACAGACGTCAAATCCACACGGGCCAACAACAAACTGCTCTCGACAACACAATTTGCCTGGCGTTAGATAGCCTCTAGCTAGATCCAAACGCTTTCATTTAATGCTCGGTCCACGGTGCTCAATTGAAGACCCATCAGACGAATCCTCTGTAGTACTATTTGATCAGTACAAAGCGGGCTGTAAAACGCAACATCCTTTTTGTTTCATGGTGTGGGGCAGCCTCGGATTATCCGGTGGAGACGATATGCGATGCACCGGTCGCGGCTCCTCCTCTCTCTCCGTGAACGAGGTCGACATGCAGTGCTGCCCAAAGGGACTGATGACGAACCGACTATTTGGGGTCTTTGTTGAATTACGACATCGCCGGTTTCAATAGATGGTGGAAACAGACTGGTTTCATGCAAGAGAAGACCTGTGCGACCCAAACACGCAAAGCGATTAACAGACGTTTCCCGATATGCTTGTATTTAGACAACGTGGGGACCATATGGGCCTCCATGGATTCTCTGATATTCTTACCAAGAGGTCAAAGTAGCTTTGCCAGAGGATGGATTATATTCTGACTTGTCTGTTGATATGAAAAATGGTTATTTGCATCTTTGCTGTTTTGTATGGGGTATTGTATTTTGTATTGTTTTAGAAGGATAGGTGGCAAACGATACAAATAACAATACTACGCTTTACTAACACTACTATCAGCTTTAGGTATCATCTTATGAATTAATTTCTAATTTCTTTATTATTTTCTGTACTGTATTTTACTGTTTTACAATGCATTTACATCAGATCAAACTAAAAGGTTTGTGGAAAAACCCCGCAATTTGAATTGAACTACTGTTTGTTGTATTTACACTCTCGCATTTCCGTCTGAAATGTTCTTCACCTAAAATGAGTCCCTCTGTAATAACAGAAAAAAGCATATATGAAAAAATTCAGCATATGCCAGCCCCCCTTACAAATTTGTACACGGTTTTTGAGACAATAAAATCAGGTGAAAATGTTAATATTGACCTTGTCATATACACGTGTATTGATCTGTTGCTGTTTATTAAGGTCTCTATAACCAACAAGGAAAGAGTGATGGTGGGAGTGGCTTGCAGCAGAACAATGGAGGCGATCCATTCCAATCCCCCCATTGCAACTGATATGGTATTCCTGCTTCACAGTTTGAGTTGGCTATTGGGAGCACCATAGCAATCGCCTGTGAGGACAACATTATAATTAACAAGTTTAAGCGAAAATGAACTTTATCCGTCTAATGTTATCTGTGATAACCCCTGCTATAGGTTATTCGTGATTTTGTTTCATTTTGGTCTTGGCTTCATGAGAGGTTTGTGGATTATTCCTTTCAGTGTATTTTTGTCTTTCACATTTTGTATTTCTTAATGTAGCACCTCCTCACTTGGTAGTCTACTAGAAATTGGTCATTGTTATCAGTTAACCATAGTAACCAGGACAACTCATAGCTGAAACCCCACAGCTGTTAAAATGAAGACTTTAAAATAATAACAACAATTGTGGTTCCCAAATTGACCATGTCTAATCATGTTAAATAAACCCCCATCCTCACAATCAAAAGTAATAGATATAGCTATATGGAATCAGATTAGTTGCAAAAATAATGAAATATTTATAAATATAAATACTACTTGTCTCCCTCACTTTTATTTTCGATTGTCACTTTTTAAATACTGTATCCATCTTGGTCATTTGATGAAAAGAATAGCATTTTCCTCACTCTATATAATTTTGTATAACTACAAAAAGGACCTATGGTGCCAAAACTGTTCGAAAAACAATGTATTGGTCGGACGTCCCTTAGTACTGTAGTTCACCGGACACACATTCTAGAATGATCATCAGACAGATTCGCGACTTCCGACTTTTTGTCTCCTTCAGGCTGCCGTACTGCTACAGATGGCGCTGTTAGAGATGCGGATATTTTAGCTTCATGCTATTTTTCCTAGCTGGCAATATCGCAATAACGCAGTTCTTTTTTCAAGGTGGAAATCGGACGGACGCCATCCCAAATACGCATTCAATTTCGAATATATTCGGAGAAGAGTGACATTTCCTTTGTTTTGTGTAAGTTGGTGTATGTTGTGCTTGTGCGTGTCACATTCTGGGCCTATCATCCTTGCGTGACCGATAACCATACTGGATAAACCGATTGTCTTAGCGTTTTCCGTTTTTGCAGAAAAGGGTCGACTTCTCACGAAGGAGTGTTGGATTATTTGGTTTGGCCGGTGACGATATTGACTGTGAATTGTTTTTATCAGACGATATTGTGTTTGAAGCACGTGTAGATGCCATAGATCGCGGTTCGTTCCTGAATGTATAGTGATTAACCGAATCACATAACGTTAGGTGTGTCTGTGTGTTATGATAAAATACTTAGGAATAAAAAACGTACACGTTCTACCGGATCAGCAAGCAAAACCGTGTTCAATAAAAATGGCTGCATGTCATTTTTCGTCGAGTGATTTAGGGTTAATGGATAAGTTGATAGAGTAACGTTAATGGAGTTTAGAGATCAAACGGGTGCATTGGAAAGGAGAGCCTAGGACGAAGGTTTTTCTAAGAAAGTTGTGAGGACGTAAAACCAACCTGTCCTTTGTGCTGGTGTTGTGGAATTGTGTTTTTAACTGAGCTGTTGTTTTATTGTTCATGTTTGATAAAGTGGCTGTTGTAGATCCTAACTATGTACAGCGATATGTTGCTGTAATTCATTGGGGATGATATATTCAATTGGAAGTATTATGAATATGATAACACTATTCTTTCTGATAACATTTTTCAGTTCGCAATAGCTGTGTGTTGTTATTTCTAACTTTTGTAATGATGTTTCTCTTTGGTAGTGGTGTCAGTTTATTAGCTGTATTGTTGATGGAGTTCTTTTACATGCACGTGTGCATGCCGAAGCTAAAAACTGCTAAACTCGTCTTTCCTGTTAATCTCAAAAGTTTGTGATTTTGTTTTGCTGGAAGAGGGTATTATGTCTCGAGGGTGTTACTGGCTTCACATTAGCTGTATATGTAAGGTTCGTGTTTCGCAACAACACTTTGTTGTTCAAGATTGGTTTGCAAACTATACTTTGGAGCTGTTTTCAATATTTTGTTGTGCAGGGAACGTTTGTGTCAGCTATAATGCTATTATATGTGCCCCTTCTGTCTGCAGGTGCTGTTGTGTGTGCACTCCATCATGGCCGTGGTCATCCGATTACAGGGGCTCAGAACCACGGCTGGTTCTGAGGACATTCGCAATTTCTTCACTGGCCTCAAAATCCCTGATGGTGGGGTTCATATAATTGGTGGGGAGCTTGAGGAAGCGTTTATGATATTTGCATCTGACGAAGATGCGAGACGAGCCATGTCACGCTCGGGGGGCTGCATTAAGGGTTCCCCTGTTAACTTGCTTCTGAGTAGCAAGTCAGAAATGCAGAAGGTTCTTGAAGAGAGCACTAGAAGGTCTGAGTTGAAAGGCAGGGGGATGTACGAGGAGGGTGGCAAAAGACCTTCTGTGGAAACGGGTCCTCCGCAGTTCAATAAAGACCCGAGAACAGCCATGCGAAGGGTAGACCATCAGGAGAGGAAAAGACCATCTCCAAATTCTTTCGGTGACACTCAAAGCCAAAGGGAAGGGGCCCAATCTGAGAGGGATGGTGTTTATATAAAGTTGAATGGGATGCCGTACTCTGCAACAAAAGAAAATGTGCGTAACTTTTTCGATGGGTTACAAACCGAGGATATGCTCTTTTTGAGAAATCATCGTGGAACATTCAATGGACAAGCTTTTGTACGGTTTGTTACTGCAGAGGATGCCACCGAAGGTCTGAAGAGAGATCGAAAGTACATGGGACCTCGGTACATACAAGTAACAAGATGCTCAGAAGAGCAGTGGCTGATGGCAGGTGGGCTTGTTAGACCAGACGGTTCGAAGAGACAATCCTTAGATCGCACAAGATCTCAATCTCCTGCTTCCTACAGGTCACGGTCTCGTTCCCCCTCCACTAATGAATACTGTGTCTTGTTTGAAAACTTGGCTATTGGTATTCAGAAAAGAGATTTGAGGGCACTGCTGAATCCAATTTCTCTGAAGGATGAGCAAATTATTATCTTTGCCCAAAAACAGGACGATAGGACCAAGTCTGCTATCGTGGTGTTTAGAAATCTTACAGATTATTGCGCTGGCTTGGCTCATCATAAAGATACATCGCTGCATCGTGCCGTGTATGCGTCACCCATCTCAAAGGAAAAAATGGTTGTCCTGTTGGAATCGTCTGTTGACGGACAGAACGACAGAGAAGGATTGAGGCGATCAACTGACATGCCCCAGGCTCAAAGAGATACTCCGGACTCGGAGATGAAATGTGTCTACGTACGCAACCTGCCCTTTGATGTTCGGAAAGTGGAGATCATGGACTTCTTCCATGGATTCACGCTCTCTGAGGATAGGGTTATTTTATTGCATGATGAAAGGGGAGCTGGGCTTGGTGAGGCTTTGGTGATCTTTCAGTCGGAGGAGGCGGCCATAACGGCACAGTCGCTGAATGGACGGAGGTTTCTTGGGTCACAAGTCATGCTCAAGTGCATTACAATGGCCCAGATGAGGGAATTTGGCGTGAATGACCACTCAACGGTTAGCCCCCAAGGACAGAACTATCCGAGACCACAAGAGGTTTTCAGTGATGGTCCTTGCTTTAATTCCCAGAGGCAACCAGATGATTGTAATATTCAGCCTAATATGCAGCATGGTTATGGAGGGGATTGCTTTGAGCCTAATTTTAACCATAATGCATTTAGACCAGGACCGGATGGTAATGGGCATCATGGATACGGAAAACCTGACGAACAGTTTGAGGGACCGACGTGTATCAAATTGCGCAATCTACCCTCGCAGATAAGAATTGATGAGATTTATGACTTCTGCTATGGATACAGAGTGATCCCAGGATCTGCCTCGTTGCTTTATGATCGAAACGGAGCTCCCAGGCGGTGCGCGACTGTGGTTTTTGAAACCCACAGAGAGGCACTCACTGCTCTGCAAGAATTAAATGGAAGACCAATTGGCACCAGGAAAATTCAGGTTGTGTTTGATTAGATATGTACTCAGAATACAGTATCAAAGGAACTGGTGCAGTATTTCTTTGTTGTCTCAAGACAAACTTTTAAAGGAGTGTGCAAGTAAAATCATGTTTTCTTTTATAATTTTTTATGTTCGATTCCTAAATTTGCTGATAAAGTACTGCTTGGCTGTATAACACCACATTATGTTATGACAGTTACCATCTAATTTCAAATATTCTGCTGTGTATGGCCTCTTTTGATATGTAAGTTCATTTTGTGTTTTTGATGGTTTTCTTCAGACTACTATTTCGTTTCTTTTTTCATTGTACAAATGTCAGTAATATTAGCGTTCTGATTAAGAAAAGGATTTAGCATGTGTACTTGCTAACATCCCTGTGAAATTGTGTCAAGGGTTTTTTTCATCCACTGATATGAGTTTGTCATTTTGAAAGTAGTTTTGTTATTGACGCTTCTTTTACTTTCATTCTTGATATAGAAGTCAGTATTATCCAGTAAACATTCCGGTTATTAAGTAAATGTGATTGAATTACGTTTCTGTATGATTGGTGAATTCTTTGCATTTATAAAACGTTTTTCATTCACAAACTGCGTGTGTCTGCTATCACGTTTATTAAATGTGCACATATTGTTTGTTTAAAAGATTGTTTGTTTGAATTTCTACATTTTATTTAGAGGATTTCTTATAACATTTGAAGATGGGGCAACTACATCTAACCTGCAGGACTTTTAAGGTCTGTATGATGCATTTCATAAAGTGAACAATTAGCCGTGTCTCGTTTTGAAATACTGTGGATTCCGGAGGATGCACATGGTCTGTCTCGTTTCATAAAAGCAGGTAGGACAGAGTACACCCTTCAAATGCGACCTTTCACAAGAATTCAGAAGTCGCTTTCGTTGCTAAAGACAAACCACAATTGTTTGCGTTGCCCAACGCCTTCCATTTGAATAAACGTCAGCAGCCGCACATTTAATCAAACGTGGTGTTTAAATGTAAACCATTTACAATGTTGTTACCTGTTTTTTTACACCAGCAGATATACAGTATGCAGCATTTAAAGAATGCGTCCTCCGGAGGACACGGGGAAGCAGCCATCTGAAACAAGACGCTGCTAAAGTATTGTTTATCTGAAGCAGATCATCTTATATTATAGTTACAACAGCTGTGATCGTGTTTTCACAGTAATGATATGGATGCATTGACCTCGGTCAATCAGTTTGTTAGACTAAAACCACTTCGATGATAAATGTCACTAGAGGGCACTGCAGTTCAAGGAATCCTGGAGAAGGAACAACTGCTTCCTTTCTGTTGCTGAGTGGGACTGATGGCTGATAATAGGAATAGAAAAGGAAGATAGTAGCGATTAAAAGTATTTTTAAGAGGAATGCTTAAAACGATGAGCCACATCAAAGGCAGTAATCAATGTATAAAGGCTACTTTGAAATTGATGTCAGATAAGCTATAAAGCACCAGTTTGGTCAGAATGGCCATTAAAGTGACGATTCTTACACTGTGTCTACACCGGGCCCGGCAAAAGATCAAAATGCATTAGAACTAGTGGTGTAGTTCTAACAAAACAAAAGTGGTGTACTACTACACAACCATAACCCCGACCTTAAATAGCGAATATACACGGGTGAGTGTGTGTGTTTTTCAAGTAACATATGACCGTAATTTCAGTTAAATATTTATGCATAATTCTTCACTTTGGATTCAAGTTATTGTCATTACACACATACAAGTACAGTGCAACGAAATGTATTATAATGCACGAAATGCACTTATGCTTTGAATAAGAAGTTATAGAATTGGAGATAAGTTGGTGGAAAAACGGGTCTAGTTCTACAATATTTTTCAAAGCATCACATATGCAAGATTACGTAAAACATAGATTTGAGAGAATGCAGCATGTAACTTTGTCATCATTGCCATGTCTGTGTCCATACTTAATCATTTATTAAGATATTCATGTGTGAAGTTAACGTTGTGGTAAAAACTACATTATTTTAAATGTAGAATAAACGTAACGAGGAGGTTTAAAACGGCCGTAAAGGGAATGAGTATACAGAGAAAATGTATTACTTTTTAAACACTATGGGAGTGATTTGTTTAATTTAATAGCGTGTTATTTAAAGAAAGCAAGTATTAAAAGTTGTGACAGAACAGAAAATCGCGATGCACTGCAATTTCACCAAGAGATGAAGCAGCGCAAGAGAACCCGTGAATTCAGTGTCCACTGAAGATGATGCGCTTGACATTTTTTGTATTTTCTTAAGAAATGCACCAATTGTATGAACGAATTGCGAACGCAATACAGTTAAAGGGAAAGAAACAACAAAGGCAGATTGGAGACGCTAAGCAGGAGAACAAGTGGGTATACGCTACTATAGATCTGAGAAGTCGTTTTGACGCATTAACAGCGCTGCTGTCACTGCGCATGCGTGCGTATGGCCCCGAATACGCCACTGATTATAATAAAAAAACGTGTCCACACTAGATGCGGAGCGACGGTGTTACAAGAAAATCACTTCAAAGGGGCATCAAGTAAAACTCCTCAAGTATGGCTCCTCAAAAAAAAACTAAAAAGGTATACTGTTCATAATCAACAATATATGTTGTACTATTTAGCTACCCATAACAAAGAGTATTTTTTGGTAAAGAGTGTGATATAAAACTCAGGATGTACGTTTGCATCCCTTTAATTTGTGTACTTATTACGTAACTTTTTAAAGATTTTATTAAAAGAATAATAATCCCCCGTATCGATGACAACAGTAAAAAAACGTTTACACGAATTGTTCGCTTTTTTTACATTTTCCTTTTAATAACAGTGCAAAATACAATGATGTCCACGATCAAATTGACACAAGTTTAAATCAAGATTTTTAGTAGAGACTCCTTGTTAAATACGAAGCACATTTTAAATTGTTGGCTACTTTTCATATCATGCGATGTGCAGGCAGACGAAGCGTCACGAGCTCAGGCGCAATGCATGCATGCGTGCGTTTTTGTGTTTGAAATGGCAGATAACGCTGTGACTGGACGCTTCGTCAGTGAAAAACTGTAAGAAGCCATTCTTTCGATTACCCGTTTATTTTGTGTGATTGTGTCACGACATTCGTCTACATTTACATTTTGTCTGTCGTGAGCACGTTATGGTGTAAAAACTAAATGATCAGGAGAAAAGTTGGCAGTCATCACGGCTAGCCAGCTAGCAGAAACAGTTGATGATGTCGATGGATTCAGATAATAAAGTTTATCTTCACATAGATTTTTTTATATTTCGCACTTGTCGATTGTTGACGTATATCTGCAATTATGTTTTTACAGTCAATTTGAACGTTTTTATATTGGCCGATTATAAAAAACTCCAACTTGCTGTTATTTGTGGTGCGTGCGTTGGCGTGTGTATCTGTCAATAACTGTCATCTATTATAACTTTTTCCAGATGGTTTTAACAGCCAGTTAGACTTTGCATTAGCCTCTTTGTGCAACAGGTTTGAACGGATCATCTAACGTTACCTGTGGTTGCCATATTTGTCTCATTACAACTACAAGTGCCACACATTTCTCTTGACCAGACTGACATCAATACAAAATGTTACACGGTCGATGTAATGAGAATGACATGGTTCTTCATTGTGAAATGTATATCTTTGTTTTCCTTTAGAGTGCTAGATGGCAGATGTGTCAAATAGAGTGATGTGTACGACTATAGTGTACGTTTTGTTATGTGTGATGTGGTCAGACTCGCTTTATCTTGCAGCTCTGTGATGACAGAGAACTACAATACATTGTTCTGGATGTTCAGAAAAAAATGTCTGCATTTTAAATAACAATAAACACACTCGTGCTACATTTATGTAATTATTCATGTCATCTTGGACATGTTGACATTTTGCCCTGCTCAGGCGAAAAATGGTGGTGTCAAAAAGGATAGTCAGAAATTTGGAACCAGCGAGGCCACTACGTCGCCTTAACATAAATCAAGGTACATTGTGAAGATTTTCATACACAGTCAAAACCATAACAATGCAAATCATTGTGTTAGATCCCTTTTTGATACTAATTTGAATGTTTTTTTACATGTTTGTTGGACACGTCACCATAGTACCCCAAAGCAATGTTGTGATCAAGCCATTTGAAAAGCCAATTAAAAACCCAGTAAGACCAAGTTTATCGTACTAAGCTAACATATTGCTTTGTAATTTTTAATTCAGGTCTTTTTTCTTATTTGACTGTCTCTAACCCAATTACTGCGTTTACTGCCTACAGGACAGCAGTATTAAAGTGGAGCAGTTGTATGAAATCCTTCAGCATCAAAGCACCAGTACAGAGCCAAAAAAGAAAGGCAGGTGTCCCTCTTAACAGAATTGTTATGTTACAGAGATAGACATTGCAAATTAGGAGAAGAAATGAAATGGATAGTTTACCCAAAAGTAAACATTCTTTCATCATTAAGTCACCCTCAGGTTGTTACAAACATGTTTTAATTTATTTGATCCGCTGAACACAAAGGAAGATATTTGAAAGAATGTCAGTAACCAAACAGATCTCATCCCCCTTTTACTGCCATAGTAGGGAAAATAAATATTATGGGAGTCAATGGGGGATGAGATCGCACATTCTTCCAAATATCTTCCCTTGTGTTTAGCAGAACAAAGAAATGTATACATGTTTGGAACAATTTTAGGGGGAATAAAGGATGACAACATTTAAATATTTGGGGCAAACTATCCCTTTAAGGTTTAAGTCCAGAAGGTAAGAATCACTAAACAGCAATGATAGATAGATATGTAGAGGGAATGCTTAATGTTTTTTTTTTCACCATGGCAGAAAGAATTTGCTACACTAGGGACTTCCTTATCAAAATGGCAAACTGTCCAATGGCCAAGAAGAAACCCGAGTTTTTGCCAGATCATCCAATAGTTTTGGAGAACGGAGTGAGTTATCACTTTCAAGTAAATTTTGTAATACAGAGCTTTTAAGATTTTATGGAATGTGTTTTTATAGACGTACAAGAATGAAAATGCATATACAAACAATGTTTAAGTTTTGTTTCTGATCTATGATCCAATCTAGAGAACTTGTGTTGTGCCAAGTATCAGTAACCACTACAAGAAAGAGGACAGGTAAGTGCTAAAATCACACTACATGTAGTTAAAATTGAGTTATCTTTTAGATAAGGCATTGCTTACCCATTTCAATCTCTTTTCATAGGATTGCCTAAGGTGGCGAATTCCTTACGTTCTTTTTCTATTTAAATATGGGGGTCTGAACCTGCACTGCATGCGACGCAAGGTGGAAATGGTTACAAACTGCTTTTTTAAGTTCTGAAAACTGCAGAGCCCTTCATAAGTGCCTAAATTAATGCGTAAAAGAGTTAACAGAGCATCTTCCCTTTTGATCTTAAAATGAAGGCATAGAAAAATGTAAAACAAAAGTAAAAAAAAAGCATGTTCTTTAAAAAGGAAATATTAAACTCTTTAAGGCTGAACGCTTCATTCTGCATAGCTACTGCAATGCTCATTTGTTGATAAACGATCTTCAATAATTGTGCAGCAACATTTCAGCAGTTTCTTTAGCCAGTTTACATGGCATTGGAGTAAAGCAAACCTGCAGCACCGATGTCTTGGTCTTTGCAAAAATATTCAATGCCAAAATTCATAATTATACATTATACGCTCACTCTTTATCCTTTCTTGATAATACTTTTTTACATCATCAAACAACTGTGATCTCTAACTCTGGCTTTTCCAAAATGCTGCACTTGTTTTATTTTCTTTGATCGTTCTTTATATTTGTGTTGTAGCTTGAAGTTGTGCACCTTGAGTGATATACGTTTTTTCAGACGTTGGAGTTAGACTTCAGAAATGTTTGACTTTTGAACACCGGACATTAAGTGTATGAGGCTGGATTCAAAGAGCGAGCAAGCGACACATATGTGGCACCATCATTTTGAGTCTTTAAAATAATTTTACACTGACAGACACATCCTTGTGATGATGGATAGTAATACACTTTATTTCAGTATGTGTGTTGATTTAAATGTTTTTATAATATATTGCAGTGCAGTGGATTGAAGCACAAAACGTGTTTGTTACATCTTTGTTTGAAAATATTTGCTTTTCTCAACTCCTTCTTTTAAATTAAAATCTAATTTCTTACAACTCCACAAAATCCATTACACACAGTAAACACACGTTTGTTTTACTTGCTGCTTTGCTTCATTGTTTTATTAATCTTCATTCATTTCGATTAATTTCCTAATCGAATACATCTAAGGGATATCATGTAGCATTTTGTTTGGGTGGAGAAATAGAAAAATATTAGTGTGTTAGAACAGTTCAAGTCTGCGTGTTGTTCTCAGTACTTCTAAAACGAGAACTACATGATGTTGTGGCGTGAGAGAAAGACAAAAAGAAACCTCCACCCAGTTGCTGCGACTGGCATCTCAACTCTCCAATCAGCTTGCTTGGGTGTAGCCCGTCCCGCCCACAGTGTAGCAGGAGGCGGGGTTTGTCAGAGTTCTTGTGGAAAAAGCCACGGCGATGTTAGCGCGTCCACCGGCGGCGCAGCCGGATGTTACAGCTGAAACTGACAGAACGCGACCTTGCCGACGAACAGCTCATTTGACGGCGTACCGATAAGGTAATGCACATTCATTTTCACCGGAAGACATTTCTTTCTGAATGTTGTATCTAGTGTATTTATGAGTATGAATGATTTGCATCTTTGGGGTTCTGTCACATTATAGGGAAAACGGAAAATGCCGCGGGGTGAAGAGAAGAACGGGACGTGCGGGAGGTAATGTTACGATTCTGATAGTTTGACTTCTGTCTTTAATATGACATACATGTACTCCCTGACCGCTCCTTCGCTATGTTGTCAAATGATTGAACACATTTGTTATGCATTTACATTCATTCATTCGCATGAAATGTGCAGTGTTAGTCATCAAGTAAAGTTTATTTCCGTTTTGTGCGAAGCGAAAGAAATGTAAAGGAATTTCCGCACAATGCCCCTTTCATGGTCATACCTGTTACTGTAACTTGCATAGTTTAGTGTGTGTTGTTCAAGTCGTCCTGTCTGCTTTCCCTGCGTCAGTATTTATTACGATTAAATGTCTAACTTCTCCTGCATAGGTCCGTATATGTTAACAATCCTCATTTGGAGTCCATGAAAGATGACATACTCTACCACTTCAACCTCGGAACATCCACTCACGACTTGCCAGCTATGTTCGGAGATGTCAAAGTAATATCAGAAAAACATCAACTCTTATATTCTGGGGTTTTTGTACTGATCACTTCCTTGTTGTACGTTATGTATGTGACAGCTAAACACATTACGTTTGACGCATATTTCTGTAGTTTGTGTGTGTAGGAGGAAGTGCATGGAGAATGAAGTCTTTCACTGAGTACATTGCAAAGGAATTGGGGCTTGCAGACCCTAATGCAGAGTACCCTAATATATGCGAAGGGACCGATCGCTACGCTATGTACAAAGTTGGACCTCTGCTATCTGTCAGTGTGAGTAAGCTTAAACTCCATATATAATGTTTAGTGTATCATCGTCTATCGGGCATCTCAGTCTGTATTTATATTAATGTTGGTTTTCTCTGTGTTCTAGCATGGCATGGGAATCCCATCAATCTCTATAATGTTGCATGAGCTTATTAAGCTTCTCTATCACGCTCACTGCACGGATGTTACAGTCTTGCGCATCGGAACCTCAGGTGGAATAGGTACGTACATCCATTGCTGTCACCATTTAACTTCATGCTTCATGGCTTTTGTGCTTTCAAAATAATGTATAATCCCACACTTGTGTTGTAAACTCAGAAAGCCTTTTCTTTGTAAATCATTCCCGATTCACTTGCGGTTTCTATTATGTTGAAACTGGATTAACCTTAGACTTTTTTTCAAGTATTAGCATTGTTACATGTATTTAATTTGAATTTAATTTTGAATTGGGCTAAAACAACACTTAAATAAAATTCTATCTCAAACAGTGCGATCAGCTGATTTTTACTGCTTCAAAGCACAAAACCCTTCTTGTAACAGAGAGCCATTCTTCTAACTTGGCAAGAGAATCATTACACATACAGTGGTGAGGCACATGATTGTTTTTCAACCTCTTTTTTGTCTGGCCTTTTGTCAGGTTTAAAGCCAGGCACTGTGGTGGTTACCAAGCAGTCAGTCGATGCTATGTTCCAGCCCCGGCTTGAGCAGATCATCCTGGGCAAACCTGTCGTCAGGAGCACAGAACTTGATGGCAAACTTGCAGAGGACATGCTCAAGTGTGGCGATGACCTCGGAGAGTTTGAGACCGTCATTGGTAACACGATGTGCACGCTAGACTTTTACGAAGGTACAATAACATCACATCTAAGCTAAAGCACGTGCTGTCGTTCCATTTTCAACTTCTTTAAAAAGGAACATTTAAAATGCAAGTACCTTTCTTATCGGAGTGTTTAGTATATTTGAAAACTCTGTTTTGGGACAGGTCAGGCTCGGCTGGATGGGGCCTTCTGCTCATACAGTGAGGATGATAAACAGAGCTATCTTGCTGAAGCTTATGCTGCTGGGGTTCGTAACATTGAGATGGAGTCATCGGTCTTTGCGGCCATGTGCAAACTCAGTAATCTTCGAGGTATGCATTGTTAAAGGCAACAATGAGCAATCCATTTCTAGTTTGCCATCTTAAATAAACTGTCAAAAATGTGCAATATTTTCACACCCAGTGGTAAACATTAACACTGTGAGAAATAAAATCGCACCCTTTAGGGGTAGATAAGGTAGGTAAGGTACAAATACATGTCTGTCTAATATTAAAGAGTATTTTTTAGAGTCATGCCCCAATGACTGCTAGCTAAAGGTACACATTCTTAACATTTTTTGTAACTGTTGGCTGACTTGATTCATTCACTTACTGCAGGGCTCATTTATTTCACACCGTTGCTCAATGTTTATCTTTTTATAGTCACAGTAGTTGTTTGCTGAGTTTAAAAGACTTCTTGGAATTTGTCACACATTAAGGGTGCTGTTGCTTGTTTGGGTTGTAAAATGTATTGCTTAAGGTATCATATAATATGAAAGCTTTTTGTTTTCAGCGGCTGTTGTGTGCGTGACACTGCTGGACAGGCAGAAAGGAGACCAGCTCACCAGCTCTCATGATGTCCTGAATAACTACCAGCAGCGGCCTCAGATGCTGGTAGGACATTACATCAAAAAGAAGCTGAATGCCTCCAAGAAAAGCTAGTTTTTTTCTACCTAGAACAATAATAGGCAGTTCCGTGCAGAAACGGTCCTCGGCTGAAGATAGGAAACAGTTTTAGGAAAATACTGCAGTTTTGTTTAGGAAGATCCTTAATATATGGAAACCAGATCAAGTTGAGTGGTTTGTTTAAATCTGACCAAAAGCAACAGAAATACCTTTAATCTTTTTCTGAGGTTTAATATTTAAGTCACTAATGTGATGTATTCATGCACACTCATGCTTTGAAAGTAATAGATTAGTTGGTTTGAAATTACCTACCAAATTGTATTCTATACTGTCTTAAATTGTCTTAAATATTCAGATATTTATTGTTGTTGTTGTCTTTAAACTACTCCTGATATAGTAGTTATATACAAAGGGAAACATGAGATTACTGCACAGTTTTACATTTTAAGCACTCGTTACATTATAGCACTTATTTGGTCTTGCCTCATTTTGTTGGTTACAACAGTTTGTTTGTATAATTGTACTGTAAAATCACAACTGTCTTAATTATTTTCCATTACAGTTTGCAAAATGTCAGCATGCAAAGTTTTGTTTTATTCCCATGACTGAATGTTTATATAACATTGCAACATTGAGAGAAATAAACTAAGAGATTTATTGAATGAGTGTTTATTTTGTGTTTAATATGTGCATTATTTGCACTACAATAAAAAAGCTAAAAACAACGCCACCTTATAAACCAATAATGTATAAATGCACAATAAACCACAAAGACAATTCAATAATTAACTAAATAATACTCAATAATAACAATAATAAACTAGAATAAAATTAATAATTCATGTAATAAACTAGAGGGTAAAAGGCTGTCTCAAAGCCCAATGTGTGTTGCCTTATACAAACAACAAAAAACATGACTGGACACATGTAGGTTTGCATTTTAAACTGCATACAATGATATGCATCCTGAAAAGAACATGAATTGTAAGTGTCGGTTAGATGCAGGTGTTTTTTTTCTTCTCACACACTCACACGTCAGTGAAGAGATGCCGGTGGCCAATCTGCTGCTGCGCGGAGAGAGAGGATCATAACTCAGCCGCTCCCTCCTCACATCTCTCCGTTCGCCTCATTGTGCTCTGCTGACTCAGTGCCTTAAGCATCATCCGCTCCAAACGCCACTGGCACAAACCACCACCATTGTGGAAATTAATACGGATATAGGAAAGAATACAATGGCCAAAACAGCTATCGGTAAGTGGTGCGCATTTCTTTTTGATTGTTGCGTTTGGAAATGCGATAACCGAGTCTGAGGAAGAAAACGACTGAGGCATGCCAAAACCGCGCGACGCAAGAATATATATATATATATTTATAAGTAAAGCAATTTCGACATAGTCGATATGTTTCTTATTTGTTTTACCTAAAGTGGAATATGACTTAAGTCTACGATTACATTTTCGGAGGCATCATACAAAAGCGCATTTGGCGTTGCTGGAGTCTAGTCTTTATTAATATATGGCGAGAATGAATCGTAATAGAATCGTCTATTAATGCCGTATATTAATATATAATATATTTATTTATATATATATATATATATATATATATATATATATATATACAATAGTGACATTTTTGTGGGATGCTTGGCGATGGCGCACCTGCTCCTGCTGCCGCGCGCATCATAATGCAGAAAGACCGCACCCAAGAAACCGGCATCTTAACACTGCCCACATACAGCCATAAAACCTCAACAAATATCACCTTACCATACGCGATTGGCTCACATTAAACGAGGGATTAACGATTTTATGTGCACACATGTGCGAAATGAGATTATATTTTTGTTAAAAATGTCATCGTCTGAATGCTGGCATACGCTGTGATCAGATGTTATCAAGGTGACAGATTCACTGACATTGACTCATTCTGCATTTTCAATAAGCCTCTTTAGGCATCCAGAGAAAACTAATAAAGATGCTCTTAGATATACTAACGTAAAGGCCTAGCTCCAGTTATTTTCATAGGAAGGCACATCAGAAAAAATAAATAACAACGTCAGGAAAACAATAAAGCAGGTCTCCTTTTAGTGATTATATTAAAAAGGAATGCGTGATAAAGCCTACCATTAATAACAGTTTTGTGTTTTGTTCCCATAATAAAACCGTTTTGTTGTGGAGTCTGTCTGATACAATTCACGACTGACCGGCATGGGCGGCACTAAGGTTTTACTGCGTTTTTCCCAGAATTCAGTAGCCTGTAAAATTACAGACGCTATTAAGGCACATTTCAGCATCTTTCATGGGCCTCTTCTGTCAGGATTTATTGATCTCAGTCTAAGGCCTCCATGCAGTGGGCCTGGTTGTTGATATCAGAGAGAATGACTAGCGGATGTACACTGGGAGTTTGGCCAGCCCTGCAGCAATGGGATTCTGCAAATGGTGACCTTTACAGCACTAGACAAATAAGTATTGACAGCATGTGGACACTGGTGGATATTTGCATACAGGGTCCCAGATTCTGTCTTTGTGATGAATTACACCTGAATCGCTGGAGAGATTGGTCTGGATTATACCTTTTTTAATGCAGGACGAGTGTCTGCTAGTCTGAATAGTGTCTGGTTTTCATTTTCTGGCTAATGGGCTATCGGGATGTGCTTGTAATCTGTACAAGGCTACAGAGAGCAGGAAATGGGAAGTGTCATTAGCGTTCCTTTTGCATTTTTCATGAGTCTGCAAGCTTCGTTTGTTTGAATGTAGAATAGTCTTTCCATTTGTGGCACTTTTTATGGGAAAGATAAAGGTATCTGCTCTGTTTCATTCCAGATGGTAATTGTGGTACGCATTTAATCTGCCATCCAGAAGAGAATACTATAGTCATGATGAGAAATAAGGATTATCGTAGTTAACATAATGTCATTAATGCAACTGATACCGCATTTGATAGTTTAATAAATAAACATAATTAAAAGAAATCTCTCTCTCTTGTGATGATAATCACAGTTAAATTCAGCTAAAGTTGCAGACTCGGGATAAAATGAAGTGCATGATATTATAGCCCCCTCTCGAATACTCATAAGAGTTGCAGAGACTTTGCGATATGCAGTACCCTGTTAACTTCAGCATATTTGTGCATGACTAGGTGTGTTCATATAACCAACAAGGGGCCAATTTACTTTCGTTCCAGCATACAAGGAGAAGATGAAGGAGCTATCCATGCTCTCTCTCATTTGCTCCTGCTTCAGCCCACAGACACGCAACAACATTGTCTGTGAATTTGAAGGTAAATCAAAGAACAAATATCTGTATCTGAAATCAGTTATGATAGATATAATTTTTTTTTGGATATATGTTACTATGGGAGCATTTAAAATATCAATGTTCTTTGATTAGAATCTCATCTACAGTAATGCTACTGTAAATTAGAAAAATTTATTTATAAATGTATTAACTGAGATTGAAATCTGCCCCATCCTACATAATATGACCGTCTGTGATTTACCTTCTAGATATGGAGGTAAAGCCCATTAATAAAAGGGCCTCAGGCCAGGCCTTTGAGGTGATCTTGAAACCACCTTCTCCAGTGACCGATGTGGCCCACAGCATCACCTCCCCTCCAAAGAAGAGGGATGTCTCGCTGGAGGACATCCAGAAGAAGCTTGAGGCAGCTGAAGACCGCAGGAGGGTATGTGGAAGGCGAACTTAAATAAGAGCTTATGAAGCTATAATCATGAGCGTATGTTTTATAGTAATGCACTTTGTGGAGCCACAGATGTTCAATACAGAAAGTCTCGGTGGACCGTAATTAGCCAACTACAATAAAATCCCCCTAATGAAATGTTGCCTGTGTGTTTGGATCTATATAATGACAGTCCCAGGAAGCTCAAGTGCTGAAAGCTCTGGCTGAAAAACGCGAGCACGAGAGGGACGTGCTGCTCAAAGCCATGGAGGAGAACAGCAACTTCAGCAAGATGGCAGAGGAAAAGCTGATTCTGAAGATGGAGCAGATCAAGGAGAACCGCGAGGCTCAGCTGGCAGCCCTGATGGAACGTCTGCACGAGAAGGTGAACAAAACTCAAGAAACTTAAATGTCCAGTTTGTCATTTTTTTGGAGGATCTATTGACAGAATTGCAATATAGTATAGATAACTATGTCTTCAGTATAAAAACCTTACAGAAAGAAGTGTTATGTTTTGATTACCTTATAATGAGCTATTTCTATCTACATACACATGTTGTTTCAATAGTAGCACTCAACGGACAAAGTGCTCTTCAAGTTTCATAAATACGTTATCTCTTTCGGCATGAAGCGAAATCGTGACATCTTAGTTCTGTGTCAGCCTCCGTAGTGCTTCAAAAGGAGGAGGGGTGGAGTGAGCCGTTGGTTGCAATTCACAACCTCACCAAAAGATGCCGCCATGGTGGCCATAACTCATAAAGCTTCTGCATATCTCATGTTAATCATGAGTACTTACAGCATAGTCTCTTACCCATCAAATATCCTTAGAGTCTAAAGCATGTGCGCACCCACTGCCAACAAAGCACAGACATATGACTCTCTTTCACTTCATGTCCGGCATCTTTTATGATCTATCTATCAGATCTATCAGGCCCGCTTTTCTCTGAGAATTGTCCAATAAGGAACTAAGAAAAGTTGTTACGAGACAGATTTCCATGTTGGAAAAAAACTATACGAAGTTCACCATGTCAAGCATGAGAAGACAGCACGTTTAAAATTTTAAAGAAGTCAGAATGCATGAAACACCATTGCACATCCCCCATAACCTTGCTAGTAAAAATAATTGTATTACTCTTCTTGCATTACTTACGAAATCCATTCAAAGCATTTTCAAATGTTATTGTATATATTTTTTAAATAACTGTTCTATTAAGAAGTTATTTCTGCAATCTGCATAACTTTGCATTCATATGTTCGCGCATATATTGCATATTGTTTTAACTTTTTTTCATGTGTAATATTAATATTTTTGACCCCTAGGAACGACACGCTGCAGTGGTCCGCAGGAACAAGGAGCTGAGGGAAGAGCTGGAAGCGTGAAGTTCCTCCACCTCTTCACACTCTTCATCAGCCAACCTGTCATCCTATCCTGCTCACGCACACTCACACACAAACAAACGCTGGTAAACAACAGTCAAAACAACTAGTATCACACTTGTATTCTGTTTGAACGGTCTTGCTTGATTTCATAGAGTAATGGAAAGACACAAGTATTATTTTGTATATACTCTCTATCTATCTAATCTCTCTATCTAATCTGATTGAATGATAACAAATCAAATGTATCAAATCAACGTGATACGACGTTTTATGTAATTCATTGATGATTATTATTATTTGTCAGTTTATTGGTTCAGCCACGTCAGGTTTGATCATGTGAAAGGTTTCGGTGTTGTGAGTAAGCTGCTTGCTTACGTTTGCAGTGTTAAATGATGTAAAGTTTGGTGTAATTGTGAAGAATGCAAAAAGCTTCAGTGCTCAGGCCCCAGTTTAACACAGGTTTACCTGTTCAAAACAAACATGCCACCATATCGAGACAAATGAATATATAGTGCACTTCAGTTTATATACAGCATGATCAAGACAGACTCCTTTTTTCTTAACAAATAGCTTGAAATATGAGCGCAGAAACAAATAAAACACATCGATAGTGTCTCATTGATAAATGAAATTAAACTGAATGTATGTCTTTGAGCTTTTTGTTTTAATATTCTCTGTACAAATAAATATCACTTTCTTGAAATGTTATGAACATCTGCATGTTGGCGTCTGCAAACCTACATTAATTGGCTGACGTTTGGAAGCACTGCGTCCCTTCTGGACATCTTGGATTGGACAGCTTGACACACCCTGCGTCATGACTGAAGCAGAAAAAAGAGTCAGCTGGGTTTCCTGTTGTTTTTGCTTCTTAGAGCAAGATCTTGACCCCGCATCCTCACATTAATTCAGGCTGTTGTTTGTCATATCTCCCTAGAAGGAGTAGACATCATTATAAATCCTGCGGCGCAAATAAGGGAGTTCATCTCCTTGAATGTTTTGTCATCTGTCTGGCTTGATAAAACAGGTAACATCTTTACCAGCTGAATGTATCATCCTATACTCCCAGCTACAGCCTTTGATGTGTAACTAATTTTTACCTTGTTTAGTTTTGTGATATAGGATGAATGTGTGTGTGTAAGTGTGTGTGTCCATGTTAGGTTGACTCGAGTATTTGTGTCCTTTCTCTCTGGAAGTGACATGATAGGCGTTTGCAGAATATGCACTGAATGATTATATTTTTTCTTTAAATCACTGTCTCTTCTATAAATATGCTAGAAGCGTCTTGGGCTGCCAAATTGTCCTTTCCCCCCTCTCATTTCTCTGTGTGCAAACTTTGGTGAAAATAAAGGTTTGGGGTTCTGTGAATAATGAAATTCTCTGTTATTTGCCTTTATGTGAAGCATTATGTGAAGCACCAGGAGGTGGCATTGTTTTTAGGATTATGTAAGAAAAACTGCCTGTAATAAACACAATAGGACTTTTTTATGCCAATTATGCATCAATAAAAACAATATATATTAACAATATGTAATCTAATGAAAAAATAAGGATTAAAATGATTTTAATTAATGAAAATTAAGTCAGGATCTAAAAACATGGCAGCTACATAAAAACTATATTTTTGTAATATTAAAATATATATTGAAAATTATTAATGATATGCTTATCATAGAACTTTAAAAGAAAGTATTTTAGATTATTTCAGATTATTAGATTAAACAAATAAAGACAAAAACTTTTTGATGTGAAACTGTGATGCTAAGTAGTTGATGTACCACAAGAGGGCAGACATAATTATGAAATGACATTATTTGCGAAAAAGAGAAACAAATCTTGACACAGCTGTGCTGAACTCCCACGGTGGATGTGAACATTCCCACAGACAGTGTTTTCCTAAGAGAGACTTTTCCCCCACGTTTCTCATAAGCATCTATGATGGAAATATTCACACACTGAAACCTCCTTTTTATTTAATAAGACAATAAAAAATCCCAATATATTATGGCCTAGGATTTGGTATGTTAATTTTTATTCTTAGCTCGATAATATTATTTTCTAGCACCCAGTGGTTTTACACGAGTTAGCTAAAGAGACTAATATTATTCTGCTTTTTAAGTTTAGCTTTCATTACAAATAGACTTTTGCAACATTTATATAATAATGGACATAAACATGAATATATGTTTGCTTAACGAATAGCATTTTTAATGACTACATAGGTTGTGAAATGACTGATAGAAATTCATGCAATTACAAGTGGGTAGGTAGAATACTTGAATACGTAGAGAAAGTGAACAACATTAGAGGTCACTAAGCCACATTTCCTTATTTGATAGATGATATTGCATCATTAGCATCCCATAATTAAAAAAATAAATCTGTTTTCACATTTCACACTTATTACAACTGTGTCTCGGTAGCCTGGGGGAAATGTATGAGGGCCCTGTGCAAGAAAAAACACGATTATTGCTCTACATACATTATTTTGCCCTCTTTTCCCTCTATAAGATTCATTAGACTCTACTTCAATTGAGAGAAAATCTTTATACCCACAGGGTTTATAGTTTTATAGTGTTTTATTTCCTCCTTCAGTTCCACCTGCAATTGACCACCTAATTATAAAAGCTCCATTGGGACCCCCTTAGTCTGAACTGTTCTTTTAGTGCCACCCTTTTTTCTAACGAATCATTTAATGGAGTCGTCTGGTTGGTCAGAAATTGCACATTAAAAATAAACAATTGTCTAATCTACGAGCTCTATGCACTCCAAACAGCAAATTCACAGAGAAAAACAAAAAACCTCATATTTGAGAGCGAAGAGTAGAAACTGTGAAAATGATCAATGGAATATTCACATTAGTGAATACAATTTTCAAACATCCAGTTCATTTTCATCTTCTTAAATATTCAAAACATGATAATGCAATAAATATTTAGAAGATTTTGCTTAAACATATTATTGGATTTTTTTATCTGCTATAGGTAACTATTTGCTATTTAAGGTGTTTTTCCATTGTTTTATTGTGATGTTTTATTATTATGTATTTATTGTGATATGGTACTATTTATTTCACATGAGGTTATTTATATGATGATGTGTTTGATGACGATGACAATGTAGGCTTGTTTGTTTGTAGCACATTTGAATTAAATTTCCTCCTGGGGACAATAAAGTATATTTCAATTTCATTTCCTATTAACACATGAAACTACTTCACTGGTTTGAGGTCACGTGCACTAATGTGGTTCTCTTTGTACATTATGCACTGAAGACAAAAGGAGGAAAGGATGTTTTGCATCTTTGCATGTTTGAAGAGTAACGTTCATAAATTGTTCTTATTAAATCTTATTACTGTTGCTCATATGCATGCTTTACAATGAAACGACTTCTTATATGTAACACAATTGCCTGCAAACTGAATGAAAGTGGTTAGGGTTTTAATATGATGTCAAATAAACCTTTTGTCTGGGTCACCGCAGTGCAGTCATCTCCAGCTTTGATCCTAAGCGAATGGATCAAAGTAGCCAATTTTGCTTTGTATTACAAAAATGCATAACCATTAACCGTCAGGAAAGTAAATACACAACAGTAAATCCTCTAATAACATATATCATAAACAATATTTTTACAAGATGGCATTTTTATTTGCAGTCCCCACAAACAAATTTACATTTTTGAGGATTTTTATTTAAGGAATATCACATGTGAAGAATGTAGTGTCTTGAAGCACATCAATATTTCTCTATAAAGCTTAGTTGTAATTTAAATATATAAAGATTTTCTTACATTTCTGATGTCACTCATATCAGACATTCCTTTTTAAATCTCCTAACCAATCACATTTTAGCATCACACCCAATGTTACTGATTGGTCGGAGAAGCTGACCTTTTTTCCTGAACCCTTTAAATTAACTTCTGTTCTAGTCGGCACCTTTACAACTTAAGATACACGTTATTGTATTGTTTTGTTTCTTGTATTATAAAAAACATTTTTTTTGTTCGTTTTGCTTAAATATTGGACAGAAACAATGGTTGAGCAGTTTGTTGGTAAATGGAAAATGACTTCAAGTGACAACTTTGATGAATACATGAAGGCTGTAGGTAAGATAAAACTAAATATCATTAAACAGCGACTTGTGTTAACCTTCATTAGGAGTATTTTTCTCAGTATTATACTGATGTAACTGTGACAGAAGAGGATCTTTGTTAGAATCAAACCTGTATGTCAAGTAAATGTGCATGTGTACACAGGTGCTGGCTTTGCCGCTCGGCAAATGGCAAACCTGGCGAAACCCAGTCTGTCGATCGCCGTGGATGACCAGGGATTCATCTCCATGAAAGCTGTCACTACATTCAAGACTCTTGAAATCAAATTTAAGCTAGAGGAGGAATTTGATGAAACAACTCCAGATGATAGGAAAGTGAGGGTAAGGGAATTCTTTGGAAATTATTAATCTGATTTTGATGTTTTGCATAAAAAATTATTTCCGTGTTGCGTTATTTTCTTTAATTCATTTCAATATTTTTTTCTTTAGACCACCATGAGCCTTGTGGATAATAAACTTATTCAAAAACAGACCTGGGAGGGCCATACCACAATAATTGAAAGAGAGATTCAAGATTCCAAAATGATAGCGGTAGGCTATGTACAGTTATATGCAATAAATGCCTTTATTTCATTTATTATTTCATTTTTGTTACAAATCCATTCATTCTAACTTGTTCAGTGTTGCTCAGCTCTCTTATCTTCTATTCACCACTTTTATCTCTACAGACATGTACCATGAATGATGTGGTCGCTGTCAGGACATATGAAAAAGATGCATGAAGTCTTGAACGCTGTGCATTTAAAGCACTTCTTTCAATATTAATATGGTTCAACTACAACTCCACTGCCTCTTAATGCAATGTCTGACATAAATGGTTTTGTTGGCATAAAATACTTTTTGTAACTTTCAAAAAACAATAAAATGTAAAAAATTAATTAAACTGTAGCCGACTTTTATTTATAGGGTTTAATAAAGGGTTTTTAATATTTTGGTATCGTTGCATAGTAGAATAAAACATGTGACTGATGAAGCAGTGGACAATATATAGATGAAACGAATAGAAATGTACAACATATTAGAAAACACTAGTGTATACTTAAATTATCAAGAGCCTGGCAGTAATAGGCAAGTTTTACCAGTCCAGAGAGTGCAGTGAAGTTCAATTCTCAAAGGATTTTCCTTTCCCCCGCAGCTCACCTTTATTAAATATCTTGAATCTCCTAGTGTGTAAGTGCACACAAAATTCACGAATGCTGGGGAGAAAAGTAATAATGCATGATTACATTTACATACCTTTCTTAAAACATACAACAAGTTAAGATGAATCTGTAAATTTATATGAATTCTTATGAATATAAATCTCAAAACAGGAACGGGAAGATGCCTGGCATCCAATAGCAACCAAAACTATTTTGTTTGGCCACTGTTCACCACCACCACCCACTGGCCAGTGAACATGTGATGCCTTAATCCCTACTCCAGTTCACAATAGTTTCCTGAGACCAGTAACCTCAATACCTCCAGGATTAACATTACTTAGGCAGTGCAGGAGCAAACTTTTTCAGATATACATTCACCTTTTGTGATCTTAATATTACTGATAAAATTAAATCATATTAAAGCATGCACTGGTACACACTAATAATATAAGAATAACTTAATAGCTCATTTGAAGATAAACTTCAAAGGTTAACAAAGCAGCTAAATGATCACCTATTTCATAACAGAAAAACACATCCATCAAATCAGAGAACAGAGTATTTATAAATGTCCCCTGGCTAAAGTTGATGTAAATGATGTAAGCTTAGAGGTCATGAGACAGATTTGAGTTTTGAGGGTGAAGCCCTGTCACAATTTCTCTCAATAGCTTATTGTTTTCTAGCATTAAAGACACATTTTTAGAATGCATTATTCCACGAGTTTAACATTTGAAAGGAATTCATGGAAAATGTATATCACAACAGCAAGAAGTTGGGAATGAAATACTAGATGTAGGATTTAAATAAATATTTGTTTTAACGTAATGAATGAATGAATGGGTCACTGTCGGGAAAGAGATACAATGGATTCCCTTCACAACACAAAATGAAATGTTAACAACTTAACAGGATTGCAGAACATGGTTCTTACTTTTCTGCAATGCATTAGATATAACAGTATCCACAGGCAATGTATTTCTGCGGATAGTGGGTATAGAATACACCGGGACTGACACTGTGAGGCATTAAAGATCTCACCTTTCTTGCACAGGTCTACTTAACATAACCGTATTTTATGGCCATGTGATAAAGTTTCATTTTTCCGCAAGATTTGGGTTACACTCCCATGGACAGAGTTTTAAAAGGGTCATTGTTTAAGACTAGCATATTCTTTCAAGTTTCTTTTAACACTGCCACCTGGTGTCAAATGGGTGTAGCCTATTAAAACAGTAACGTGGAAAAAGAAATTTGAATAATAAAAAATATCTTGTACGAAAATAGCCTCATAGTTAAAGATGTAACACAATTGCGGGCGATACTTATAACACGTTATCAATCAGTGGTGAACATACAAGTTACTTGACTTCTATTTTGAAACATAAAATGGAATATTGTTCCTATTTAACAATAACAGCGTAAAGTAACTGCATTATAAATTCGACCTGATTACTAAATTACCACCATTAACACATACACGTTCCCAATGTTAAATAAAATGTCTATTATTAAAAAATAGCGGAAAATATAATAAAATCTATATTAAAAAAACATGATTTATATTTAAGATAAGCACAAAAAGAAAAACGAATTAAAGGGATTTTAGGAGCTCGAATTGATGCACGCCGACTAAGGAGGCAGCGATTGGGTCCAATAGATTTGGCAAGTTTCTAAATAATATCACATCAAATAAAATATATTTTCAAATATAATTCAGTGACAAAAAAGGGACCTGTGTAAAAATGGGAGAAGTCTAAACAGGCAAAACAACAGGTTGTCTGGTGGCTATATAAAAAGTATCTTTGGTACCGAAAAGTCGCCCTCAGTAACAGGAACACCCGCCATACTTTCCGCAACCGACGGGCCTTTTATTTTGAAATATGAAATTTTGATCCGCGGCAACGGCGCGATTGACGGATGCTTCATGGCGGCGGAGGAACGTTCACAACAAAGGCGAGAGGCAGCTTTCTTGTTTAGAGTCAACACAGTTTCCTCAGAATACCGTTGAACTGATCGCGGCCATAAAGAAAAGACGCGACTGCCATCGTCACGATAGTTGGGTAAGTGGGTTGCATGGGTTTGTTGCGCTCGATCGATAAAACGACTTGTTTGTAACAATCTGCAATATTTTAAGATACATTTACATAACCTTACAACAAAACGGCCGCGTGACAGCGATTTAACAGTGTTGATCTTTTATAGTCCCGTCTGTGAACCACCTTTCTTTATTGTGAAATATGTGTGTTTTAATGATAAGTTGCCAAGCTAACTCAGCTGCGATTAACATCATGACTAATCAGAACACGAGCGAACTAACGTCAGAGAAATCAGACAGCTGTTTTGATTTTACGATCAGAAGTAGCGGATTCGCCTTTCTGCGTAATGGGGGAAATAAAATCCGCTAGCTATTAAAACACGGACTGGCTGAAAAACACGGTGATTATTTTGACTATTTAATTAATGTTTTCACAGACGTTTGTAGTAGATGTCAGTGCACTCCAGTGATATGAGTTTGCAAGCTACGCAATGTGTGTGTGTGAATGGAAGAGGCTGTAAACACGTCGCTCAGCCCCTTCTAGGAAATCGACGTTTGGATATAAACAGAGCACAGAATCCAGAGCAACACACACACAACACAGCTGACTTCCTGCATGCCGATGATTTCACTCTCAAACGGGAAGAAATCTCTCTTAACTATGTTTATTGTCCTCGCTAAATTAACTTGCCAAAGTAACTGTAGCTTCCGGGACAACATGTTATATTTTCTAGCATTACATAGTTATTATTACTGACGTGAAGCCGTAATGCATTAATATGAGTCGCTTTGGAAGAAACTTGGAGAATCCCTCTGTCGTTTATAGATCAGTAATACAAAGTCATCATAGCTTTACTGTAGCAAGAGGAGCTCGAGTAACTATGGCGTTTTTGCGGAAACTGGGGTTACCATGGCAATATATTTTTGTAAGGGTAGACTTGACAAGTGCATTGCAAATCTGGGGCGCCCTGATATGAAAAATGATGTCAGTTCAGTGTGTTTAAGTTGTTACAACCTTCCCACTGATGTTATTGACTTTCTTATTTCATGCATCCCTTACTTAAACATGGCTCACCTACATACCCCGACCCGAGACCACCCGAAAGAGATGGAACATGAAACTAGGCCAAACTAGCCTCGTTTACCCATTAGGTTAGCTTGTCTGTAGCAAAACTCTGTGTTGTGAATTATTTATATTACATATTGATGTTTTGGGTTTGTGTATTGTGGGAGCTTTATTATGTAAATATGCACTACGCAACTTCTAGCTTGATACGCGTTTGGCGTAAATGACGCGTTATTGGTTGCGTATACAGAGCTGATCGATGTGAAGCATCTTCCACCTGTGCAGGATCTCTATGTGCAGGGCGAAGTTATTGACCACAAACTATCTCCAATGCATATCATCATGTGTATATGCTACATGGTGAAACCCTGTGCATAAATAAAAGATTCAAAGACATTTGATGACTCCGACTCCCTGATCAGAGTGCTGAAGTGGTTGAGAACTTTAAGAAATCGGCATTAGGTGGTCAATCCACAACAAATGGTCCTTCGAGCCGGATTCTCTGACTGCTTCAGTATGTCATCAGATGGAAAACCAACATCTCCTAAAGAAAGAACATCACGGCGATGTCAACTCCCAAGACACCTTGAGGATTACATCCTTGACTCTCATCACAGACCTGCCCTTTCCTCCAGTCCTGTTCAGAAGGAGTCAGAGGAGCAGAGAGGAGCAGCAGCCGCAGTGAATACAAGTCAAGCAGATGCAACTTCCAGCCAAGATGCACGACAAGCAATGTCCAGTCCAAGTCAAGCAGACTTACTGAGTATGCAATCATTAAACCAGTTAACGGAATTCTTGAACGAGAAGGAGAAAGAGGAGACTGTACAAATGGAAAATCTTATCAGGAAATTAGATCAGCTTAAGAAACGAAAGCAACGCAGAGACGAGATGATGGAACGCATCAAATCATTCCTGAGGGAGGAACAGGACAACGAGGACGATGAACGGGCACAGGCTGTTGCATCTTCAACACATTCATGCAGTCCACCAAGTCCTCCACCCTTACTCTCACGGGAAACAGTGCTGCAAGTTGAGAAACAGGCTGCTGTAAACACATCGGTGAGACATGAGGAAAGCTCACATAGGACAGCTGTGGTCCCTGAAGCAGAGTTGGAGAGTCACAACCGTGGATTTGTTCCTGTCCAACCCAGTCATCAACAAATGGCACCGTATACCCCCACCTCCTCTGGCACAGCTTCTCCTGTCTCACATCGCTCACAACTACAACCATGTGAACAGGTTACCTCTCAGTATCCCAGAATTCTGCCCAGTCAGAAACCATCTGTACCTCATGATGCTGAACGAGCATTCTACCCCCTTCAGCAACAACAGCTGATTTCGCCAGCAACAGCATATCCTCACCTCATGGCATCGGGCGGCCATCATGCAACACCGCATTCGCTGACACAGCCGGTGAACGCACCAACATCGTTGAATTATGTCCCTTCATACCAAACAATGATGCCAATAACATTACCCTCCCAAAATGTAATCCCTGGTTTACACCCGTCAGTGAGCACTGTAGCAGCCGGACCACACCTGATGCCAGCCCAGCCTGTCGCTCCAACAAGTGGCAGTATACCGCAACGGACATTGTTTAATCCACCTAAACCCAAGATTCCAGACTTCACGAGTGACAGCGAAAGAGAATTTGCAAATATGAAGCTAGCACTGGACAATCTACTTGATCCTTACCCAGAGTTAACAGAGAAGTACAAATACCATGTACTACTGGAACATCTTAAACTGTCCGAAGCTCAAATGATAGGGCAGTCGTGCCGGCATCACCCATATCCATACTCTGCAGCTATGCAAGCGCTTCAGCTACAGTACGGTCAGCCACATCAACTGGCCCAAAGTGAGATAGCGGCCATCCTTACATCACCAGATGTAAAGCCTAACGATAGCCACAGCTTTCAGAGCTTTGCCTTGCGAGTTCATCTCCTGGTCAGTATGCTGCTGTCGCTAGAGGGATCAAAAGGGATGGAGCTTAACTGTTGCTCACATGTGGACCGCCTACTTAGCAAGCTGCCAAAGTATCTTCGAGATGGCTTCATTGAGTTCCTTCAACAACAGGGGAAGCTCAATTCTATAAGTCTTAACCCTTACAATCTGCAGGACTTTGCTGGATGGCTACAAGTCAAAGCACAGCAGCAGCGACTGTCTATTCGTCTAGTGCAGCGTTATCAACACGAGAGGCTTCCAAGTGTCGGGAAAGAGAAACCCTCAACAAAGACAAAAGGTCCAAGTCTAGTTCTTTACCATGGTACATCTCCAGGTGAGACCGTGCAATCTACCCGTCCCAGAGATCCTAAGCAACGAAAGGCATTTAAGGTACACTGCCTCTTTTGCGACAGTAAAGAGCACTACATCTCACGTTGTGATCACATTAAGGAAAAGTCAGTTGCAGACCTGCAAAGGTGGATTTCTGATGGGAAGCGATGCTGGAGATGTGCGCGACTGCATGAACCGGAGCTGTGTAACCTCAAAAAGCCATGCAGTGTCTGTGGTGGAACACATCTACAGGTGCTTCACCGTATAGCACATGATGACCCGACAAACAACGCAAGTACATCAGAGAGTCGAATCTACCTCACACCCGCTAGTGCGACCAGCAGAGTACTTCTTAAAGTGGTACCAGTGTTACTACATAGCAAGTTCAAGTCAGTGGAAACTTATGCTGTTCTAGACGATGGTGCGCAGCGAACGATGATCTTGCCAACGGCAGTTCAAATGCTTCAGTTGAGAGGTGAACCTGAAACACTGGCTCTACGCACTATACGACCCGACATCACTCATCTTTCCGGCTCCAGGGTTGACTTTGAAATCTCCCCAAACAGTGAACCAAAGAAGCGTTTCCAGATACTCGGAGCCTTCACAGCTTCAGGTCTGGACTTAGTGGAGCAATCGTATCCAGTGCAGCGACTTCAGAGACGGTATGCTCACCTCAGAGGGCTCCCGTTTCAGTCCTTCCACAATGTGCGCCCACTGGTACTGATAGGATCAGACTATGTTCGTCTTATTACAGCAGACAAACCAGTCCGGCAAGGAACCAAAGGTGGTCCTGTGGCAGTGCACACAGCTCTTGGTTGGGCCCTTCAAGGGACTGAGGAGAGCACCCCGAGCTACAGCTCAGTGCATCAGTGTCTTTTTGTGTCAACTGCCTGCCCCGATGACTTGCTCTATCGTAATGTTGAGAAGTTATGGCAGCTGGACGTTCTGCCTTATCGGAATGAGAAACTGGTGGTCCGATCGAGGGAAGACCAAGAAGCAATTAAACTTCTAGAACGCAGAACACAGAGGATTCAGGTAGACGATGTCCAACGTTATGCCACCCCCCTCTTGCGCAAACCTGGTGCTCCAAAACTCACAAGCCCAATTCATTCTGTCATGCCTAGTCTAAGGAGTACAGAGAGGAAACTTCAGAGAGACCCCAAGAAAGCTGCAGTCTACGCTGGTGAGATTGAGAAGCTCATTAAGGCAGGCTATTTTGTGGACAGATTCCACAACTGTGCTGGAGTGGCTCCAGTCCGACTCTTGTAGGTTCAAAGTCTTTGTTGGAACACGAGTTTCAGAAATCCAGGAGTTAACAGACCGCAGTGCTTGGCGGTATGTGAACACACAGCAGAATCCAGCGGATGATATCACCAGAGGTAAACCCCTCGCAAGTTTCACTGTGTCTGGACGTTGGAGTCAGGGACCATCGTTTCTAAAACTGAGTCCTGAGCACTGGCCAAAGAGACCTGAACCGGCACGATCAGAAGAGTTACCCGAGTTGAAAAGTGTCACTATCTGTTGTCTGACCACTGCAGAACCATATCATACCCTTCCTGATGCCAGTCAGTTCAGCACATGGAAAGAGTTAGTGGAAGCAACGCGGCAGGAATGTCAACAAGTGACAGCTGATTCAGCAAGTATTCAGCTCCTTGATCATCGTGAAGCAGAGTTGATCCTGCTAAGGAAGTGTCAGGCTCAAAGCTTCCCTGAGGAGACAAAGGCCCTCGAAACACACAAACCTATACCAAACCACAGCCGACTAATATGTCTTGCTCCAGAGTGGGACCCAGGAACTTGTGTAATCAGAGTTGGAGGACGATTACGGAGAATGGAAAGCCCAAATGTTGATCAGATTCACCCTATAGTGCTGGATTCGCGGCATCCAGCAACAATACTCCTCATTAAAGACTTTGATGAACGCTTATTGCACCCAGGTACAGAAAGAGTGTATGCAGAATTACGGAGACAATACTGGATCTTGAGGGGGCGGCAAGCTGTTAAACACCACCAGCTCAATTGTTCATCCTGTCAACGGTGGAGAGCTCAGCCTAAGATACCGCAGATGGCAGACTTGCCACCAGAGCGGCTCAGACTTCTCTGTCCACCGTTTTATTCGACTGGAGTGGACTGCTTCGGCCCTTATCATGTTAAAATAGGCAGAAGGGTTGAGAAACGATGGGGTGTCATTTTCAAATGCCCCACCACAAGAGCTGTTCACATAGAGCTCCTCAACTCTTTGGACGTGGATGCTTTCTTGCTGGCTCTTCGGAGGTTCATAGCAAGACGTGGCAGACCAAAGGAGATCAGGTCAGACTGTGGCACAAATTTTCGTGGTGCAGAGCGTGAACTGCGCGAAACCTTTGCTGCTATGGAATCCCAACTAAAGGAGCAGCTGGCCGATTATCAGATCCTCTTCAAATTCAATCCGCCTAATGCTCCTCATTTTGGTGGAGTTTGGGAACGAGAGGTTCGCTCCATCAAAGCTGCTCTACAGGTGGCAGTTGGAAGTCAGTCTGTATCAGAAGATGTCCTGTCTACCGTATTGGTAGAAGTAGAGGGCATTTTGAATTCAAAACCCCTTGGATACGTCTCCACAGACGTTGCGGACCTAGATGCCATTACGCCTAACCTTCTCCTCATGGGGCGGCGAGATGCATCACTTCCACAAGTGGCGTATGCTTCAGGAGAAATGGGGCGGCGCAGATGGCGCCACTGTCAGTACCTTGTGGATCAATTTTGGTCTCTGTTTACGAGAAATTACTTACCCACACTACAGACACGCCAGAAGTGGCACAAGCCATCAGACTCTCTGACAGTGGGAGCAGTAGTTTTGATAATAGATCCTCAACTTCCCAGAGCTCAGTGGCCCGTCGGCAGAGTTTCCAAGACTGTGGTCAGCAATGATGGATGTGTGAGAACAGCAGAGGTCAGTGTTCGAGGCAAAGTGTATACCAGGCCAGTAGCCCGCCTCATCCAGTTGCCAGCCTTTGAGGACGAAACCAAAGACTCTTAAAGAATTCACTTAACTTGCACATTTGCTGTTCAAATGTGGGGGCGGCTGTTGTGAATTATTTATATTACATATTGATGTTTTGGGTTTGTGTATTGTGGGAGCTTTATTATGTAAATATGCACTACGCAACTTCTAGCTTGATACGCGTTTGGCGTAAATGACGCGTTATTGGTTGCGTATACAGAGCTGATCGATGTGAAGCATCTTCCACCTGTGCAGGATCTCTATGTGCAGGGCGAAGTTATTGACCACAAACTATCTCCAATGCATATCATCATGTGTATATGCTACATGGTGAAACCCTGTGCATAAATAAAAGATTCAAAGACATTTGATGACTCCGACTCCCTGATCAGAGTGCTGAAGTGGTTGAGAACTTTAAGAAATCGGCATTAGGTGGTCAATCCACAACACTCTGGATTAGTTTTTTCAGTTTTTTTTGCATTTAAAGCAAAGAAATCTGGTTTAAATGTCTGTGTGTGTTGAAATTACACAAGCATTATGGTTGTGTAAATATGAATCCAGCTGACACCTCAGGTGTCCATGTTGACAGATGGCATTTGCGGGGGCATAACTTTTGCCCTGCTGTATCCTGCCCCTCGACAGAACCTGCTCTCAGTAGGTCGACAGCAGTTGGCAGATGGAGCCGGAAGCCCCTAGTGTTCCTGGAGGAAGTATGTGTTTCTTTCCTCACAGTGTCCTGTGGAGAATGAGTCAGTGTATTAGGACAATTAGATGCTTTCCTCTGATCCAAGGCCGTTTTTTCATCGGGAAGGTTCACAAGGGTTTATGTAGACGCGCTGGTCTCAGATCAGCTCTTGGAGGCTGCGACTGAGGATCTTGTAAAGGGTACATGTGTGAAGTGGGACGGGATTAGCATCTGCTCCTGACAGGCCTCTCATGTGGTTGAACATGTGACTTTGTTTTGTCTATGTGGTTTGGCAATGGGGACGGGTTGGTTCAGTTCCTAATACATACTACTAAAATTAAACAGCAATAAAAGTGTGTATGTAAAATAAACCCCCATGTCGTTCAAAACTTGTATGCCGTACTTTCTACTGTGGAAACATTTTGAGCATTTTCTAGGTGGTTCTGTGTTCAATGGAATTCAACGGGGGCCAGTGTTGTTTGTTTGGGTGCCAACGTTTCTCAAAATATCTTCTTTCCTATTCTACAGAGGAAAGAGAAAGAAAGTCATACAAGTTTGAAATAACACGAATAAATGCAGAAAGAATCTTTTTAACTGTGATTTTCAAGCATGACCTCAATGCTTTCTGGTGAAGTTCTCTGAAGAATGTGGACACATTCTTTCCCCTATTGATGTTTCCAGGAAGTCCATCATGTCGCCTGTCTGCAGGCCCACAGGCTGAAGAGGTGAAAGCAGTTGGGAGAGCTGGGGACGGCGCAATGGGAAACACAGCCACAAAGTTCCGCAAGGCACTGGTCAGTGGGGATGAGGTTCTGGCTTATCAACTGTACGAGGGCAACCCTCAGTTCAAAGAGTCACTAGACCCCAACACCTCATATGGGGAACCGTACCAACACAACACCCCGCTCCACTATGCTGCCAGACATGCCATGACACGCATTCTCAGGTAAACACTTGATCGCTTTGATAACATTTTGTATTTTGCTCTTCTGCTTGGATATTTTATACCTTACATTTTTATTATTTGCCCACAAGTGCAAGCCTTCTCTTCAACCTATAAAATATTACATATTAAGAACACTTTATTGTTCTAGAAATTTCATTAAAATTTAGACTGCAAGGTCAAAATAAGGGTAAAACAAATGTTTCTTTAAAATATGTTGTTGTGCATTTGTGGAAAGCATCGATTTTCAGGAATCGCTGTTAATATCAATTGAATATGACATTCAAGTACATGTACCATGCAGGCTTCAGGCAAAGATTTTTGCTCATAGAGAGAGAAAAGGTTTTCTTTTTAATACTCATTTGGATCATTACGCATCACATACAAATCATGTTCTGCTGTTTTTTCTGCCCAGTATGAAACTCTTTGTCTGGTGAGGAATTTTGGATGCAAACCTTTTAAATTAAAAACAGCTGTTGTTACTGCAAATGTGCTTTACTGAAGATTTTAATGATGGAGAGTCAGTGTTGGCCTGAATTTATACTTTCCTGAGGTGGATGCATTGTTGTAACGAAAGATCTGGGCTGGTAAGCGAAAGGTTTTAGTTTAAGAAGTCATTCATGCACAATCCATGTCAAAGTGCCCTTGAGCAGTATGTAAATATGAAGTCGAAAAACACACTGTTTACTTTTTAATGCTTGTTCCTAAACTTCTTGTGAACAGTTAACACTTATTCCAAGTATTTTGTTTTCTTCATAATCCAAAATATAATCATTTGCTCTTCCACTGAAACCACTTTCTTTTTCCATTTCTGTCACTTGCTGTTGGATGATGCTAACTGATAGTCAGATACGTTTCAAAGGGATAGTTCACCTAAAAATGAAAATTCCGTCATCTTTTATTCAATATTTTGTCATTTCAAACCTGTAGGACTTTCTTTCTTCTACAGAATACAAAAGAAGATATTTTGAAGTCAGAAAAACTGAACAACACAATACCTGTTCACTTCTTTTGTATGTCTTTTGTGTTCTGCAGAAGAACATACAGGTTTGAACTAACAATAGGGTAAATAAATGACAGAATTTTCATTCTTGGGAGAACTATCCCTTTCAGCTTTTGTTTAACCAACTTGCAACTCAATTGTGTTCGCTCCTTTAAAAAAAACACATTATATAAGTAAAATAGGTTTATTTTGACTTTGGCAGGTTGCTGAAAATTTGCTGAGTCGTTTCTTCTTACACACAGGTCCTTCCTCTTCAGCAAGGATGGGAACCCCAACAAACGTAACGTGCACAATGAAACAGCGCTGCATGTTTTGTGCATGGGACCGCACATCTTGCTGTCCGAGGGAGCCCTGCAGCCCCGCCTGGCCCGGCCCTATGAAGATGAGCGCAGACGGGCTGAGTGCCTGCAGATGATCTTGAAGTGGACTGGTGCCAAGTTGGACCGTGGCGAATATGAGAGTGCGGACGTCTGTGCCAATGATAACAAAAAAAACACATCGCTACACTACGCTGCTGCCTCAGGGATGAAGACATGCGTTGAGGTACAGGCATCTTGAAATCAATGAAATGTCATGTGTGCGTTATACATGACTAGAAATGTTGGGGTGGTTGCAAGATACTCAACCATCTGTTTCTAACCCTTAGAAATTCCTTAGAAATGTTTTTTTATCAATATGAATCCTGCTGTTTACACTTTTCCAGGTAGCAGCTACGCAATGCATAAATAACAGGTTACATACTAATGTTTCATCTATTCATATGGGTAATATTAAGTTGCAAGTTTGTTGTCTGGTCCAACATAGTTGGCATTGGCCCATGTTTCTTTGCAAAGCGTTTTGCAAATATTGTGTCTGGTTCACAAAACAATTCACGTTGAAATGTGCAGAGCAAACATATAATCCCCCAAAGACGTGATCAGGCACTTGGTTAAAAATAAACTTAAGCCACTCTTTCCCAACACTGGGATTCTGCGGAAGATTATGGCACAATGTTTGGCAAAGTTCTCCACCATCTTAATCTTAACAGTAGTTAAATATCAACTATAGAGCAAAAGAATGTTCCCATGTTCCTGCATGCAGCAGAATTGAAGACAATGTAGGGCGGGCCAAGGATTGGTCGCCGGTTATATGTGTGATGTCAAAAAAGTAGTGTCAAGTATCACAGGAAATGTTAACAGTAAAACCTTTTCACACTGGGAAGAAAAAGTTCTTAGTTTGAAAAAAACGGTATATTTGTAGAGTAAAATTCAGGCTGTTGAACTTTTCCTTGTATATTAACAGTTTTATTCTCCTTTCCTGTGCAGTTTCTGGTAAAGCGTGGTGCCGACCTGTTTGCGGAGAATGAAAACAAGGAAACCCCGTGTGACTGTGCAGAAAGGCAGCACCATAAGGAGCTCGCTCTCAGTCTGGAGTCTCAGATGGTCTTCTCCACCGACCCCCACGCTGAGGATATCGAGGCTGAGTACGCAGCCTTAGACCGCAGGGAGGTGAGCTCTCAAAATAAACTCTGGAATTTCTAGCGACATCAGGACATTGACCTCAGAGCCTGGTGTCCAGATGCAACGGATTCAAACCTGCATGAGTTTAGATCAATAAAAAATTAAGTTTGCACGGATATTAACTTTGCTTTGAAAGTGATTTTACAATGTGTAACGAAATAACGAAAAATATTTTTTAAATGATCAAATACTGAGCTTGACACACACTTTTTAATGGTTAGATATTTGAAAACCCAGTGACAAAAGGTGACTTATAGTAGGCAAATCAAAAACGAAATGTGGAGATACAAGGTTTCAGAAGGACAGCAGCGATATATTATATCAGTGTGTGTGTTCTTGGGACTTACACCCACATCCTTTGTGCAATTGTTACAATGCAAAATGTACACATATGTATTAAATAAAACACAAAAAACAGTTTTAGTGCGAAAATAACCTTAAAGGGATAGTTCACCCCCCCTCATCCCCCATGGACTGCCGTAGTAGGAAACGTAAATACTATGTGAGTCAATACTGACATTCTTCCAAATATCTTCCTTTGTGTTCAGCAGAATAAAGAAATTCATACAGGTTTGGAAGAATCTGAGGGCGAGTAAAGGATGACAGAATTGAGATTTTTGGGTGAACTATCCCTTTAACAGATTGCATCCTAGAAATGATCAATATATATAAAAAAGTTTACTGAAGGTCATATTCTGTCATGATTCACACACCGATTAACGTGCGTCTTTACCTTCGTTTCAGTTTTATGAAGGTTTGAGAGTGCAGGATCTCAGAAGATTGAAGGACATGCTGATAGTGGAAACGGCAGACATGCTGCAGGCTCCTCTCTTCACCGCCGAAGCTCTCCTCCGGGCTCACGGTATGCTTGTCACGCTTACCGAGACCTATTATTTAACATTAAATCACCCAAGAAGCTGTAGGGACAGTTTGTTAAAATTGTAAAAAGCCACAGATGTACGATCAATAAGATCAAAAAGCTGTAGGGTGTTTGGCATATATTAAATCTAAGAATTATTTGTCCTCTTAAAGCCGGCATGCAGAAAGCCACAGGGAGGTTTTCTTCCTCTTACTTTTCCAAGAGCACTCATCTCCAGAGCTGCTAAATTCTTTGGCACAAGGCTCGTAATTGGATCAGTGCTTTCTTTAATAATCTTCAATTATGAGAGCAGGCTGTTGAGCAGGCCCAGTTCCACATCACTGAAGCCCATGGGAGGAGAAGGGCAGGAGAAATCATGTGTGCTGCTATTATTGCCATAACCTCTCTGGAGATCTTAAGCCCAAACTCAAATATGCAGACTCGCCTTCTTTTAATTTAAAAACCCAAATGCACACCTTCGACTCACTCCTCAAACTGTGATATTAAACACAGCAGAGTACAAACTGTTGGTCAAGCAGGTGTAATGAATTTGGGGGTTTCATAAAGTTGTAATGGGAATACCTGTCCTCCTTCTGTAGAGATGATAAAATTATGTTAGGCTTTTTGTTTATGTCTTGTGAAAGTTTTTGCCGAGTGTTGCATTTGCTTGTTAATCCATTTTTCGATGTGTGAGATCATGGAACATTGACTGAATTGTTCACCCTTCTGTGTCTGTATCTGAAAAGGTTTGTTTCTCATCTTGTCTCGTATAGCCAAGTGCTCTTCATTTATGCTGCAAACATTTATTTTAATGAAAAAAACGAAAAAAATACAATATATATGTATATGTATTATATATCATTTTGTATATATATATATATATATGTCTTGTATAAAATTCTTTATATCAAAGACCCTTCTCTCAAGTTTGAAAAGGAGTTTAAACCAGCAATCCATAACTTTTGCTTCTATATTGGCATCTCTGTTTGAAACCAAAAATTTGTATATTATTTAAATGACATAAAACTGGAATCCATCCTAACAGCTTGAATTATAACTTGTTATAAACTTAAAAAACAAATTTATGCTTTAAAAAAAATTGGGTTCTTATCCATTTAATGTGCTTAAACGGGGCACTGCTGGTCCAAATTTCAGTTTCATCGCAGCTTCAAAAGGCTTTAATCGACACCAGCCGATGAATAAGGGTGCTGTCTAGCGAAACGATTAGTCATTTTTCAAGAAATTAAAAACATATATACTTTTTAAACATAAATATATGGCCTTCACTTACTCAGTGCCTCCATGTAGCACAACTTCACGCACTCTGTAATCACATTGGAATGTCACATGTGACGTAAGCCAAGGTTCCGACTCAGTGTTCATGAGTGTGGAGAAAGTGTGGAGTTCAAAAGTTCTTAGATGTTGACTGACACATATGTCTTTGTGGATGATTATTGTTTAAAATGGTATTTGACGACAGGGATGTTTAAATCTTTTGAAATCTATGGGACGCGTAACCTTTCCAATGTGATTACGTAATATGAAGAAGTGGACGTGCTCGCGGAGGCAGTGCAAGCCGTGCGTTTAAAAGGTATATTAAAATAATTTAGTTTTCTTGGAAAATGAACGAACGTTCCGCTAGACAGCACCCTTATTCACCGGCTGGGGTCGTTTAGAGCCTTTTGAAGCTGCGATAAAACAGAAATTTGGACCTTAACCAACAGCGCCCCGTTTAAGCGCATTAAACGGATAAGAACCCCATTTCTTCAAAAGCATCAATTTGTTTTCGACAAAAGATATACACAAACGGAGGGCTTGTGTGACATGTGGATGAGTTCATTATCATGGAAATTAGAATTTGGTTCCCTTTAATGTTGTGTATGTGAGTAGGGAGTTCCTATCACATACCTATGAATGATTTTTGAGTGAATTATTTACTTTACCTGCTTCAGGGCTCTTTTGTTCATTCGGTGTATGCTGTGGTAACAACAACGACAATAAACCTGTTGGGATTTTGTCACCCAGAGGGGCCTGAGTTTGTCATTTGACAAGCAACCAAAATTGCTGAGCTGAGTTTAAAACCACATTTTATTTCGCAAACAGGCTGATTCAACAATGGTCAAAGATGGTGTTATTTTATATCTATTTGAAAACAAAACTTGTGATTTGTTTGGTTTATAGACTGGGACAGGGAAAACCTCTTGGAGGCATGGATGTCTAACGCTGAAGACTGCTGCCAGCGCTCCGGCGTTCAGATGCCCACGCCTCCGCCCAGAGGTTACAACACGTGGGACACCCTGCCATCGCCCCGAACGCCCCGCACCACCCGCTCATCTATCACCTCTCCAGACGAGATCAGCCTGACCCCCGCTGATGACGATAGCTCACTGGTGAGGGAGTGTACCTGTACAGTTTTATTGATTCATTTTGCAGCCTCATGTTTGAAAATGATATTCACTGCTTTTCATCTATCATAAGCTGATGTTGCTTCATTATTTGGATGCTGAAATATGTGCAGTCATGTGGTACAGTTGACACACTTTTAATGTTAAATTGTTGAAATGGTGTAGCCTTGCAGGATCTGGTCAGTATAGAAGTAGGACATTTAACATCTGGTTATCTGGGTGGTCGACATGAAATTCTTTAGATATTGATGTGACGTTCAAACCTCTATTTTGAGCTATTTTAGCTTTAACTTTTCAAATTATTATGCATGCAGCTTTCATTCCCTCATAATCATTGAGAGACAGCATATTAGGACATTTAAACACATCAACTTATTATTAACATAAAATGACTGTTCATATATGATATAATGGCAAATATTAACATTAACTTAATGTTATTTGGTGCTAAAAGTTTATGTTGACACATACTTGCCAAATCTAAAAGCCTCATATAACCAAGTATTTTGAAATGGACTTACTTTCATCCAGTGTGCTGAGATGCTGAATAGCACATTCAGCTATTTCATGTATCAATACAGACATTGCATAAAAGATGGGTTCCTTTTCATCCATTTCCACTACTTAGAGTTCTCAGTAAAGTCAGATAATGGTTTAATTTGCTAAAAGGACAATCCATTTGTCATAGATGAGGCAATGTGATTCAATAAACTTGGGATATTCTGATCCTCTTTTTATATTTTTGCATTACGTATAGGACCTATTTAAAGTCTAGTTAGAAATATGTCAAATAATAAATGTTTACAGCAATCTAAGGTTAAAGAAATCAAACCATCTTTTCTGTGACATCTCACTGTGGGTGCTAACTTCTCTTCTGTCAGTGCGGGATCTGTATGTGTGCAGCCTCCATGTTTGAAGAGCCTGTTGATATTCCATGCGGACATGAGTTCTGCAGAGGATGCTGGGAAAGGTAAGGCTTTCATTGTGTTGGAACCTACTTTTTTATTCTGTAATTTAATCACATGTCAGCCACTGCTGTTGTTATGGCGTAACTCCAGTCATGTGTGTTCTTTGCTTTTTGCAGCTTCTTGAATCTGAAGATCCAGGAGGGGGAGGCTCATAACATCTTCTGTCCGGCCTATGACTGCTTCCAGCTAGTTCCTGTCGAGGTCATCGAGAGCATTGTGTCCCGAGAGATGGACAAACGTTACCTGCAGTTTGACATCAAGGTATAGTTGTGTGATCAGATGTAAGTTACGTTGTATTTGTGTGATTTGTTGATGTTTCGAATATGAGGGATGAACTAGGGAGGACTAAAGGATGTAACACTTTATACAAGATGAAAAATTTGGAAGAATGCTGTTTATATTTTACAGCATTTATTAATCTCTGAAATGTTCATTGGTATGCTAGTGTTTATTGTTAATTCATTGCTAGTTCATTGTTAATGTTTAAAAAGTAACCGCGTTAACCGTTAACTTGCATAAGACAGCAGCAGTGTTTTACATTAGCTCTCCCTCACTTCCTCTCTTATTTGGTCAGGCATTTGTTGAGAATAATCCTGCCATCCGGTGGTGCCCGCGGGCTGGCTGTGATAGAGCGGTGCGTTTGGCTGGACAAGGGCCTGGTGCCAGCTCTTCTGACCCGCTCAGCTTCCCTCTCCTTCAGGCTCCTGCGGTGGACTGTGGGAAGGGCCATCTCTTCTGCTGGTCAGTGCCAGTCACCGATACCAATACCTTAACCTATGTTTCACAAATAATGTCAGTCAAAACACCAAAATGTGGCATAATGTAGTCTCACTTTAAAGTGAAACTGCCCTTTTTTGCTACTGTACCTTTAAGAATCGTGTAGAGCTTTATGATGGAACCAAGTTGTCCCATATGGTGCACTTTACTCTCAAAGTGGCATGGTTGCTAAATACTGAAAATGCGAGTGATCAAATGTAAATGTTTTCATAATCATCTTTCTGACTGAATAATTTAGCAAAATTGTTTTGGAAAATCCTGTTTTTTCATTTAATAACCGTTAAAAAATTCCAGTGCTGCCACTTTCAACAAGTTCACATGTGTGTTTAATGTATATAAGGGAAGGCAGAATCTGTTGTATGTTTTGCTCACAGTGGTCTCTGGCGGATCTGTTTCATAGAGCTCTGGGCCTTCTGTCCCCATCACATAGACACATAGACATGTACACACCCACACAGTGGGCACATATCTCATCACAGCCTCTGCCAGGTCTGAACGTTACATTTCACCCAGTTTACCTTCCGTTCCCTCTCTCTGTCAAACATTTGATCTGTCTGAGTAAATATGACTCGAGTCTAATATGGAAGGACATTTCCCAGTCGTCTAAAGGTGTCTGTGGTCAACAATTTGCCAATGTTATGTTTAATGGGTATATCATAACAAGGAGTGCATCTTAACTCTTGAAACCATCATAAAGTATACCTAATGTGTTACGTTTTTTGTACAAATTAATATGTTTACATATGCTAATGTGTGACATACAAATTACACGGTGGTAGTTAAATCCTCCATAATGTTTTGGAAGTAAATCTTGTAAGGGATTGCATTTTCTCCATGCTGAGTCCTGACATCATGCTGATTTTCCTCTCCACAGGGAATGCCAAGGAGAAGCCCATGAACCCTGTGACTGCCAAACATGGAAGATGTGGCTTCAGAAGGTCACTGACATGAAACCACAAGAACGTGAGCATGTCTTTTATTCTGCTGTAACCACCAGCACTCCGGATTATTTTCATTAGTGCTGTCATACTGTTCAAACCTGGTTAAAAATGTTGTCGAACCACATCTTTATTTCTGTCTCTTTCCATTTCAGTGGCAGGTGTAAGTGTGGCGTATGAAGATGCTGCCAACTGCCTGTGGTTACTCACCAACGCCAAACCCTGTGCCAACTGCAAATCTCCCATTCAGAAGAATGAGGGCTGCAACCACATGCAATGTGCCAAGGTTATTTGCGTAATAATAAAAATGATGATGAGTTTATTTTTATATCAGGGTACGTGTGGCACGGATTTAGCAGAGATTGATGAATGCTAGATTGATGAGAACACTTTAAAAAGAGAAAACATTATATACATGTTTACCACATCATTTAAAATCTGTAAACAAAACTGAGTTTTGGTCTGGGTTTAAAAAGTAACCGTGTTAACCGTTAACATAACCGCTTACAGAAGACAGCGGCAATGTTTTACATTAGCTCTCCCTCACTTCCACTCTTATTTGGTCAGGCATTTGTTGAGAATACAGTATTACAGCACTCATTACAATCAACAAAGTAATGATTACTGAGACCATTATGATCATTGTGACTCTAAAAGAGCAAGTAAATTATGAAAAGGAGCGGGCAGAGAACAGAGCCCTGCGGGACTCATCGAGTGATTGAATTGTGTTTCTAGTTAGTCAGGGGTTGAAAGTAAACCAGAAAAGAGTTGTCAGTGATACACATAGATTTGAGCAATAAATACTATATTATTTCTCTTAAAAGTGGACCGTTAAATAAAATCCAGATTGAAAGAGACCATTTGAAGGCACTGAATTTAAGTGTTTGGTCTAGAGCGGTGCGTTTTGAACTATTTCTTCATGCTCATATTTTCATATTTGTGTGCCTTGTAAGACTGTTGACACCAGCGATGACATAGTCAACAACATTAACTAAATGTCATTTTTGAGATTTGTCTACAGTTCCACAATTACAACAGTACATGCATTTCTTTCTTATGGCTGAAGAATGCACTTTTAAATCAATCTTTATAATCATACCGCATTGTTACCTAACAAGGAAAGACATGGCAAATACTAGCGCTCCAAGAATATAGGTTGCCTAACAAGGAAAGACATGGCAAATACTAGCGCTCCAAGAATATAGGTTGCCTAACAAGGAAAGACATGGCAAATACTAGCGCTCCAAGAATATAGGTTGCCTAACAAGGAAAGACATGGCAAATACAAGCGCTCCAAGAATATAGGTTGCCTAACAAGGAAATACGTGGCAAATACTAGCGCTCCAAGAATATAGGTTGCCTAACAAGGAAAGACGTGGCAAATACTAGCGCTCCAAGAATATAGGTTGCCTAACAAGGAAAGACGTGGCAAATACTAGCGCTCCAAGAATATAGGTTGCCTAACAAGGAAAGACGTGGCAAATACTAGCGCTCCAAGAATATAGGTTGCCTAACAAGGAAAGACGTGGCAAATACTAGCGCTCCAAGAATAAAGGTTGCCTAACAAGGAAAGACATGGCAAATACTAGCGCTCCAAGAATATAGGTTGCCTAACAAGGAAAGACATGGCAAATACTAGCGCTCCAAGAATATAGGTTGCCTAACAAGGAAAGACATGGCAAATACTAGCGCTCCAAGAATATAGGTTGCCTAACAAGGAAAGACGTGGCAAATACTAGCGCTCCAAGAATATAGGTTGCCTAACAAGGAAAGACGTGGCAAATACTAGCGCTCCAAGAATATAGGTTGCCTAACAAGGAAAGACATGGCAAATACTAGCGCTCCAAGAATATAGGTTGCCTAACAAGGAAAGACATGGCAAATACTAGCGCTCCAAGAATATAGGTTGCCTAACAAGGAAAGACGTGGCAAATACTAGCGCTCCAAGAATATAGGTTGCCTAACAAGGAAAGACGTGGCAAATACTAGCGCTCCAAGAATATAGGTTGCCTAACAAGGAAAGACATGGCAAATACTAGCGCTCCAAGAATATAGGTTGCCTAACAAGGAAATACATGGCAAATACTAGCGCTCCAAGAATATAGGTTGCCTAACAAGGAAATACATGGCAAATACTAGCGCTCCAAGAATATAGGTTGCCTAACAAGGAAATACATGGCAAATACTAGCGCTCCAAGAATATAGGTTGCCTAACAAGGAAATACATGGCAAATACTAGCGCTCCAAGAATATAAGTGAGAAAAATAGTTTCCTAGCAACGCAGATATCCTTACTGTCAGAATCCCACTTCTCACACTGTAATGTCAGGATAGACTTGTTTTGGTGTTGGTAATGTTATTTGTATGTTTGTCTGTGTAGTGCAAGTATGATTTCTGCTGGATCTGCCTGGAGGAGTGGAAGAAACACAGTTCATCAACAGGAGGATACTATAGGTGTACACGTTATGAGGTCATCCAGCAGGTGGAGGAACAGTCCAAGGAGATGACCGTTGAGGTGCGTATATGCACACACGTTTTTACCAACCTAGCGTTTAAGCAAAACTACAGTATATATGACAAATCTAGTGCAGGATGAGTCATTGATTTTTTTTATCTGTTGTGGAAAAGATAAATGGTCTGTTGAAAGATAATTTGGTCAGAATAAGGTAACCAAACTTTTGTATTCATGGTTTTACAACAATTCTGTACATATTTTTATATTTTTTAACATTTTAAAAGATTTATAAAATAAGAATAAGTAGATCAGAGTTGTAATAAAATAATAAAAGTAATGCGGTGCATGCACTTCTTACTAACCTACAGGCTGAGAAGAAGCACCAAAACTTTCAGGAGCTGGATCGCTTCATGCACTATTACACACGCTTTAAAAACCACGAGCACAGCTACCAGGTACAGTCTCCTAACATGAGAGTGATGTTACACATTCTATGTTCTATTCACACTAAATGGTGTAAGTTTAGTTTGAGAACTGCCCACTTTAACAGGAAGAGACTGTCTGAGTCACAAACGCCCAACAGTGCGCATTTGCTTTTTTTTATGTGCTGTATATAGTGGAAAATGTGTGATCTGAATTTCTCTCAGATGTAAAAGCATTCAAAATCATAATAAAGCTGAATATAACAGTAAGTTGTATAACAGTCAAATAAAAGTCTTTACATGTGCATCTTTACTGTGCTGTTGTACAGCTAGAGGAACGTCTTGTTAAGACGGCCAAAGACAAGATGGAGCAGCTGAGCAAAGTTCTGAGTGGAAGTAAGATGCTTTAAAATGTTAATAACTATTACCTAGGCATGTTAATAAAAAATTTACCTTATGCCCTCTGTTAAAATGTATAGACTGGTAATACTGCTCTAAACCTGCATATATTTATTTACCAGTATATTGAGTTCTATCTGTAATATTTTTTCGTGTCTTGTTGCAGGAGAGGGAGGCCCTCCAGACACTACTTTCATTGAAGATGCAGTGCATGAACTACTTAAGACTCGTCGCATTCTCAAGTGCTCTTACCCATACGGCTTCTTCCTCGAGCCCAAAAGCACAAAGAAGGAAATATTTGAACTCATGCAGGTCAATATCACAGGATTGAAATGACACGTAAGAACTAGAACCCGAGTAAGTGATGACACTCTTGTTGCTCTTATTAGACTGACTTAGAAATGGTGACTGAAGACCTTGCGCAGAAGGTCAACCGACCGTACCTCCGCACCCCACGTCACAAGATCATCCGTGCCGCCTGCCTGGTGCAGCAGAAACGGCAGGAGTTTCTGGCCTCTGTGGCAAGAGGCGTTGCTCCCAATGACTCACCTGAGGCCCCTCGACGCAGGTAAGACCCTTTAGTCACTTAAAAAGAGAAAGTTGACAGTCAAAATTAAACTGGGTTCGCAACCCATTTTACCTTTGTAAAGTGACATTTTTTGGGGGTGAAAAGTAGCGTTTTAAAAAAGAAAAACATGAATGTGAGATGTCGCCTACTGAAGTGTAATTCAAGTAATTTAATACTCTTTTTGTATGTGTTTAGTTTTGCTGGAGGAACGTGGGACTGGGAGTACTTGGGTTTCGCCTCCCCAGAGGTAACGTGTTTTGTTTGCCAAACAGTTTTTTGTAAATCATACTTGTACAGCACCCGAAGATTTGAACTACCGAGTTGCAGCAGTTGTGAATGTGTGAGAAGTGGAATGTGCAGATAAACAGTGTGCCGCTGTTCTGTTCTGATCTAAAGATCCTGAGGAATCAAGCCTTTCTCGGGGGAAATGATCCGAGAGAGCAGTGTCAGTATACAGGAAGCCATCCGCAGGTATTAATGAATCCTCATTAGCTCCCTTCTCAAGACCGGCTGATCGATCGGCAGAATGGCACCTGTCATGTTCTCTCCCATTACTTTTCATTTGGTCGCATGTCCTGTTTTCCGTTGCCTTCATTATTATTATTCTTATCAAAATGTGCTTTGCACGACGGGGATTTAACTTCTGACGCTGTTTTGCCATCATTGAAAAGTCATTATTATGTCATGAGAAGGTCCTCTAAAAGAAGCCTTTGGTGTTCAAAGGTTCATAAGTGGTTTTTTTATTTTGCTTTGGGTATACTGCAGAGGTCATGAATGATGCGTTTCTGGAGACTTTCTGAAGTGAAACGGGACACTTTTTTTGTTTAATCTTGTATGCAGGTTATGACGTTGTGTTTCTTTCATGGATTTAAGGCTTGAGGAAAGAGGAATGAAAGAAATGCACTTTATTTATGTTTTCTATTATTGAAGCTTGAGCAGTTTAAGAACCTTTTTCCTGTGTATGTTTTCTTTTGAGTTTGCTCTCAATGTTGCATGCTTATTGCATGCAGCTTTAATTTGGGATAGACTGAATTTTTTATTTTTGAAAAATGGCTTTGTCATGTCAAGATCTGTGGTGTAACACACTCAGCGTAGACCATTTGCCATTGCAGAGTAACCTCTATTTATTACACACAATGTTATTACATACAGTTATTACTCTGGAATAGTTTCTGATTGGTCGGTCACATTGTGAGCTTAAACATTTTGTTAACACAGACCCGCAAATGACTCTTTTACATCATCAGATCCTAAAGTTGTGGAGCACAAAACTACACATATATGGTGCATATGCTTTCTAACTAGTCCCATTAATTTCGCATTTGTTACATAAAATAACATAAGTGAATTTGTCTTACCAACCCCCCCCCCCCGCTGTGAAAGTTTTAGAAATAATATTTATATTATTCAGAATTAATATTTATATCACACAAACTTACAAAACAAATGATATAGCTGTTAGTCTCAATAATATCACTTGAGGTTATTTTTCACTATTCTTACACTTTAGAATAACATAACATAGAATGAATGTCAAATTATTGTTAAATTTAGAGGGGTTTCTATAAAAAGTAAATTGTTAAAATTCACATAAAAATGTTTAATATACACCAGAGCTGAAGAGGTTAATGTCTGCAAAAGTGTTTGACTGAATGGCACACAACCTATTTAGCTACTATGTTTCACTCCAAGCTTATTTTCTTCTACATAATCATGCAAAAGTCAATACATTGTCTTATTAGGGTAATAAAAAGGTGCTTTTATTCTTGTAATACATTTTTGACTTTACTCAAAACGTCTGTCTGTTATTCTGACACGTCGAAAGCAAAACCTTTTGATGGTGTCACAACAGATATCTGTTCCTCTAAGAGCATGACTTTTATTTACAGGGCCTATGGAGAATGATGATAGGTCATCGAATGTCAGCTCTGAAGTAGTGCCGTGTGTGATTTTTCTGTTGTAGGAGTATGCAGAGTTCCAGTATAGACGCAGACACAGGCAACGCAGACGTGGAGATATGGCCAGCCTCCGCAGCAACACGCCTGACCCGGATGACCCCAACCATGGCACTTTAGGTGTGGGGAGAAATGTCCATTTTAACATTATTAACATCATTTTGCAAGAATAGAATAGGTTAGAAATAGTTGATCTTTTTTGTTGTGTGTAGGGAGATTCTTCGATGTTATGTGTTTCAGACATCATGCCTCTTTAGCACATAAGTGATCTGTGTCACAGCGTTCACACTGCGTGTTAAAACAGATGCGTGTAGAGTTTAAGGAGCCGAACTTACACGCTGAACTCAGCAGAAAATATAATGTAATTTAAGCCGATTTGTTAACACGGTCATTTGTGATATAGGCTTTTATTAAGCCATCTAAAATAATGGAGTGTGGTTTTTATTTGTTGTTTGAGAAACGATGTCTGTGTTGAGGCACATAAACAGCCTTTCCTCGTTGGTAAATTCCAACTGAAGCCAGATGACTTACTCACTTTAGCCAGTGTAAACAGCGTTGCCACCCTTAGATTTATATTCCCTGTGAAACAAAAAGCACAAAATATACCAGCAAACAAAACAAATGATAATTTTTTCCATTTGTCTCAATTTGTCTTGTTTTGTAGACACACAAGAAATCGGTGGTGGTCAGAGGCAGGGTCTGCCAATGGTGAGTTGACATCATTGCATGCGTTTTGCAAGGTTCAAAGACTGTCAGCTGATAGCGATCCCTGATTTTCTTCCCTATAGCCTGGCAGTTCCCTGGATGAAGATGATGCAAATATCCTCTTGGCCATCCAGCTGTCTTTGCAGGAGTCTGGTCTGGCTATGGGTGGCGCTGGCATTGACGCTCAAGAGGTACTCGCCAACGAGGCCTCTCTAGGGGCCATCGGAACATCCCTACCCACACGGCTGGATCCGGTGCTGTGCGGTATAGATGTGCCCCGCGCTGCCCTGAGCAGCTCCGAGCTGTTAGAAATGGGTGACAGCTTGAAAAAGCTCGGAAACATCAGCGGCCAGAATGTTCCTCTGCGTTTTGACAATCTTAATACTCGCGAGTCCGCAGAGGTTCCACCGTCCTCTGATTTTGGCTCAGACAGCGCCAACCTTCTGGGCAACATCATGGCTTGGTTTCATGACATGAACCCTCAGAATATCAGTTTGGTTCCTTCAGCCGGTGCAATGAATCAAGAATTCACCACTCCAGTGGCAAGGATGACGTCGGAGCTGACTGCAGAGTGCGCCGTTCCACAATGGACAGCGGAGTGCGATAGAGAGCAAGAGCGAGAGTACGGCACCAGCGGTGCCACGGAGGAACGCGAGCCCGTCAGGCCGACGCAGCTTGACCTGGTGGGTCTCGATGTGTCTCCTGGACCTCCTGCATCTGTCGAGTTAGGGGAAACTCTGAGCGGTTCCAACCCGTGTCACTCCGACACCCCAAAATGTAACTCAGACCCTGACCAGCCTAGCAGTAGCTCCTCGGAATGGGAGGGTCAGGTGCACCTTGTATGAAATACCGACTCCTCTCACTCGCTAAGCCACTTTATGATGTGAAGTAGCTGTCGGATTCAAACCCGAGGATCAATCATGATAAGAAAAGCCTATGTATTGTCAGATATGTCAAAATAAGCCTCCGTTTGAGGCATGTGTTCACTAAAAGCTCTTTCCGGTTATAAAGTGTGAAACACTTTTACATAGTCAGCAACTGAACCAGACAGCACTATGTAATCCACGAGAGAAACGTTTATGAGGTAACAGTCCGAGCCGTACGCCTCTAACGATGAGAAATAAATCTACTGTATAGAACGGGACAGTGTGTAGAGGACGCCCTGTCTTTTTCTGCTTGATGTTAAAGGTGCCAAAAAACACTGGCTAGAGTTCCCTAACGCCCGGTGGATGGTGTGCCGACTGTGCCTGCTCCTGAAGGGCTCGGTCGCCTCTTCTTCCTTTAAACTCCACCTGTAGTGTTAGCACACAGAAGAGCGGGCCTGTTCTGTGCTGCAAAGAATCACAGAAACAAAAAGAAGAACAGTCATTCTAGTCGCAGTTTGCTTTTTTCTTTTTCGGGTCAAACGTAATCACTGTAATGCTTCAATGGTAAATTCGCGGGGAAAGTATCGGTGAGGTGAACTCATTTCAGGATGTGCCGCACTGGCTCTTTGCAACTTATCACGGTGCCTTTTCTGTGACACTTCTCTTTATTTATAGCCACTCTCAGAACCCAGAATGTGGCGAGTTCTAATACACGCCGTTACCGTACTTTCAGGTGGTACTTTCAACGGCCTCAATGTTTTTTTTTACTCTTTTATATATGTTCAATTGCCCTTTAGCATGTTTCTGGTCCCTTTCCCCCAGAGAGTTTTAAAGCAGTTGTTTAAAAACTAGAGAAAGAATGAATTTTACACGCTCACTCACAGTTCTGTGGATTACATTCATCTATATTGAATGTGGAGATATTATAAATTATGTGTAAGAGAGATGATGTGATATCCAGAATGTGCTAAACATTTCAGTGTGGGGCTTTAAAGGGATAGTTCACCTTGTGTCACCTTATTACATTCTTATGTCAGCGTTTTCTTACCCTCAAGTCATTCTAAATGTTATTCTTACTTTTGTGTAACATAGAAAGTTTTCACTTAAATATTCAGGCTGTTTTGTGCACACGATGAAAGTGAATGCTGACCAGGGGCTGTCAAGCTTGTAAAATGATTTTAATTGAACAATGGCATTTGTTTTGGGCTGCAAAAGACTTTCAATCTTAAAGGGGCAGTTCACCCAAAAATTATAATTCTGTCATCATTTACTCACCCTCGAGAACCTTAGGAGGAAAAGTTACAATGGTAGTCAAAAGTACCCCAGAACTGTTTGCTTTCCTACATTCATCAAAAATCTTCTTTTGGGTTCAAAAGAACAATGACATTTATTCAACAATTTATGTTAGTGAATGGTGACCAAGAAATGTTTGGTTGTGACATTCTTCTAAATATATTTTTCTGTGTTCATCAGAACATTTATACAGATTGAGGGCAAGTAAATGATGACAGAATTTTCATTTTTGGGTGAACTGATTCCTTATGAATCATGGATTACTGTTATGGTTTTTTTGTCATGTTTATAGCGTGAACAGTCCCAGTTGCCATTTACTTTCATTGTATAGAAAGGGGTTCCTTTTGGGTTTAACATAATTTTTTTTATAAGTCTAGTCTGGAACAACACGAGGGTGAGTGTATTTTTGGGTGAACTTAACCTTTAAAATGCCACCAATTTAAAAGATAGGGTCATGTCTATGGATTTTAGCATCCGTAGACGTGACCCTATGTATGTTTTTTTAAGACACACTGCTTGCAAGGCGTCTGTTTTCACCTTTGAAAATATTCAGGTGTCTGATCTTTGGATCTTTTTTAAGGCTGTGGCAAATATACTTCTATGTGCGACAACATTTCAATTACGATTAAAAAAAGAAGTATAAATATTACTGGTATTTCTCTACAATAAGTTATGAAAATGAATTTTCTATTTATATAAAATTGAATGTCCTGCTTAAAAATAAGATAATTAAAGTAAAACCCAACAAACAACAAAAAGCGTAAATATATTTTTTGTGTTTATATAAAACTGTTATAAACAGTGCCACTTCTGAAAATAATGCGCTTTACTTACAAGTGACTGCCGAAATATTTAAAAGCCATTTAAACAAATTAACAATTTGTACACATTTTTGATTTGCTTTTTCCTTGTGAACACCTCTCCAACTTTTCTTCAGATGAAACTGTCAGTTCAGCTTTCACTGAATATTACGCACTTCAGAAAAATTGCACAAAACTAGCTCACACTTCAGCCTTGAAATAACCCACTTTAGTTTTTAGGTTTGCGGTTATATCGGCAGCTCTAGCTGTGCAGGCGCCTCATGTTTTACTGTGGGCTTGATGGAATATGTATGTTGATTCTGAACTATTGTCCTGATGCAGTATTGCATTGCATAATGGAAACTTTACGACATGAAGTTGTTTTTTGAAGTGGTGTTTTGCAGCTTGGAGTCATTCCAGAAGATTCATCGAATTCATGTTTTTTACTGTATGTATGTGTGATCTGAATCAGTTTAGCTCAATAAAGTGCAGTATTTCTTTGAAGTAAAGTATGTCGGCAGAGGCACAGGTGGAGCAAATGTCTGTTTTCATGAAGCGTATGATAGATTTGAACTGACCAGACATTAGAAAAATGGGTGAATAAAAAGTTGTCCTGTATGTGACGGTGTGCTGTGCATTCAGTAATTACAATATAATAAACATAGATCATGTTTTCCTGTCAAAAGGCAAACTAAGTGTCAAGGCTATTGTTTGGGGGAAGGGGTATGTGGGGTAAAATACATTTTTGTAACCCATTACAGATTTTATATTGTTAACCATCTAATCCTCGAAATGGTATTTGCACTTTCATGATCTTGATACATTCCCAGTTTATATTGAAAATACAAATGTGTGGTGCTTGGCCAATGAATTGGACCGATTTGAGTGTGAATCTTAATAAAGTTGTCAAGACAAGTTGCAGTTGTTAAAGTGGTAGTGTTCTTTGAATACATCGACTCATAAGAGCCCACAGGTAGAAGAAAATCCTTAATGCATGTTAAAGCAGCAGATACCCTTAAAGGAACAGTTCATCCAAAAATGAAAGATCTGTCATCATTTACTCATCCTCAAGTGGTTTCAAATCTGTATAAATGTCTTTGTTCTGATGAACACAGAGAAAGATATTTGGAAGGATGCTTGTAACCAAACCAAACAGTTCTTGGATACCATTTTGGGTGAACTGTCCCTTTAAGGTTTCTCTGCTGGTACAAAACATAAAATGTTGCTTTTTGGGTAATAGAGGGTAAAGTTTAGAGTTTAAAGGTCAATTATTTTGTGAGCATTGATCCCTCAAGTGGCCAAAAGTAGTACTGCTTTTATTGGACAAAAAAAGCCCCTGCTCTCTTGGCCTGCCCTGTAACCTCTCATGAAGTGAATCCAGAAGACCACAGCAGTTTCACACAAGCAAATCAGAATGTTTAATACGTGTGTATAATATAGCGTTCTAACACATTTCTTTTTAAATGTAATACAGGGTTTAGAAAGAATGAATTGAGACCCTGCGTGCACAGACCAGTCAGTTAATACAGTGATCTTGAGCATAAATGTGAGTTGGGAGGAATTCTCATTAGGGACATTCATTTTATGAGGGACACTGTCTGATTTGGGGATGCTGCTTGGGACCAACAAGGAAAGATTGACTTTTGGTGCATATACTGAGATACTACAATGAAGAAAAACTTAGTATGATTTAAAAACTGTATGGGTTCTGTATGACGACTTCTGCAGACACAAAAGACAACATTTTGAAGAACACTGCTGCCTCAACAACATTGGGGCTCCATTGATTTACATCGTAAACCACGGAGACATTTCTCAAAATATATTTATCAGAAGAAAGAGTTACATACAGGTTTTGAATTGCATAACCGTATATAAATGCCATATTTGCCAATCAATATCAACCAAACCAAGCATTTATTTAAAGACTGCCTGTACAAGTACACTTTTCCAAACATTGTTTTAAATATATAATGTTATATATAGAATTAATAAATGGATGTTTCTAAAATACTCAGTAATAGACGTTATTCCACCATTAGTCCAGTAGAGAGTGATGTGTTCTCAGTGAATGAGAGAGAAGTCTTCGACTCCCGCCTGTGAATCACTCTGGCAGTAGGGTGTCTGTGTTACTGGCAAGCAGTGTTGGCACTTTCCATCCCAGACTCATGGAAGCAATTCAAGACGTCATTTAGGGGAGGAGGAACCCAACAGCTCCTCAGGAGGCTATTAAAACATGTCAGTAGAACTTCCTGCATTATATTCCCACAGTCAAAATGAATTTAAGGTAAATCACGTAGTTCTCAAAGACATGGACATATTTCCCTATTGTTTTTTTATTTACTGAGTCCAAGCAACATGTTTGTGTTCGTGCTGGGATATTTTTAACATCAAATATGACAAAGTGAGATTACAAAATTGCTTGACAGTTGTTTGTTTTGTCTTCTGGTGCGGCGCAAAGTTCTTGGCCTCTTTGGATGGTTTATTGGCCCAACTGGAGATGATTTCAAAGAAATGGAGATTAAATTTAGTTCGGGACTTCTGGAAACAGCAATTCTCCCATCAGAATCAGATTTTAAAACCAGGCTCTTGTGTCAAGGAGAAAAAGATAGAGTTACACTCATGTCACTTGTATAAGATAGAACAGTTCCGTTTTACATTAAAAAAGTTCTTTCGTTTTCTCGCCCTCATATTGACATGGAGAACTTTCTTCTGGAAACACAAAAGGACAAACTTTGTGTTACGACTAGTTCAGCTGTTAAGGTGGTTGTATTTTTGTAATCGATACATAAAACACGCACAAGCAATATACAGAGAAATATCCATAAATCCATAGCATTTGTGTGATGTATTCAACGTGTTCTGATGTGATACAGCAGCTTTGTGTTAGAAACCCATCAAAATGTGATTTTGTTTGTGGTTCCCTTTCAGTAAACTCGACCACAATGACTGGATCGTTGAATCGGTCAGTTGAACTTGAGAACAAGACCAGTCAGATTCTTATAACAATCCTTTGGATCAGTTTTGTGAATCAACATGTGTATAGAATTAAAAGATTTAAAGTGGACAGTCAAAAGAAAGCGCTTACCGTAACTCCTCACCTGTATCATGACTTGTGTTTTGTGTTTTATGTTATGACTTGTATTTCACAGATGAAAAAAACATTGTATAGGGTTGGAACACCTTATAAAAACTAACTGTGGTTGAACTGTAGTAACCATTGTTCTTTGTTTTATTTGTAGCAATGCATAATAACCACATATGGTTATAAATCCACTAAAACTACTATACTTTTACTATACTAAAACCATGGTGAATGTTCCTAAGGGACAACATGGGGGTAATGAGTAAATAATGACATTTTTAACACGAGTAAACTATACCTTAAATATTTGACCTTTCCTTTCTTTCATTTCAAGAGACTTTAATTTATACAAGACGGTACAACATCTTGAAACATCTATCCAAGCCACCGTGAACTGTGAATCCATGACCGTATCTAAGCATGTATGTCATCACAAATGAAATCTCTGAGTGGTCACAGTAATGTGAAAGTTATGTCTGACTGGTCAACCCTTACACCTCCTTACGCGGTTTTAAACAGATAGACCTTTAAAGCATCTCGCCAGACTAGAGGATGTTATTATAAGGAGGAAAAAACTAACTTTGAACTGCAATTACGCATCAGAGAAAACCACCCAAATGAATAAAGGGTAGATGTGAACTTTTGCGAATAAATGTGAAGAAACCAGACAGAAAAACACCAAAAAATCTGTGATGGATTTTGTTGTGTGGCCCTTCAGGCTCTTTTTCCCATGAAGTATGAAAATATACTGACGTGATTACTAGCCTTTGGAAAAATTAAACCTCGATAGAGGACAGGGATATCCACGGAGACAGGTTTCGGAATGTCGGCTACATTATGCTTAACAACTGCCTGGGAACAGGTGGCTTACATCTCAGGTACAAAGTCTTGGCGATCATTTAAAGGAACAGTTCACCCAAAAATGAAAATTCTGTCTTCATTGACTCACCCTCGAGTTGTTCCGAATCTATACATTTCTTTGTTCTGATAAACTCAGAGAAGGATATTTGGAAGAATGCTTGTAAAAATACAGTTCTTGGCCTGGCTGTGTTTGCATGCATTTATTTTTGTCAATCCTAATGAATTCAATCTGATTGCAGATCATTTCAGTGCTGTTTACTTGTCCCCTAAATGTTAAAATACGATAAAAAAACGTGTAAACATGTCCATGAAATATATTCTGAACAAACTTCTGCCCAGGCGACCAATGAGGGATGCTAGATTCGCATAACAAATCAAGTACAATGCCCATTCAAAACAGTCCAAAAACTAGCTCAAATGACCTGGCATAGCCCATCTGATGAACAACATTGTTCCTCTTAACCCGCGGGAAATAAACAACCGTGAGAACCATTTAAAAACTTCCCGATCGTCCATGTACTTTAAATGTAGCGGGACCTGGAAACACTGCGCAAGCGTCTAACATTTCACTTCAAACTTCGTCTTTGGATAGAATCGTATTGACCTCAATTGGGTTGATTAAGGTGTTTACATGAAGGCTTTTCAGTCCGATTACAAGTGGATTATTTGGTTGCATGTAAAGGTGGTTATTGAGTCCCGGAATAGCTTTATAAATGTTTTTGTTCTGTTAAACACAAAAGAAGATATTTTGAAGAATGTAGGAAAGCAAAGAGTCTCGGGGGCACTTTTGACTACCATTGTCATTTTTCCTTCTACGAAAATCAATGGGGTCAAGAACTGTTTGGTTACTTACATTCTTCCCAATTTGTTTGTGTTTAAAAAAAAAAATTAATTTATAAAGATTTGGAACACCTTGAAATACATTTTCATTTCGAAACAGAATTTTCATTTTTGGGTGAACTGTGCCTTTAAGTTTACAGTAAAAATTCAACATAAAAGCTTAAATTAAATCAAATTGGTTTTCCTAGGCACTTAAATGTAAATTATATTAATCTGACATAAAAAATCGAGATGCATTTTTAGTAATTTATAAAAAGAACTGGAAATAAGTTAAATTATTTTGATGTGAACATGACACATCATTTTTAACAGTTTCCTTTCTACCTTCAACGTTTTTATGCATAAACCTTTTAACTTTCTTCCTTCTGAGGCAAAACCTTTCTCTGCACGCCTCTATTATTGCTCTACTATTCAAGATAAATCTTGTCAGGAACCCTATCTGTCATGCCGTTTTTTCTCAAAACGTACGATCTATTGTTATATATCTAGGGGCTCCGTTGGTTCCCTGCCAAATCACTTCAAAGAAAGTGTAGAAGCCATTAGAGGAAGTTACTTTAAATGTTTATATAATTAATCCCAGAACTGAAAACAAGGCTTCATGTTATCATAAATAAAATGATTTATATAATGCATTTCCCGAGACCTATTTGTTTAACGTTGCTTAATGAGATACATAACGAGGTCCATAATTCAGAATTCTGCCATGCAGCTGTTGCTTTACCTTTGTCAGAATGAGAAGAAATGCTTTATGAGGCCAGCTCTGTATGCCCCAACACCCCTCCGTTCAAATGGCATTTTTGTTACCTGGCTTTTAAATTTCACTGGGTATCAAAAATAAGTATCAGGGTTTGTGGGAAGAGAAAACACGGTTTTTCCAGACCCCAAAACAGAGTGCTGATGTTATGCCAAGCCCCTGGAGATGAAGTCCAAGATGTTTTCCTGAAACACGGTTAGTGTTAGATTACTGTGCTTGGTGACAACACGATTACCATACAGTGAATGTGACTGGAAACTAGGATGCCCTTCAGCATACGTACAAAATGATAATAATATTAACTGATTCAATTCTAAAGTTATCTTTAGTGCCTATAGCAGAACGACTGTAAAGTTTCAAAGGTCAACTTTTTGAATCATTGATTCATGTCCACTGGACTTCTAAAGGGACCAGGAGATCATTCTCTGCCGGACAAAAAAAGCCTAAATCCTGTATAAACTACCTGGGCTATACCTTCTGCTCTCTAACACCAGCCATATGGGCAAACTGCAAGCACATGTGCTTTTGAAACGGTCGCAGTGATAGCTCTGTTCATGTTTTCTCTGAACAGTTACCACAGAGCAGTGCCGTTGAGCGGGCAAAACTTGGCCAATCTCGCAGGCGACCACATGCAGAGAAGACTGAAAAATCAACACACATGTTTGGAGTAATATGAAGGAGATCTCCATGCATTAAAGTTGAGGCCCCATGCTTCTGTGACTCACTGAGAATTGAGTTTCATGCAAGAAGTGCTGTTGATCTGATCATGGGGGTTCCATCACTGGGAGCCTGATCATTTCATGGAGAGAAACATAACTGACAGATGTTTAACATCAGTTTGGAACTACTTAATGTTGCTGCGTTTCTTTTCATAGTATAATGCATATCTGTTAGGTCTGACGCACCATTCTGGCTCCGGGATAACCTCTGTGTGCCCTGCTGAAAAGACCTTGTTATTATTTTAAAAGCTTACTTTGATGGATTTCCAACCCGGTTTATGTTTGCAACTGCTGGTTTCGTGCTGGTTTAGTTAAGAGGCCGGGGACTCCAGAATTCACTGCTGGGGAAGTTTTTATGCTTTTCCGAAAACTAAATTCATGATGTTACCTAGAGGGATATTGCTACATATGTGTGAAATACACAAGAGATGTTTGTAGGTGCACTACAGAGTGTTCAAGACTTGAAAATCTTTCAAAATTGTCTTTCTTCTGTGATATTCGTTTGATGTAAATTTCACAATATTGTGGTTGTCATTTTGAAACATCGGATGTCCAAATTTCTCAGGAAGTAGAAAAAACAATGTACTTTTTAAACACTTTTTATTTAGTTATTTTCCAAACCCAGTGACAAATAATAAACCCATTGACTAATAATAATGGTCTATGGAAAAAAAATGAAATCACGAATTATGAAGATATGAAGTTTTAAGAGCACAGCACCGATATGTAAAATCATAGATATGTATGTACATGGATGTCTCATTAGAAGCTGATTCTCTGATGAACATGAATTGTCTGCCATATTGAAGCAGTCAAAGTCTGTCTGTAAACACTTGAAAGCGAGCTGACTCTGCATTTGCATCCGTAGTTAGATGTATGGATATCAAATGTTACTGTACGTGCTGTTGTGTGGACCCAAACATAAAAATTGCCAAACAAACACAACAAAATCAAGGCATTAGCAAATACGATATTAATGCAGATACATCATTTTAGAAGCGTGCATTAAATTTAATCATTTTATTTAATTGTTTATTAATTTATTCAGAGGTCTTCACAACCATGGGCTATGCAATGTGACAACTCAAAGATTTTATGTTGACAGGATGGCGGACACATCAACGTGTGAAGAGGGGTCGAATAAGGTATTTGCACATAGTATTAACAATTATACACTATGCATTTAAACTATGCAGTATACATTTTCCAGACGAAGCAAATTACGTCAGTTCCATAACACAATGCATGTCAATAAAAATCTATTTATGCGTTTTACTTGTAATGTAATTTTAATCTGTTTAGCCCAAAATGACCTGGGCGGTCGTAATCATTCATTAAGAGAACTTTGCCTGTGCAGTGCTTAACAGTCCCGTCTCACCTCCATGACTTAAGCGAAACTGCGACCATTGAGTGCGTGAAGTGTCCACACTTCATAGTTTTTATTGAATGAGTCAGTGCTCAAAAAATCAAAGTGCACTTCTTTTTTTTAAGGAATTTTCAATGTGAAAACAAAACTGTGAATAGTGTATCCAAATCCTCAGTGTGCAAAAAAACATAGGCGAGAAATACCCGGATGGTCTACTACTTCCTCCGAGATTCGTGAGTGTGGATCGGATGAACACTTCTCTATACCATTATGCAAAAGAGGGCTGACCAATGGTCGAATTTCAAAAGTAAATCAAATAAATAAAGCACAAAACTTTAAGGCTGATGTAAGTGCCAAGACATTTATACAGGTTTGAAACAATCTCAGGCTGAACTAACCCTTTAAAATGCGGAACAAATGTCTTTGTACATACAATCAGTGCTCGAACTGAATGTTATAACATTGACTTAATCTTATCTGCACAAATTGTAGATTTGTCATTACTGTTATTAAAAAAAATATCTGAAGGACCCCTTTAATTTGACCTCTTCTAATGGGTCCCTAATGCCTTAGGGCACTATAGTGAATGTCCAATGGTCAAGCTTCCAACTACCAATAATCAAATCAACTCCCGAAGGATAAAATCAAACCCCGTTTCATGCCGGCTTTAAAATGTGTTTTGAGATCCTTTCTAATTCTCACCTCATATTTAACTATATCAGACAGGTCAAAAGTATATTCACACACCATTAAAATGATGCTGAGGCCCTCACAGTTTTTAAGGAAAGAGAACCAAGTGTTCGGGGAGTGACTCGAAAGTCTAGTGGTCTAATTTTGTGATTTTCTCACAGCTGGAGCACCTGATGTTCTGGTCTTCCTCTCGTTCAGGCCGAGAGGATCTTCCAGCTTCCGTTTAGGGGTTGTACTAGCTCCTCTTGAGAGGGAACTCTGAGCGCACACACTGAATAAATGAGTCACATTGGCTCTTCTATCGCATCTTCCGCTTTCGGTCAGCTGTCAGCTTTCATAGACACTCCACATGGGCTCTGAGGCGAGCTGATGGATTATGGAAAATAAGTCCTTCAAGAAGACGTATTGGCTACTTTAGCATCTTTTCTGACTTGATCAACCGTCCACCAACAGGTCTGAGAGCTATTTAACATGAAACACTGAGCTGTATGAACATCTTAAGCTTGTTTACAGATGCTGATTCGAGTTTTAAGCAAATGTATCTGCCTGACGGGACAAGGCTGAATTTGCAGTGGCAGACCTTTTGACAAAACAGTCTACAGAGTCGATTAACATGTTGCTAAAAGTTAAGAATTATGGTTTGAGCATTTTACTTATGACACTCCTAATATGTTTTTATTTAAAAATGTCTGTTTGGTCAAATAAAACAAAATGAAAACTTACCTCCTACTTCCAAGAACCAGCTGAAGTGCATGCGTACCCTCCATTGGGAAGCACTGATGCTGGTCATCTGGAATACAAATCAACTCACCCATTAACAATAGCTCTATGGTGTCAGTGTCTTCGCCTTCTTCTTTTCATTACAATAGAGTGTTAAATGGTGTGGTTGTGAATGTGTGTGGCTGCAAGAGTTCTTCAACAAAGGGAAGCAGGAAACATTATAATGATGCTGTTGTGTTCCGGTGATCAAAGCAGCTGAAGAGCCATTTGGTTACAACTAATAAATGGGGTCAGATGCAGACCCAGTACTACAAAACTGCTGTGAATCAAACTATTCTCTAACTAAATTCGTATTATGGTCTGTAAAATTAAATTGTAATTTATAAACCTCTGTAAATGAATAAAATGTATTTGTCATATTGCAGATGTGGACAGATGTGCATACTGTTTGAATAACTTTTTGCTTTTAATCCCTTCACAAATCTATTGCTAAGTTCCGAAGCTTAGTTTGTAACTGACATCTGGCCATGATTAATGGCTTAAAAAAACTATTAACTACATACTGTACCTCTGCCTTGTTCCAGACTTGTATGCTGTTCAAATGTGTATGAAGATCTGTGTGAAGACGGGTCAAAAATCCTCCAGTGTTCCACAAAAAATAACAACATTTAAAGAAATAGTTCATCTTTAAAATGAACATTCTGTCATCCTTTATTCACCCTGTTGTCATTTTAAACCTGTATAACGTTCTTCTGCAGAACACAAAAGAAGATATTTTGTTGGTCCCCATTGACTTCTGTTGTACAATTGTGATAGTCATACTTTGAAGTCATGTTTGAAATGATAATAGGGCGTGTAAATAATGACATAATTTCCATGTTGAAGGTGACATTTCATTATTTGAACTGTTAAAAGTTGTGACCACTCACATTGTTGTCAATGGCTTTCAAAGAGCAGACCAAAGGAAATAAAACAACACACACACAGTTCAAAACTATTTTATGAGGTAGCAAAATTGCTTGATTTGAATGATCTAATGTGATTGCAAAACTTTCATTTTCAATTGGTGCTGTACATCGTCTCTCTCCTGGAGAGCTTGCGAATGATGTACAGCACCGGCCGCTCCTCGCCCTCTACCTCCTGGGTCAGGACCGGCCCCCAGGCTCCTGTCCGATGTGTCGTTCTGCAACAAAAAGGGGAGAGTGAAGTCAGGAGAGTGCAATAATGGGCAGCCACACATAGCAGTCTTCACCAGCCTGCTCCAGGGCTCCGTCCACAGGACGCGATCTGGTGCCCCCTTTTCAGTGAGGTCAGTCAGCTGGCGGGTGAGGTCCAAATAATTAGGTACAAACCTTCTGTAATATCCCGTCAGCCCCAGGAACTGCCTCACCTCCTTTTTGGTCTTCGATCTCAGGGAGGTGACTCGGCATATGCTGCATGCAGCCGAAGTAGGCGGTCCATGAGACGCTGAAAGGTTGCTGGAGCTGCGAATAAGCTGAACCGAAGTGTGACAAATTGGTGTAAACCGAACAGCGTGGTGAAAGCTGTTTTTTCTTTGGATACAGGAGATAAGGGGATCGGCCAATATACTTTAATCAAATCAACTAGCTGCACCTAGTCAATCAAGCAACTCGTCAATCCGCGGCATTGGATATGCGTCAAGCTTCGACACAGCATTTATATTTTGATATTCCACGCAGAGTCACAATGAGCCATCTGTTTTAGGGACTAAAACTATTGGGCTCGCCCAATCGCTGCTGGACTCTTCTATTACCCCATGTCCAGCATTGCGCCTAATTCCTTTTGAACAACCTTTTTTTGGTGTTCAGGTAGCCTTTACGGCCGGCTATTCACTACCACGCCAGGCTTAGACTCAATATGGAGCTCGATGATGTTAGTGCGGCCAAGCATTGGTGAGAACACATCTGCAAATTCTGCTTGCAACCTGGCAACGTCCCGTGATCTGGGAGGGCGAGAGGTGATTTCCACTGGGGGCCAGAGCGAGAGATTCATCGCCGTCGCCAGCATCACTGCATCTGCCTCACTCCATTTTTTTAGGAGGTTGAGGTGGTATATCTGATGTGCCCCGCTCCTGTCTGAACGAACCACCTCATTATTGAGATCTCCAACTCGCTGTGTAACCTAGAAGGGCCCTTGTCACTTGGGGAGTAATTTAGAGCTCAATGTCTTGGGGTGCTCTAACGGCCCGACCAGGTCCATACCAATTCGCTTGAAGGGGACCTGTACCAGAGGAAGAGGGCACAACGGTGCTTTTGGGGTGGCCGGTGGGTTTTTTCCACTGACATTGAGGACAAGACGCGCACCACCCGAGCGTCATTCTCCCACCTGCGTCAAAACTCCCTTTCACTGCCCTCGGTTCCGCCAAGAGACATCCACACATAAATGCACACAAAATTTGCCCATGCCGGAGTTGCAGGCCACCACTACGCTATGGTTTTGGCCCCGGAATTTTATAACCAGTGATACTAATGAATATTCCACCACCTCCCCGGTGTTGCCTCTGTGGCGGGTCCTCTGCCTGCTATCCAGCTCCGAAACAGCTTGTGGTCTTCCTTCTGGACCTGGACGAGAGTCTGGATCCTTATCTCCTGCTCATCGCGTAGTCCCAGAAGGGCTTGATGGTGCTGCTGGTGATGACCGGCGAGGGATTGGATCACCTGCGCCAACATTGTGGTTGGCGGAGTCTGCATGACGGCCGCTTTCTCCTTTCTTCCTGGGTTTCTGCACCAGTGTAACAAAGTTCAATAAAAGAAGGAAGCAGACAGGGTCGGCATAGCTGGAACTCAGAGGCTTTAATGATGAAAATAAAAATACAAAAGCGCCACTTCGCATATATTTGACAAACTCACAATTTCTTAGACGTGAGCTTCCTTGCGTTCCTCTGTATCGACTGAGTTTTCAGCTGTTCTCTCTCATTTGTTCGTCTCCTCCAGGTGGCTTTTACCGTCTCCCCACCAATCACTGGAACGAGACACAGGTATTCACAATGTGCACTTGACCTTCTTACACACCTACTCCCACCTCGGCCCTTCAGCGCAGACCTCGCCAAACCACGCCCCCATTGCCACATACACTTTCCCTTAAGATACTGTGTCAATCCTGGTCCATTTTAACTTGCAATGCCTAATGCCAGGCCCAGAGAACAGAACAAAGGAGCTTTCACTATCCATTAAAGTTGTCTTTCAAAATGCATGATCACTCATCTGTTACTTTCTTATGGCATGTGTTTTCTTTTTATTTCTTCCCGGACTTCCCCTGCAGTCCTTGGCCCTGGTTTGTTCTGTCTTCTCCTTCACAGGATAAAGGATGGATGCGCTATCTCTGTACAATCAGGGGGAGCTGTTCAGAGTGATGAAACCCAGGAACTGGGAGAGGAAGCAGAGACTGGTAATACCATTTATAACAGCTGAGCAAAATGATTGTGAATTTTGAACATTAGCAAAGCTCCTTGTGGTTTGAACCTCCTGAATCATATTAATCTTTACCAGAATATATTACCACAAAATCACCCTGTGACCTCTAAAGACCTTATCCCCCCTAATAATACATCCGCTTACAAAGATAATCTCTCTCACATCCTTTACACTTTGATTTTAAGATGATGATGAATGTTGGGGATACACTGGTAAAAAGGTTGATTCACTCTGTCTTCATTTCTGAATCACTAAGGGCTTCATAAAACAATGTATGGGTGGTCATCTAAGGAGACAGTAAGCACTCAGAATCATGGAAAAAACAGTCTTTAATGCAATGGCCATCCTATCATATAAATTTGGAGACCTTGTAGATCTCACCTAATTTACTCCCCTAAATTAAAACCCAATTTAACAAAGTTAGTCAAGAATTTGAATGTTTGCAAGACAAATGGTTGTAAGACAGTAGAGCTATAAAATCTATAACATGTTGGCCAGTTACACACTGTAAAAAACGGTTAAAACTGTACTCTGGCAGCTGGGAGAGAAGTATAATGACACATTTTTTTGTGTTATGGCATCTTGTGCATTTACTTTCGTATTGAATGTAGAATTGATATTACATATACCTCAATTATGTTTCATTAAGTTAATTCACATTAACTTAGTTGGTCAACAACAGTTTAGTTGGCTAAGGTCAAATAAATTTCAATTACAAAATGTACAGGTTGAGTAAAAAAACATGAAAAACATTTCATTTTTAACCAATTAAAATATAACTTTAAGGTATTTTTCTGGTGGAACAGCTGCCGGAATAATACAGTTTTTTAGAACAGTGAAGTTTTTTACAGTGTATATTGACATTATAGATTGTTTTAAAGTTAAATAAAATTAGTTCCTTTACACCAAGGAAAAACAAATTTTTTCAGTGAAACAGACAAATGGACAGATTTACTACATTTAATTTAACAGCAAAAACTGTGTAACAGGGCAACGGTAGCAACATTAGTCATAGCAGCAGCATCTGAAAAGTGAAGAACATACTCCTGGAATAGGTATGGAAAAATCGCATCATCGCATTTAACAGATGGAAAGAAAGGTGTTACACGAGTCAGATGCCACATGACATATGGCTATAATGTCAGTGTTCTTGATCTGGACGAGAGTCTAACCTGCAATTACACCATTCAGCCACCAGTTATCCACTGATGCTCAATGAGCTGAGGCGGTGTAGACGACACATATGCACTGGCAACTCTATCTGATTTTCATTTAACTCACATGCATAACTGTTGAGCAAATTGACAGGCCTCATAAAATTAAGCGAGGAAGTGACCATTATTCTGAAGCCTATTTCTGCTAATGCCACTAATGAAATGTAACGTTAGTCATTCAACCTTTAACCAGCTTAAACTGCTACATGTGTAGCGATCTCTTAATGCTTTTAACATGTTGTTATTCTAAACATGAGTAACTTGATATGTATTACTTATATACATAAGGGATTTGATTTCAATTAATTCCCAAGGCCACTTTGTAGTTTTTCCATATGTGAATTGTAGAAAAACTTCTGTATACAATACATCGGAAGAAACCTAATGCTTACTGGATTGTTTTTTTACTGTAGTCGGGTTCAAGAAAATGACAAATATTGGCACATGTTCCATTTAGGTAATGTGACCATGATGAAATGAGAGGTGTCGTAAACATTAAATTATGATTCCTTCTCTGGAGCATCTACAATACTGACACGAATCCAAAACAACAACTGTAGCTGTGAAAAGGTATCGTATAGCGAACTCCAAAGGAGAGCGAGATTTGAAAATGAAATGTTTGATAGAGTTTGACAGGATTTGGAGTGAACAGAGTAGTATTTCCTAGGAAATGTAGTACCTAGGAGTCTTTTCTTAAACCACATAATTGTGCAATAGTTCAGATACACACACATTGCTGCCAGGTGCATATAATCAAGCATTCAGCCACACAATCTTGATGCTACAGAAGAACCTTTCTTAGTCCTATGACCTGAATCACACCTGGGGTGAATTAAAATGACCATACTGAGCCAGACCCCAGCGGCCAACATCAGTCCATGACGTACCCACGAGTCACGACAATTGTCTCTCACAATGGCTCTGTGGTCATCCAACGTAACCCCAGATCTGTGAAGATGGATGTTACAGCATCTTGGGATCTGAGGCCTGAAGCAACTATTCTTTAGTCCATCTATCCAATAATACCAATAAGTGTGTTGATATGGATGCTTGCATTTTGTGAGAAATATAAGTAGGTGACATCTAATGTGTCAAAATCATGTTAAGTTTGATTTCAATTATTCTTTTCACTATGATTTCAAGTCTTATGCAGTCGACATTAACAATATCAAGGTAGAAAACAGCAAATCACAAAAAAATTACTTTTCGAGCTGGTTCCAGCTTTTAAACTTTGGTAAAAAAACACTTTTTTATGTGGTTGTTCATTTGTATGATTTCGTATGATCTTATGCGAACGTTTTAGTACAATTTGCTTTTGCACCAGTGATGTTAGCTTTTTCTGAAAAGCGTTTTTTGTACCATTCACATCGTACGAATTAGCCTCCACCTCCTATATTAGTTACGAATGTAAGATTATATTGGGTTTTCACAGACTGAATCACAAATGACATTTTGAAATAAGACTGTCCTCTTAGTATTATTTTAAAACAATACCACTGTGGTTTAACATCAGAGGAAAGCAATCAAATATTAGATAATAAATTATGTCAAATTAACTAAACAATAAGTTTTCTTTATTTAGTGGTGTTCCCTTAAAATGCTCTTTCAGAAATAGTTGCATCTGTTTTAACACATTATGCATACCGCTTTGGAAGAAGCAGGGAAATTTATCCTGCTTTCTTAATCATTATTATATCATCATTTTATCAATAATTGACATACCAATGCGGGCGGTATTGTAATGTATTCACGTTTTAGAGAGAAAAAGTTGTTGAAGTTCAGAAAGAGTTTTTGTTGCTTAGTTTCAGTTGTCAATGTGGACTCGGGAAATAAAATTTTGTTGTCCAACAAAGTTCTGAAGTATTTTTCCTTCATTGAGTGTTAAATTCACGGGGCCTCATTCTTGCAGTTTTCTTAGCTACCCAGCTACCTGAGGCCAGTTGTAGTTCAAGTAGACCAACCCCACCTCCCACTACCAATAAATCCAACTCAATAAACAGAACTTGCATTAAGAGGACTCATGAACTTGGCCCTGTTAAGTGACACGACAGCCCTGAAAAGCTCTCAGTTTCAGCTTTGAATGGTGATAACAGTCACAATTAATAATAATAAAGTATTGGTTCCCTTCATCAACCTTAGAGACCAGGCTCATGTCAAACTGCTGAGAAAATTGTTTCAGACATATAGTAGGCTATGTAATGTAAATTTTGTATAAACTTTGCTCAACATGTATTGGGTATTGTTATGTTTTGTTCAGATGGTCTAATGAAAGAAATGCATCTGTGTTTTCAAGATATTAGACTTGATAAAAAATATTTTATACTGGAAATGGTGCATAGAGAACGGGGGCATATCCTAAAGTCCATCTGCTATTAATACAGTTGTGTTTTGACTGAATTGATTGGGTAAACACGTTCTATGTAAAGCAATACTACGAAAGTGGAAGTCACCAGGAAACACGGAAAAATCCAAAACATAAAACTACAGCCACAGTATATTGGACCCCTGCTTACGCCAAAGAAAACATTGACCATTACTGTTGTTCCTCCAAAATGTTCTGATAAATATTGCAAAATATAAACAAGGGAAAAGCAAGTTAAATAACAAAAATCATGCAGTTCATTTGCATTTATGAGAGATTGCTGTTTTTCAAATAGTTTGGTAGTGCCCAGGAGTATTCTCTGTAAAAAAGACATTATTTATCAGAAACAACTTTTCGTAGAACCCAGCATTATATTACAATTGAGGAGATCTCTTTTCTCACAAAGCATTCTCAGAAGTGTTGTGTGTATTTCATACCCACAATGTTCATTCCAGCTAATATTAAAAAATGGTTCCTTTAAAATCCCCAAAAAACGATTATCTCAGTCTAAAGTCTGCAAAAATAAAGGTGCTACACAATGCTATACATCCTTAAATAAAGATGCTTCAAACAGTTCTCCGATGCCATAGAGAACCTTTTATGGAACCTTTTTCTTTTTTCTGTTTCACAAAAGGTTCTTTATGGCAAAAAAGGTTCTTCAGATAAGAAAGATGGTTCTTTAAAGAACCTTTGACTAAATTATTCTTTGAGGTACCAAACATAGTTCTTCTATGGCATTGCTGTGAATAACCATTTATGGCAACTAGCAAGACTTCTAAATCTTCTAAAGTGTATGAAGAAAATATTCTCCGTCCAAATGATCTAAATCCAATGTATACTTTTCATGGTAAATGGTTATTTGTAACCAGTTATCCTAATAGTATAAGAGAGAACACACAACTCATAAAATAGGGTATGAACACATAAAATTGAGAGTGACAAAGTTACAGATGCCAACTTGAAAAAAAACTATGTATTTTTCCGTTCTTTTCTCTTTCTGCGATTGCATTCCTTAAAGTGTGAAAAAAGCACACAACCTCTGTATACAGAATACTCTTAGCAACAGATTCCTAATTCATCCAACACCTCTTGCACGGAAATGGGTTACTGAGAACAACAACAGTGCCAGCTCGGGTAAACTTTAACCTACTTTGAACAATGAACATGAAACAATATAGAACACCAATAGTTCCATAATAAAGTATCTGTTTATCGCAACTGGCCAGGTTTAAAATTGTCATGTTTATTCAACAGCTCAGGCCTGCAAGAGCAGAATACCATATAACCTACTAAAACTTTAAGTCTTGTTGCAATGAACACAAATTGTATTTGAGGTAGAAGTTCACCTGTCAAGTGTTAACTACCAGACTGCAGCTTACAGGAGCATTTCAGAATGGAGATAAGTGACGACACCTTCACACTTCAGATCATCGCCTTTTAATTGTGAGGTTCTATTTGACATTTGTCAAAATTAATGAGTTATTCACATTCTGTCAAGACATTCTGTGACTACTTATTTTCATTATTTTATAATAATAATAATTATTTTACATTTAATTTATAGACGACTTTCACAACACCCAAGGACACCATACATCAGTTAAACAACCAATCATCAAACAATAGGCCAGCACAGCACAGATTTTAAGTCTAGATTTAAAAACCACAAGACTTTTATGAATATACACCTGTAGTGAATTATTTTGGTACTGGGCAGCATAACCAAAAGCTTGTGACCCCATAGAAGTTGTCCGAGTGCGTGGTTGAACGGAGAGTATGTGCATCAAGTATGTTAAGTTTTATATACGTGTTGTGTACATTTGTGACTTTTTAAGAAGTCAAATGGAATGTGGAGACTTTGAAGCTCAATATCTCGAAACTGCTCGGAATGCAGATAGAACCCCTATAATTCAAAGGCGACGAGATGACGTCACATACATCACATCTCCATCTCAGAAGTTGCTGAAAACAATTAATACTTTTGTGAATGATACAACACCAAGTTTTCCAATTCATGTTATAATAGGTCTTTATATGTTTATTTGAAACAAACTCAGTTCAACTCAATGTATTGTATTCCTTGAATTGGCAAGATGAATGACTTCTACTGACAGCTGTATGTGGTGGCTTTAGTTCAAAATAACAATCACTGTACCACAAATCCAACACTTAGTGGTAATGATAAAATCGCTCTCCCCTCGACTGTGCAGACCACTTAATCTCCTCATTTAGGGAGAGAGAAATAAGTAAAGGAAAATGAAAGGAATTATTATCTTGATGGATTTCATGACAGTGGAAGCCCTTGCACCATGGCAAATCTCATTATGTGACAAGGAGGTCCAGCCCTGACTGAACACTTTAAATCCAAGGCCAAAAGTGAAAGAGTGCAGAGTGTTACCTAGCAATAACGTCAACACTGCATACGGTTCTCCTGGCTGCACGTTCACCCTGTTTTCTGGAGGGCGCACCCTCTACGTCACTAAAAACACTTACTTATGGTCATTACAGTCCCCGGAGGATCTGAAGATGTGAACGATCAATCGGAACGAACATTACAATGCACTAAACAAACACGAACAAATTGGCCTGCAAAACTCCTCCCTAACCATAGTTCTATAACACGCTGCAAGCCTGTGTGACTCTCGTTCAGATAACATGACAGAAAAATCAAACCCAGCTCTGTGTGAAAGGGAATGACGGCAGAGGGAGTTCCTTCCAGTAAACTCTCTTCCGGGGTTTAATCGGCTTTAAGGTGGGCAGGAGGATGGTAAGGACATGCCAGCATTTAACCCTAGGTTTAAATCCAGCCTGTGAGAACGGATAGATCTATTTGATTGGACTGAGGAGAGGCGTCTGGTTAATTTCCAGTTCTCCCAATACAGTATGTTGAGTTTGAGCTTGCCAGATTCAGCCAAGTGTAAAAAACTGCAACAAAGACTCACATTATTCCGTTGTTCTTAAGGGCAGAGCTGTGGTGCTGTTCTGATCGAAAATCATTTCTAATCAGACGAGCAGCTACTTGTTATGGAAATAGAAAAACAAACAACCAGTGATGTATGGTGTGTATGTATTAGTTAATGCAGAATACTGTATCTATACTGTAGTATTAAAACAGTGTGTGAAGTCCGACGCATGCTATAAGTCAAACATTTACAAACATGCTTTGCTTTGACTGTTTTCCACTTTATGGATAACCGGAGAGGGAAATAAAAAAGAAATTGTCAATGAGGGTGGAACTTTCTGCGACCAACGCAATCTACCAAGAGCAGCACAAAATAGCGCAGGATTTTAGGCATGCTTTTAAAATCGTCATGAAACGGAAGTAGCGATTGTCATTCTTTCCGTATCGTGACGTATAGCCTTCCCGAGTGAAACGACATCTGAAACGAGAATAAAGTAGGTGGGACTAGATTTCATCCTTCGACAACTGACTGGATCGTCAAAAGATGAAAGATTTAAACGGCAGTTGCAATTTGTCAGTCATTGCATCCCCACCCTCGTGCCATTCCTTGTGACCAGGGCTTTGTTCAGCCCTGACCAAATGTTGCAAAAACGTATTTTAAATGGAAACGGAACACCCTGTCGTGATGACGTTAGAGTTGAACTACGGCAGCTGAGAAGGCCATTCTTTGTGTTCTTTTTGAAGAATATCCGGAGCATGATCAAATCGGTGTAAATACATGTTGATTACTGCAAAATACATCTCTTCTAATATCTTCAATTGTTGCGTATACCGAGTTGCAGCGAACACATTTAAACGACTTTACTTGGACCTCTTTAATACAGCGTGGTTTATATACCTGATAGGGCTGACATTCTTGACACACCCACCAAACAAGAGAAAACGTTTCTCAAACTCTTTAGAGGAAACGTGTCATTCAACCCGGAACCGTAGCAAAACGTTGCGCACCGGTTTGAGCTTGAACATGCCCCAGAAGTGAAGAGAAGGGGAGGAGGTTAACGTTTTTGATTAAAGATTAAAATTGCAAATATAAATTTTTAAATAATGATGTGTACGGATAAATAATGTATGGTATATACTTCACCACTTTGTAAAACAGTTAGAATAATCATTTTTTATTTCAAGCCGACTTGAATAAATAAAGCACCAAATACAAGTGCGAACCTTAGTAAACCTTGTCACGTGATTCATTTAAATACGCCCCTCCCATTAAGTTTGTGACGAGGAGACTCCTACAAATGTATATCACATAAGGTATCAGTTTCAAAAACAGCCATGCCTTTTCAGCGCACATTTTCACTGCATGTCATCAGTAACTAAATAGCAATAAAAAAAATGCACTGCCGTCTTATCTCCTCCTGCTTGAGCAAAGAGTTTAAGTGTAGGCTTGACTTATGTGTGGTGCTGTACAGACTTTCTGCAGGTCTAAGTCAGTCTTTGGTGGTGTGGATTGACAAGCTGCTACTCCTGCGAGGTGTGAACATGACAACAATCTGCACGGGAAGCATGTGTTAGACGGTTATGCTTGGACTGGGATTTGGCACACAGACTTGGATTGCAACCCATGTGTCATTATATCGGCAAAACCACATTCACAACCGCAAATCATGCACACCATCAAACACAATCGCACTCACAGATGCAGGCCTGCAATATAATCGCCTTGTATGACACATATATTATTTTTGACACATTTAATTTATAAGAAATAATAGGATGACAAATTATGAACTCTTCTGAATGAAAGCCAGGATTTATTTTTTAAATATGCTGCAAGCAAATAAGAGAAATTACTCCAAATGTCACAATCCTTTGTTTTCATTCTGTGGATTGTTATCACACAACATTTAAAGAGTATCAGTCACAACTCATGCTTATTCGGTCTCGATGGGACACACACTCCACATGTAGTGCGTCTGATAATACGAGCCCATCAGAATCACTCAAAGAGTGATTAACAGGTTTCATGTGTTGTCCAAGACACAGTGGGTCTGTTTAACTATTGCTTAATGTGGTGATCTATGCATGCAATAACATGCACAATCGCCCACCGAGGAGTAACCACTTACTGTAAACATACGCTGCCTGAGAGCTAGGTTTATTGGCATTTAATGCGAGCTGGGTCCGATCCAGAAGCTAAGGGGGTTGCGGTGAACATGAGAGATCCCTGTGACACACATTCAATGTATTAATATTCAGGCTGGATCAGACTGGAAATGATGGTCTTCATGCAGTGTTGCAAGAAATAGTTCAGCATCCGTAATCTTGGTAAATAACATTGCATGGCTATGCCAGGAAACCCATACGACTATACACATACAGCCCGCAATGTAGAAAGAAAGGTTCTATTCCAGACTTCTATTAAATGTTGCAACATGAAAGCCGGAGAAACAGAAACCTAAAGGGAGAGTTCACATTTACTCAGGCTAGTGTGATTCAATGTTGTCTCTACGTATTCACTTGTTAATATACGCCACCAATAAAAATGAAATGTAATAATCTAAAAAAAGAATGGAAATGATATTGTTCTGAAATGATGACATCAGTGTTGGCAAATTGTTATTTTAAGGTTGTCAGCAAGTATTGTTTAATGAACGTATTGATCTGATTCAAACAGATCTTTTAAGGACAAATATGACCCGGACCACAAAACCAGTCTTAAGTAGCACAGGAATGTAGTGGCAATAGCCAATTTGTCTTTATTGCCAAAAATCATGTTCCATGGAGATATTTTGTAAATCTCCTACCGTAAATATATCAAAACGTTATTGTGAGTTATACTAAGGACTTCATTTGGACAACTTTAATGTAGATTTTTTCAGCACCCTCAGATACCAGAGTTTTAAATAGCTACTGTATATCTTGGCTATACAGTGTCCTAAAGGTTCATGATATTTACACGTTTTGTCTATCAAGATCATCTTTACAAATGAACAAGATATTTGCTATTTTTTGAAAACTACTAAATATTTGGTGATTAACCAAAAACCCCCATGGACTCTCAGGGAACGCAAAGAACAACCCACACGCAAATACTTAAGAAATGACACACAAAATTATTTATATGAGATAAACTTTGCTTACCTTTTTGAAGCTTACTCTCCTCCTCCCGGTCACATAGAATTGTTCAAGCACTTCCTCGCTGTTGAATTTAATCTCGTGATGAATGTTCATTAGGCCAAGTCCAGTTAGCCTGTTGTCTGTAACTGTATTGCGTAAATATGTCTTTGGGCGCCTCAATGTGAAAAAAACACCCCAAAAACCTGAATTAATTAGCGCCCTCTCATGGTACTCACAGTTCGTACAGCGGTATAGCTGCAGTTGCCCCTGAAATAGCTAACACGGTTCCATACGGGTTTGCATACAAAAACCTCTGTGGTACTCTACTCAAAATGATAAACAGTTAATCTAGTGAAACGGCTCCTTTAAACAGCCCTTTTATTACAGACCCTGCATAGTTGAGTTCAGTTGACATAGGCACGAAAATTGGAATCCACTGTTTTTTCGTGTCAGTCAGGACGACCTTTTTTTTAATGTCAGTCAGCACGACTTTTAATACACAGACCGCGTATGTAATGTACATTTATATGTTTTTAACATGATATCAAAAGAAGTCTTACATATTTTAGGTGGTGGCCTACCAACACCTTACCTCACCCCAAACCCTAAAATCACAGCAGCAAAGGTTAATTTAGCTAAAAACTTGAGTTTTACGAGGTGACAAAGCAATGAAAAATGACTACTCCAACCCGCCCCTACATGTGAAAAGAAACACACGAATGTAATCTAGGAAACAGGAATTCAAACGACCGAGCCACCTTGAGTTGATATGTATTACTACATATGAGAGATACCACGTATTAAAATATGTTAGACTGAAAGTCTTGCTGGATAACGCAAAAAAGTTGTGCTGACTGACACGAAAAAAGGGGAAAATTCGTGCCACGAACATGAATTAATAGATTACAGTTTGTGACAATGTCACGAATTCCCTTGACACTGTGTTGGAACGTTCTTGACACTGTTCTGTGGCTGTGTTTCTTTCATTTATATCGCTGGCGACAATATCGAGTGGCAGACCAGATGCTTTTACAATGGCTATTTCATTCTGCTCCAGACAGAGTCGGGGTGGGTGGCTCTTTGGGAAAGCACGGCTATTGTGGAACGCACCAAATCTGGACAGTTCTCCCACTTGCATGAAACAGGATGAATGGTTTTGCCAAACTATGAAAGGGTCAGATCCAAACCGCACAACATTTTCATGCACTGACTCTTAATGAATACACACTCTCAGATGGTGTCATGCACGGTAAGGATATTTTGTGTAACAGAAGAGCACAGACATGCATTGTAAATGTCAAAGGCAGGCCACTATAGAGCTGTGAGCTTTAGTGATTCTCTGAATGTATGAGATCAGATCTGCTGGCAGCTTTTAAAGGTCTCACTGAATCACGGCCAGTCTGTGCTGCTGCTACTTTCATTAACCCAACACACTTTGATTTAGTTTTTCTCTTTGTTTCTTACTACTCTTTTGTTCTCATCTATTTTCTCCATCTCTATAATGTTTTATCCACTGTGGCAAGCACAGGAATATCACATATTAGTCCAATGTAATGATAGGATGTCCTACTTGCCTGTCAAATGATATATTTTCATACTTTTGTGCATCCTGCTTTTATTTTTCTGTGTGTGTTCATATTTTTGACTGGAGATGTGGCTTTGGAGAGCTCTATTAAGGGAGGGTGGGATCTTATGTGTTGAAATGTAGAATACTATTGCTCTCTTTTCCATAGAAGGTGCCACCTGATGTGACATCGAGACCGGTACTAGGGCGACTGGACTCTGGGGAATCAGATATTCTGGCAACAATTTATCTAGTAATATAAACATGCAGCAAGTTTCGACAAATCATGTGTTTGAGCTTGACAGACAGTATGTGGTATGAATGAATGAAGCAAGTCCCAATATGCATTCTATCCATACTAAATAGTATTCGAAAATTCTGTTAGCTTGTAAGTATGTTGAAATAAGTATCCATAAAGTTCCTGGATGATCTACCATTTTTGGTGAAAATTTGAAGTGTACTGTATCTGCGATCCCCTGGGATGGAGCCCACAACCTTGTGTTGTTAACGCAATGCTCTTACCACTGAGCTACCACATGGTACAGCGATACTATGTTTAAAAAGTGGAATGGCAATATCTGTAAAATATGTTTTCTTTACATAAGGGTTAAGAAATTCCCTCCACCCAGTCAACTGATAAAGCCATGTTACAAACAGCCTATCTCTCAAGAAAAGGGAAAGTGTAGTGGAAATTCCCCTTTAATTAAAAGCCTCATTTCAAATAAGGCCCGTTTAAATTTGTGTAAGGCTCATTGGTTTCAGCCATTCGACTTTATGAAATAAAAAGAAACATGTTAGTATGTTTATATGCATATATACAGTAAGCATATACTGCATTAATCTCTGTGGGGAGCAGAACTGGATTTCGAAGAGCAAGAGAGTCGATCCAGATGTTAAACAATGTAAATATGGAGGCTGTGAAGATAGATTACATTTGCCTTTCCAAGAGCCAGACACATCAGCTGCCTCTGTGATAATGATAAACAATGACAAGATAGCGACCACCTCCTGCCCTCTGATCCTATACATATCCAAACATGGGGCTATTAGGAGATGGCCGGACATCCTAAAAGCCCTGCCGGGGCAGATGTGTCGACGGGGTCACAACCTGAACCAATTCAGGACATTGGTGGTCTAACTGGATATTCAGAAGCCACTAAGATGCTTGTGTATTGGACTGACACTGATATCTGTGACGTCCGCTTGCACTTCGAACTGTCCGAGAACAGAAGGTAAAACACAGGTGCTTCTTTACGAAATCTAGAACAGCTTCCCTTTCGAACTACACAAACGTCAGTTTCGTAACTTTCCACGCTAGAAACAAAAAAACCCTGAGGGGTTCCAATCACTTCACACCCTAAACTGTTTACGTTTTATCCTGTTGGTGTTGTCAGACGGGACAAAACACAGGGCTTACAGCAGAGCCCATTTTGAACTGGCATCGGTTCCCATAAACCCATCTGCGCTGCTATTTAGTGTTACATCATTTCTATATGCTTATTGCACACAGTATACTTGCATAAACATGCATACTCAGAAGTGAGACAGTATAAGTGCTTAGGTTTACATAAGTTAAGTATATCATTACTTTGGCCTGTCAGAAGAGTTTAAAAAAGAGACTCATGCACATAAGGGAAATGTTTAGTCTAAACAGCCCTGCGCTCAGCCAGGACTAATGTTAGTAGAATATTGAGAATAAGTATTATTCTCAATATTCTCTATTATTGCCAGTGTGAAATGATGTACATGGTCCAATTTCACAAATATCTTGCAAATATATTTATGAATGCGAGCATATAGCATCTGTACCAGATATCATTAAATCCATGTGGAGTTTAGTCAGCTAAACCCTGAGCATGAGAAAGTCCTGTTCTCAACCTGAAACACCTCAGTTTCAAGCCTCTGACTTCAGCTCTTAAATACCCTGTTCACTCGCACCATGCAGGGACAAATTGTCTTTGATATCTGGTTTTATTTTGTAGAAGTTAACCTGGCTGACTCTCACAATGGAGTATTGTTTGAAGAGCAGCAGGGGGAAAATAATTGTTCCTGCGCAGGATAACTCAAAGAGCCAAAGCTACTACCAACTGACATCATTTCATTAATTATATAACCAAATTTTCCAATACAACAGTTTATGGAGAGAGGGAGAGAGAGATGTTTTCTAGACCATACGTTTTCCCGTTTAGGTTATGAGGTGGTTGTCTACAGTATTTCAGTGTGAACTCTTAAACCGACATCTGTTCACTAAGTTCAAATATATGCTTCTTATTTGCTACATCTCGTTTTTCTACTTTTTTAAAGATTCCTTCATTGATTTTAACATTCTTTACTATGCAGAAAATCTTGAATAAGAGATGGCAAGATCCTCTACGATCATTTGTCATTATAGTTTAGATAGAGGTATAAGACTGGATATATTGTGAAATGTTACTCTATACTGATGGTTGATGAATGAGAGCAGATGTTTTTTTAGAAAGAAAGAAAGACATTGCGAGGCCCACATTTTTTTTCAATCATTTACAAATGTTTATAGATAAACCTAACATATTTATTTACAATTTTAAACATAAATATAACCTTTAAAAATTATTATCTGTGAAATTCTTTGGATATTTTTTATCTTATAAAAGCAGGATAAAACCATCTGCTAAATGTAAATGTATTCTTATTTACACTCATTGACACATTACAAAACAATGCTGCTATATACATGTAGCACTAAAAGTGGTTCTTTGCTCGAAATCATAGGGGAATAACGTTTAGTCCTACATAGCACCATATCTTGGTGCTTCGGTGGTTCTTTGGGGTGACCGAGGTGCTATATAGCACCGTTTCCATATAAAAAACCTGTTGTTTCTTCATTCCCTATATGGTTCTTCAGCGGTTCTACAGAACGCCTCAGTCATCCCAAAGAACCGCTGAAGAACCAGTGAAGCACCAAAATATGGTTCTATGTAGCACTAAAAGTGGTTCCCCGAATGATTACGAGCCAAGTACCACTTTTAGTGCTATATAGCACAATTTTTGTTGTGCATGTGGGCAAAACATGATCGACAATAATATGTTTCTCTCCACACAAAACACGTGGCTCTGTCATGATTGTGCCACTAGACTAGAAAAGCAAGACAACGGGAGGCAGAACCATGACAGGACACATTTCAGTTTTATACCCATATTGAGGACTGAAGGATAATTGAATCAGCTCTATAAAACGATTACATAAATTCCTACGACTTTTTGAATTTCCAACATTTGAAATCTCCAACATTTTGTATGAAGTCATAAAATTAGATTTACACCGGAATTTAAATTCATTGATATATTTTAATGTAGAATATAAAAAAGCTTTTGAAAACATCATTTTTGTTTTATTCTGATTTGATGGTGCTGTTAGATGACCCGTGACAGTTGGAGAGCACCCTGTTTAGCTTCCTTCACAACAGTATGTTGTTACTGGCAAAAACAATCTGTTCATTATTGTCGGATTACAAGGGTGGAGCATCTATTTTATTTTACGCAGGCCACAACACTGAGTTATAGGTCAATACAGTCCTGTCACAATAGTTTTGATGTTTTTAAGCAGAGACTGTGCTTGCAGTCCACCCTGGAAAGACATAGATCTTGAATATAGGCATCTGCAGTAAGTTAATGCATTAGCTAATATGGACGAACAATGATAAATTCTTCTACAGCATTTATTATTCTTAGTTCATGTTAATTTCAGCATTTACTAAAACATGTTTTAAATCAAATCTTGTGTCTATTAACATTAGTCAATGCACCATGAACTAACATGAATAATCGCATTGACATTAACTTACATTAACATCCTTTAATAAATGCTGAAAATTTTAATTGTTCATTGTTCATTGTTAGCTAATGCATTTACTACTGTTAAAAATAGCACCTTATTGTAAAGTGTTACCAACATCATTTTGATGTCCACTTTGTCCAGTTTTATTTTGTATATATTCTTATACATCATATCTATTTGAATCTCTGAAAATGTGATTATTTCAATAGAAAATGTGGTGAAGTTATAAAAACCTAATGCATACATTTTCATGAAATATTCGATAACTGGTGACAGTAGGGTTTAAGTGGTTTGATGTTTTAAACTTTTAATGAATCCCAGTCTCCACCATCTAAGCTAAAAGGTCCTCCGGTTAGACCCACGTGGAGCAGTCCAGGGAAATACTGACGAATGGTTGTCCCTTCTGTGGCCTTTCCGTCTCCATCTGTTACTGTCACAATATGGCCCCCTGTCTTTGTTTTACTGTGCAGATAGAAACCACATTGCTTGATTTCGGGCAACGAGGATGCCAGCAATGTTGGGGACACATGCTGGCAGACTTTACAAAGCCATGCAGGTGTTCTCCAAACTTCTGCATATTTTTTTCCCATGAACTGTAAATCATTACAGAGAACTACCCAGAATCTGTAGCACTGAATCTCATGCATCCTGCCCTAACTTAAACTTGCCAGAAGATTGAGTGTAAGACCGTAGGAAGATTAATATATGTAGTTTTTGTCCATTTTTTGAAAATGTACAGGTAGCATTTGTAGGGTTATGGGCTGTATCTGTCATAGTTAGCAATTGTTATAGTCCACTGCGTTCGTAAAAATAAAGAAAAATAAATTAAACTCAACAAGAATGGGTCCAGAACTGTCAGGCTATTGCTTCTCAATTTTGGCACAAATAAGATAAACAAAGTTAAGTACTCTGGTGAGTGGAGGACTGGTCGCAAGTGATATGTACACGAGTTGATCTTCAGTTTAATCACGAAGTCAGTCTTCAGAAGGAAGAGCTGTTATATATCATAGTCCACTCTTACAGCCATACGTTGGACACGCTCCCTCCTGCAGTGTATGGCCTGGCAAAGACTTCTGCAGGAAATTAGTCAACCTTACCGCAGTCTCACACAGAGATCCCTAGGGGTGGCTGTACATTGCTCAATACATGATCCTTATGCATCCATGGATGGATAAACAGTGAGATCGTTTAGGTTTAAAGATGTCCTTAAACAAGAAAGGGTCCAGCTTTCATATAGATAATGACGGATACTTTATATAGACCATAAAATGAAGTAGTTAATAATGAGGAAAAAGTTAATTTAAAACATTACGTTTTCATTTAGGGCCATTGGCAAAATTCGGACTCTTCAAGACTCTCTGGATGTTAACCTGTATTTTCCCTAGACTTCTTGGCCAAGAGCAGCCCGCTCTGTTCTGTCCATCCACGTTTGCGTTCGTCCCGTTTGCGCTTGAGTTTTGTGTTCTGGGAGGATCCCCTTATGTTCGTTCACGTTTAGGCGTGACCCACTATACAGCCATATCGGTCGGATGGGCGTCCATTCATGGCCATCGTGTGACATCTGAATCATGTTCCAATAGGGCCACCATATTGAGGAGGTCAAATCTGTCCTAAAACAGAGAAGAAACTGGGGGGCCGCATTTTTTCTGGAGCAAAAGCAAATATACTTCTAAATCAATTTAACTGATTTACAATCTAAAAACACATGGAAATTATTTACATTTGTATGAATTACATTCATTCATAAATGATTAATTGTCATAGGTGAGATTAAGAACAGACCTTAAAGGGAACGTTTCGGTTACGTATGTACGCAAGCAGGACAGCTAGCAACTTGAGGGCAGTGATATGCCAACGCAGGCAGGGGCCCGTCCAGCGACCCGACACTGCGCGCCCGTTGCACACCGCACCCCGTAGGAAGGCGTCTGTCGTTACCACGACCGGCCTCAAGACCTGCCCGGGATTAGGATGCGACGGCAGCAGGCGTACTGACGATACGCCTACTGCCAGTGCGCCACGCTCTCCAGGGAACTCATCTCTGTAGTCAGTGCCGTCGCGGTCCCATGTGAGTCAACCCGTGGGGGACAGGCCACCCCCGAGGACACCATGCCCAGGAGCCTCTGAAACTGATTTCAGGGGACCACTGGCTGCTGCCTGAAAGTTCAAGCAGCGAGCACGCCGTCATGGAGACAGTGTTGAGTTCTCTACCAGGAAAAGGAGAGCTCTGCGCCAGGGAGAGCTGCTCTTTTTCCCGGCTGACCCGATACTGACATGCCAGCCTCTCGACAGTGCCGAGGGAAACTGGACATGAGAGTATGCGGTCAGTTGTCATGAACCACTCCTGGCGTCTGACAGACACCAGGACGCGCTTCTGCGCCTCCTGAACGGCACCCTTGCAAGGTGCTGCTCAAGGTATGCAGCGACCCCTGGTTTTGGGGATGATGAAGTGCGGCTGTAGAAGCCACTGGACATCTCGGCCGAGGGGACGGTTCGATCGCCTTCGCCAGAGGGGTGGCAGCCCCGGCCTGGAGCACGGGAACATCCCTGCCTCTGCTGAGGTAAGAGGATGCCCGAAGTTCGGCGGAGGTCTGGCGAACTGGATCGAATGCCGAGACGGACCACACTCCCAGCAACCGTGATGGTTTGAAATGCTAACCAAGCACCCAGGGACCTCACAGGGGGGGCTACGATCTGCTTCATCAACCCGCAGGGGTTGGTTCAACGACTAGCAGTGCTGGTCCCACACGGGGGGAACAGCTCCGCTAAATCACCTGCCAGGCGATGGCTCAGCTCGACGCACCGTCGAAGTGAGAGTGCTGAGGGCTGCTTTATACTCGCCATTGCGTGCCGCCACGACGCAACGTCGATTTGCCGAACACCATCTTTCAGAAGGTGAGAGCGGCTGCAAGTGGGACCCAGAGAGAGACCTCTCCTTGTGAGAAGGCGGGCACTGGGCCCCCGGAGGGGCCCAGAAGGGGTTGGGATGCGGCAGGGACCGCCCCAGTCCGACCACCCAGCGACCAAGGCTGGGTCGGGCCCGATGGTTCAATCTCTCTAGGTGGTCCTTCTCTCGACGTCTTCCTCCGGGGGGCCACCTGCGGGGCACCAGAACCGGAGTCGACGCTGGAGAAGGCCGGGGCTGCTGGGGGCAGACCACGTGCGAGACCTCGACAGCCGAAAAGCGGCCGGGTCACAGCAGGCCGGTCTGTTTCTACACTGTCAAAAGACTGCTGGAGCAGTCCTTGACAGCGCCACCAATCAGCCGACCTTGCGAGAGGGGAGTTGGGAAAGTGGCCTTTCTCGACATCGCCCACCTGCGCAAGATTGAGTCCGAGGCGTCTTTCCGGGCCACTGATGTGGACATCGTCCGACCCAGCCTGCGCTGCCACTGTGGTCCCCGGAGGGCCAGTCGGCGGCGGCACTACTTGGGTCGGTCTTACCCCGTGGGGCTCTCTTTAGCGCCCTGGCCTGCAGGATGGCCATGGCGTAAGAGTGGTGGCAGCTTGGCCCATGGCACTGCCAGCCTCAACACCAGAGATGTCGAGACCTTACATGCCCTGGACGGTGAGTCTAGGTCAGGGGTGGGCAAACTTTTTGACTCACGGGCCACAATGGGTTCTAAAATTTGACAGAGGGGCCGGGCCAGGAGCATTTGGAGGGAGTGTTTGGGCCGGATATACTAAAGCATTAAATGTAGTGTGTGCAAACCTCATAGCACAGTAAGAACACTACAACCCAATTTATTAACTGTCTTTCAAATGTGAAAAATAGCCCTTATCAGTTAATAAATTTGTCTCAAGGAATATGCAAGATATGGCATTTACATACTATTTCGCAGATACTGGGAGGAGGAAATGTAAATAGATTAAAATAACATACGCACTGTGATTTATCAAGATTGCGTCTGTTTTTAATAAGTTTCAATCGAAGGTGCAAAGTTAAAGAAATCAACATTTATTGAAAAATGGAATCACTTTCAACATTCAAAACATATTATTACACAACGAAATACTCAAGCTCAATAATATCTACTTGTGTTAAACTCCGCAAAATCATGGATGGACTGTCCTGACCACGCGCTCTACAAACTCGCCACGGACGCCCTCGCCTTCACGCGCAAACAGTACACGTGTATCGTTGCCAAGCACACAGACATAGGCTGTATTAAATATCCTACCTGCGGCTGAAAATTTAAATTTAAATTAAGAGCGATGTGTGCCGTGTTAATTAAGCTACTGTACCGCTGCTGTGCGTAAATGCGCATTGCTCTTAATTAAAAGACGCACTTCCAAACTTTTGAAGGCTCTCACATTTGTGTATGTCGTGCGCAAACTGATCTTTCCCCTGTAGCTTCACGTTCAGCTCATTCGCTGTCCACTTTCCTTCTCTTTGGTCCGCTCATTTTCACAGAAGGGCTTAATGGTGACGTGAAACGAAGTGAAAATTAAAGTGAAATAAAGAGAAATACGCGCCACTCCAACAACGGTCAATGTGTTTTGAGTGCGCCATCTATTGGGGAAACATGGGCATTGCAGGGAAAGGGGAAAAAAGGAGGTTTTTACAATAATTTGGACAAGTTCGGCGGGCCGGATTAAAAAGCCTAACGGGCCGTATGTGGCCCGCGGGCCGTAGTTTGCCCATGTCTGGTCTAGGTCAAGCTCCCCAGGTGGCCGCCGTCTGCGGATACCCGCGACTGCATGCTCCACCCAGGGTGTATTGACATAGTCCCTAGCCCTCTCCCCGCCCCGAGGGAAGAGAGGGCGATAGAGTCAGCTAGACGGAAGTGCGCCGAAGGGGGCGCTCCAGGTCTTACTGAACTCCTTATGCAGCTCGGTAAAACGTGGCACTTGAGCCGGGCACGGCTTGGAGTCGCGCCCGGACCCAATGTGTGAAGTACCCAGCCGCGAGCGCCAGGGCTGCGGTGCACCCCAATCCGACACTCACGGCTGTCCGAGCGAGCATGGCTGACATCTTGACGTCTGCTCTCACCTGTGCTCGACCTCCCGAGGGAGGGAGCTTCAGGGAATTGCCAGAGTCTGATGCCAGCAGGTCGCGCTCCGATGTTGCAAGAGACACCTCATCTCCACGGCTCGTGTCCGAGCGCGTGGCTGAGGAATAAGACGGCTTAGGACCATCCTTGGGGAACTGCTAAACAAGCGAGACGGGGCGCGAGCGGTCCGCGAGCCGGCCGGCTGACGGATTATCGCTCACGATAATCCCCACATCACCCTCGCTGCTCGTCGCTGCTGACGGCAGGGCCGTAGCCGCTGTGGTCACAGAACAGGAAGCAAACGAGGTGGTGGCTGGATCTTGACAGAACATAGCCACCGTGACGCAACGTCTGAATAGCCATCCGCCCGCAGTGCGGGCAGGACGAATCCACGAGGCTGCCATAGTGGTCGGACCCCTGAACACCTGCGGCAACCACCGTGTCCGTCCCTGTCCTCGATGAGTGCACTGCACCCAAGAGATCAGCGGGCAATGCCACACTGAGGAAAATTAAAATAGAAAAACACCTCTGGAACTGCCAGGACGCCCAGGGGAATCTCGGCTGCATCGCGTCGTAGAATTCGGCAATTCGAAGAATGTCATCAGATGCAAAGGCTCCGAAGAACAAAAGGTGAATAAATGAGCCCGGCATGCAAATTTCATATTTCAGTTGGCCTTTTCAAAATAGTCAGAAGATGATAGGTTCTCAGGGGCGAACCCCATCTGTCGGTTCGACACAACGTCGAGAGACCGACAGAAAGGGAACCCAGTTATTAGAGGGATGTATGGCTTAGTACGTTGTTATAGCCTTACACTACCAGCCTTTCGCTGACGAGGGCAAATATTCACATGAGCTCTAATACTAAATAAATAACCAAACAGCAAGCATCTTATTATTGTGTTTATTTGTATACATTCTCATAATGTATAAAAGTATACGATAATTGTGGAGGATGATGTCTTAAATAGCCTTAACTGGCTTAAAGACGGTAGTTTAAAGCTATGATTTAATGCATGTTTACCTTGAACAGACGCTAAGCGAACGCATTCTTTTATGGCAGGCAACAAACCGAAAGTCCCACACGGTCGACTGCCGGTCACACAAACACAATACATATTGGTCCTCTCTCATCGTACCCTCCTGTCGCTCGTCCTTTTATGCTCCCGGAGCTCCTCCGTGAGAGATGCGAGACCACAGCAATGCGCAGCTGACACTTATTATCACTCGGGTCACCGGCCTCGGCCGTTCCCTCGCGGCTCTCGTCCCGCCTTGCTCGTTACAAACATTTATAAAATCAATACCATTGTTAATATATTAAGCCATACACTAATCTATACCCAAGGTTTATTTTAAAGACACATTGTTTAGATTTTTGGAGATAAAACATTTATGTAGACTGCAGATTGTAAACAATTGTAATCTGTGAAAAAAAAGTTGTGTGGTTTTTATCCAGCTTCCCTGTTTACTTATTCAAAGTGTGTTTTAGTACAGCCTTGACCTTTGATTCATGGCAGGTTCATGTTTTTTAATAACAGCACTGTATTTGTTATTTAATATTTGTGTCATTTTATTAAATATAAAAAGTTTGAAGTGTATTGGTTCCGTCTGTGCATATGACATTAAGTTCAACCAATTAGTCAGCAGTGCTGCGGGACTAATTCTTGATGTCACATGATGACCGGTTCCTGTGCTGGCCCTCGCTCTGCTGTCATGACACGGCTGTATAATCAGCATGAAACCAGACACCATTCCTTTGATGTGAAAAGATGCCAAATAACAGAGAAAGTCTGCACAATCACACCACCAATCAGAACTAATTACTCACTTCTGAACGACACAATCAAAAGTGCTCAGTGGGGCAAAGTAAAAAAGCATTTTAATGAGAGCCCAAAGTCCCTTTTCATTAATACGTTCCATTGATCTTGAAGTTTAAAGCCCTTTGAGTTGTCTTGAAAACCCTGTAAACCTTGGATTCTTCCTTTACCAAAGACACCTTTCTGCTGTTCCACATTTTCACATCATGCAGAAACGGATCATCTGCTGGGCAAATTATTTATTCAGAATTTAAGAAAACCTAAAATTTACACTTGTCAGCCGCTTTTGAGTTACATTGTATTATCCTATTCATTTTTACATAGGTATCTGCAATCCCCTGGGATCAAACCCACAAACATGCGTTGTTAACACAATGCTCTTACACCTGAGCTACAGGAAAGCTTGTAGCTCAGTGTCACATAATCACATGTCACATACATAAAGTGTCACAACACCCAGAGTTTGCAGTATGCAGTATAAGCATTTTTTTTTCTATTTTATACTTATTATTTCTACTACTATGTAAGCTCAATACAAACCATGAATACACACAGGTAATTTCATCCTTGTATTTTAACGCACAAATATATACAGAGCAGTTCTTGGCATCAAAAGTAAGTGTGAATATGTTTTAAATGTGCGAATGAGCTTGTTGTGTTTGTAGTATTATCTCTTTACCTGGTTTACCTGTGCATAATTTTAGAAACTTTAATGAAATTGATTGGCCGTGTTTAACTCAAAAATCATATTTAAAATGACTAAATCATTTCTCCTGCTCACAAACATATTGCCTTAAATCTATTCAGATCGGTCAAAGTCAACTTCATGCAGCGAAGGTTTTCATATTTATTTTCATCCTGAGCTGTGCGCAGTTTGTCTTCTTTTGTCTCACACCATTTCCATTCATTGTTCATTCCTTTGGAGATTGATTAAATTATATTAAAAATAAAACGATTATGAAAATGCGGTGTAGAAATAAATGACGTTACTGCACAATGAAAAATGTTGGTTTTAGAGAGCTCACGCAAGTCCCCACAGCCTGAGGAACCCCGAGGTCAGATTTAGCGTCATACTTTACTGTGAGCCTATGAGAGGTGTGGATGAGGTTTGGGTCATATGAAAACAGAGAATTGGCGTCCGCTAGAAAACTGTGAAGCCATCCCTCAGTGACAGTTGTGCTTTTGAAGGAAGCGTTTTTGAAGAGTACATATGTCTTGGAAGGGGAATATTGGCACAGAGAAGGTGTTTTTCTGCAAAAGAGCATGAGAAAGAAGAAAGATCAGGAGAAATGTAAAACGTAAAAGCATTTCATGATGTGCTATGTTACTGAACGGAAAACACAAATTTATCATTTCTTGACAGTGTTCATTTTGTGTACGATTCTTTTCTGTTGGTAACAGTCCAGATCACCATAAATCTTACTATTTATTTGTAAACATATTACTTGGACTGTAATAATAACAATAATAATGTCACATTTAGCAATATTGTTATCTTTTGTGAAATAATACCATGTGATGATAATTTGTTGAGTGCTCAGAGTAAATTGTCAAAGGGACAGATTAAGGCACGGACCTTCGGGCATGTGCCCAGGGCACTAGACCAGCAGGGGGCCCTGGCAAAATTAATATGTGCAGATTTTTTAGGTATCGAATACTGTGAAATAAGAATGAACCAATTTGTGTTGTTTTTTGTGCAGTTTACACAGACAACGTTTTTCTATTCTGCTGAACTACTTTTATATAGTTTTTCTATACAAACACGCTTCAGTTTAGACGAACGTGTTTAACTCACATGCCTCACATACTCGCCAATATGCTGGGATAAATAATTTCACTTTTTACAAACAGCGCAGCTCATCGATGTCAGTTCCACAGCCAAGTGGACCAATCAGAAGACCCCGAAGGCGGGACAAGTGTCACAAGCTTTTGTTTACAATAGCAACTGGACATGTACATTTCTGTTATCAAAAGAGTGCCACGAGACATCTTTTAGACGCAAAGATGCGTTCTGTGCAAACTGCTCGGGTATTTGGGCATAGGTGCATACCTGTTCTTGTAATACATGTGATGCTAGGGGGCCTTGAAACGTGCGTGCCCAGGGCACATTAAAGTCACAATCCATCTCTGAGTTGTCAGTGTTATTTCTGAATGCTTGTGTCTTTTTGGCATTTCTGTGAAACGAGAGCTCCAATCAAACAACCGCTTATGGGCACAGTTTATTTTTTCCACAACTAAGCTTTTGATACAGTTTATTGATGTTGACGTGCTAAAAATAAAATCCGTCCATCTTTAACAAACAGGGCGATATTTCAAAGCAACTGTGTTTTATGTTTTTTTTTAGGAAATCACCCTACAACTGATTTGCTTATAGCTGTCTCTTCACATTATGCTGAGACAGAAGAACGTATTTTACCATCGCAAATATGACATACTTCAGCTTCAAACTCTAGCAGATGAACTGCAACCATATGAGCTGCTCTTTCCAAAGTTCACAGAATCACAAATCACATACCCTGTGGTATCATTGCTTGTGACTGGTTTGACCAAAACCAGCTTTTCCACAAAGTGAACAAAAAAAAGATAGACATTCAGAGTGCCATTTCAGTGTTTTACCTTTACACATGTCTCATCAGAATTAGGTCATGAGGTGATCACGTATGATGTCAAGGCTGTGAATGTCCACCTCTGCAGGTCATTTAAACACATGGATAAGGAAAAGCCTTTACTTTGATGCATTTCTACAATGGAAAAGCAGACTAAATGTTTAGTTATTATGAGAACCGCATAATCAGGGTCAATCGTGGATTAAGAGCCAGCCAAAATAGTTTAAAATTTGCATATTGTACATGATGTGTACAATAACAATCTGCAAGATTATATTTTGATCTATAGGTATTTTTGGCTTACCTCTGAAAATGACCTCTGTATTTAAGGTTTTATTAGAATTATTGCAATCAACCACCCTATTAAATATTCCTTATTGTGATGATTAATGTAGGCCTAGTTCTCTTATAAACCAACTGATGTTACTAAAGAAACTGATGGACAATGGATAGATACATTGCATTTTGTGGCCATTAAATGTCTCTAGGCTCTTTTCTGTTCAGGTTTTCTTTATAGCAGATACTTTGCAATGGCTGTAGACCAGGGTTCTTCAACCTTTTTGTAAGCGAGGGCAACCTGAAGAGATAAAATTATCCAGAGGGCTACATGTTGGATATAATAAGAAAATACTTTTAAACTTGAAACTGTAATGTGATGCATTATATTTTTTATTTTGCTTAACTTTTAGGGTTAAGGTTAGTTTTTTGTTACATTCAATTTCACCTTAGTTATAACCTACCACCATAAGCATTCACAAAATAAGTGATTCATGAGTTCGCCTCACAGATAATAAGTAGGGATAAAAATGGACGGATAGTATGCGTATTTGGCGTGCTGTCCCGGGGAGAGAGCTCCGAGCTTAGTAGTTCCTCCGGTATGTGCCCATAATTTTTTACGAAATTGTTAGAAACAGTTTTCATACAGAAATTAAATAAAATAATCAAATGTAAAATTACACTGTATAAACTCAACTTTAAATTAAATGTAGATTAATCCTAACTTCACGAGCTAATACACGGATCCAGCATACTATTAAACATGCAATTGTTTACATTTGTTAAAGCAGGGCCATTTCTGACATCCTTTGGAATTATGTCTTCACGTTATGACGCCATTACTTATTCTAAACAGAAATTGTCCAGAAATGTGTCGAATCTGGACCTGTCTCGCCAGAGCGCAATTCATATTGTTCAAAAATCGTAGTTAATGTAAATTCCGACTTCATCTTGGACTGCAATATTTATCTGTTTAGTAATATCTGTTTAGTAATATAATATATTTATCTGTTTAGTAATAACACGGAAACAGTGCGTTAGTAAAGAAAAACGTCAGAGGTTCAATTCTACCACATAAACTAACTGTTATATGGACAAAGAAATGATAATGTACTCAATAGGCATAAATTGTTTTTTAATAGAAACATATCGGGCTGGTAACGTTATCCACACGAGGAGTAAACTTGTTGGTTAGTCCAGTTATGCCGTCAGTTGAGCTATTGCACATTCAATTTTGGATGTGCATCAAGTACTTTTTTCAGTAAATGTGTTTCTATCATATTTAATTGTGCATTTTTTCTTGTCGGATTAAAATGAATCTGACTCAATTCAGCGTATACATTCTTATGCACTTTTTTAGAATTGAAGTGTGTCTTTTCATTTTATGTGATATGTCTGCGCACAGAACGCACATCAAATTCACAGGAATGAAACTGAGTTCTCTTTTACATATTTTTGCACTTGTTTTAGCACAGATTTTTCACCCGATCGGTATAGTCCGGAGCGTCATTCATGTGCAGCTTTAATTTGTTGAACCTTGTGCTTGGCTGGCACCTCACAAAGCGCGCACCATGTTGGAGACCACTGCTCTGGACCAAACCTCTTTAAAGGTTTGAAACAGTGTCAAATGGAAAAGAAGGTTACAGAAAGGTTTTAAAAGGTCAAAGGCAACCCTGCAGAAACACGATACTTCAACATGGGCCATAAATTCAACCTATAAAAAGAACAACACCCACCACAAAATTGCAAACAAGGCTTCTGTAAACCAGTCCAACGTTTTTAACTTTTTTTGCATGATTTGTGTTTGTTAAATGCCTGTATGTTAAATACCTGTCCTACACACCTTGAAAGAATACAAACAATGTAGGATGTAAGGTCAATGTGGAATTAAACATCCCAAAGTATTCATTCAGTGTTGTGTCCTCTTAGCTCAACCAGAATTATAAGGTCCAGTAATACAGGAATATGTTTCACTGTAAATCCTTAAAATGTGACATTTATTGCTAAGAGAAATTGGAATGAGCTCACTTTATGAAAGCTTGAAAGAAATATTTCTCAATAGGACATAATACACTAAGAACACATTTACTTTCCAAGTTTGTGGAAAAAATCTATAGTTTTAAAGAAAACTTTGTGGTCTGTGGTTTGTTTAGCTGTTATTGCACAAGTTACTGGAGAAGACTCCGGAAGAAAATAATACCAGTTGGACAGTTTCGAGGTATTTTTAACACTCATATGTTTCAAAACGATCTTATCAATGTTCAAGCCAAGAAATGACAAAGGCAACACATAAATAAACACAAGGAAATCAAATATAAAATAAAAGTAACTATGTGCTAAAAATGCCAAATACAACAATAAAAAATCTGGAAAGAATCTTTCTTGATGCTACATTTCTCTTTATACTGCCCACCTGACAATGATTTCAGCAAAAACCTTTATTACGTTTTCCATTACCCCATAAACGGACGATTTAAATTATCACAGAATCCCCAAAACATCCGAAAGCCATTACTAGGGTATTAATGTTTTCCTTTTTAGAGGTATACTTCATTGTTACATGTGATCTACAGGTCTTGAAATGAAGCTCTGTGTTTTGTATACCACTTCGATCCAGTCGGGTATATGGCCTTACTGGAATACACATCCACAAATAGCGCACTTTCCACCAAATGCCCTTTTCGGTTCCATCTCACCAAACAATGACAGATAATTAGCTGAAGTTCATTAAGGCAATGTGTTTCACATTTATAGCCGAGGCTCTATCTGGCTTTACTTTACTATCAGCAGCCATTCCTGTCGCCCACTCCAGCTGATAACCGTCATGGGAACCTGACCACAAGTCTCCTACAGTATCCTCTGCCCCTCAGACACTGATAACAACAGCTTTGTACATGGAGGCGATAAACACACATCACCTGGAAAATAGCAGCACAAAAGACTGATTTATAGACACGAATTTGATGCTTTTACTTTCAAACCATCAAATCAAACTATTACAACAATATAAAATATATCAAACAATGGTGAAAAAAAAATCGGTGCTTGTCACTTCATGAAATGTATTCTCTTTGAATATATGTATGTATGTGAATTTGTTGTGCAATGTTTGACTTTTTGGCTAGCAAGGCCCCATATTCAAAATGGTTCAAATACCCTGTGGCTAACACTTGTTCTGCTCTTATCCGATAAGCAACCGACATTTTCAGAATATCAAAATGTGCCACAAAACCAAACAGGTCTGGTTACGTCCTCTTGTCTAAAAAAGAGTATAGTATTATGAAATAACAACAATATCTACAGTATTGATTTTGTTGTTTTCATTTTTAGCATTTTATTTTATATTACCTTCAAATGTCAGTGAAAATCAAAATAAAACAACATCAAAAAGTTAAATATTACTCTGCATGTATTAGGTTTATCGATTTTATATAATCGTATGTGTAAAATTAGCACAGTTTTGATAATTCTGGGGGTTTAATATCACGGTTATCATCAATAGCGGTATATTGTGACACCCTAGTGTAACTGCAACAGAGCTGCAGTATAGAATAACAAACAGGTTATATATTGAGTAGATACAATATGCATTATATAGATTACTTATTTGATCAAACCACACTTTCTGTTCATGTAGCTCAACTGGTAACACATGACATGAATAATTCCAAGGTCATGGGTTCAAACTGGCAGGGAACACATAAATCTTTTAAATGGATAGGCCTTTGAACCAGCTCTCCTTGCTTATCCAAACTTTAAAAGTACCTCATAAATGGTACGCTTCAAGTATTCATCTTTAGCATAGCATCAGGTTTGACAACTTCTGTATTAATGTTGTCTATCAGCAAGTGGCCTTACGGCCCACTGACTCAATGTTCGTCACCTATCGCCTGGCGCCCCAGTTCTACCGATGCAGACACATGCTGATAATACAGCCAGAGACATCTCATCCTGTTTTCTTCCTCCTTCTTCAACACCAAAGAGAATTGCATAAAGTTATAATTTCCAGCCTCTGGTTTGCCGATAAGTATAGCCGTACATAGACACATGACTCACAATTTGCAGCTCTAATCTGACCAACTTTGACCTCACATAAATATTTAGCGACAACTGTAGTCTGAAACGTGGCTTTGTAGACTGCACTTTTTGTCAACTCATTGATATAATGCTCTCTCATGTCATGTCAGTCACACTGGATAAAAGCATCTGCTAAATGTAAATGACATCTTGAGAATATAAATACAATTTTATCACCAAATATTTAAATGAGAAAGATTTCAAAGAGATCTGTCATAATTTACTCCCCCTCAGGTTGTCTCAAACCTGAATACATTTCTTTGTTCCGGCGAACACAGAGAAAGATATTTGGAAGATATTAGCAATTTTCAGTTCTGGGACATCATCCATTACCATAGTAAGAAGAAATATTGTATATTTTTGTTCTGTTGAACACATAATGAGATATTTTGAAGAATTTAGGAAAACACCTTTGACTACCATTAAATTCTTCTCACTATGGTAGTTAATGATATATACAGGAATGAAATTACACAAGGGTGAGTAAATGAAGGGTTTTGGGTGAACTATCCCTTTAAGATTTTAATGAGATCTCCCAAAAACCCCTTCCGCAACCTCCGTGACCCTCAATGGCTATATAACTTTTTTGACTCTTTCCTTTCTTCAAACATGGAAGCAATTTTAGCACACTGCCAATAATTTGTGATTGCCCTCATTTCACCCCAGTGTGAGTCGGATCCCTTAGGGACTGAAGCGAAATGCAGTAGAGGAACACCAGCTGCTGAAGTTGCTGTCACATCTGGATCTGTTCTCACTTGCTGTACCTGTGATGGGACTCATTTCACTGAAAGGAAGTCCGGAGCCCCATCCCATCCAATCAGATTAGAATCTGCCTAAAACAATGCTTTAGTTTGTAGACTGAGCACTATGATGTAACTTGTTGGTTTTGGCTTTTAATTGGAGGCATTTACTCTCTTCCTTTGAGAAGAATTCAAAGCTTACAGGAATGATTTTTTCATACAAGGGAGACCGAACACAGTAAGAAATGCAAAGATGTGATGTACAGAAAGACGTAAAGAAATGAAGTTTTGGTCGTAAAATCCCCTGGCATGTTTGCAGTGTGGTAATCTGTAAGCATTAAGTTTTACACTCACAAAGCCTTCAAGTGTTTTGAGCATTTGTTGGTTCTTTGTTTCTGATGCCAGACTTCCCCTGAATGACTTTTCTTTTCTTTTGAACAGCAGATAAGATGAAAGGACCATTTTGGCAGTGGCTTAAAAACAGAAAGACAGAAGATCAACTGCTTATTGCATTTGGGCTTTGATTATGGGGCAGTTACAGAAAGACTGTACAAAAACTGAATTTATAGTCGGAAAACATGTTTGCATCAGTGAAATTTTTCAACCAGTCTACTTGGGTAATTTTTTATTAAATATAATATTAAAACAAATAATACAGAATTTAATCAGCGTTCGGATTATCCAAGCAAATGTACTTGGTCTTATTCTTAAATAATAATTTTAATGATTGTTGTCTAAAAGGAAGATCATTCTAACCTAAAATGACTACATTTACAGTGGGTTCTTGTATTTGATCCGTAAACATACAGTATATAGATATTTAATCTACATAAACAATATTGTAAAAATACTTGGGAAACCTTGGATGTTCGAATTAACAGTTTTTCTGAAAACTGAAAAAAAGCTACTTTTTAAATGATGAAAAGCTTTGTTGTCAAAGCATTTTTTAAATACGTTTTGTTGGTTCGATATTTGCAAAACCCACAGACAAACAAAAATCATGACTTATAATGATGATATATGGCAAAATATTATGAAATGTGGAATGAAATAAGGTTTCAGAAGGACAGCAGCGATATATCAATCTTATAGATTCATTATGGAATAAATCAATATCACACATAGGCAAACAAAAAGCTTGATGTTTCTCATCTTTGATCTTGTGTCTCTATCCATCCATACAAAAATGTTTATGAGCATTTTACGTTCCTGCGAATGTAATCACTCAAAAGAGGTGATGTGCCAAACACAGTGCTTTGTTTAATGCATGTGCCGTTAATTTCTTTACATAAAACCCACTGGGATTGTCTGAGGCTTCATACGCTTTATTTCAGAAATAATGTTCTTTGTCCATTTCAGGCAGAATAGTATAATGCCCGTAGCATTAATTCACAAGTCATGCGCCAACCTGGGATGCCTCCTGCAGAGGATAAACGCTCTTTCCTGGTTTGCCATGGTCGGAGCACGTCCCCTGGCACTGTTGTTGACACAGAACAAACAGTGACATAAAGCAAACTCTGGGTTTTTGAATTTGCCCTAAGACAACCAAGCTGTACAATTCATTATTCTGTTGGACGGATTTTCTGGAACTCTTTGTCAGATGAAGCACAGATGGTCAAAAAACTGTGAGAACTGGGTAAAGGGTGAATGGAGTAGTTTCAAGGCAGTATTAAGATCCAACACTGTGCACATATTAAAACGTATTTGTGTGTTAACCAAATGTCTCTATTTAAACTAGCGTGTCCTAACCATTAACTTGTTGTCTTAATTTTGGCAATTCGTCAAGTCATGCAATGACTCAGAAAGTTTCCTGTTACAAAGCCTGATAAAGAGTTTCCAGTATACATACAGTATCGCAGAACAGCGTCTGAGTCACTAGACCTTATGACCTACACATTGTTATCTGAATGACAACAGTAGTATTTTCCAGTGAAGCAGCCATGTGCATCAGTAGAATTAAGGCGTAAGTATGGTCCTTCCGTCCGCGCGGCGGCCGCATGACGCAATTTTCGTCATCAGAAGGGCCACGGTCGTCCGCACGTGCCACGTACAACACGCATCCGCGTAAAAAGTGCATTAGTCCACTAGGGGTTAATAAACACACAGAAAGTGTTCAGTGTGCCATTGTCGAAGAAGAAAGATACAAAACTAACACGCTGAAACCAAGGTCTGTAAATGACGGGACTCAGCGCTGTCCTCTGACGGTCTGGTAGAACACACATACTCGTTTGTATTGCGCATGTGTTGAACACGGACGTCCGAGCCAAATCCATGATGAGTATGCGCGGGAAGCTGTGCGGACGCGTTTGTGCGCGAGACAGACACGGAAAGTCAAGTATGCCCGGGCCTTTAGGCTCAGCATGACAATATGCGGAAATCTATTGTTTGGTTTTTGCAATAGTTTATCATTTTATTTTTAAATGTGAGTATGCCTTTATTTTGTAGTATCACATCTGTTGGTTTTATTCATATGAAAACATAAAAAAATTCCAGTTTGTTTTGAAACTGAGAGAAAGTTCGGAATTCATTAACTATTTTACAAGATAGCTAATTCGTATGAATTTTTGAAAAAAAGTTATTCTAAAGCCGTTCATCCATAAACCCCAAACGTTACAACCAACAACTCACTCCACCCCTTCCCCACTCCATTTCAAAGCACTATGGTGGCTGAAACAGGACTAAGATGTCGTCAAGTTTAAGCTTCTTTGCCAAAGGAGATAATGTATTTTAAAAACACACTTTGTAGAGCAGTTTGTCCGTTTAGGACTACTGTAGAAACAACATGGTGAATTCCATGCAAGGGGATCTGCGGTGTATGTAGATAGAAATAGCTCATTCTAAGGTAAGACAAATATCACGTCATGTAACCTCTGAAGACACCTGGTATGTTATATTACATTTCTGTCAAAAGATGCTTAAAAAATGACACACTTGACCTTTAAAAAATGGTTAATGTCTTAAAATATCTTTTTTTTAACAATTTAAGACCCTTAGGGTAGGGTATATTTGCTTTTTTAGAACCTGTTTAATTCATGGAAGACAACTGTCCTTAAATTTTTAGGTTTTAAAGTTTAAAGTTTTAAAGTCAAGCGACAGTGATTATGAATTGGTGGGGTTCCTAATGAATCCTGGAAAATCCCTAAAATATTACTCAACAAAACGAAAAACAAACCATAAGAGCAATTACCCAAATGGGAATAAAATATGAGTAATTCACACTCCCAAAACCACAAAATGGGCAGAGTTGTCTCTCAGCACCGAAGTTTTGTGTTTTCAAGCTGGTCCATAAAAATGTCAGATGAAAAAGGTGAACCTTCTTTTATTTTACATTTTTTTGTTTAGAGAACAAACTAAATACAAGATTTCTCGTTCAGCATCTGCCAAATGCAATTGAGTCATCACCACCCAGGAAACATGCTGACAAATAAAAGCACGCTGTGTGCATGAGGGTGGTCAGGTTTGGGAGCTCAGCTGTACTTCCTTGACATCATGTTTCTTCAGGGCTTTTATTGCTGTCTCTTAAGTCCTTACAAAACTTGAACACGCAGTCGGAGAACAGCCTGTTCAGTCTTTTTGTTTTCTTGTTCAAAAATCTAGTATAAAACTATTAAAGGAACGTGTAATGTAGAAAGGACCTGATCTGCCAAATCCTCCAAATTAAATTCTACCTTAAACAAAGAGAACTTCTTTATCGTTCCTCTCACGGTCCGAGCTATAAACAGATGAAAGAACAGAGCATCTCTATTCGCCTCGCATGACCACACACTTGTATCATCAATGGAGTTGTTTACAACTCAGTCAGGACAAGCACAGCTTTTTCAAGTACCCTGACAACCGACAACAAAATAAAAGAATTGGGAACTTCTGGATCTTTCAACCAGACATGGAAAAAGAGGGTACTTAAGGGTCACTATCTTAAATGTCACAAAAACGAAATAATTCAAATTGTATAGTATTTATAAAGTAAAATAATAGTAACACTTTGCATAAGCATTTAATGTGGCCTCTTCTTCACCTGGTGTCACAATCCCCCGGCAGATGTGTTTAGTGCAGGGCCACCCAGGGCAGAAACCCGATCATCATCGTAGGGGAGTGAGGGAACATGGGTGGGACTGTGCAGGGGTCCACGGCCTGGATGGGGATTAAAGGTAGATCCATGTGAGGGTTTAAAAGCACCAGCTGAGAGAGTGTCTTAATTGACTGGACTGCCTGTGGTGAGAGTCTCCCTTCAAGCAGACTCACAACTCAATCCCAGGTCAATAGGAATGTTAGTAGGATTTTGTTGATGACAGTTGTTTTGATGCCTGAAAAGGAAGTTACGTTAATGAATTATGTTTTTCAGCTCTTGAGAGACACATGCAGAAAAGATGGAAAATCTTGTCTTGTCATCAAAAGGCTTTCATTCAAGGTTGTGGAATCATATTAGCATATTTAGAACGAGAACATTTATACTTGTAACTGAATAAGACATGCCATTTTTCTAACATCTGGTTAGCTGGACAACTTGCTGGAACACTTCTTGGGTGGAAAATGCAGTTTTCTAGGAACAGAATTCCTCGAAATGAAATTGATAATACATTTTTGTCACAATTGTTAGCTGTTGAGGAATTGAGATTACCATGAATTTTACTATTACGACTTGGGTAGAATATGTATATTATACATAATTATATAAGCATTTTCTATTTTATGACACCAAAACAAATGAATGAGTGTGTTGCAAACAAACATAAAAAGTTAAAATTGAAATAAAAAATAACATGTCTATTCACACCAAGGGACAAAAATAGTCTGACAGCAAAGGGATGTTTTTATCCCATAAGTCAATGTTTTCCTTTGTTCAGAGAAAAAGTGCCAAACTGGTGTGGACTTCAATTTCACTTTGTTTCTCACATAAGGCTTCTGCCTGGCTTCAAATTATTCAGCATGCAGAGCACATTTATAAAAGGTTTATAGTGCTTTTTGTAGCTTTGGCCGAGTTTCCCTTTACTTTCAACAACCTAAAACGACATCAAAATATTTAGGATATTCTTTAAAAATGCAGGTTCTGTTTCAAGCAACAGAGAATAAACTCCTATGGGTTTGGAACAACAAGAGGGTGACAGGCAGCCCCGGATTGGCTAATCGGGAGCACCGGGAGAATTCCCGGTGGGCCGGTCAGTTTTTTTGGCCGCGAGGGCCGGTATTGTCATGGCACGGTTGAAATTGTGGCTTTCCCTAGGCTGCCTTCACTCACAGCAGCCCTAATCTTTTTATTTCATATTTTATCGCAGCCCCACTCTTTTTTTATTTCATATTTATTCGCAGCCCAACTCAGAGCGCAGCCTGCAGGTTAATGATGACGTGATTATCTTTTGACTCCCTGGCCCCGCCCCCGACAGTGCCACTGCAAGTTGCTCAAAATAAAAAACCGTCAGAAATAAAAATGGATGACAGAAAGCGCAAAGGCGGCGCTGAAAAGGCCAGAATAAAAAGCAAGAAAGCTCTGGAAACTGACGCGGCCAAATGTTCTAAGCCGACCACATTTTTTCTCAAAACAAATGAAGACGAGGAGACGGCCGGTAAGCTAACGTTAAGGTATTTAGGAATAGGAGCATTGCAAGATGCTAGCGGCCGTGCAAAACAAAGTTGTCTGCAAACAATTCACATGTATGCAACTCGCATATATGTTTACCCACAAGAAAAAGTGCCACTGCTTCCTATCATTGGTCCATCCCTACGCATGAGTCTGTTTAGTGAGTCAGCTCAGTAGGTGAAGAGATGTGTTGTCCATTGTGGAACCTTGTAAATCTGGCTCATAAATATAATCGTTCCGCTGACGCTGTCTGTGGGGTCATCCAAGCTGGATACTTATTACAATTTAAGCTCGATTTTGGATAATTCTAAACATTTGTGACCTTTTTGCATGTACAGTAGTATCATGCAAACCTTTGCATCTTATTTATGAAGAATTTAGAGTAGACTGTAGTCAAAGTAAATGCAAAATGTGTATTTATATTGAGTCACTGTAGTTCTTTTTAGCACAAATCAATGTGTGACATACTGTTGACTGCCATTTGACATTTTAAAGATCCAATTCAGATTTCTGGATCGCAGTAGTAGGACGATGCTCTGCAATCCCAGGAAAACACAGGACTTCTGGTGTGTTACATCCTTCAAAAACTCTCAGAACCCTGACAATATTTAGATTCGAATAAATTCTTCAGTGAATCAGTTGCTATAAACTACAGGACAATAAACCATTGGTGTATTGGTGCAGATTATTCTTTGTAATATTTCTCAAAGAAGAACATTTAGATGTAATACTACAATTGCAAAATTCTAATTTTATAGCATATAATAGACAACTATTGTAAAAAGAGATACACTATAATGACTGCTTTCCCTGAAGGGATGAAATGCATCTACTGAAAGCAGAATGTATAAATGCATTGTGTGGTATAGTCTCATGTGGCCAGCTGTCTAGAGATTTGCCCGTCATTCCTTCACAGCTGTGGAGAAACAGAACTTCAGGAAAGGGATGAACAAAGGAAGTTGCCCTGATTTGTCAAAGCAAAGGCGAGAGTACTTCAAAGGCTCATTCACACACAGCCCCACTGGCCAACTACTGTACACTGCTAGAAATTTTCCAGATGTGCTTAGCCGTGTTCGGCACCTGAAACATTGGTTTTTCATTTTAGGTCATTAGCGCTACACCTCCCGAAAAATGATGTCATCAACCCTAGGGCTGCTGGAGTTTCAAGTCTGTTTCTGTATAAGAGCAAAATTAGCAATGAATTTGATTTTGTAGATGCAACAAAATAATTAAATGCAAGTAAATGCAAAACAATTAAAGAGATTATTACTACCGTCAAAACCTGAATCTTTTCCCATCCCAGATGATCTCCGAGGCCTTTTTTTCTGTACGTCAGTCATGTCTTATGAATTTCCTTCACTGGTAGTTGCTGTAAAATAAAGCATGATTGAGGTGCTCAGACCAAATGCTGAGTCCTAGTTGTCTCACCTCTTACTGTAGCTCAGCTGAATTACAGCAGTGTCACTGTAATCCTTTGTCTCACTTAAACATAGATACAAGAAAAATAAACCAAGCCACAAACAATAGATTTTTTGTCTACCAAGAGGGAGCAGGGAAACACATAGGCTAGTATGAAGCAGGACATTTTCGTCTAAACTTTTGTTTCATGACTCTAGTGCCAGAAGCATATTAAAATGACTCTGTATACACTGAGGAACCAAATATTATGACGGTGAAGTGGATATCGTTGATCATCTCCAAACAAGGCTATGCATTAAGGTCGGTGCTTGATACAGTTGAAAAGGGCAGGAATAATGATCTCAAAAACTTTGACAAAGAACTTAAATTGTTGTGACTTGGTCACGGTTACATTGCAGGAATTGTAGGTTGCTCCAGTGTAGCAGTTGTGAACATTTAGCAACGGTGGTCCGAGGAGGGATGAACCCCAAACTAGCGACATGGCATTCATGCGTTGTAAATTTGACACATGCAACCTATGTAAACATGATTGTTGCAGATTTACACCCCTTCGTGGTAATTCCTGGTGGGTGTGGCTTTCCTTCTGAAAAAAACAATAGAACTCAATATGCAATAGAAAATGGTTTTAATGGGAGATGTATGGGTTTTAATGGAAACTAAAATTGTATCATCTGTCATGTGATGGATTCTGGGCGGGTGTTCTCAGGCAGATTAAAACTATTGGAATAATAGCCAAAACACATTACAAAAAAGTCATTTTATAATGTTTTTTATAGAAAAAGCTAATGCTTCGTAATGGTATTTTAATGGAGACCATTGGAATTTTTCTGATGGCTTCTATAGTGTTTCTATTGCTCATGAATGGTTTGAGGAACATGGTGAAGAGTTCAAGGAGTTTCCCTGGCCCAGATCTCAATCCAGTTGAGAATATATAGGATGTGCTGGACAAACAAGTGCCACAGCTGCTTCACCTCGCAACCTACAGGATTCGCTGCTAATGTCCAGACACCACTGGACACCTAAGGGGTCCATGACTCGGTGGTCTATGTAGTTTTGGCATTACGCGGAAGACGAACAGCATATTAGGCAGGTGGTCATAATGTTTTGGTTCATCATTGTAAGCAGCACAGAATCTTAAGTCAAAATTGTGTTGACCCAGCTGCTAGTGTAGACCTTTCCTTAGTTCTGTTTCGTTTAATATACATCCATAATGCACTCTTTCTCATGTGATATTGCTTTAGTGTTGGATGGACGAGATGTACAGTAAATTGAGCTTTATTCTAATAACAAATGGTAAAGAAAATGTAATAGCCCATTTGAACAAAAGACCATCAGCTTATAAGCAGCGCGTGGTAGTGTCGATGCAGCTGCTTTGCGGTTTAGGATTTGGACTGTGAAATAACAGTATGACATATCGCTTATTGCTCCCTGAATTCTTTGTAAATGTAACAGGAATAGATTGTGTGAATTAAAAGGAGAGAATAGCAGGGTGTCTGTAATGCGCTATGGCATGCTTGTGGGTCAGTAGGTCAGCCAGTGTTGCTAAATGGACATGCAACCACAGGCAACCAGTCTTTGTAAGCAAACGCTACATGTGCATGCATCAGTGACATGACATAAGGATGCTGAAGAGGTTTAATATGGCTTTAAAAACATTACAAGTAAAAAATACCCCACAATCTACTTTAAAGACACTTAATAAACAGAATAACCCCCATAATGTCGCTTTTTAATGTTTGTGTGATAAAAGATGCATTTTAACTTCTGATGAGCTCTGGATTGCCGGTTGAATGTTTATTTCCTGTGTTTATTTACAGTGGATTTTAGTCATTATAGAGACCATTTTGCCAAACATAAACAACTTCCTGTTTATATTTTTTCAACAATCACTACAATTCTTATTTTCAGAGGCGGACAGAGTACACAGGTTCATTACTTGAGTAAAAGTACAGATACCCCTTGCTAAATTTTACTCAAGTACAAGTAAAAGTACTACAGTCAGATGTGTACTTAAGTAAAAGTACTGAAGTACATGTTTTTAAAAGTACTTGAGTATCAAGAGTACAAGAGTACATTTTCTAAATATTGCATTACTACTGCCACAGTGCTTACATTTATGTACAGAAACGTCCTACATGGAGTTATGAAAAATGTTAATGTTAATACCTTGGAGAATGTTAAAGGAATTTAAAGTAAAATAAAGTAATTTTATTCTTTTCACCTCTGCTAGAGTTTTAATGGATTTTTTGCACCCACATTTGAACCGAACAGTTTTAAACAACACACTGCATACTCAAGAACATCAAAGCAAATACTCGGCTTACATTAATGAGTAATATTAGAAAATACAATTCAGCTAACAATTGTGTGTACATGTGAGTTTCTCTGTTTTTTCATCAATCAGTAGTGGCGTTTCATCAAAACCTAGGGTATGGCGAAATTTCCTCAGACCATACAAAAACGAACCACAATGAAACCAAATGATACCACATATATGTAACCACAAAACTTAAAGTAGTAAAAAATAACCCAGCCAGATGTTGTCATAACCACCACCGACTACGTTTATCGACTATGAGACTAAAATATAAACCAACCATTGATCAGATTCAGCAAACAAGATTAAATATAAAACATGTCTTACCTTGTCGCAGGGTTGTTAAGCCTTGATTCTTTTCATTTTTAAGCTAATCCTGGCATAGCTAGTGGCAAATCGCAAAATACATAATAGCCTAAACTGCGACTGCACTACAAAGTCTTTCCGTACAATATATTTTTTTAATTTTTCACAGATAGCGTTGTACATTATGAATGAAATACAATAACAATAGTGTAAATTATTCGATTTATTAAAACTATTAAATGGATGCCAACTAATTGGGAAAATAAAGACCATCCCCACTACCCATAACCTCACACTTGATTCCAAAACCACTGTTAGGCATTTTGTAGACAGTTTCTTTGTTTTATTGAAAATAAATGCCTGTATATGATCTTAAATGTGGAAAATGCAGACAAACGAGTTTAGCCAAAAAGAGCTTCGAACCTACATTACGATGATGTCACGTCAAAACTACATATCTTCGGTCTTACCGACTATACGTCAATGACGCTATGTGAATTAACGGTGTTTATACATTCTCAAATACACATGCTTCCGACGCCTATGCTACATGTACACATCAGTGTAAAGTAGTTTAATTATCTTAAATGAGTCTCATTATGCACACGTACTTTATTTCAACAATGTTTTCTGAACGCTAGGGCCATACACAAACGCCGCCCCTGAAATCAATAAACCTAAACCAGCAAAGAAGGCGATATAGCAATGTTCTGACACACCTCTGAACCTGACCGTGTTATACACGCAGCATAGAGCAGAGAAGAGAAAATAATAATGATTAAAGAAAATCAGCTGACCGGTCGCGATGTTTTCAAGTTCATTTCATGTTATATTTAGCATTTTATATGACGCTATTGGCTACTCTTCCCTTACCTTTATTCTTTATTCATATAAAAATACCCCCAAATCGCATGAAAATACACACAAAACACATATTCTTCAATTGTGCATTTATTAGCTTCTTGTTTTGGTGAAGAAATGTCACTTTAGCTTCAACGCGGATGTCCTGAATGAGGAAGTGTACACAGGACGTGTCATGCAGACGTGAGATGATTGACAGCTGTGTACAGCAAATGATAGAGCTCTGAGGTCTGGGTGATTGTTGCTGATAGGCTGTCCCAATAAGTGGCGCCTGCACAATCCAATCACGTTTGAGAGGGAAAAAACAAATTGGTGGTTTCCGAGATTTTTCTTTTTCCTTTTTAGAAGTAACGTGTACTTACGGTTATGGATAGAAATGTAGCGGAGTAAAGAGTACAATATTTGCCTCTCAAATGTACTTGAGTAAAGTCATGAGTACTCCCCAAAAATTATACTCAAGTAAAGTACAGATCCCTCAAAATTGTACTTAAGTACTGTACTCGAGTAAATGTACTCCGTTACTGTCCGGCTCTGCTTATTTTACAAGGTACATTTCTCATTCGTACGTTTTAGTAGTTGCTTTTGCCCCATACAATTCGGTTCTGTTTTTTAATTCACCTACAAGGAAATTGTTTGTTTAACATTTTCATTAATTTACTTTGTTGTAATGTTTACGAGTCTCAAAAGAACGAAACATGAAGTGCCCTGAAGGAAGTTTAGCAAAATCTCTACGGTGCTACAGTTGCATCGTGATAATAAAGCTTCAAAATACCCATGATGCAGCTCTAATCTACAGTAGTATCGTAGAACCGTAAGTAATGTGGGTTTGAAAAAATATAAAAAATATGTCCTGTTTGAAATGTTTTATCCAAACCCAAACTGGTAAATCACATAATTACAGATATGGTGGGTGATACACATTCAGTGGTGCTGCTCTTCCCGTGAGAGTCACGGTCAGGACAAACCTGGTTTAGACTACACATGCAAGACTAAACACATGAAAGTAAAATGCATTCTTTCCCACTGCTGTACTGTTTGTTCATGGTGACTCAGAAGTTAAGGAACTTTAAAAAAACATTTGTATTTTTGCTATGAAAAAATGAAGGGGATGGTGTAATGCAAGTGGATGGTAGATCATCCATCACACTACCCAAATAGGTGTGTCGTAAGGCACACTATGAGAAAAAGTCTGCATTCTCGAAAATTCTACAAATCCAGGAAACTATTCTAGCGTGCTGAAAGTATGTGTAACTCAGAAAAGAATCTTGAGGTATAAACCAAACTACATGCCTTGGTGGTCCAACCACAAGAACTAGAAAACTGTGGCTTGCCTAGTTTAACATCCAAACCTTGCACACGTAGTCAAGGGTAGGCCCATTCAAGCAATGTGTTTGATATCAGCCAGCTAGATTGTAAAGGAGATAGAGTTCCCCTAAAAATGATGGCCCATGTTACTCACACTTCCCGGATCTGGTACTATTCAGGACTATAGTCTCTGAATCTTCAAAAGCACAGGCCAAACGATAGCAGCACACATCACAAACATTTAACCACATCTGTGGGTTCAGCGGTAAAACAAACACTCAGGGAAATAGAAGGCACCTCTCACACAGCATATACTGTTGAAAACAGATGTACTGATATTTAAAACACTGTAAAACACACATACATCGAAATTATATCACTGAGGATGCTTTAGAAAATACACCTCACCTTTAAACCTATACACTGAAAGAAACCTCATAAATCTAAACATGGCTTTATACCAAAGTAGGGTAAAAAAATGTATCGACCTGCATGTCTTCAATTTTGTTCTGCAATTGAAATGCAGAGAGCCCCCAAAATATCGGGAGGCCCCAATACCTTCTCCCAGGGGAACCTCTCTCGAGTTTAGAAGTTCATATAATGACTGAATAAATGGGGGACTTTCTTCAGAAGGGCCCAGGGCTACATTTGGGGTTTAGAACCTCCCATCTGTGCTTAGCTTATAGCACACTTACTTACAGTAATAGCGTTGCAAAGCAATTGCCGTGATTGCCTTTAATTTCAATAGAGGTCCACTGCACTTGTAAGCTTATGGGGATTTCTAATGCGATTACAATGTTGAGATGGTGGACAGATAAATCAGCCTTCCACTCTCCCAAAGGGTATACAGTATATGAATCCACATACTATACAGAAATCTCTTCTCTCTAATGTTTTCACTAGAAAATGTGATTTATCTTTCAATGGTAATTGTGCATTCAGCCTCTTTTTGTTCTCAAACAAATAAACAGGATTTACTGGGTGATTCACTTTTGACAAAGAGAATCCGGTGACTATAGTGTGGCGATTTTATCGGGAATGACCTATTCAGCAAGACATTTTATTATTATTGCCTATTTCAGGTATTTGTTTTTTAAAATAAGACATATTAGAATTATCCCCCCAATCTCAATTTATTAATTTGTCGTTATTTACTCAGCATTACAATATTCTTTTTTGTGGAATACAACTGTGAAAATAAGCATATAAATGCAGTTTAAAGCATATCAAAAATGTGTAATCTAGACCAGGAGTTTTCAAACTGGGGTCCGTTTAGGCAGCAAAATTCTACTGAAGATTATTACAATTTCATTTCTACTCGCACTATGTTGTATTTATAATATTACACTTACTATTTGTCTAACAGTTAAAATTGTTATTTATACACAATTAGAAAGGGGTTAATCATATTCGGGGGTCTTTGACATTAAAAAGTTTGAAGACCCCTGATCTAGCCTCCGTTTACTTTCATCATATGAAACTGCACAGTCATAATATTTCAGGAATTAACTATTCATTTTTATAAACATTAAAGTGACCAAATGACAGAAAGTTATTGTTAATAGAAATCAAGGGACCATTTTTTGATCCTACTATTAGGATACTTACAGCAGGGTTTGAAGTCGCCCTGACTAAAGCACGTCAGCACTTATGTAACAGACATCTATGGCCTCTGTGTCATCACGTTGCACAATAAAAGGATGTGGCTCCACGGCAGGCATGGTTCCACTCTATTTCTCTGACTCTCTCGTGCTACGGGTGACCTAGAGTTGATCATGCAGTGGAAATTCAAAACCCTGGAATCCAGCGTGATTACCACTGACCAGGCCAATAGAGGTCCAGAAGATCCATTTATCACAAAAGGTGAAAGAAACTTTGCTAAAAGTCTCTAATTGCAATCAGAGAACCAAATGTGTTATTGGGGAATTAAATAGTAAACTGTTGTGTGTGGTTTATAGCTCATGTGAATGCATTCATTTATCAAAAATCCCAAAAGTAATTTGTGGGTCAGATTAACATGATGGAGTTTAAGGCAACAACAAAAGCCGATAGCGTTCAAATTAGTGCTTTGTTTTGCAAAGCAACTGCCAACCCCTTAAAAAGAATTATGATGAACGCTTGATTTGACACAAACAAAACCTCTCGTTTGTCATGGTATTGTATGCAGAACCGATGTTCACACAAGTTACTGAGGCACAAGTCCATAAGGGTGCGTTTTATCTGTAGTTTGGTGATCTTGGTTATTTTGGACCGGACCACAGAACAAAAATACATTTATTCCTGGTTTGCTTAGCATGCTTAGGACACACACTGGCATTTTAACAGTGAACCTATAGATTTCGAGTATTCAGTATAAAGTCACAACGTGATTGAACAGCTTTTATGATTTATATTTTGTATCGGAACCAGTGGCGCAGCCCAGGAATCACAATTTAGGTGGGCCCAAAGAAAATCAGGTGGGCCGAGCCTACAATGCATCTAAAATACACAACTTCACCTATACACCAATAGTCCACAGTTTAATCAGAGCTTAAGCCTACACAGTATATCATTATAAACAGCACCAAGAATGATAAGAACAGCATGAGCATGATGACCACACACACAGCATAACATATCAGCAGGACAGTAGTGGATAGCACAGTAGTATGCACATGCACAATTGCACAAACCTTTTGAATGATCAAATTCCTTTATGTTCAGAGTTGCATTTTGTCTTTTTGTTTACTGTTTTAAGTCCATTTTGATGAAGGTCTATGTGGCCTTTATAATTCAATCAAACTAGAGTTTGTATGATAATGGTCTTGGTCTGCTTGTTTGTTGTCCACCAGGGTTTGGATGGCAGTATTCACATTTACTCAAATAAACCACAATAACAGATAAATAGCATTAGAGTTTGTTTAAATCAAACCAAACATGGCAAGTGTGAACACGCAAAAGTCAAGTCATTGGATTATGCAGCCTGTCGAGAAATTCTATAATTCCTACTTCAACTCGGAAATAATTGGACTTTTCATGTTAGCAGATATGTGTTTTTTTAATGCTACTAAATCATTTGTAACATTTATGTTTTAATGTTACCAAATACTTTTAATGTTACTGAAGACATTACTTCTGTGTCGAAGTGGGAATTATCGAATTTCCAAGAGCACGTGAAGGCAGCAAAAGTCTTCAGCAATCGCTACACCTCTGTTTTAGTTTTTAAATGACATTTTTTTAAACATTACTGTAAAAATTTATTTTCATACAGTCAAACCTCATTAATATAGTACATTAAGATTTATTTTAATTATATGATTCAAATGAAATACTTCATTTTTCATGTGTATGTTGCAGGTTTTTAAATTCTAATGTTATATTAAAGGCAGTCTAGATAATGCAATTGTTTTAAAAGAAAAGTTCATCCAAATATGAACATTATAACAGTAACATTATATACTCACCCACATGTCATCCCAGATTCAGGTTCTTCAGGTGAACACAAACATATAACTTTATTTTAAAATACTATCATGCTATCTCGAGGCTCAATATGGGACTCCATATTAGCTCCATAAAGAACACATCCCAACGACTCTGAAGTCGATATAGTCCCAGTTTCACAGACAAGGCTTAAGTCTAGTCTCAGACTAAAATGTATATTTCAGCTGCCGTAACCGTAAATAACTTGCCTTTCCATGTCTTCAAAAATTATATAGTTTTTTGAGTCAGACATAAACAAAGATTCTTATGAAGCCTTACCTTTAGGAGGCAACCCTGAAGAAAATTGTTGATGTTTGTGTTTCAATCTGAATATTGAGACAAACCTGCCCATTAATTACAATCGTTGCATATATATCTGCATGAGTGTGGTTCTTAGTATAACCTTTTATTTTTGAAAATGCACTTGCTAAAAATGATACCTTGAAGAAACAAAGAATCCAGTAAAAGGATCCATATGCAACCACAGAGGTTTGGACTAAACCTTTAAATGCACTGACCCTAGAACTGGGTATCTCAGGTAAGAGCTATAATGGCAAGAACTGAGGGTTTGAACTTTATCCTTAATTAACCTCCTACACATCGCTTTACTGCAAATTAAACTTTCAATTGAAACGCTGACAAAATGTTCCAAACACTAATGATCATGTCTATGACACCCAGACATTTATAAGAACTCCCTATATTTTTCCATACTTTTTTGGCGAAGCTCTTCACGATTGCTCCTTAAAGACACGAATGTCCCCCGAAACAGGGGAGAGCTTTGATTTATTTAATACAGTTGTGGCTGTATTGCCAACAGATGTGCTGTATTGTACGGCACTGTTGTAGTTTCCCCCACCCCTCCATTAATTGGTTCAGAATGGTCGGGTGCATTGTATTCCCAAAGCAAGGCTCTGGCAAGGCAATGCTCTGAATTTAACAAATAATAAATCATAGTGGCTGCATAAAATTGAGCTAAATCATGAAGAGACATGCATTGTTCATGAGTCAGGATTTGTGTGAAGTGCGTAGTCTTTGGAGAGGTCTGACGCAGGCCGACTTTAAGTGCGAGTATTCTAATCTCTGAGAACTCAACTTTGTGGTACTGCAATGTAATACAATACTCATCATTGCGCTAAATATGGTACATATCTGTGCGCCTTCGAAGAATAAGTGCATGAAACCATAAATGGAACACTTAGGGGATTACTATATCTTCAAAGCCTACAGAAAAGTGTGTTTTTGGATAAGCAATGACCATCAAATTATAGGGATCTTCCGCTTTGAGGATTTTCTAGAAATTACTCAACTTTCTCATTGCCGCCACAGACTGGATCATGTGATGGCCTGTTGTCATGTTTGCATTTTCCTAATACCTACATTCTCCACCGAATAGCAAACAGGCAGAAATAAAAGACGAGGACTTGTGAAGACTTATCTTCAATAAAAGCTTTAGTGTGGTTTTGAATTTCCATTCCCTTCCATGGTCACTTTGTACCCCCGGTCACGGTGTCTCCACCATCAGGTCAGTCTAGTCCGTGACTGCATTCGGCATCTGGCGAGGAGAGGACAGGCGCGTTCAGGCAGAGACAGTGAGTCTGCTGCAGATAGATGAGCCGCATGTTGGGTGCAGAGCTATGCTCATGTTACTATTAGCCAGAAACACTGAGCCTTTCACCTCTCCTTAAGTTGACCTACATTCATGCTGCCTGTATTGTTACCGCCTGGATAGATAAACAGTTCCAGATGTGCCGGCTGCTCTCTGTGGGTCCTCGTGCTCGGATGCTTTAAAGGCTGTGCTGTATGGGGGCACTTATGTATGATGTGCCCCTTCATGTTTGACATGGAATATCCCTAAACGTAAGACAAAGACCTCGGAGTATAGAAATGACTGATGGAAAATACCACGGACAGATGAACAGATAGATGGTGGGATGTCGGGGAAATTGCCAGAACTAACGTGCAGGCTAGGATTGTGGGAAGAGGTAGAGGTGAGGTTGGAGGGGTTGTCATGTCTCAGAGCAGCATCGAAAACAGATAGACGTATAGATATTGATATTCCTAGCTAGGGTATGAAACAAAATATGTGGGAAATGTAATGCAATATATAAAATAATACATTCCAGTATTTTGGAGTCAAGCGCTGTTATTTGTCAATATATGAAAAGCTTGTAACATTGTTATATATTAATATTGTATATTTTCTAATATTTATTAAATGATTGAATATTTCAACAGTTAATATTGAGGAAAATATACTTTTTTTTGCATAAGGGCAGACAATTGTGATAGTGAAGCCAATAGCTAGTTTTATAAACTTTTCCATTTTAAGCACGGTATGAAACGGTTACAGTTATGTTTCCATATGAGCCTGATTTCGACACGGCACGATTACAAACTGTTCTGCGCTTTGAATCTTCAGGATGGTTGTCTCACGCGCCGAATCGTGCTAATATACGCGTGTTACCAAGGAATCACGTGACGCGTTTACATTCTAAAGATTTCCGTTATCAGCCCTGCGGTGGAAAATTAAACCATTTACGTACCAGCACGTAGTGGAACGATTAAGCAACGACAACGATACGGCACGAAGGTGGAAAAGCGCTCAAAGTGGGGAATTATTATAATAAGGAATTAATGTAAGGTCTCTCTAGGCTCCATCAAGATTTAGGGTGAAGTAATGGAGCATCACAATAAGAGCAGTACAGACCTGGCAGTAAGTGGACTGAACAGGATATTTGGAAAGTGACGCAGTAAGCCAATTTCTTTTATTCGGATTATCAGGCCCAGTTCTGGGAAATGGGACGACTACAATGTGTATGTTTAGGGGGTTGCAGTAAGTGGGAGATTGAGTCACATTCATGTCAGAAGCAAAAAGAGCTTTCTCACATTAATACGAAGAAAGAAAAAACGTCAAGGAGTATTTTAGAATGAATCATTTGACTGCATTCTTTATGACAGGTCTTTTTAAAAGCCTAAAAAGGCAAATATGTAAAGAGCAATGAAGGTTTACCAACCGCACAGTTGTAAACTAAATCAGCCTTTGTAGGAAATTAGATTTTGCTTTAACATGCCTCAATAATCATCTTAAATACAGAGCCAAGAGCGTCTCTGCGAATCCAGGTTAATGTTTTGAAAACTCATCAGAAAACACTACACTTCTGGAATACAGAAAGACACAACACAGCTTGTGTGCGACCATGGCCTAGTAACGGTTAGAGAACAATCTATTCCAATTTAATATTCCTTAGAGTTACTACAGTCTTCCCTTCACATCAAAATACACGCTTTACATCGCTGTGGTCATCTTTCCCGGCAGTGTCCTTCTCGACTGTCATAACTACTAATATTTCTCCCAAATTTCACAAGAAGATGCTCCGTATTTTTCAGATCTCAAATACTGCAAAGAAAACAATTTCATATTCACTTTTAAGCATTACAACTGTAATATTTGTACATGCATCTAGGAATAGTTTAACAATTTATGTGATAACCTTTTCTCACAGTTTTCATGTGTCTTGTCATGCTGTCAGTCTTTCACGCTGTTGTTGGATGACTTCACTCCTGAGGTTTGGTTGAAATTTAACAGACACTGGACTGAAATGGCCACAACACATCTAGAAATGCTGATTAAATGAAAATTTGGAACGGTCTCTGAATTTTTTCGGCAGTTGTTTATTTCTAATATTACATTTGACTGATTCTTAAAAGGGCTCCTATTTTCTATTTTAGAAAATCGGCAAGATGTTATTGTTATTGGAAGGCGAATCCATTTTCCTTTCTTGATCTTTTTCGGTATTAAATTGCATGACATATCTATCTATAATAAAATAAGCACATTAGCACATGGTGACAGCCGTTTATTGCTTGAGTATTTGGATTCTTCAGAACCAATATAAAACATGCCAGTCAAACTTGCCTTTAAGAGCACGGAAGGACACAGTCAGCCGTCTCAAGAGATTGGGCAGTCTGTCACGGCCTAAATAATTGTTCTGTTTGTTCACTTTTCACCCACCCTTATCAAGATGTGTTCAGACAGATTACTAACAATAGTGAAATGGTGGGAAAATCTTGAACTCCAATTCAATATTGAATAAAAATGTCAATGGTCACCAAAAATCCTCAAACTACAGAGTTTTAGGATATTATTATCGATCAGTTAACAAATGGTTTTCTCAATATCAATGGCCCCTTAAGGAGATGGTCATTAATAACATGGGATTCATGCCAGCATTTAAGAGAATTCATATTTCTAAAGAGCTTTTGAATTGAAACTTTTGGGACATTTATGAACAATCACATCGTAACATGAAATGTTTAACTTGGTAACTTATCAAAACTTAGAATGAAAGCTTTTGTTTAGATAATGAATATATCACAGATACAATTGCCCAATAAAGATATAATTTGATTGAATTGCATTTAATTTATTTATTTAAATGACATCAAATTAAATTATGCTAATTTAAATGAATTATTTCAATGTAAACCGCTCACTGCAGCTAATGTTGAAAGGGGCCTATAGTCAGTAAAATGATTTCTCATTTGGAGTTCAGCGTGTGAATAATTGTTTGTGAGAACTCGGTCTCTCGTGAGGTGGAAAACTTCACAATTTGAAGGCTCTGAGCCATTATGATTACTCCCAAGAGATTCATCAAGCCGGGGGAAATATAGGCTTCTTGTTCAGAAGTTCCATTGTGGAGAGCATATTCATTCCTTACAAGACAGACCGCTGGGTCGAGAGCTCTCCAACACACGTTTCTGTAACAAAGACATGTAACCCCTGCGCTCTCATTCCAACCTCTATTTTCAGCACAGTCATGGAAGCCAATCAAAACAATCTTTATCGTGTTTTTCGGTTTCCTGCTGCGCTGTTATCTCGCTGCTTCTGAATTGAATCACACACAGCTTTATTCCTTGCGGGAATGAAGAATAAGCAGAATTCTGCCCAGACAGATGTTAGTCAAATACTTGTTGTGAATGTAGATGGATCAGTTTTCATGAGATGTCAACATAGCCGCTGGATAGTAATGATAAATATTACAGTAGACGAACAAATAAAACTAAAGAAAAACATGTAGAGACTGTTTCTACGCTATCTGGTCAGGCTTTTGGACGTCTGGATAGTTTTAAATATTAAGTTTTTTTCACCTACAACATTGTTTATGGAACACTGTAGTTCTCAAAGAAGGCTACTTACCTCATAAGTATGTTACAAGAACATGGCATCATCATTTTTTATATTTTATTAGCTAAATATTTCTAATGAATGCAACCTTTCGTGAGGAAAACCTGTTAACTTTTGGTTTCAGGGTAAGACAAATGACAAGAACAGGCAATTGGGTTCAATCATTTGTAAATATAATGTCATACATGTTATTAAAATACATATTTATATTTACAATTGCTCAAAACTAACAGTGCAGGGTTATTCGGGTACTGCGAGGCATGTTGAAAGATGCTGTTTAATACTACACAAATGAAATATATGTAAATATGCTTAATAACATACGTATATGAGATCATATTTACGAATGAATAAACAAAATTGCATGTTCGTCTCTTTTGAACTTTGCGTCTTCCCTTGTAGCTCAAATTTGCTCATTGAAGATCGGCATTAATGAGCTAATACAATATTGCTATTGAATATTCTATATCCAATAATATCCCTCAAATAAGGTGGATAATGTATGTCCGGATGGTTTTATAGCAAAATAAATCCCTTCAGTATGATCAGAGCATTTGGGTCTGGGTCAGGGATTATTTTGTAATAACAACCAGTTGGCTTTATAATATAACTTATCAACATTTTAATAATTTCTATATCTGGCCTACTGTATGTATTGCAATGCTTACATTATACAGACTACAGTAGTTTTACAATGTGAAGATTTAATGCCATATCTTTTTTATTGTAGTAAAAGCATATGGTCATATTATGCTTAACAATTGCATGGACTGATATACCATTATATGGAGTGAGAACCAAACACAACCAAAAGGAAAACAATTGACTAACAACATGCCCTAGCACTTGTTGTGGCTGCTTAGGACAAACACTCAGATTAACACGAAAGAGAGGCATTTACATCTTGTTGCTTTTCCTCATTACATCTGGTTTGGACAAAGTGTCAAGAATCTCTCCCACATTGCACATGATGCTGTTAGGCTCTCGAACACATACTGTATTAAAAAGAGATTACAGGCCAGATTCTCTCTGCCCATCTGGACAGCATCAGCTATCATTTTACACTGTACAATTCAAGAGTGCAATGAAATCCCGGTTTCATCAGCAAGGCTTTACATATGCTGGGTGCTCAAACCCTTCACTTTTTTAACTTGTCATTACTCCAGTTACATAACCCTTTCACCCCAAACTCCCATGAGACCGGAGAGGCCCATTTAGCTTCTCTGAAAAGGTGGTAAAATGGTTAATCTTTGGGCTTCTGTCACCACTGACAGTGTGGGCTAAAGAGGTCTAGGCAAATCTGTTGAAAACCAAATCCAACAAGAATCTGGCACTTCCCCACATTTATAAACGGACTCCTTTTTGTCTATGTTTTTAAGGTTTAAATTGAGCAGAGCTTAGTCCTGTTTAACAACACGAGGAAAATCTATCTGCTTCTCATCAGTCACAGGTTGTTCTTTACAATTTAATTCCCAGTTGTTTGGCCTGGGGGTTAGAACGTTGGGCTTGTGATCAGAAGGTTGCAGGTTCAAATCTCAGTGCCAGCAGGTCATGACTGAAGTGCCCTTGAGCAAGGCACCTTACCCCTGATTGCTCTGCAGTAATGTGTCACTGTAAAAAAAACTACTTGTAAGTCGCTTTGGATAAAAGCATCTGCCAAATGAATAAATGTAAAAATGCAGTCTTTCCTGCCGTTTGCAAATTTGTAGTATTTCTGTATCTTAAGAGACCATCTTATAACACAGTTTTTTCTACCTATAAATATTATATAAGGGAATGTAAGATTATGCAGTCATGATCATGTCCATGAGAATAGTATGTGTCTTGATGGATGTCATAGACTGCATCCTAGGCTTCACTACACACATCATCAGAAAAGAGGGGACCTGTGATGGAGGTGCAGCCTGACGATGATCTCCAAACCGCCTTACTTAGACTTCTTTTGGAATAACATTTCTTTATTATTCTTAAATAAAAAACAACACAAACATGCTTAGGCCCACATGCATTTTATTTTTAATCTCAATGGATAATAGGCAGGTATCAGTGTCGTCTTTTACCTGCAATAAGAGATATTAGGTCAGTAAACAATACAGAAATAGTTCCTAAATCTCCAATCTCTTTAAAACGAAATCTCTAGTTTTAGGTTTGCCATCTTTATATTGTCAAGGTCAATGTACTGAAGTTTATACATGCGTGTGTCTTTTGTGGAGAGACATCAATAATTCAAAGTACATTAAAAGCAATAAAATAGCACAACAAAATCATATTTTCCTCATCTCTGTGCCACTAGTCTGTGAAGACTCAGGAGATGTATGCCTTTCAGATGATGTGGACTCCTGCAACTGCTACTGAGTTTATCCAATTTAAGAAATGTTATTTAAATGAACATGCCTCCAGACACTTTCCTCAGTATCCTATGCAGTGAACACTAACGGGTATAAAACTCTTTAACCACCTAAATTGAATTTATTGGTTATACAACTTATTATTACAAATGTAATCTGTATGTTTGAGCATCGTTTCAAGTGTTTCTGACATTTTAAAAAGGTTTTAAAATTTGTTATAATCTTCGAGCAACGGTAAAAAATATGGACGTAACTACGTCTTTTGACATAACAAACAGCCAATAGAAAGCTGCTGATCACTGGTTCTTCTATCGAAACAGTGCGTGAGCATGCAATGATCCAAAACAATTTAATCCAGATACATTAATCATGAACAGTAGGTGTGTTCAAAGAACCGAATGATCCAGATCATGATTAGCGGGATTAGGTCACCTCGGATGTTGTATTTGATTTTGGATGTAGTGGGCGATGTACAAAGAACAGGCCCCAGCAGTTGGATAGACACTTGGATAACACCACTTAGCCACAACAACAACTGCTCACGGTCACCACTCACGCTTTACAGTGTGCCCAGTGACATCACATCAGTTGGACTGTGACGAAGACTAAACACCCAAGGACGTTTCATGGGATAACAACCAAGAGAGGCAAGATAACATACTTCAGCCTCCAGAAACACCAGACTCACAGTCCCTCGCTCTACCTACTCTCTCAGTCCATCCGACATCACCTCTTTTGAGCTTCTTAGAGAAAATGGAGGAAATAGTGTTTGCTGGAACATAGCTCTTCCACTCTTGTCACAAGTTTCAACAAAAAAATGCCCCAAAACCACCAAAGCCTCTGGGTCCAGCTCGCCTACCCCTTCTTTTGAAAGAGCTCTCCGGCCTCAACCGTTACGGCAGGGATCCCACCAACCCCCATCTGCTGGATGTATTATAACTGATATGCATTGAGTCCCTGATTTGATAGCAGCAACAATCACAAATGTTTACAGAACAAGTGGGAACCTAGTGCTCTTTTAGCTTTCCCTATATCGGTCCTGATATGTAAGAAAAAAATTAAGGCCCTTTCCAGTCGTATGGCAAACCTATCTAATCTACTACCTATTAGACGTCATCTTGAGAATGACAGGGTGAAAAACTATGAACATCCTTTGAATAAAACTTTTGAACATCCATTCACTAAAAGACAAACCCTATTTGGTTAATGACCTCATCACCAGTGACAACCTGGACGTCAAGTTTTTTTACTTTAATAATTTAATAACTTTAATGTTTTGCTTTTAGTCAATATCTTTCATGTACAACTTATTTGTAACAATTTTCATTTTGTAAAAAGCGATATATAAATTAAATTGACTTGACTAAATTAAACTTGGTTAGATCAGTGCCTTTGGTGTCCTTTGGTGACATTTTGAGGTTTTATTATAAATGGCCAGATATTTACGCTCAAATACAAAAAGAAGAATCTTAAAAAAAAAATTCTAATTTTGTACCATTTTCTTTGATCAATGTATGTGATATTTTATATAAATGTAATATTGTAATGTAGTGTCATATTTTAATATTTATTAATATAAGAAATTATAAATATATATTTTAAACAGCAGCCAGCTTCAACAGTGAATCACTTCGCTAAATGCAGGTAAACCATGTGTTCATTAAATGCTAACTTTAGCCAAAATGTCCACCCTGTCATCCCAAATATCATATAATACAATAGTTACAACAACATAATATAACTGTAGATGCTATACATGAGAGGATGATAAGAACGTTTTTGGCAATACTGGTATCTCAGTGCTGCCTTTGACTAGGTAGATCACATCATACTCCTACGTAGCATGGAAAACTGGGTAGGGTTTTCTGGGTTGGTCCTTAAATGGTTCAGGTCATACCTTAAAGGGAGGGGTTACAGTGTTAACATATGCAACCATAAATCTCAGTGGACATCCATGACATGTGGTGTTTCTCAATTCATACTCCACTCTTGGTATTTGTATATGCTCCAACTTGGCCAAACAATGAAACCAAAATGTAGATGACACTAGTTTTTTGTATTGAGTATACTCTGATTTCCCCCCCAGCCTACTTACCACCACCATACTCACAAATACACAGAATATGCCTTTATATGTTATCAAGAGCATTCTGAAAGATGTATTGCAAGCAAGATTTCAATAGCCAATGACAGCTGTGGGGACTAGCTGTTTTTGTTAATCACTGTCTAACTCAACCTGTTGAGAGTTACATTTTACCTTAGACGATATGTGTATACAATTCCTAAAGCACAGGTTTTATCTACAGCCAATTTTCAATGCACATGTGTGATCCATAAGCAAACCCAGCTATAAAGTCATTCATTTGTGATATACTATTTCTACATAAATCCACCCTGCTAGAAATAGAATTACATATATTTTAGTGGTATCCATTAAAATACCATTATAAACCACACATTGTTCTTCATATAATTATAAAAAAATGTCTTGGCCATTAATGGGTGTTCTATTGATTCCCATCTCCATCTCTTCTATTTTGGGCAGAGTTCTATTATTTTACAGCAGGGAAACCAACATAATGTAAAGAATATCCTGTGAAAGTATAACCTTTAGATTTTGATTCAGTTTGACTTTGACTCACTAAGGCCATGTCAAAGACTTACAATCATATTGAAATATATGGTCCAGATCAAACTCCAGAACGTCCAAGAACCACCCGGTCCTGTAGATTCATCCTCTATAATATTAGGAAAATTAGACCTTTCCTATCCGAGCATGCAACGCAAGTCCTAGTCCAGGCTCTTGTTTTGTCCAGACTGGACTATTGCGATGCCTTATTGGCTGGACTTCCAGCTTGCACAACCAAACCTCTACAGATGATCCAGAATGCAGTGGCAAGAGTGTTCTTCAATGAACTGAAGAGAGCACATGTCACTCCTCTCTTCACTAATTTACATTGCCTCCCTGTTGTCGTTGGCATCAAATTCAAGGCTCTGCTATTGGCCTACAAGACCACCACTGGTTCGGCTGCCCCTTATCTTTACTCGCTTTTGTACCCACCAGATCCCTACGCTCTGCCAGTGAAAAAATCACTCTCACGTACCTTCTCTTGATCGGTTCCACATTGACGGAATGATCTGCCCGCTGCTACAAGATCAGCTGATTCTGTAGCAATCTTAAAGAATCGGCTGAAAACACATCTCTACCGTCACCACCTGAGCGATCAGTTCTGACTTCTATCTCTTTTCAACTCTTTATATAAAAAACAGCAGGGTGGATTACTGTAATGGACTCCATACAGGTCTTCCCAAAAAGACCAGCAGAAAGCTGCAGCTCATACAGAATGCTGCTGCCAGGATTCCGACCAAAACTAAAATATCTGAGTCCTCAGTTCTCTACACTGGCTACCAGTTACATGTAGAATCGATTTGAAAGAATTATTGATTGTCTACAAATCCCTCAATGGCCTAGGACCTAAATACACTTCAGATATGCTTATTGAATATAAACCAAAGACTTATCAGGTCATTAGGATCAAGTCAGTTATAGAAAACAAGCGTAACAAGGCGAATCCGTGCCGTATTATGCCACCCGCAGCTGGAATCTGCTTCCAGAAGACATCAGATGTACACCGACAGTTAATCGTCTTGTTTTCCTTTGGAAATCATTTTATGTAAAGCACTTTAAATTAGTCCCAATTCTATGTTATACCCCTTCACCTACCCCTCACCCCTTGAAACAGAGTGGTAAGGGGAAGGGCTAAAAACATTCCCCTAAGAAATTGGACAACACTACTACACTGTCATACGTCATTATTATACATCACTGATCCTACCACGATGAAGTAATGTTTATCACAAATGATGCTGCTGTAGTCATATCAGTTTCGTGGATTACAGCCTAAAAAGTGACCCTGAACTTTATCAGTCATGCGTTACGTTAGCAAAATGTATCAACTTTTTATCAACGTTTCAAGTATTCAAGACAAGAAACTGAACACAACATTAAATTTAACATAAACAAGATTAATTATTTGTTGTTAAAATCCTTATGAAAGCCAACTGCATTAAACTAGCATGAGCAGCCATGTTGGAAAATGTCATACCCCTTCGTTTGAAGTGAGGTCCTGAAAAATCTTCGTTTGAAGGGCTATATGGCCCTTCCCCTTACACCTCCAACCAAAAGAGAATCCAGACACCCCAAACCCTTCACTTGAAAGTCCAAAGTGTAGGGGTAAGGGATTTATAATTACCCTTTGTTAGCAATGTGCTTTATAAATAAACTTACCTTGCCTTGCCTTAAATGTACAGTAGCCAAGATACAGACTGACCGCATACTGCTTCTCTCCGGAGCAGTAACCTCCTAACATGTTGAGTTATTTGCCTTCTGGTGTCTGCACTGATGCTTTTACTAGAACAGATCGTGGACTTCCAGGAAAGGAATAAGAGAACCGGGTTAAAGTATTTAAATGAAAAATGACAGTCCGGTTCTCCAGAGGATGTTTAGTTTTTCTTTTCTTTCTCACAGCAGCTAAAGTACATAACTGAAGTTTGATGGTCCATTTTCAATCTGCTCTTCAGAGTCCAACAGATGGGAATAATTTGGACGCGAGAGGACAAAAACTCAGAAATCTAGGATATTAGCTATGTTTCGTATCTGCAGCGTTTTGAAAATCTGCCATTTCTGCAAACTGTAAACAGTCGGATACACACTCTTACTCGGTCTGTTGGCTGTGGATTCTGGCTTTCCCTGCTCGCCTCAGACAGGGGTTCATGGAAAAGCAGACCCAGGGGTAATGCTGCTGGGATGGCAGTTTTCACTGAAATTAGCAAATATATTTTTTATTAGAGAATGTTTTAATTGCTGTATTAGTTAAACACTTCATTAAATACTTATTGAGCTGGAACATGTTAAATATCGCCACTGTACTTATGAAATCTCGTATGTACAAATTAGCAGTTTTTCAGGATATGGAAAAACACTGAGATTTTTTAAACAATTTCATACTGTGTTGTCAAAGTTCACGAACACTTTTTAATACATTTAATTGGTTAGATATTTACAAAATCCAGTGACAAACATAAAGGGTGACTAATAATAATGATTTATGGGTAAATTTAACAAAATCACGAAAGATGAAGATACAAGGTTGCAGAAGGAAACAAATAATTTCTCATAACATTCAGACGTGTTGTGCTAATCTGAGATTTACATGTAAATGATAACAACCAAGATTCATGTGCATTTCTCATCTGGAGGTAATTTCTTCTCTTATACATAAATACACTCTCTTAAAGCCAAGAAAACGCCAAATGTATTATTGATGTATGGAGAAAGATTAATTGCCTATTAATTTTATTTGTCAATGCTTTAAGATTCTTCCAAATTATCCTCTACAGTAAGTTTAGTTAAGAATACAGTGTGATGATTCAAGTATTCCTGGGTCGAAATTGATATTTCCCAGAAGTCTTAAAATTGGCTAAGTCAATGAGCTCTGGGTAGGAGGGGTCAAGCAAGCTGTGTGGCAGCTACCTATACAAAGATCACAACAGACATCAGATCCTGTTTTCTATCCCTGTGAGAAAGTTTGAAAAAACAGTTTAACTTTTCACTCATCAATTTACCTTTTCTCAGAGTCAAACATTGGCGTACTAACAAACAATTACACACATACCAGCACACTCACATCAGTGCTGGAACTGCTGCTACGCAATGAAACTGTAGTGTTGGCCATGAATTGTAAGGTTATTGTTTCGTGTAATGGATTCAATGACTCCGTATGACTAATCTTGCATGTTTTGTGTAGATGTTTTGGACAAGTTGACATTTTGGGACACATTTAACTGCAAATCCACAAGCGAATGCAAGTACACATTCACGGCACGCATCATAATATTTAGATTTTGCACATGAATGTTTTCTTTCTGTTTCTCTTTCTTCGAAAACACAGCAGCTGTTGTTTCACTACGTCTTTTCTCCAATCTCAAAACCATAACAAAAGTACCACACCTTAACGACAAGTCAACAGAGACATGTGACTGGCCGCACGAGCCCCACGTGCTGCAGCAACCGCCGTCTCGGGTCCGTGATAAGCTCTGTCTGACCACACACATATCAAGAAGCCCTCATAATTTCCATGATACACGTGGGTGAAATATTGTGTTTACGTTTATATATCATCAGATGTTGATAGCTGTGTGAATCACAAGAAACTTTCGAAACAGTAAGAATGTTCTCCTTTGAGTGTTTGATGATACACATGCTTTAAATTAGACAAGGGACTGTTAGGATGAGCTCTCTGCTCTCACATCATAATGTTGTTGAATATTATCTAAAAATCACTTTTGCTCTGACAAATAAAAGGATTTCAGTCGAAAGGTGTCAAAGGGTGTCAAACATATTTGGATTTAAGCAGCATCACTTTCGTGCTCCACATGTGGTGAGCGTAATCCAAAACAGGTGTCAATTAATTGGCCGTGGGACTGGTTGCCATTACGTTGTGAAATAATGGCAGCCTATGGAGGTGTGTGCTGGATCACTGGCTTAAAACTGACCTGCTTTCATGTTAAACATATTAGAGCTGTTGGAGGTTGACGTGGAAACAGAGAAAATTATGGATGATTAATAAAATAACAATAACCTATTTTGACATGTTGCTTTTAAAATATTAAGAGGATGTCTTAATGAGCTTTGTGAATGGTACAGTCCACCCAAAAATGAAAATTCTGTCATAATTTATTTACCCTCGAGTTGTTCCAAAATTGTATACATTATTTGGCATTTAGAAGAACAATAAAAATATATTTGAAACAATGTTTGTAACCAAACAGTTCTGTACCATCGACGACAGGAAAATAAAATACTATGATCGTCAAAAGTTCCCCAGAACTGTTTGCTTTCCAAAATATTTTTGAGGAAATGACAGAATTTTCATTTTTGGGTGAACTGTCCCTTTAAGGGTCGTAAATAGGAAACTTTAGGGAGGCTATCAGGCAGTAAAGTAATCATAATGGCACCTCACATGTGATATTGTGACAAGCCTTGAATCAAGCCAAGCAAATCGGGCCTATAGAATCAACACAACACAAAGACTGCAGCAATGTGAATCCCCATGTATAGTGGCGTCATCTTTAATAATGCATGCCATATAATACATCATACATTAGGTGATAGATCATACAGGGCTAGGGGCTGGGCATCTACTGTATAACCTGTATTCCAGTGACCTGGAGAAAACACGGCTGGCTCGTAATGACACTGATGAGGTGACATTGGAAGGTGAAGACATGAAAAATGAAATAGATTGAAAGCCCATTACAGTATCAAGGAGGATGGATGTTTCATTTGGAGCGAAGCACAGTCAAAACTGCGATTGTCAGCACAGGGACTACACTGAGACTCTTCACAGTACGGTCTTGAATCCTCTATGGTTTCTTTATATTAATGATGCTGTTGCTCCACGATAAACCATAATTACTGTGTCCTGACAGCTGTTTTGTAACACATACTAAGACCATGTTTTATTATGTTTACAAAGCTATCAACATATAATGTGTCGCTGTTCTTTTGTCTGGGAGTAGTTTGCATATGCTTTGTTTCTTGGACAGTCGATGGCTTCTTGCCACGTCTGTGTAAACAAGAGCTTCGCAATCTCCGACCTCTTCATAGAAACCTCTAGAGTTGGGTCCGGCCCATTCGGGTCTTGCAAAACCTGGCCGAAGGCCTGGGGTGAAATAAAACACCATGGTTTGGCTGCAGTCCAAGCTCTACAGCCTATGGATCATTGCTTCATAACGTCTTCGTATTAGGAATAAAAGATCCCTAAATGAAAGAAAAACACCATCTTCTGTGATGTGCATTGCAAAATGACCTTGCAAACAAAAAATACGTAGAGCGTTCAAAACTCGGGCTAATAAGGATAGCCTGATAATGACATCATTTCCCCAAGAGGGACACTGATAGCAGCCCGCCTGCGGATGTACGTTACAGTGGGAGATAAGGAGGACACACAGTTCAGAGAGCAACAGCTGTTAGGTGGAGGTTCCAGCTGTGGCTGAGGGGCATGACTACATGGAGATCTCTGGGATGAAATCTGTCAGTATAAATAAACAGGAGGTCCCTGAATTTTCTTTGACATCACCTCTGGCCATACGGATACTTGACCCTCTCACCCCAATACACACGAGGCTGCGCTCACAGACGACAGAGAAATGGGAATAGGCAATATAACATATTCCACAAGATGCTCCCCACGTGGTTATACTGTACACTCTGCACTAATGACTATAAGTTTATTTATGAAATAAGTGTGTCTGTGGAGGGTGGAGATGTTTAAGTTTTCACACGGGTAAAATACGTAAAATGCACTCCTGCTGGAATACAGAATGGGACGTCAATGATAAACAGTTATGGTCTGAGTGTGGTCGCGAGGAGCTTGGTGTTTATAGAAGCACTTACTAACGCCATAATGCATTTGTGTTAAGACATCAGGTGACGCATATTTTAAAATGTATATCCCTTCAAGTAGAACCAAAGAGTTCATTCACGCCATACAGGGAACCCCACTATGTGATTCCCTGAGATTGCTTTGAAAATGGTGTGTATATAGATGGAATATTTTCCAGGAAATATTTCCAATAAAATAGTAAAATGCAACAAATAGAGTAATTCCACCAAATTGGCTGACAGAGTTTTCCACCAAGATAAACACTTTCCCATTTGCGTGCCAACGTATCAGCTGCCATGCCAAGCTGATTAAATTTATAATGGGCACCACTGAGTTCCGCAGTCCAGTTGATCGCTAATGAAGGAGCAAACTGAACGATGAGAAGACTAATTTCTCATGGACATATTCCAGCAGGACACCAGACATGCTCCAGCAAATGCATCTGAAACAGGAAAGAGAGAGGATTGCATCAATCCCATAATCTTGCTTGTGTAATGTGTGGCATGTGATAATCATTCATTGATCATTTCATTCAGAGTAGGTTGTTGAGGAAAGAGACCAATATAATCCAATAATCACAGAGTCATACATGCATGTCAATTCAAAATGCCCAGGTGAAAAACCTATATAAAGCTACAGAAAAAAAATGACACCGTGACAGGAAAACTGTGATAAAATCAAGGTTAAACAATTTGAACTTTTCAACTCGGTTTTCAGCAAATAAATGCGAATAGAAACAATATTTTATTTCAAATTTGGTAAAAAATATTGTTAGTAGTTCACAGAATAAAAAACTAATTACAAATTTGACCTAAACACAAATACCTATAAATAGTACATTTTAAAATAATAAAAATGGTCTCTGAAATGGTGTCTTCTTTTCTCTGTGGCTGTATATACTATAATACACTATAATATACTGAAATGTACATAAAGTGCTCTGTTTTCACACACACATTTTGTACTTCATAAACAGAAAACTGTTTTTAAAACTTCTTAAGATAAACTGAAGAAGATCTAAGCAGTTACCTTAATGATCTACTTCTTAAAAATCCCAAAGTGTTCAGGTTAAGCCTGAAGTCGTATTTCTGTCTCAAATTTAGATGTTACCACATGAGGTATATTTTTAGCAGAACTGGCAAAACAGTTTTATAGTGTTACCAAAGCTGTCAAAACATGGTTGGCCTTTATCCGACAAGCTCAATGATTAGCATGTATTGTGGTTTCCTTAACTTTCACTATCAATCTTGTAAGTGTGTATCATGAGGCTTTGAGTTATGGGCCTCTTATCTTTGAGAAGCCTCTAACACACCATCAATGTCAGGATATGAAGATATCTGTCCACAGTTATGTTTCTCAAGCTATAAAACATATCTCTATAGAGCAGACAGGTAATATCTTCCGTTCTCAATGTCTAATGTCATCAGGGTATCACAGGAATGCAGGGCCTCCATCTGCTCCGTATACAACATGAGAGGGAGTGTGCTATCTATAATAACATCACGGTTGTGACGTACGGGCTATAGATCATCACGGCTGTGATTCATATTTGAAGTAAACATAATATTCAAGAATACAAATATTATGTATTCATGTTTTCCTGTAGCTCAGTGTTTAGAGCATTGTGTTAACAAAGCAAGGTTGTGGGTTGGATCCCAGGGGATTGCAGATACCTATGTAAAATGTATAGGATAATCCAATGTATGTCGCTTTGTATAAAAGCGTCTGCTAAATGTAAATGTAAATATTTGTACATGTATTTAGGAAAGTTTGTTCTTTATTAAAAGTTATTATTATTAAATTGATTTTTATGTGAAACATTTTGTATCGTACGTACGAATGAATGAATGTACAAACGAACGAATGAATGGTCTCTTGTACTCCTCAAACCTTGAAGAGTAATAAGCGGATCCACCACTTTTTATTTTCAAAATAGTTCAAGATGGTGATGCATCATAAATCTGCTAACACTTACAGTTACGAGTTAAACGTTTTTTGGCATCAAAGCGGATACTTGCAGCTCATCACTAATATAGCAGCTAATGTAGATGTGACAATGAACACAGAAATCAGATTTCTTTACCTACAAAACGAGTTTTGACCAAATCAGTTCTGTGTTCAACAGGAGGTCAGAGTTACATGATCACAGTTCCTTCCTTTTTGTTCTTTGACCTAATTGTGTCAAGAAACAGAGGCTGCCCAGTCATAAAAACTGGGAGGAGACAAAAATGAGCATTAACTGCAACTCCTGCCATGTCTTCATTCATTTAATCTCGCTGTTTGAAGCTGTAGAACTGTTTGTTTTATTAGGGCCATATGTTTGGCTCATGTTTGGAGGGACTAAGTGAACAAATTATCAGAAAAGTGAAGTGTGTGGACTGTGTTATGTTGTATACACTCTACTTTACTCACAGACACTGAGAGTCAGAGAGCAAATATGATGACCGTCTAGACAAGTCACACTTACTACTACAGGTTTTGCTATTTTTTTACAAGGTGCTGCCATTTGGTGCCTGGTGTTTTTATGGGTTGCCGGCCAGTTGGGTTGCTGGCCAGTTGGCTTGTGGATACACCTGCCAAGAACCTAAATGCCACCATTAAGTTGTCATTGAAGCCCATAAAATAGAAAGTCCCAGAGATGAAGGTAACACGTGCAGTCCTCTGTCCCCTTCTGCGGTGGAAAACCAGAATGAGTTTCGCAGCCAGTTTGCATCCGTTGCTGTACAGCATGATGTAATGCATACAAAACCTCTGCCTGTCTGAGCTCTGGCAGTCAAAGTCAGCGAGCAGGCGAAAGTGAGAGTGTCATGTGACCTGCACTGCTAAATGGGTTGAGTGTTAGTGCTTTTGGCATGGCAAGACCACGCGCAAGGACTTTTCACCCACCAATTACGATGCCAAAAGGGCGCAAGAAGGTTTCATCTTTGTTTGAGAAGATGGGGGTGAGAAGCAACAGTTTGTTTGTTGGCTGAAACAACTTGATCACCCAAAAAAAGTCCTTCTTTATTCCCATCAGGGTTTGACGGACCATGAACAGTGATAACTCAAGCTTAGAATTTATATTCTTCTGGTTAAATAACATCAGTTGCATTTTGGCTAAACAAGCCGTTGTGACATACTCTAATTTTGAGGCCAAGAGTGAAGAGTTGTGATGCAAGTGTGTGGCAGGCTTAAAGTTGGAACCGGTTTCATTCCAGCTGGCAGCGAAGCTAAAAGTTTTAACATGTCATACATTATTAAATCAAGATAAATGGTTTCACGCTCTTTCATTTTTTTTCAAATATAGTCTCTCTTTCTCAAGCTCAAATAGTTTACTTGATTCCATAACATTTGATGTGAACACATAGATAATGGAACGCTGCATATAAAATACATAACACACAAATATTGAGTAAAATCCTATTTTACCCTTAAAACTATTTTGATCATACTTTTACTGTTTATTGAAGCAATGAGCTCCACGAAGCACTGGGTAACACCATGTCCTAACCAAACCTGATTAGAGGTTTTGTCTTAACCAGCCGCAATGTGCGATGAGCGACAGCCTTTTTCAATCATAGTGGTTTCTATTTTTGTGACGTTGCGGCTGACAGCTTTGCCCACACAATGATTTTTCATGAGGTGCAGAACTTGCATCGAATTAATGTATCGCCGAACATACATGAGGACAGGCTGCATACGTTTAGATTCTGAAATTGTTACATAGGGTCCGGTGAGGCGCACTGTAGTCATGAGAACCGGACGCATCTCTCTATGTGCCCTCGTCAGCTGCGGTATGAGAAAACACTTTCTGATTGGATTTGTTTTGTGATTGATTGTCGCGTTTGTTATGGACAGACAAATTGCTTAGCGCAGGAATCAACAACCAATGCAAGTGAATGTTACCAACATTCTTAAAAATATCTTCGTTGGTGTTCTGCAGAAGAAAGAAAATCATACAGTTTTAAAATAGCAATAGGGTGAACTATCCCTTTAAGCACAGCTGTTGTAAACCCAATGTGTACACTACAAAGGCTCATGGCATCCTTAATCCAATCATTTAACATTTTATTAAATAGAAATTGCTGTCTGGCCATAAGCTTTAGTTTTAAAGTTTCAAAACACACTGTGTACTGTGTGTACATACAGTAGTATTGTTTGTTGTTTGCTTTTGGCATCTCCAAGTCTTTGGACCCGGAAATGGTCGTGTGTGACGTAAGACTTAAGTTTAAGTTGAGCAAATGTTGTTTTTGTGTGTTGATGACAAAATCCCAAACATGAAGATTCATGCTGTTTGTGTGTAGGATTGAGAACAGATCTTATTTCCCCTCTCTCGAGGAAAATCGTAATGACCTCATTTAGAACCAAGTCCCGTTAATCATTTAATAACAGCAGAAGTCATAGCACAGGCTGTGGTGCACGCCTGGCACCCGAGCCATTCAAAATACAAAACCACACAACAGCTGAGGAAATTAGCATTACAGAAGGAGGCTCTTTTAACACCCCAGGACAACAACCACAAGGAAATCTCAATGGATTTTAATGACAATGTATAAATGTTTACAGCTCGGATCGTTTCAATTCATACATGTATGTAGCTGTTTATGAGTATGTGTGGTCTTTCTGCCACTTGCTCTCAAGTGCGGAGATGAGAAGTACTGTAATTTTAGCTTGAGGTTAAAATGTTATCAGTGACTGCTGACTGCTTTGACTTGCACTTCTCCAGCTGGATTTGGTTCTGTCCTTGAACACAGAAAGCCAAATTTGTGACTGTTTAAATCTCACATGCATTCGACAGACTACAAATACTGTACAGTCAACATCCGCTCATTCAACAGACCACCCTAATAGCTGACGGCTACATGGTGTGTTATGTCAACTATGGTCAAAGGGCTGTTTTAAATTTTCACTAAAGGAACTCGTACTCATCCTCCATAGTGCCAAAGCCAAACACACTATAGTGCAATTGAAATGTCAAAAAGGTGCATGGTTAAGCACTTTAGATGTGAAACCATGTCATATGGCACAACTAATTAACATGACTAGCATTTTAAGACCAACATTAATTTAGCAGTCATCATCTTTTTTCAATGTATTCAAGGGAGAAACATGCAGAACAGTATATGTGCACTATAGCCTCTGTAAAAAGCCTTGCAATATATAGCCACCCATATTTCGGCTCTGTTTATTTTTGCAGAATGCAGCACTTTTTCATCAAGCCAATGTCAGACCCTGGGAGGTAAAATGTGGATGGTATCGGGGGAGCCTTGAGCTCCACCATATTCCAATCATATATAGGATCAGAAACGGGATGTGAAAACTTCCTGTACAAAATCCCATAGATAAAAAGTATTGTTTTTTTCTTAACATTTCTTAAGATGTGCTGACAACCTGGGTACAAGAACAGGACATGACCTAAGAACCTAAAACAATAAAAAAATATTACATAAACAAAAATCACAGCTATGATCCATTTAATATATCCATTATTTCCCCTAGACGTCAATGAAAGCAAAAGGAAACTTTGAGACGCAGGAAAGCAAAAGACCAAGAAATGTCACAAACTGAGCTCAGATTTACCACGTGTGCGAAGTCAATATCGTTGAAGATTTCAATACAGAATTGTTTTGAAATCAAGTTTAAGAACACAAAAACATATTTTGAAGGACGCAGCTAACCAAACAACATTGGCCCCAGTTAAACACACAAATTGACATTTCTCAAAATGTCTTCTTGTGTTTCACTGAAGAGAGAGAGACATACAGATTTTGACATGAGGATGAATAAATGATGACAGAATGTGTTTTGATGAACAATCCTTAAATAAAACACAAATGAGAACTCCAAATCTCCTGCGCCTGCGAGCTTTTCTATTTGTCCTCTGGGAACCCATAAAACACAACTTGCCTCCGCAGTCAGGTTTTTTTAAATAAACTGAGCAATCTTTGACCTGCATCTTTGTGTATATCAATGACGGGCCACAACTGCTTGCATTTATTCTTTTGAGATTTCACTGTAACAGAGGGTAGGTCTCAGATGAGCCTTCAAGGAATAGATAATGCTTACTAACTGAAGCATATGCATCTAAGCAGAAACATCTACACTAAACATTTGAATCAATTTAATATAAATTTATTGCAGTATTTAAATATTTGGTATGTATAAATAAACATATACCTAGTAATGTAATAATTTGCTTTTTGGAATGGCTGTGACAGAAGTGACATTGAAAAATTAGTTTGAAATGTAGCCATAGTGTGTTTTATATCATATGGGTCATATGTGAAATGAAGTGTAACCATGGCTGGGAGTCAAAGTCTATGATAACAAACCCCTAAATCTCCCCCAGCATGCGGCAACATACATAAAGCGTGATATAGAGTTGGTTGTATGCACAGTAAATCCTGAAAAGCATTACTGTTCTCTGTTCTTTTCACTGGAGAACATGCATCATCAAGTATGGAGGTAAATGGGGATATTTTCACTTAGTGCTTTCATAGCCTTTAGAAAAAACACCCTTCAGCAAATATCCAACACAAACAGGGGAGGGACGGGTATCACTAGTTTAACAATAGAATTAGCCTAATACAAAAAAAACACATGTCCACAGGGAAGTGAGGCTACTGGGCCTTCTTGAATTGCTACAGTCATTGGGAAGGACACATGAAGTCTTTTAAATGTCAACATCCATGAGGTTAAAACACCACTACATAATCTGATCATATTTTCTTTACTGAAACCCGATTAAAACTCGGCTGGATATTAAATATGTTATAATCTTATAAAGCTCACTTTGCAGCAAATGTGAGCGCAGTTTTCAGTTTTTTACTGTGGAGATCTCACATAGTAAGTAAAAAGCCAAGTATGCCGTCTATAACACACTAGGCCTAAGCAAGATGGTATTACTTATCACTAGTGTTACTATACAGTTTTGGAGGAATATTTGTACTTAAATGTATAAATCTTCGCTGTGATTAGACGTGGGAAAAAACATTGTCCTTCAGGAAGGAAGTAATCATCTTACTAAAATAACAAAGATTGCCCATTAAGGTTCACAGAGCAAACCTCTTGAGACCATGTAGGTCAAGGGACAGCTGGCACTGGGGTTTCTAAAGATCACATCACCCACCGTGAGGTAACATGGTCAAATATACACTCCGGCCCTCCTCATGGAGGTCTTTGGCTTGCTTAACCTTTAGCAGCGATATCATACAGAACATCTCTCTGAAGGTTTGGAACAGTAAACAGTGTGAAAGCTTGTAAACTTTAACATGGTTAGGGGATATTCTGAGCAATGTTCCCATGCAAAGTCACAATGGATTATGACTAGCACGGCCAACTGTGTGGTGATACTTAAAATAAAATTGATATCAAAAGTCATGGCTTATGTTCGTATTGTTACACATTACATGACTAAAATCTGTACAAATGGCCTTGCCTTTAATTGGCAATCCTGATAAAAAAAATCACATCCTCCTGACTGCAACATGATAATTGTATCAAAAGATGATTAAGGGGAAATAGACAAAAAATATGTTGTATTTTATGATTGACTGTTCTTCAAATTGATCTCAAGTTCCCCATATAGTTTGTTTAGTTTTATAAAGGATTAGTCCTATGGGAGTAATACTTCAGCCATTCATCCACTGTAACAAGATTTGCATTTTATGTTTAAAGCCAAGAAACACCCTATGTTTCACTAAATATGACGCCCATACTACAGACTGCCACAGCTGAACAGCATCATAATGGCAGATCATATCGTTTACAGTTTTGGATGTCTAAGACACACAACATCGTCACTGCCATCACAGTTTTGGATCAAATCTTTAAGGAATATGTATAATAATTAAAAGGGTTTAGGGTTAGTGAAGACAAATGTCGATATAGTTCACATATTTAAGGAATCGTTCGCCCAAAACGGAAAATTCTGTCATTTATTCACCCTTGTTCCAGATCTGTATGAAATTCTATGTTCTGATGAAATTTAACCTAAAAACCAAATATCCATAAACATCATGCATGACCAGTTCCTTCCTGAAAACAAGTTTTATGAGTCAAACACAGTGGAGGTTGATGGAGGATGATGGGGGGGAAGCGATCCACGCTCGACTATTCTTCTCATACTTAAAAGAAAATGTCACAGGATTAAATAAATCTTTCAGTACTAACCAGCATGTAAATGTGCTTTCATGGTTATTTGAAGTGTTAGCCCGTAAAATGCAACCGGTTCCCTTAGTGAGCTACCTAAACAGGGGTTTCCTAGCTGAAATTCGAGGAATTTCTGTAAACAGTCGTCCTTTTCTAAAATAAACATTTCACCACATGTCATTCTTTGCCGCAGAAACTGCCGTGACAGACCCCATGTCACACACTTACCTTTAACACACAATAGAAACCTCAAGCATTCTCCCTATTAGCTCTAATGATTATGTAATTCAGTCACCAGTGCAGGTTTATTTTAGAAACGCTCAGTGAATTGTGAACAGTCAACCTTTCGTAGGACGAGCAGACAGATTCAACTGTATTCCCCATCATGCCAACTTTTACAATGCAGGCTGTTTGTTTTTACTGCTTCTTTAAGATTCCCTTTAACATGAGCAGCCAAAAGAAACAGCGGCCTACCTAATTCTTGCTGGAAACACACTCGTGGCTAATTTGTTTACAATAAATTGTTACGATTATATTCCTTTCGTCAATGTTCTTGTCTATCAAACGAAACTGTCAATAACACAACCGAATGTTTCTTGAATGTTATTATGAATGTTAATATTGAAAGATTCGTAGGACTGGAGTGTCTACACGTTCTTTTATGACAGGATAACCTGATTCCTATTATCCCATTTAGGACTGCTTCAAACGCATTTTATTTTATTTCTATCTGAAAGATTTGGTGCCTACTATTCAGAATTGTTCCTTCCAGAAAGTGGCACTGAACAGAACAAACAGAGAAGAAAAAACAAGCAACACACAACCAGAATAGCAGTCTAATATCTGTTCTGTGAGCTTAATGGAAACAGACCAAATGTTGCAAGGCGAAATAAAATAGGGCTACAGTTCACAAATCAGGCCCGTTTTGACAAACAATTCAGAGAGCGCTGTAAGAATCTCTGTTGAATCCCTGAGAGAAAAACAGCTGTTGAATGATCTCATGGGACTGTAAAATCGTAACGACTGTGGTATCATGGAACACTGACAGCATGCCTCACGTTTGTGGGCAAAATAGAGTGCGGCTGTCCAAGACAAAACAGCTCCCGCCCTGAACGTCATCCTTTGGCCATATGGTCTCTGTTTTCTCTGGCTAAATGCTGATAGACTGGAATATGGGAGACTAACATACAACAAAGGGGTCCCACAATTTGACACAGCACAAAATGCATGTGCAGTTTAGGTATACTAAACCAAATTCATCTAAATGCATATACAATACATTTTTATAAATAAATTACATTTTTGTATAAACTAAATGTCAGTTATTAAGCAAGGACATACAAAAATGTTGATTTGCAAAAGTAAGCTTATAATAATGATTGATAAGATTAGTCGTTGGGTTGGATTTCATGGGAAATGTCAGTTTGACCTCATTTGACTTCTATACATGTAAACTTTGTAAAACAACCTGCCAAAGTGTGTTTCAAACAGACATGCGGACAGATGAAAAGCAATGAGATTCAACGCTTTCAACGTCAGCATATTTAAAGGGATAGTTCACCCAAAAAATTTAATTCAGCGAGGGAACAACGGCGGTACATAGGATTTCTATTGTATGGACACAAAATCAATGTCAATTTGTGCCGTCATTGTTAGGTTACCAACATTATTCAAATATCTACTGTTTTGAAAGAAAGTCATACAAATTAAAAATGACAGAATTGTCATTTTTGGGTGAACAATCCCTTTGAATGTACTTTGGTCTGTATGTTCAATTCAACTCAATTCAATTAAATTTTATTTATATAGCGCTTTTCACAATTTTCATTGTTCCAAAGCAGCTTTACAGGGGAAAATAAGAAAAACACAAAAAAGGTAAAACACAGTACATGAATAGTTTAACTTGTTATATAAACACCTAGTAAATAATATCTCATGTCAGCAGTGGTTTATTTTGCATATTTTGCGTTAAGTGAATGCTTGGCTGAAAAGATGTGTCTTTAATCTAGATTTAAATTGGGCGAGTGTGTCTGATCCTCGAATAGTATCAGGAAGGCCATTCCAGAGTTTAGGTGCTACGTATGAGAAAGCTCGTCCCCCTTTAGTGGATTTAGTTATTCTAGGTATTATCAAAAGTCCTGCGTTTTGAGATCTTAGAGAGCATGATGGGTATGTTATCATTATCTTTATTATGAGAGAATTATCATATTTCAGTGAAGAGGTCGACCGATTCATTGTTTTTGCCGATTAATCGGCACCGATATTGAAAATTTGGCAAAAATCCCCACCGATATTTTTCCTGGTTGCATTTGATCCAGACGCAGCAGGGAAAGCTATACTGTGATACGCAGGTAGAGAGTTCCGAGTATAGTGTAAAACTATTAATGTAGTTACTACTTACGTGTTTTATTTAAAAGTACAATACAGTTTAGTGCTTCAAGCAACTTGTTCATTGATGTAATACACTTCATTGCTAATTTACTTTGTGTGTTTTTTATTTGAAATAAACCATTAAAAAAACATTGTTAATTAATTGTTATCGGTAGGTACTGGCCACCTTAGTTATCATTATCGTCAAAATCCAATATCGGTCGACCTGTTTTTCAGTGAACTAGTCCTCTAACAGCCCTTTATCTGAAACAAAAACTATGCAGTACATAAAACATTTGCATTCACAAAAAATACTGCTGTAAGAACTAGTGATAATTCATGCTGAACAGGAAAAGTCTCCAGAATTGTTATAGGGAGTTCCCAAGACTCAAATTAGAAAGTGAGGTGAGGTCATGTTTGGGTTCACTGGCGTCAGCAGACAGGTATCACCAGCAGCTGAGAGGCAAGCCTCTCGAGATCAGGCTTTCGTGAACCAGCGACCACCAGGACCTCATGACATCAGCACTAGCATGCGTCAGACGTGTGGTCATTTGCGAACACCCCTGAACAGAACTCTGTCTGTGTGATGTCTGACTTTAACAAGAGGGGAGGGATGGCTTTTGAACGGCTAATGACAGGAATGACTACAGCAAGCATGAAGTGACTGTAAGGTGCACACAGGAGTAGGAATGTTTGAGACATTGACAATTACCCAGAGTTAACCTGTCAAGAGCATCAGAAATATTACTTGCACTTCCATAGCTCAAAAGATGTTGTGTTCTCAGTTATGTTGAATGCAAAGCTACAATCTGTACGTTTTTGGGTTAAACATAAACGAATAGAAGTATTTCTTTACTGTGAAGCTTAAAATGATGATTCATTAATTTTTAAAGCTGCAATCTATAACTTTTAATCTCATATTATGTACTCGCTCAATAAGTGATTTTTTTTATTTTGTTGATTTTTAACTCAAATATGGCAGCTTCTAGCTTTCTGGTCAGGTCTTCTATACTGCGCATGTACATGCTGAGAACTTTTCCTCTCTATGAGATATTAAGAAGATATTTTTTGTGATGTTTCTGTCCTCATTGGTCCTTTTGTTTCTATGTGTTGAGTATGTAAAACATATTTTCCTTGCATGATTGATGATGTAGGCTTAAACTTGTCAAACAGTTTTCAACTAACAGTAAGGACACAAACATAAATTCATTGCAGTTGTTTATTGAGTAAATCTTTGTGGTGAATATAAGGACCGACTGTACAGGATATGACAATTTTCAACAGCACCATTAGGACTTTTCATCAAAAGCCTGTAAACTCAACTCAAGCCTATCTGAAGATCAGTCCTTTGCTGTAGGATATGTTTGTTGGATCTGTAACTCACAAAGAACAATAGTTCCATTCTTGGTGTTATGGCATGACAGCAGATTCAGCCATATGTTCCCAGTGTGTATGAGAGCCGCTCTGGTTTCTTAAATGTGTTCTTCATTTCCACTGGCTTGGGAAATGTCACATCCAGACCCCCATCAGACTATGAACATCCCTCAACATTTACCCCCATTGATGACCATCAAAGTCAGCTCCACGTCAAGCCTATTTTCAGGCAAAATATATATACCCCACACACTATGATAAACTTTTGTTGTTGAAGTGTGTTGTATTGATGTGCTGTTCTGCTTCAATAACTATATACAAAGTAGATGTATTTCACAATCTTTCTTGGGAGAGGTTTTCTTAGGAGAAGTATTGCCCTCTTCCCTCAAATCACTCAAAACGTATTTATGTTTTCAGAATTCTCTTCTACCTCAGAAACCTCAATCCAGACCATATGAGTGAAGTGAAATGTTGCAGTACACAAAGGTGCTGAATGTAATCTGAAAGAGTTTGTTAGAAACACTAAACAGAAAAGGCTTTTTCTTTCACAGTTTGAATCAGCTCTAAAGATCGGGCCATATATCAGCAGGTAAACAGTTCCAGCTGTACACTAGTGGCACAGCTCAGGACGTGATGGCTGAATTTAGTGCTGCAGAGAACCACATACATACAGTAGCCTTTAACAAAAGCTTTATAAAAGTGCAAAGACAAACCAGTTGGTTTTTGTATGTTGTTAATGTAAACCTTTAGCTTGCTATTCTAATTCTATTAGATTAATTCTCTTTACTCAGGACCTGTGAAATTGGCACCATTCCCTTCTGTTATGTCTTTACCTCTTTTGTCAGGTCAATTGTTAATGTAAATTGTGTTTTTACACTCATAATACTTGGTTTCTACACTCATTTATAATTCACACAGAATACAGCAGTGTTTACTGTTCTTTGAATATGAACTATACATCAAAACATTTCATTCAATGTAACGTTACAATAGATTTAATTTCAAATATATGTTTTGGGCTGGATTTATCCTTTATTATTGTAAGATCACCATCAAATGTGCTGTGTCAAATCAACTGTGCAGTGACAAATAAAATAAATAAATAAATAAATAAATAATGGTCGATTGTGAGCAGGTTTTGCTTCCCTGTGTGTCATATTTAGAAGCAGGAGAAAATCCCAGGCCAGGCATGATTCCAATCAGTCAAGGTCACAATGGCTCAGCTGCATTAACATTGCACAGATACAACTTTTGCTTTCCAATGTAAACTGTGAAAAAGTGTTGTCTTCAAACAAAAATAAATACTTCCAAGAGTGTGATTATTTTTCTGTAACAAACCAGCTCTTTGTTTGAAAATGGATTGTCCACTTTTAGACTCATCCTTGAATAAAACCAGAGATGCTGCGATCTGTGAGAATGTCCCGGAGTTAAAGACTCATAAGTTTATTGTAATATTGTGAAATCAACTTTAACCACCCAGTACTGTTGAGGTAAACTCTATTCGAGTGATTCAAATACTTCTGTAGCACAAACCGTCATTTCCTTGAACAAGAGCTTCACCAAATGACTAATGATATTAACCAGGCCGGGCTGTCTTCACTCCCTGTGGTGGGTGGTGAAGTTTACAGCATTAATCTGTCACTTCCTACGTGCTGGATTTGGGGTCTACCCTGCCGCTGGAGGTGCATGGGTCAAAACACACAAATTTTCACCTCTGTAGTGATCAACTCACGTTTCCTCCTCAACATCCCAAGACGGCTCCGTTATCAACGACATGAGATCATAAGGGTCAGTGAGGGGCCCCAAGTGGGTCACAGATCACCAGCTGAGGTGATGGGTGTTGCTCGAGTTCAAATCCTCAGAGCCCTTCTAATGCTCTGTTTAAGGTGGAGCAGTTTTGTCACATCAAGGATGTGTCATGGACGGAAGAGGGAGGAGAACATTGCTCTCAGGGCTGAAGTCAGTGTCACAACAATGCCAAAAACTTAACAATTAAGTGAGAGATGTGCCTTACACACAGACTTTCACTTTGTAGATCAGGTGTGTAGATCAGCTCTGAGGTCTGATCTTTTTGGCGCCTTGATTGGGTCAGACCAAGAGGTCAACAGTAACATGGCAACCGCTGACTGGAACAGCAGGAAGCTGCTACATGGACTGGGCAAGATGATGTTTCTTCATCTGGCTCCATGGTGCTATATGGTACGTGGCTGATGTGATAAAAGTACTGCAGTGCTATAATAAGAGTATAACAAGCACAACATACAGGCTGGATAGAAATATAAGCAAGTGACTTTGAATTTCATTTAGGTTTACACAGGGCCATTTCTACCATTCAAGGGAAAGTTCACCCAAAACTGAAAATTCAATCACGATTTTCTGAACATTGTTTTTCTAGCCTGTATGGCTATCTTTCTTCTGCACAAAAGACGACATTTTGAAAAATGTTGGTAACCGAAAAACATTGCCCCCCCTGACTTCCGTTATATAGATACAAAACCAAGACATTTGTCGAAATATCTTCTTTTGTGTACCACAGCAAAAAGAAAGCCAAACAGCTTTTAAAAGACATGAGGGTGAATAAATGATGATCCTTTAAGAGCTGTATTGGGGTTTAAAATTCAATGGGGCGGTTTCATGGACAGGGTTAAGCCAAGACTAGGCCTTAGTTAAAAGAGGACATTTAAGTATAGTTTTTACAAACATGCATTACAAAAATAAAAACATTAAGTTTGGGAATTTTGGGACAAAGCTATGTATTTTGAGATATTTCGGCGCAAGATGTTTTTAGTATGGACCGCTCTAACATTTATTGTTCAATTATCACTTGCATTTCAAACCTTTATGACTTTCTTTCTTCCACGGAACACAAAAAAATATATTCTGAAGAAAGTCTGTAACCGAACAGCACTGGACCCTATTCACTTCTACTGCATGAACACAAAACCAATGCATGTGAATGGGTGCCAGACTTAACAACATTCTTCAAATGATCTTCTTTTGTGTTCTGCAGAAGAAAGTCAAACAGGTTTGAAATGACAAGAGTTAGTGATGATGAATTTTTATTATTGGGTTAACTATAACTTTAAGCACAGTGGCTCAGTGGTTGGAGCATGGCACTAGCAGCACAAGGTCATGGGTTCGAACCCAGGGAATTGCACATAGTCAGAAACAATGCAATATAAGTCACTTTGGATAAAAGCGTCTGCCAAATGCGTAAATGTTAATTAATGTAAATGTTAATGATTCGAAAAGTTAGAATAAAATGCTAGCAACGTTGCCCCAAAACATGAACTTTTGCTTTGTGCAAAGTGCATTGTTACACATTAACAGTAAAAAAAACTTTGTTGCATTCTCAACAATAGTATGCTTCAACACTCAATAAGCAAGGATCACCAAACTACAGTAGCAGCAACATTTCTATAGCTACTTTTTCACAGTGCACACTACTTCACCTATGTCTTCTGTTCCATGATGAATAATCTATGTGCACTGATGAAGGCCATGAGTATGTAGCCTACGGGCAGTATACCATAAAGATGCTTTGAAGTCAAAAGAAGTGCTTCAATATGGAAGTGAAGCAATAGACAGAAGCCTTTGCATTTCCTGTCAACCAGAGCAGCCGTGGTTCACTTTTTGACCCCCCCATGCTCCATTAACTTTAAAATGAACAGCAAGAATTATTTCACTGCTGGGAAACTTTCATTAACAAAACTTCAAATACGGACAACTCCCGCGTCCCATCCAGTCCATATGGTTCTGGGGTGTAATCTGGTATTCTGCCCATCAAAGCAAACTACGCACGTCACAGTTAATAAATAGTCAGTGTTATTTTCCCTAATGAGCAGGGTCATGTCATGCGACGTCTCTGCTTTCAAAAGTAATAAACACACCGATAACTTGTATTTCGTATGATAGGAGAAGTCTTGGTTTAGTAAATAAGCAAGGAGACAGAAGTACACAATGATTAAATAGGCAAATTTTTACTTTCAACATTTACGTTCAGACCATTCCGATAAATTTCTCATAATTAAATCAGCACTACATTTCTCTTAATTTTGTTCAGCAAGCTAAGATCACCATAGACACGGCAAAAACAAGCAGGGTGGAGCATTGTCAACCTGATTTTGACTCCGTTTCCCACACTCGCTGACACAAACATGTGCGCCCCACACGCACAGTGACACAGTAAGAAACACATGCAGAGAGGCACACTCTGTGTTCAATGCCCTCATTCTCAGCTTAGCTCTCCCACGTCCGATCGTCTGATGATAATCACCTCTCAGTGAAAGGGCCAGTTATTGGGGAGCGGTTACACACCACATATGATAGCGTAGTCACCGGATGCACTTTTGGAAAATGTGAGTAAGGTGCTTTGCTTTAAAGTTCAAAACGCGCTTCCCCTCATTACTCACACAGTATTCACTGTCAATAAGGTGCGCTGTGCAGGCGCAGGGGAGCGGAGACCTACGCTTATAGGCCCGGTTTCACAGACACGGTTTAGCTAAAGCCAGGACTAAGCATTAGCTGAATTAAGATATTTATGTCGCTTTTATAAAAATGCCTTCGGATTATACATTACTGGTGTGCATCTCTAGACAAAACAATGGCAATGATATATTTTAAGATATTTCTGTGCAAGTTATACTCAGTTGAGGACAAGTCACACATTCATTTTAGTCTGGGACTTGCCTTAAACCGTGACACCGGACCCTAGACTATTTAGTTCGAGGGTTATAATCTCTGATCACAAGTTTCTCAGTCGAACAAGAATCTACAATGAAGAATCGTTCTTCTTGGTAATATTGCGCAATGGCTTTAATGACATCCATACAATTAAAACAAACCATTTTATTATTTCTGCATTTGTCCATGGCTTTTTTAGCAGAATAAAACATGTTTGTAGTCGTGAGCGATTGTGCAACCCCCTCCAGGGGCGCCGGTCAACCTCCGAAGGAAAACATTCAATTTTATCCGCCGTTTAATGGCTTATTTGTTTGACTTCTGTGGTTTTGGTTAAGGAGCAGTACTATCTTAAATACAAATTAAAGAGGAGACATAATTCATGACCAGCAAATAGCCAGTAATAGATCTTACAATGACTGGGCCTTTGTTCGCGCACGCTCTCATTTCTAAAATGTCTTTCCATAACAACCCTATAGATGTTAAACAGTTTGATTAGAAGTCAAGCTTGTGTAGATGAAAAGATGCCAAGTGCAGCAGGGCCCTTAACGCTTTTTAGGCAGCGGTGCCATCTGCACCCTTTTCTTCATGTCCAGGGTCCAAAATCAGAAATCAATAATACCATCAGTGTCTTTAATCTAAACAAAATGCAAAATGAGTTACACATGGGCTCTCAATGATACCATTGTTCCCAGTGAAATCAAGAAAGACCGCTAAAGTCTGTATAAACCAAGACTTGAAAAAAATGCTATCTCAGATTTCTTGCCCCATGTAGAGGCGCAGACCCTCGGGTGATTTTGGGGGTGCCTGACAGGATAAAATCCATGCGTGTGGAGCACAATGTAGCCTACTGGCTACAGTATCACATGCAGTGTCATATTTTCTAAATGAGACAGAACAACATATGGTTGCTCTTCATCAAAGTCATCTTAGGGTCAACAAACCCCCGTGAAGCCAGGAGTAATTACCTTTCATCCCTCAGCACCTCTGATGCAGGAGTCCGGGAGTCTTCACGTACGCCACGTAAGAGGTGTCATCACTCCTACAAAGACACATAGCGGTGCGTTTGTTTTACTGCGGATACCCAGTTGCCCTTTTTGGGTAGTTCAAATAAACTGTGGCCCAAATGAACACCCAACACACTCACTTTTCGCACGAAGGGAGCGCGGCAAAGCCAGCGCACGAGCTGTATCTGCTGCGCAGTGCGCGCTGGGTCGCTTTTTAAACGAATGGCTATACGGAGAAGAAAGTGGACAAACTAAGTTAAAAAGTAAACATTTTGTTCAGAAACGTATGATGCTTACAGGGGTAACAGGAAGATGATTTTAAAGAGTAGCTGGGTTTATGTAAATAATATATTGCTGTAGGACTTAATTCAGTAGGATTGCCTCTTGGGCATGTGTAGCGGATTTAATATTGTGTGGCGCCCTCTAGTGGTGAATAGGCCCTATGTGTGTTACATTGCATTTCCTAAATAAGAAATTCACAATCGCAACTGACAGTAATTTAGAAGTGGATATAATTTCATTTCTGCGGTTTATTAATAGTCGCAAAATACCCACTTAGTTGGCGACGCATTGAGGTCATTCAAATCCCACTAGAAAGATTAATTTTGTGTATGATCTTGATAGATTTATATCAAACTTCTTTTAAGTGTTTTACGTATTTTGTATCTGATATAGTTTTATTATTCATTTGTTATGTAGATAATATATATTCTAAACCTTATTTCCCTCTTTTGGGTCGCTTTTATTCTTTTCACGGCTGAAGACTGTTTGGCTAATTGCTTGATAAACGCACACACCCCCATTTCGGAAGTTTGAATGGGTAGCACTTTTTTTTCCTCTCAGATGTTCGCTCCTCCTCACCCCCGAACCAACCCCCTTATTAAAACACTCCAAAACCCTGCCCGGTTCAAAAGAGTCTTACAAATGTATGGGTTACAGGAAGCATAAACTAACAGCGTCTGGGAGAAATTAGACGCAGAAAAGGACAGTTCCCTACTTAAACCTGTACGCTTGGATAAACTTGAAAGAATGACAGCTTAAGTCACCAACATTGACCACTGTTGGATAACTTTTTAACCTGTCTTGGCATCATCAGAATTAACTACCATGGTGCTCCAACAAACCTCATCACATCAGACTGATGCTAAACGTACATAATCAATGTATTGGAGGAGGCGAGAAACTTGAATGTGCTCAGTCGGTATATGGAAAACGTGGATATTGCACACCTTTGCAATGCAGATGCTCGATTCGGGTCTGCTCTGATTTCCCAACAAAAACTTTGATGGAAAAGTTTGTAGAGTCTCAGTGGTGCTTACAGAGCCTCGTCGGACAACCCAGTTAACTAACGAGACATCTCCACATAACTCCTCCAAGGTATGGTCATAATAATTTAATGCATCATATTTTTTTTCATATTTGTAGACAAATGACAGCGATTTATTCTCCTAGGTTGGTTATATTTACATGCATTTTATTTCGCTATCTTGTTCTTTAAACAAAAATGACTTAAACCATCCGTTTTTGACAAACCAGCACGTGCCGTTTTTTCCCCAAGACCCCACAAGTTGCATTTATTTTTATGTACCACATTGCTGCGTAGCAAAGCTCAAGAATATGCAAAGCGGCTGGGCAAAATAGCAATAACCTACAAATAATATGCTCAAAAAACAGCCTATTACATACAATTATTGCATGTCATTGATGTTTCTTGTCACATGTTGATGAACATTTATTTTACTGGCCATGTTTTACCACAGATGGTCACCACACCAGGTTATAATAAACCATACAGGTTTATATATTAATACGTTTAATACGCCCAGTTAAAAAAAATGTTAACCGTTTACTAGATTAAGTTTCGTTATTATCAGTTAAACTATTCATATTTTTATTCGATATCTATATACAAGTGTAATAGCATAATAATACGATCGTAGTGTTATTTGAGAATTGCTGAAGAATAGCGGTATTTCCTCTGTAGGCAACTCTATCCAATGACAGCGCAAAACAGCTCACGCGCGCCCAGTAGAATCCGTAAAAAATGATGGTGACGCAACCTTCTGATGATGCGGTGCGACGCCTTTAGTGCGTCAGCAGTTTTCATGGTAATAAAACAAATGGGCCACAAATGCTTATTAAACATATGGAAACAGTTTACAAAGACTGAATGTCAATAAGTATATCGGGATGTTGAACGACATAGGCTACTGTGTTATGACTGGGTTAAAAATCATTGTATATCTTTGTATTGTATGTAGTTTTTGTATTCAAAGTGATCATGTCTCGAATGTTTAATTTAAAGGGTTAACTTCTCATTGCCCCTCTCCTTTTTTTCACATAGCTTTTTGATGTTTTTGAGACTGTAACTGAAATTATAAATGACAACTTTGATCACATGCTCAGGATGACAGTTATGCGAAGATGTGCCAAAGCACGAGAACCCCTTGATGGCAAAAGTCCCCATAATAACATCAGTTAAAGGCTATTAAGCCACTTTTAACAGTTTGTGAAAATGCCACGACATTCCCTGTCTGACAGTTTCAACCATTAAGGAAAAAAGTTTTGTAAGACTGTGAGGTAGTTCTGGAAGTTTTGGTTCTTTACAGCTCTCATGATTTCGGAGTACTTGAAGTTTGATGGAGGAAGCAGTGGTTAAGTTTTACACTAAGTGTCAAAGACAAGAGCCCATACAACAACAAACATGGTAGATCATGTCTGTATCTGACAGGGCCAAGCCACAGATTTGTGGCAGATTGATGGATGTCAGGTTTTTTTGGAGGCGACTTTAGCAGTTCCACAAGTTCCCAGCTTTTCCACCATCTCAGCTTGGAGAACAGAACCACCCACTTAGGAGAGCCGGCAGTTTACAATGTCATATCTCAAAAGGGCAGTAACAAGGCAGTGCCTCTAGTTTTGTCTCTGTGGTGGAATTTCCCCCAACAGTCAGTGCTTGTTTGATGGGAAAACCAATCGCTCCGTTTTATCTGTTATCTTTTCCAGGAAGTTTGCACATCCATGAAGCCTTTAGCCTTTTGAAGGTTTTCAAAATTTGTAATGGTTACATATCAGATTATATTAAATAATGGAGTAATTCATTGCAGAATAAAATGTATTTGATCTATTCACCCTGTTGTTCAAGATCTGTGAATGACTCTGTCTTCTGTGGAGCACTATAGTTGATAATTTGAGAAATATCTTAATGGTTTTGTGTCCATACAATGGAAGTCAATGGGGGTCAATGTTGTTTGGTCCCCCGCGTTCTTCAAAATATCTTGAAAGAAAGCCATACAGGTTTATAATGACACGGGAGTAAGTAAATAATGAAGTAATCTCAGTTTTAAAGCCTGTTATAAATTGTGTTATGAATACAGATGGCCATGGGGATTTGACTTATTTTAGAAAGATTTTTATCCCGTGATTCACTCTTGCTAAACATTAATGCACTATTGCATGGACTTCCCCTTACTTTTCCATCCATTTCCCCAAAAACAAGTGTTAAGCCACGAGCCTTGAATTTCCTGCCCATAACTGTCTTGAGGGTCGTTGATGAGTTATTGTGTTTCAAATAAAGCTTTGTCTTCCAAATCTGGGGATAACAATGAGCAAATCCTCCTGTCTCCATTAAATAACACAACCTACCTCCCCCTACGTTCATGCATGGTGGTAAAAGTCCACTCTAAATGAATGTGTTACTGTGGCTGGCCCTTGATGGCCTTTTAAATGCCCCAATCTATTTCTCCCCATTGGCCACGTGTTGAATGATCGATCTACGCTCTCATTTGATCTAAAACAAGCTTCGACTCATTTTGCGGTGCTGTTCACAGGGGCTTTGCAAGCCGGGGTCCCTTGTGGCTCGTGCTAATTTACTTTTGCTGCACTGTAATATTTTATCTACCTTCAAAGCTCAAGTTGTAGTTTTCCCTATTGAGGATGATTCAACTCTGCATTGAACCACTCCCTGCTTAGCTTTAGGACCGTTGAAACAGTTCCAGACCTTCATAGATAATGTACGTATGTACTGTAGTTGCAGACTAGTCCAAATGTATAGTTATACAAACAAGAACTTTATAATCATTTTCCTTCACGGCAACATGCAATTAAAATATACTTCGGTCTCCAAGATATACTCGAATAAATAATTTTGATAAATGTGGTTAAATGCATTCACAGCGAACCTGTTAACGACAAATGTCTTACACGCTTCCTCAGAACAATCGTAAGGATTATCCATAGGAGAGCACCCTCCCCCCCCTCATGACAAGGCAAGTCCATTTGCACGTTAACCTCTCTCATCCTGGGAGACAAAACGCACACCAATTTGCGTTACCGTGATAAATGAGCTTATTCGCAAAGATAATGTCCCTTCTGCCATCACGCACTATCGTAATTAGGCAAAGTGTCCTTTCACATGTTGGCTACATTTTGCCGTGTCAGCAGTCTTTACACTTTTAAATGAGTCATTTGGGTTCATCTAGACTGTTAAGCAGGTTCGGGGATACCCCAAGAGCACATTTCAGACATTAGCAACACATGCTCTCCTTAATCCAACGAACCGACACGTGTCTTATGTGGAGGTGTGGTACATCAGGTCCATAGGTTCCTACGTCAAGGGCCCCATAAACGTGCTGGATGACGTTAAAGGCCGCGACACGTGCCAGTTAGACTCATGCTGTGCCAGAGATGACCGCATGGGCTAAACCGCTTCCTAATCTAAATCAAAAGAAAAAGGTCACTCTTTTGTGTTGGTTAAATGAAATGCAGACATTACTGCATCCGTCTTGACTTGGTTGTGAGAAGACAGAGAGACTTTAGCATGGCTCTCTGAAATCTAAATTTCACCGTTCATGTGTTCCCACGGAGATATAAACAGATGATGTCAGAGGGTGGTGCTGCACACTGACGTCTGCCAAGCAGATGGAGGAAAGTGCATTAGCGAGGAAACATGGAACAAATGGTCATAGAGAGCGTTCAGCTATTCACAAGAGAAGGAAAATGCCAGAAATATGACACTGCATAGTATTTATTCTGAATGTGTTGCATTCAGTGACATGCAAAAATCTCCCCCATAAAGCTGTCCTCACGTCCGCTGACATTTCCTTTATATGTGCAGTGTAATTCTCTGATATTAACCCAAAAAGTATTTGTGCAAACCAAGAAGTCTTTGCTTTACACAAAAATGATAAAACAAGGACTGTTTTCAACCAAGACTTTTCGCAAATAATGTTCGTTTTTATTTATTCTGATGCAGTGAATATTTAGAATTTGTTTAGAATTGGGTTTTTGACACTTTGGTTGTCAAACTTACAGTAGTGGGACGTCTCAATGGTTAATGTAATGAACAACATCTGTCGCTACTCAGCATAATAAAATGGAGGGAAACTGATTTTATATTTACTAATATGACCCAGGAATCAGTCTACGAATCAAGTTTTTTCACAAATATAGCAATAAATAAATTACTTTCATATTTTACCTAATGTTGTGGATTTCAATAGGAGCTGAACACTTTTAAAGGGACAGTTCAGCTGAACACAGAGAAAGCTATCTGGACGAATGCTTGTAACTTAACAGTTCTTGGCCACCAATGACTACCATAGTAGGAAAAAACGACAATGGTATAGTCAAAAGGGCCCCACAACTGTTTGCCAAAATATCTTCTTTTTATGTTCAACAGAACAAAAATATTCATAAAGCACATTTTTCTGCTATGGTAGTCAATGGTGGCCAAGAACTGATTAGTTACAAGCATTCGTCCAAATATATTTCTCAAATTTCTTTTGTTGTGTTTACTAACAAAAAATTATACACATTTAAACCACTTGAGGGTGAGTAAATGACAACAGAATTTTCACTCTTGGGTGAAATGTTCCTTTAAGGCTACTGTATTTAATTTAATAATTGTGGATCATGATACTCACCATTCAATAACTTCTTATTGATTTCAGATGAGATGTGATAAAGTTTTCTCCTACCTAAGGATTGTTGGGACTACTCTGTTTGGCATATCGCTGCTTGTGGGAATCTCTACGGCCTACATCATGGGGTATAAGCTCATAACGACTCCAGGCAATTATTTATCCTTTGGTCTTTATGGGGCAATCCTAGTCATACACCTCGTCATACAGAGTCTGTTTGCTCTGCTGGAACACAGGAACATGAGGCGTTCCCTGGAAACGCCCATCAAACTCAACAAATCACTGGCCCTGTGCATTGCTGCCTATCAGGAAGACCCCAACTACCTTAAAAAATGCCTGGTATCCATAAAGAGGCTCACCTACCCTGGCATAAAAGTGATTATGGTCATCGACGGGAACAATGAAGATGATAACTACATGATGGACATCTTCCGAGACACCATGGGCCGGGACAAGGCAGCCACATATGTGTGGAAGAGCAACTTCCACCAGAGAGGCCCGGATGAAACGGACGAGTCGTACGCTGAGAGCATACAGCAAGTTTCTCGTCTGGTTCTCAACAACAAGTGTGTGTGCATCATGCAGAAGTGGGGCGGGAAGAGGGAGGTCATGTACACCCCCTTCAAAGCCCTGGGAAGAAGTGTCGACTATGTGCAGGTGAGTCTATTTCTCTCAGGCGGCTCAGGCTTTGCCTGGCCAAGTACACGGGGGCAAAACGGCCAATCTGTACAAAGAGGCTTTTGTGACGCTTTAAGTGGATGCTAGACGGGAGCATGTAGTACGCGGAGGGTGAGGAAAGTACATTCCTACTTAACACTGATGCTGTTCATTCAGGGACTTGTGTAGGAAATCATTCGCATATCTCAAGACTATTTCTAGCACTTCCAGAACACATCGCTGGTGTTTTCCATGGGCATTGCTGTTAGATCATGACTTGAACTTTTATTTAGCTCAAGGGAACGAGTCACAAATGTTCATGTTGCATTAACAAGTGAAACCCCCAAGACCACCGCTGTGGCTTTTTTAAATCAAAAAAATATATAATATACACCAATAGAAAGTGGCACCCATTCACTTGCATTGGTGTTGTGTCCGTACAATAGAAGTTATGCCGACACTTTTCGGTTACTAACTTTCTTTAGACTATATTTTGTGTTGTGCAGAAGAAAGTCGGGTTTGAAATGACTAGAGGGTGAGTAAATGATGACAGAAATTTCATTTTTGGGTGAACAAAGTCATACAAACATCCGCTTTGTAATTTAGTGAAAGAATGAAAGACATGGTAAAACCGTAGCTGTCATTCACAGATAATCATGCAAGGGTCGCCTGCACACCGAACAAATGATGTTATTTTATCCACATACCACATGGTTCCAATAAGATCCCTGACCTTTGCTCTGAGTGTAGAGCCCTAATTGTGTTTAACTTATCACGGATCTTGCTACCAGGATTGTGGTTATTCTCACTGTGGGAATTGGTTGTAAAGCTGATTGGCGTAAACCTGACATTACCTTCTGTGGAGAGTAAAATTTCAGGCCAAACAACCAGTATCACCACTTTTGGACCGGTTCTTGAATGGAAATACAATGCATTGTATTTGCCAATCTTCCAAAATACAGTTAAACTAGGTGCAAAAACCAGCATCTTGTTCACTAAAATCCAGTTGAACCCCCCTAGCTTTTGAATAGAGTGTCCACGTGTTTGTTGAATCTGTATAACTGGCACAAGAGCAGAACGTGTAAGCCAGCGCTTAGTGACTAATGAATCATGTGGTAGAGATCAATACGTGAATACAGCACCACATCTGATTCTTTTTGACCATTCAAACAAAGGCAATCTGGTTTCTATAGATGTGATTGTGGGAATAATATTTGCAGCATTACCATGTCAATGACGCATTTCATTTAGTAACGTAACACTTGCGCATGTGGGATACACATACAGACACTGAAGCGATGACACAATTTGTTGTTAGGAATAAACGTTATAAACTGAGAGGAACACTGCATCTGTTGCGATTTTATTATTTCAAGTGAAGTTAAAACTTTTTAAGAATAATGTTGAATTCTGTTGGATGCAGGTATGTGATTCAGACACGATGTTGGATCCGGCCTCTTCAGTGGAGATGGTGAAGGTTCTGGAGGAAGATCCCATGGTTGGAGGAGTGGGTGGAGATGTGCAGGTATGTGTTCTTTATCACATGACATTTGCCTTGCCTTAAAGTCCCTGTGAAATAAGAATATACAATTCCTACTTTTTCATAGATTATTGCAGCGTTTATTATAAATAGCTTATCAGTAGTGGGGGTCATTTTCTATTTAATATTAATGTGCCCTCATAATCTCCAATCAAATCCGAAAAATGCACATCTGCCCTCTACTGGCCATCCATTGCAGATGACGTAATTTTATATTTATAAAATTATATGTTTATATTTATAACATTTCTTATTTTTTATTCTGTCTTCTACAAAATGCGTCAGAATACGGAAGCAAAAATGACTACAACTGTTGGTTCACAGGGACTTAAAGCTCTTCCAAATTTATCCATATGAGATGTACCTAAAAACATATTTGAATATTTATGGATCTTATTTTATTTATATATTTGTACAAAATGTAAAATTGTTAACAGACAATAACAGGTCACAAGGCCTTCACTATAGCCAAACATACTCATCTATGTTCGGGTTGTTTAGGATACTTAACTATTCCTATACCCATCACACCATATGGAATCTGATTTCAATCCATAATTCTGTTCATCCTATACAAAGAGTCTTTAGATCTTACTGTCTTGGTCTACTTACTACTTCCGCACATAGAATACAAATGTGGCATTTACATTTCATTCTGTATGTTGAACTACAGGCTCTTTGATTTAAATTTCTGCTCTGTCCCTCCAGATTCTGAACAAATATGAGTCGTGGGTCTCCTTCCTCAGCAGTGTGAGGTATTGGATGGCGTTCAACATCGAAAGGGCCTGTCAGTCGTATTTCGGGTGCGTTCAGTGTATCAGTGGGCCTTTGGGGATGTACAGGAATTCCCTGCTTCACGAGTTCCTGGAGGACTGGTACAATCAGACGTTCATGGGAAGCCACTGTAGTTTTGGCGACGATCGCCACCTAACCAACCGAGTACTGAGCCTGGGATACGCCACAAAATACACAGCTCGCTCCAAGTGCTTGACCGAGACGCCCATCACATACCTGCGCTGGCTGAATCAGCAGACCCGCTGGAGTAAATCCTATTTTAGAGAGTGGCTTTACAACTCCATGTGGTTTCACAAGCATCACCTGTGGATGACCTACGAGGCGGTCATCACCGGCTTCTTCCCCTTTTTTCTCATCGCCACTGCAATCCAGCTCTTTTACCAGGGCCGGATCTGGAATGTTCTTCTGTTCCTGCTCATTGTCCAGGTTGTGGCGCTCATCAAGTCCTCCTTTGCCAGTTGCCTCCGTGGAAACATAGTGATGGTATTCATGTCCTTCTACTCAGTATTATACATGTCAAGTCTTTTACCCGCCAAGATGTTTGCAATAGCCACTATAAACAAATCCGGTTGGGGGACATCTGGAAGGAAGACCGTTGTAGTGAATTTCATCGGACTCGTTCCTATCTCGATTTGGTTCACGATCCTGTTTGTCGGCATTATCTATACGATAATTCAAGAGACGCGAAAGCCTTTTCCGGAGTCTGAAAAGATCATTTTAATAATCGGCGCGATCGCGTATGCCAGCTATTGGGTCGTGTTCTTGACGTTGTACGTGGTCCTCATATCGAAGTGTGGCAAGCGGAAGAAAGGCCAACAGTATGACATGGTTCTAGATGTATAGTATTTTCCCTACGCCCTTCCCCTTTTCTACGTTTACATTACAACGAATCTCAGACTGCTTCCTGAAGGCATGCGCTTCACAGGTGACAGGAAGTGACACCGTAAGGAGACTTTTTTGCTGCTGTGACTAATACGTGGGATATTCCTTTGAAGTGAAAAAAGGAAGACGTTTTAATAAGATGCAAACTGTTTATGTGAGCTTTTACACTCTCAATGTTTTAGTATTCCACCACCAAATGACAACTTCTTTGCACTTTCACGTTCACTCTCATTATGCATAATGCTTGATATAGAACTTTACGGAACAAAATACCTCAGTGGTTATGTTTGCATTGTGTGAGTGAGACTCATTTTATGAAGTAATTTATGATTTTTTTAAACTTTAGTTTGTTTTATATATATATATAAATATATTCTGTATGTATACTTTTTTTAGATTGATTCCTAAACTTCAGAGTATTTTGGTTGTGCTGTACTTTTGTATTTGCATAATGTATTTTATTGCCTTTTTATATAGACTTGTTTATTTTATTCTTAGCCACGAAAGATTCTCTATTTTCATTCATTTTTAAATATGCAGAAATGCTTTGTGCATTTAACTGTTGGGACATTGACTTGTGTATCTGACCAAATGTGAAATTAAGAAGCTGGATTTGTCTCTGTGATGACAGCACTACAAGCCAAATGTAGGGATAAGTTATTAATTGACAAGAAGGGCAATGAACTCATATTATTACCGTAAGTGTTTGATGGGAGATCAGTCTATTTATGCATTACTTTGGTTTATAGCTTAGATTTTTAGCAAAATGTGTTGTAATATGAACATGTCCTGTGCTGATTTCATTTGAATGTTTTAAATTGTCAATTCAGTGGCACTCCCATGTAATGTTTGCAAAATCAGAGACAAGATTGCTTAGCGAATTTTGTTGTGAGTGAAAGCAGAACATTTGCACAAAATGCCTTTTGTGATTTTCACACAGCCATGTAGTCCATTAATGTCCTGAGCATTTGTTTTTCCTGAGCAAACACTCTTTTCAGAGATGCTAAACCTTCAATTTAGTGACGCCGTGACTTTCTTTCCCAATTAACATTTGATTCCCTAGAAATGTAATGCTTGACAAATATATAAAAATATATGTATGAAGGTTATGTTTTGACTCATTTATCAAGTTGGTGAAACCCAATGTGTACGGTTACTTTGTGTTTAAATAAACTATGGATTTTAGTTAAAGATCGTTTTTTAAATAAAGGAGTAAAGTTAAACGTTCATTTACTCAAGATTAAGTGACTTGGCAGTATTTTCATAAAGCACTTTTTCTGTTTGTGCCAAATAAAAGAAAACTATACTTTTTCATGCGTAAACGTAATGTTGCCGTTTTCTTTGTAAACGTCATGTACTTGAAAAATAAATATATGACCTGATGAATGCGTTTTCTGTTTTCACGCTGCCTTAATACCACGCAATTTAATGTCTAGTATAATGTGTGGGGGAATTCCCGAGACCTCTGGTCGGACTTAAAAGCAAAGACTTCGCTTGGCTTCCATTCTGCCATTTCTTCATCGATGATGAGAGATGAATAGAACAGTTCACCATGGTGATATTATTTGTTTACAGTGTATGGGCTAGACTACTGTAAGCATTGAGGTTCATCTCTTAGGATGTCCAAATAATAGCCGAGTTCTCAGAAATGAGTTCATAAATCAGTGATGATTTCATGGGTCAGACAGAGATGAGATACAGTACCTTCTTCTGTTCATAGCTGTATCCTTGGAAATTGTATACACTCTGAATTATGCCCGCCGTAGTGTTGGGAAAACTGGGACGATGATGGCTTGAGCCCAGATGCAGTTTTCACCGGCTATCCAAAAAATTCCTCATTCCAGACAGTGTAGAAATCTTGGCAGCTACGTAACTGCAGTTTCCACTGGGTCCCAGGTGGAAAGGATTCCAGGCGAAGCTCCGGTCACCCTTAGAGTAGGGCAGATTTTACACTCTCAGGGTGTTACTGACAGCCTTGCTGGGCGTGGAGGAGTTCATTTAGGATTACTGTAAAAATCTGTTAAGAATAAATGTGTTTTTTTACTTAATTCTGTTCATTCTCACATACAGGCTATATGAAGGGTATTTGTTAAAGGAGTAACTCACTTCATTTCAAAAATTTCAACCTAATGCCATCCTAGGTGTGTCCACAAATACACTGTAAGACTATCCGAACTGTAATGTCATTGAAAGTAGACATGATCTGAAGCTTACACACAGTCTTATCATGAAGTTTATGCAAGAACTGCACAATTCTCTGCGCATATACGTTCATCTATTCTTCCATAGACATACATCATGTGTGATGTCAGAGGTCAGGCTTAAGCCAGAACTCAACTCTTTTGCGTAGTGTGTACAGCCTTTACCAGAAACCAGAAACCAGTGTCTATAGTTTTATAAGCTTGATGTATTAATATGTTTCTTAAACAAACCTATCATAGCTTCAGAAGTTATTTATTAACCACCAATGGATTCCTTTTCTAATGTGGAAGCTTCAAAACTGTGGCCTCAGTTGAATTATAAAGCTAGAGCCAGGATATTATACAACATCTTCTATAGATTATTAATCATAAGTGATAAATTGCTTGATTATATATTTTTGATTGTACATTTATTTTTAGCGAGCTGTACATACATTCTTTGATAGCATCTCCGAACACAAGCTTGTACGGTAATGTGACATCAAGAAAAATAGTACAATATTATTACAAAATCACAAAAATATTATAATATTATTGATATTAGTTTTTGTTTCGTTTTCTTTTTGCTTTATATCGCTTTTTACACTATTGTTGAACAAAACAGGTCATAGATAATTAAATAAAAACAATTGAATCAGCACAGAGTCAAACAATTTAGAGAATTATATCTTTTATGAAGGACGTCTTGATTTTTGTAATTATGACTGTCAAACTAGCTGTGGTTTTGCAACACGTATCCCAGTAACTTCCTGTAGATTTTTATTTACAACTTTGTTTTAAACATAAACTTACCAAGTTCTTACATTTTAAGAGGTTTTCAATATTTTACTAGGACAAAAATGCTTAGGAAGAATGCATTTTTTTGCTGTGATACTGTGCTAATGCCAGTCTCTTCTTGCTCATTTTGAATCTCATAAGTCAAAGAGTTTTAATTTAGGTTAAAGTAAAGTTTAACTCAAATTGAAAACAGTACTAATAGGAAAGTATTTGAATCTACAGTAAGTTACTGGCAAACCTGCTTTAAAACTACAGCAACGTTTTACAGTATACAAAACTCACAATATGTTATATGCACTATACTTGTTTGCAGTAGCTGTTCATGTGGCCTGGCAACACAAGTGTGTCAACACAGTCATGGCTGCTTTTGACAAGCACATTAATACTTTTCCTGAAAAGTCGAACTACAAACACAGTGGAAATGTGTTTTGCTCATGTTTTGAAGCACTCCCATGGTCACAATACACTTGATGTGACTGCCAGATGGTGGACAAACTGTATTGATGCGAATCACACCAAAGGCACATAAAACTGCGTCTGCAGATGAGCCGTGTACATTGTCTGTTTTTAAGTGATGAGAAAAAGTAACATTTAACATTTATTTATCTGGATGAACTTGGTTTGCAGTTATGTTCCCGTAGAGCATGGTATTGCGTTGAATGATTTACAACAGCGTTATGGGTTTGAAGACACATATGGTTAAAAAGTATATTGTAGTATAAAGGCACTGTTATTCCCTTTGTACAAAAGTGTTTGTGAAATGTTACAGCACAATAAGGTAAGTCAACCTTCACCACTGGTTTGCATCTGGTTTTCTACTCCAGTAAAAGTGTGTTTTAATGTGAACGGTGTTTCTGATATCCTTTTAGGTCTCAGCACTTGCATCATCAAAATGAAAATCTAGGTCTTCTAAGGTAAGTTTTTTTAAAAGCTTTCCCACTAACCATTAAAACAGAATTTTGGTCTCCTAATAATCCAGGCAAATGTTTTTAATAAAAGCAAGAGATCTTCTGCTCTTCATCGCAGCAGTTGTAGCACAAGGAAGTGCTTTTCCTATTAGCGAGGTGAAATTAGGTCAAATTAAGTCATTAGAGTTAAATAGAAGAGATCTTAGGCCGGAACGTGAGGGGGGTTTGACAAAAATTGGATGGAGAGGCCACCCATTACACAAATCATGGACATGCCTCTTTCATTCAGGATAAACCAGAAGATATCATGAGTAGTCTCCAAACCCCAAACTGCCCATTAGATGTGGCTATTTATCATTCTCAAGTGAGTGTTCGGACAGGTAATATACACATGATGAAGACAAATGACCCCTTTGTAACATGCAAATGTCTAAAACATATTCCATTGAGGCAGCAGCCGTCCAGTATTACCTTCATTGGAGAATCTCTCACATTGTCCAGTTCTGTTGGATATTTCAACAGGCTGCATGATGGACTAAGAAAAATCTATTTGGAGGAAGTAGTTTAGTAGGAGGACTATAATATAATCTTTAAAATGATAATCCATTGATTTGCATAACAAAAAAGTACAGAAAAAACAAAGTTTCCCAATTATTGCCAGAGAAGCTTCTGAAGTGCAAACGGCAGATCGCTATATTGAACATTTAGCTTTTAGAATATTAACCTCTAGCAGCAGGCTTTGACAGCATCATCCATCATACTCAATGTCCACAGCATCAGTGATCCCAACCCTTTCTCGGTGTGAATGAAAGAGATGAGCTCTGAAAATTAAATGGGAATAGAGATTTATGACAAGTCAATTTACCTAAAACAGATGTAGTGAGAGAGTGGATCCTTGCAACAAAGCCCCAGAGGGCCAATGAAGATAATCTGTAGGGGGCAACCAAGGTCAAGATGAATTTGTGCGGAATAAATTTATATGCCCCAGTGTGTAATGTCATTATGTGATTTTGGCATATTTTTTTATTGCAATATTTAGAAGAAAATGAAAGCTAAGCATTTATCAATATAATGACTGAAGTGTCTACTTTCACAAAAATAAATGCAAAAACCAAACTTGGACGTGTGGGGTTGATCTGAATGTAAACAGCACAATATTTTCTTTGTGCTTTAGTGTTTATTTAGAAAAAAACATAATAACATACAAAAAAACGGACTCCTTATTTCAGTTTAGTCAGCTATTGTTATGATCTTTTTGAGCTGTATCAACATTTGCTGTATTGAGTACTTTTGTTTGAGTATAAAACCTCTCATAAACAATCAAAGATTTGTCGAAAAAAATGTTTATCCCATTCTAAACCGCTCCAGATACATCATCGTCTGTCTTTCATACAACAACATTTAACTGGCGTTTTTCATACTAAATCCCAGATGTGTCACAAATCCAAGCCAAAGTTTTAAGGAGGATTCAAAGCCAGCAAAGTCCAAAACACAGCCTGCTTGTGAAGAAGTCATGCCAGCTCGAAACCTAATAAATGAAAAAAAAAACAAATGGTTTCTTTGCTGCACAGATTGCTGTTGGGTCTCTCCTGAGCGTGTTGATTAAAACATGCTTTTTCAAAACCTTTCAAATCAGATGATGATCATATTTATCTTCAAATACTATGTGTTGAGAAATTGACATTTGCAACCCAAAGGATAGTGAATAAACAGAGCAGATTCCTAGCTCAGTATTTCAAAACTAAAGTTAAATCATGACAACATTTTTATTGGGGGAAACCCATGGTGTCATGGGGACATTTTCTCCTTCAACTCCACTATCCAAAAAATGTATTGCTCAGGGTTTGCCTTTTCATGGCTCTGGGGATTTGATTGAGTTCTCAATAAATATTTTTGCTAAATCAAAATTTTTTGGACACAAATGACAATTGTTAGTTATTAAAAAACATGACTCAAAACCGTACATACACATTTCTGTAGTTTTCAGATAAAATGACAACTAGAGGCACTCAGCAAATCAGTTCTTATAAAATAAATGATCTCCGATAATTTGATCAAACAGGAGATCTGTTTCTGAGCAGAATAAGCTGAAAAGCAGAAAATTGAATTTGTCTTGGGAAAATAATTGACATTAAGGCGATCCCATTGCGATTGGTGTATGGGAGATCATTTGAGTTTTCAGCGGGCTGCACATTAATGTTTGGTAATGCTATTTGACATTTCTCCAGTTCCAGATGCTACATAAACAAGGGGACTTCCTACAACTGGAGCAGTGCATGACTAACCCTCGCTGTACTCACAAGATAGGAGCACTGTTCGGTCTGATCTCCCGGGACTGGGTGTGGGCCGGGTCTGGCTGTTAAATCCACACGGCATTGTACTTCATACAACAGAATCTATCTCGTCGTTTGTGCAACATCTGTTGACGTACTTCCATGCGACAGAGCACACGCCACAATCTCCATCACACGTTTGCATGAAGCTTTTGAATGCTTATGAAATTCAAAACACATGATTTATAGGAACTCCCTGGCTTTTGCTTCATACTGAGATTTATATCTTGAGACAAAATATTTAAAGAGAGGGCACCGTTTCAAGATCTTAATTCAATATACTGAAGAACAGACGCAATCAAGCTTTGCAGAACATTACACAATGTTAAGAACAGCATACTGTATTCACGTGAACACACTGTACAGTCTTTATTGGTAAAAAGAGATACTGGGCCTTTTCATAAAACAGTACAGGAAATTTTCCAGTATGAGAAATTGAAACATTACCAGTAAATGATACTGTGTGTGAACACAGAATTGGATTACCGACATGAGCACATATAAGGGCAGAACGCTGTAAATTGTCTGCTTCTGCCCAGTCTTAAAGGGATCCTTGGGTATAGAGCGAGAAGAACGCGTTCAGTATCAGTAAGTGTCTGTTCAAGGTAAGCGTGCATTAAATCATAACTTTAATAATCCACAGCTGGCCGTGCGTTACAGGGTTTTAATGCACGACGTGGAGGCCAATCAGAATCCAGTATTCAAACAGACCATGGTATAAGGTATCAGCATCCAATGACCGAGGGAGAGAAGACAATAATGTTGATAAATCAACATCAAAAGTCAAATTCTGGATAAAATGCATTGTATAATGGCTAAACAATCGTGTATATAATTCATTCTAAATGATTTTGGTTATTAATATGCATGTATTTACAGAAATGTATTTACTGAAGAGCTTATTAGTGTGTCTGTCTTTAGTTTTTATCGGCCTAGTGGTGGCCTCAAACGAGTATTACATTTAGACTTTTTTAAGAATTGAAAATATTCGATGTGTTTCTAACGACAAATGCTAGTAGTGTAAGATTATTACAACGCATTAAGCCATACATCTCTCTTTACACCAGGGTACCTTTAACAGTGCGACGCAGACGAAGCTTTTCTTCAAAGAAACAGTTCAGTTGTCCAGTATGAAGTAATACAATTGTTTCACAAACACAATTTGCCACAAAAATTAAACATCAACAGAAATACTTTCTTCAGTACACTGTCCCCACATTGTTTTCAGGGGTGATTTTTTGAGCAAATTCCACTTAGTGGAACACCCTGTCGTGATGACGCAAGAGTTGAACTACGGCAGCTGAGAAGGCCATTCTTTGTGTTCTTTTTTGAAGAATTTCCAGAGCTTGATCAAATCGGTATAAATACATGTTGACTACTGCAGAATACATCTCTTCTAATATCTTCAATTGTTGCGTATACCGAGCTGCAGCGAACACATTTAAACCACTTTACTTGGACCCATTGTGCGAGCTGTCTCTTTAATACTGCGTGGTTTATAGACACGATGCTGCTGATAGGGCTGACATTCTTGACACACCCACCAAACAAGAGAAAACGTTTCTCAAACTCCTGGAAATTTCCAGGAAACGTGTCGTTCAATCCGTAAACCGTAGCAAAACGTTGCGCAGCGGTTTGGGCTTTAACATGCCCCAGTATTTTGGTACTGACGTGTCGACGGTAAATAGACAAACGGCATTGAGTGAGCAGCACATTTGGTCATTTTTACGGTAATTTACCAGTATTGCCGTATACAAGGGGCTCTTAGCTGGTAGTCACTAAAGCCAAATTGTGTACAAGGTTATAAAAATGACTAAAATTTAGTCTTTTAATCCCCAGATTACAATGAAAAGACAATCTAAACAAAAGGTTTACTATCTGACATCAATCTAAACATTTTCAGCTGACTATGAATGCAGCCTAATTTCATTTTTGGCGAGTGCGATAAACAGATGTACTGACAGAGTGTAGACAAAACATCACTTTGACGTGGACCGAAAATACTGGAGTGTCTTTTGTGGTCAGTCAAAGCAAATCTTAATTGACAATTGGAAGATTTTCCATTCCTTAGCCTTTGTTTATTCTGAATCTACTGCACAACTCAATATATGAAGGGATTGATTAAAACCAACAAGGGTTTGTATAACATGTACTGTAGATGCATAAACACATCAGAAATGTTCCTAAACAGAAATACGCAAGGCATCTGAGATTTGCATGACATTGGTTGGTTTATTAAGCTATGGAAGGTGACTTATTCCTAAAGGGATTTTTACTATATCGACTCTCAGGAGTTTATCATTAAAATTGGCAATGGTGTCCCTGTTTTGGATGCTGATCAACAGCATTTATGCAAATTAAACTTCCAAAACGTAAGCGTTCAACAATAAGCATAGTCATGTTAACAAGTAGGAATATTATTGAAGCTGTGGAGGAGTAAGATGCATAAAAGAGTACATATTTGTTAAAGAGATAGTTCACCCAAAAATGGAAATTCTGTTATTATTTACTCACCCTCAAGTTGTTCCAAACCTGTATACATTTCTTTGTTCATCTTAACACAGAGGAAGATATTTGGAAGAAATTTCGCAATTGTCAATTCTATAGGACATCATTGTCTGCTACAGTAAGAAAAGGGGAGTCAAAGGTGCCCGGAACTGTTTGCTTTCCAAAATTCTTCCAAATATCTCATGTTGTGTTCAATAGAACAAAACAATTCAAAAAAATCTTTTATGGTAGTGAAGGATGTCCCAGGACTGACAATTGCTCACATTCTTCCAAATATCTTATTTGTGTTCATCAGAACAAAGACATTTATACAGATTTGGAACAACAGGAGTGTGAGTAAATTATGATACAATTTCCTTCGGTAAACTGTTCCTTTAAAAACAGTAGAAATTATTAGTCAAATGTATATAGAAAAGGCCAGACTTCAGTTGTTTTGAAGGTTATGGTGGTCTCATCAGATCAGGTTGAAGCTGGCATGTTATTCCACCAGAGAACAATGGGTGAATGGTTTAGGGAACAAGAAGGTGTCACTTATTTGATAAGAGATGGGTGGAGGGAAAATACACATGTATATGTGAGTTCAGGTTACATCGGTCCTGAGATGTAAGCGAAATGAAAGCGTCTAATTTTGAGATTAGATTAAAAAAATTGAGTTCACTCAAGGAAACCAGTACGTTATTACAGCTGTTGCAGTCTGTAAACACTTTCAAATATTTGTAATATTAGGTTTGAAGTCTGTTTCCATTAAAAAATAGACCATACAACTATAAAGTCAGTTTTCGTTTGAGAATTTTACTGGAAATCTTTGTTTTACCTTTGAAGTGATTTCTCTAATCGTCTATTAGCAGAGGGTGGAGAAGGTCAGCATCAGAAGAGAGAACAGAGATCCAATTATTTCTGCTGTTTACACATACTGTACACGCATGTATTTTCACATCTTACGTAACTGAGCCTCTCAGCGCTACTTTACACCTTTACTCCAACACCTCTGATTGCTGGTCAACTGACTGACCTTAACACCTTTAAATCAATGAAGTGATGATGGTGTTTCCTATACTTTAAACCATGTCTACAAAAATATATAATATAAGAAGTAAATACAGACATTTTGTTAAATGGTTGTAATATTACTTAGCAGGTGGGTGTTGATAGGCTTCAGATTTTCTTTCTTTTAGACGATAGAAATTTAAACTGTTAAAGGGATACTCCACCCAAAAATTAAAATTGTGAAAGATGCTGCGGTCACACTAGACTAAGCATGTGAAATTATTTTGGACGGTGCTGCAAAAATGGGCGGGAACGATTCCTACATCTTTTGCATTTGTTTACCGAGAGGTCACGTTGTGACGTTATGATCTTCCAGTGGTCTCACGCATTCATGTGACGCAAATTCGCAGGTCAAAGTTCACCAGACTTGTACTTTTCTACGTAGCGAAATGCGGAATATCTTCGAACAGGCTTGCATTTCCTATCTGGTGCGTTTGCATGCGTATGAATAGAGGGCAATGGAACGAAAAGTCTAGTGTGACCACAGAATTACTCAAACACAGGTTGTTCCAAACCTGTACGTTTCTGTGTTCTGTTGAACACAAAGAAAGATATTTAGAAGAATGTAAGCAACTGACATTTCTGGGGTAGTCAAAAATTAGGTAGTCAAAGGTGCCCCAGAACTGTTTGTTTTTCTAAACTCTTTAACAGTTAAAATAATCCACTATGGAAGTCAATGGTGCTCCAGAAATCTCAGATTTCAAATAGCTTTCTTTGTGTACAACCAAACAAAGAAATTGATACATGTTCGGACCGACATGAAGATGAATAAATCATGGCAGATGCTTTATTTTTGGGAGGACTATCCCTTTAACCATTAAACACGTACAAAAAATGAAGCACAAACCACAGGTTTTTCTGACAGGGTGTGTCTTTGTCTTTCCGTTTTTTTCGGTCTCCTGGCCAAGTTTGAGGTGTCCGATCTACAGATCAGATCAGGCAGTTATTGCAGGGTCACACACTGCCCTTCTGTTTGTGGGACGAAAGAGAAAGCAGAGGGCTTGAATATAAGCTGCCATCTTTCCGCCCACTTCTGGTCGTCACATGCTGGTGTACAGAAGATGCTTTGTTGGCAGAGGCAGGAGGGAAGATGTGTCCCGAATGCTGCTCAGAGGTCACAGCTTGTAAGTCAAAACCAAAACAAACAAACACACACACAGGCATGCACGCACACACGCACAGAATGATCTTTTCAAAACTTTTCCGGTCCATCTGTCTGAGCTGAAATGTTTGACATTCATATGCCTTATTATGGCTATTTCTATGTCCAGGTTTTTAAAATCCACATGATCAATTTCAGTCTATTTTTCAGTCTTGAGAGAAAAGCAGGAGGCACATTTTATAGATAAATTATGATATTTTGATAATTAATTACAAATTATCTTCACAATTTAATTGATATCAATATAAATATTATATTTAGGCTAAAGCACATTTTAGTAAGCACACAGGAACACCATTAACAAGTCGAAGGGAAAGAGCAGTTGAAGTGGAAACTTTGCACTTGTTGTTGGACTGAATTAAATAAACTTTGTCGTCACATGGTAAAGTTTTTAATAGATTTAATGATGCTCTTAAGTTCATTTAGACTTTGTCTAGACTTTGACTTTGTTTCAAAGACACTAGAGTTGAGTCATGCTTTTCTTGTAAAATTACAGATTAAATCAGTGAATGAATAAGTATTTTCTTGAATCACTAACTCTAAATGTAATGCACTAGCTATAGTACAAAAGTATATAATATAAGTGCATATTGTATATTGCATATTACACACGGAGAGGGCCAAGGACAAGCCCATGAGTTGATGTTTGTAGTCAACTCATAAAACCTCCAAATCAAAGAATCTAAATGTTTCCAACAACTTTCTAGACAAAGGATATCACAGTCTGAGATCTCTAGTGGTCTGCAGAAGGAAAGAAAATTCTGCAAGTGATATCACCGACTGAAGCGCCAGGAGATCAACAGCATCTCAACACATGTGAGGAATTATGATGCGCAGTTCATGAAAAGCCTTTGACCAGAGATTTCATTAAATGCATTAATTAATAGTCTTGCATCATGGGAAACCATGTGTAGTGTAATCACAGCAGCGTTTTTATCATCCCAGGGGAAGTCAGGTGCCTGTTCTGCATTAGGTGGAAACACAGACATCAGAGATGAGAGAGGGCAGAGAGAACATCATGTGCGTAAGAGAGAGTCATTCACAAAGTGAAAGGAGAAATGCCATTCTGTTCAGACGGGGACATGTGCACACATGTGGTGGTGTTTAACAAGAGCCATAAGACACAAAGGAATAAAAGGCCAGTGAATGAAGGTCTCATACATGGGCGCCAAAAACTGCTGTGATCCAATAACATCAATGTTATTACTGTAAATCTATGAGTTGTGATGTTTATTGGTAATCCAGGCCTTCAGGTGGACTCTTTATGACTACAAACACAAAAGATGGGGAGGAGGTTGGATGCTGGAGTGAGCAAAGGAGTCGTGTATAAAGGCTTAAAGAATGATTGACAGTGTAACTTTGGATATGCAGTATATGTCATACATCTGTGAGCTTTATGTATGAGTGCAAGATAATAACTCGGTTTATACAAAAATGTTTCAGAGCTCTTCAGCAAATCACTCACAGGTTGGGATGTGTGATTCCTACATAAATCAAAACCACTGGTTTTATTCCCAAAGTGCCTTACTTCTCTGAACCGAGTGAAATCATATAAATTGCTGTATAAATCATCCACAAAGCTTTCATGTGTACGTGAAAAAATGAAACTCTAGACTGGGTGGTATTAGAGATCTCAGGACCTCATATTTACCCAACCATTGAGATCCAAGTTTCATTCGGCACGTACATTGTTCTTACAGCAGAAAAAATGGAACGCATATAAAAGCTTGTCGTTACATTTTTATTCAACATATTATTAAACACTGAAATAAGCTCTTATGACAGTAATACTTTACTATATACAAGAAAAGGCACAGTAGTAAAAAGCTTTATAAACTGAATGTCGTCTAACCAGCTACTGATAATTCTTTAAATTCTCACTATTGTAACAAAGAGGCCAGGGATGAGAAGAGGATCCAAATAAAGCAAAAAGGTTTCTTGATAAAACCAAACTTGAACTAATCTTGATGTTGACCATAACCAAGAACACAGAAGCTAACAAAATACAATGGCCAACAAAAGACAATTGGAACACGTGGGTATAAATGCAAGTGCAAAAGAACAAATAATCAGTGCAACCATGAAAACTAATAAGGAAACCAAGGAACAACAAACATAGATCGTGGCAACTATATTTAATACAATAAATCTTTCTTTGCATTATTGACTTCTTTCCGTCCAACTTCCAACAAACTACATTTCCAGACTCTCTCTCAAAGAAGAAGAAGAAGAAGAAAAAACAGCGCTGGGTGTGCGGCCAGTGTAGTGGTTATCCGCAAAGGCGTTATCCTCTCTAAAATGTCCACATTGAAGCACTTTGTCATGATTAATGGAAATGAAACGAGAAGAAAGGAGACAGAATGGAAACGAGAGAAAGAGGGTGTGAGAGACATTTAGAAGACTGGCTTAATCCACCCAGTTCCACTTGGACACCTTTTCTCTGTCTCAATATCACAGCAGCTCGGGTCTGGGAGCCAGACTGTGATACTTTACTGACACACTTTCCATTATTTCCCATCAGAGCTGGCAAGATAGCGGGTCGCTGTATATATCCAGTTCAGCCTCTTACGGTCTCTCTCACAGCCTGTGAAGATGTGAAGCTGTACGGATCTGGGTGGTTTTAATGCAGTCACACTCAGGAAGCAATTCATCTACAGTTGACATCCCGTGATAAACACACAAAGTTTTTGTACACAACCTTTAAGAACCCATTTGCTGTTACAATAGGGAATGTGGCGTAAGTCATTACACCAGTAAAGAAACAAAATTTACTTTATTCTTTTCTATATATACACAATGAAATCTTTAACAAGAAATCGGTGTAGATTTTGTTCAAATTTGATACTTCATGGGTTTCATTTTAAAATGAAGGTCTATGCAGATCTGCTGTAGCTTATAGAACTTCATCTCAAGAACAGGTTCCACAATTTTTTGGTGCATTTTTAGATGTCGTCACACAGGCGTAAGCTACACTGATGTAAAAAAAGAGTTAAGACTTTCCACAAAAGCCCCTCTCTCCACGGTTCAGCCCCAGGTGTCACCACCAGCTTTCGTAGAAATGATGAGGTAATGGCGAAACAGGTGGGTGGGTGTATATGTGTGCGTATGTGTGTCTGGCAGTTTTTCCTCGAATGTCTCCAGAGAGTGCTGTCCTACAGATGTGCAGGGCTACTCGTGATGTCACTCCATGCACACTTAAACGCACTTATACAATCCAAACACAGAGACTCAATTCAAACTCTCCTGTCATTAGGCACCCAACCAAAGCTCTGCTCAAATGAGCTGTGCCGTCAGCGAGGGCAGAACATGCGTATAGAAGATTGTAGACGTGTTGGAGGGATTGACACTGTATAAGACTTATGCAAATGAATTGGTTGGATAGCTCGATCAAATAAGCAACGTTAATTAAAACTGCTTATCGTTCGCTTTTATGAAATGCAATAAATCTAGTCCTCGTTTGGCATTGGGACTAAATAAAGAAGCACTGGAAATATATTTTGGGAGCCGTTGAACTCGGCGACCCACTGACTGTTAATTCAAGAGGGAAAATCCAACTGAAAGAAAAGCGTCTTGTAGAAAATAGTCTCACCGTGTTGTAAAGTCTTAGGACGCTGTCCATGTGAATGCTTCCATGCCAATATCATTTGGTCGGGCGGGCTCCCAGGCTGCGCACATGCGCATAAACCCTCACACAAACTATTATCATTAACTGTCCCATTTTTGTTCTGAGAATATTTGGGTTTTTTGCCTGTTTAGCAGAAATGGGAATGTAGCCCAGACAGTTTCTATAAAAGCTTGTGTTAGACTTTCTTTTAATAAGGGAAGCTTAAAAGTGTGTGTACTGTTCCCTCTAGTGGAGGGATGTTAGAATGGTGCAGTTAAATTGACATCTTGAAATTGCCAAAGCCCATCATGTGCACCAAGAAAAGACTTGTTGTCACATTTGAACATCGTAAAAGTTGTTGTTTCAGAACATCCCAATCTGTACATAACTGAAAACATCTGCGTAGTCCCTATACAACAATCACAAAATGTTATAAAACATGTGAAAATGTGTTATTGTTTGATACATCATTTTTAAGATTCAATATTTATAAGGGCAAAACAAAATAAATAAACCTTTTTACCATCACTCTTTTTATAAGTATTGTGGTAAATAAAATGTGTGTACTTTTATAACATTACAAGCACATGTGAAATATTGACCTTAAATGTTGTAAGAATTCATGTTGGTGTTATTTGAAGCCCTATACGACTTATAAGACTAGCTTGTAGTACATTATTCATACAATAAATAAAACAATATGAAAAATAAGTCTGTAAAAATAATAGCACATTTTCATGTTATGGACTTTTAACACCGTAAAATCACACTACACACAGACTCATAATGTTAAATAAATAAAAGGGACACAGAGTTTCTAGAGAAAAAATACATTGGTAATTAGATTTTTTTAGTCTATATTGGGACGTTTGGCTTATAGTAACTAAGATATAGCCTTTCTAACCATTTTTACTTGACTGCATGAAAAACGTGACATTTGAATTCACACTTTGTGATGCTACATGTGTGTGTCAAAAGCTCTTTAATCATATCCAATGCTTCAACGACTTCATATTAAAGGGATCAGTCCAGACACACACAGCTGGGATGTGTTGTGGAGATGGGAACATTTGTAAATTGTGTTGTGTTCAAATGGAAAAAAACGGTTTTATCTTGTTTTGTCATGTTGTCCTGCGTTCATCTACAAAGCACAAACAAGTAATGTTATTCTGACAGTTTAATTTTCTGCAATTTTCTGAAGTTATTAACCTCAAACAAAAAAAGGAGGAACAAGAGCTTGTTTGGCCGGCGGGATTCATCATCTCAGTTTTGGAACTGCGTGTCTAATTGGTGCCAGAATGGAGACTGCCAATATCCATTAGCAGAGTCAAATTATACTGTTTACACAAACACAAACACACTTCTGGAACTACTCTGTGACCACACAAAGAACACCCCAAAAAACACGGTTGACACACTGCAGATTATTTACAATGGAAAGTCTTGCGTCTACATTCTCTTGTAGCTCTACTAAGCTGCGAAATCCATAAGGTGAATATTTAATCGATACATTATTTTATATTATCTTTCAAAATAGTCAATAGTTAAGGTTTAATAAAAAGTGGTTAAGCACCATCACGTACTGTATAAGGGTAAAAGAATAAAATATAAGGGTAAAACTAGGCCTATTGGAACTTCACTTGTAAAGCACACATCAGAACAAAGTGAAAGCAAAGTTAATGATGTGTTCAGATCCCTGATTTTTGACTTCGAGCTGTAAAGCAGCCAGATGTGATTTTATACTGCTGGATTTACTGTCAATTAAACTCTGTTCCAATAATGACACATGAAACGCCATGAGTGTAAAATTCTGGGTTTATTATTCTTACCAATAGCTGTGAACTTTGAGGATTTAATAATTATCTCAGGTCTAAACACCTGCCCCTAATACACACATAAATGCCTCAATGTGACATACATCTTTACCTTACCCAAATGAAACACAATTACCCATTTTAAAGCATGCGCATATGGCTTGGGCAGTCATTTTCCTGCCTGGAACTGTACCAAAACAATTTGGTCAGTATTACTGCTGTCCACGCTGGGAAAACGAGCCATCAAAAAGATCCACATGGGCCTTAGATGCAATAACATCTGGCTCATGCTTACAGCAGATAGCGCCGCTACATCTCAGAAGAACTTCCAGAGTTCAGGTCCAAAGAAGCTTTCAGGCCAAATTATTTCACAATCCCAGAACTAGTCGATCCAACCTGGTCCTACAATGGGAGTCCCTAGAGGTATAAAATACACAACATATGATGCATCTGACCTGATTTGAGTAAATCTAGGTCTGTTGTGTAAAATGAACATGGCCAAAACCACTCTAAAAACACAAGAAGAGAGAAAGTAAGAAGAGATCTGATGGCAAGAAAACGCTGCAGTTTTACACAACTCTACATGTTACTCCATACATCTTGTTAAACCCCACCTATGTTAATATTATTCCACAAAGCCTCTGCGTGTTTAATAGTCCTTCAGCTAAAATAACTCTGTAGTAGGATTCTGCCCAACAGTCTGGTTTGCACTGAAACAAATCTGGAAATCTCCTCCATAATCTCCTTTGTTTTGAACCTATTAAGCTTCATAAGTGTATCTGAAACCTTAAAGGGATAATTCACACTAAAATGAAGATTATTTGATCTTTCAATCACCCTTAGGCAATTTTAAACCTGCAGCACTTTCTCCTCCAAACAGAAAAATATATATATTGAGCAACGTTGGTAACCAAACAACACTGGACCCCATTGACTTCCATTGTATGTACACAAAACCACGATAAATTCCTGCAAATATCTTCTTTTGGGTTCCACAGAATAAAGAGTCATATGCAGGTTTTGAGGGTACATAATGCAATCATTTTCCTTTTTGGATGAACTATCCCTTTAAATCTAAAATGTTAAGATGCTTAAAAAAACATGTTCAGTTTCAAGTCCTGTTTTTTTAATGGCATCATTGTACTAAACATCGCAACTAAAGTAGATTTTTTTTCTCTAACAGTATGCTTACGGTTAATGCACCTCATCTTCCACATTTCAATATTTTGAGAATTGCTATGATTAAAGAGAAATCAAATGTTTTCATGAAACCCTTTGTAATGTGAGTCCTGTTTTTTACTGTTTTGTTCTTAACATTTGTTGTAAAAACATGTTGGGCGGAGTGAGGAGAAAAAACAATTAAAAACCTGAACGCCTTTAGTAGAAATATATAGGCCTCTTAGACATGCTAATTTAATGAGCACACTTTTGGCATCTGGTGTGCTGCTCACTAAAACAAATGAGACCACACCACAGATTTAAAGGGTCATTTGTTTTCAGTTTTTCGATAATTGAGCATCGTGTGATCTATTGAGTCGATTATCTCACATCTACACTCCCAAAAGGGTCATATTGCACGAATATTTTCCATATACCGTGCATGTTTGTATCTCCTCCTTGCCCCGCCTCTTTGAACCGTGCATATTCTTAACAAAGCTCTTCGCTCTGAAAAGTGAGGTGCGCTATGATTGGCCAGTTAACCCGTGCATAGTGATTGGTCGAGTACTGCAAGCGTGTGACAGAAATGTAACGCCTCTTACCATATTTGTAACATCAGGTTCCAAAGCAATTGTACAGACAGGTACGCCCACCTTACTTGCATATACATTTGGGCGGTCTTAATCAAATCATACCACGAACTGACGTAGATTTGTGGGGGTGTGGTTACAGGAGGTGTTTCAGGCAGGTCTGGGTGAGCATTCGCTTTTAGACAGAATGCATCTTTTGTTCCGACACTTTAATTTTTGCCATTTTACGTGTCCAATACATGCATGGGCAGCTTATACTGTAACACAAAAAAAGACACAGAAAAACCTGTATTCGTGCCATAGGGTTTTTGGATGCAAAAGAAGAACCTTTTGGTTTCATAAAGAACCTTTAACATCTCTAACATTCTGTTCCACAAAAGGTTCTTTGTGGTGAAAAATGGTTCTTCAGATTATAAAAAAGTATGAAAGAGATTGTTTGTAAAATAATCTTTGACTGAATGGTTCTCTGTGGAACCAAAAATGATTATTTTATGGCATCACTGTGAAGAACCTTTTAAGCACCTTTATTTTCAAGAGTGCATCTCCAGAAATAAAAAACTGACATTGTTTTTCGACATAGAATCATTGCTAGATGTATAATAAAATAACTTATGAACCCGGACACTCTTCCTGGTTCTCTCTGGTAGCAAAAGTGTTTACCTAAACCAACTTAGCGTGTTCTAAAAGCAACATATCTGTGTAAACAACATGAACAAACTATGCCAAGAATAATATTTATGTTTCATGCATTGCACACTTTGCACATGCATCACTTGTGTAAAGGTGTTTCTGTTCTGTGTGACGCAAATGACCCATAAAATGTGGCTTTGAGATGTTATTTTCAAACACTATATTCTGCTTACTTATTCCTTCAGCGGCTATGCTTAGTTTTTTATGGTCAAATGAAGTTAAACATTCCACTGCAATTTATCTAAGTACAGTTTTCATGCACAAAATGTGACATCCTAATCCCAGACCACAGCATAGGGATCCAAAATACACATCTTGATATAACAAATACATTTTGCATACAACAAATGACCCTCTTGTGCTGAATTCTTTAGTGAAACAAATGCATTACAACTTGAGCATCCACTGTTTCCCAAGATGCACTACAATAGCAAAGAAAACCCCAGCAGTCTTGATGCATTATAACCCCACGGAGCAGTTTGTTACAAAACTGCACATAAAAAGTCTATATGATGAAAGCGAGTTTGTCGTTCACCACTTGAATTATTCTCTTCTCAGCACACACAGGAGAGCCCTAACTTCTCATCCTGGCCTTTTATTTTAACTCTAATGAGCTGTATGTGCCTTCCTGCTGTTTCACAATCGCCAGGGATCGACCAAAAAAACAGAAACACTTAGAAAGGAAAAAGACTAAGAAATATTCCCTAGGGTATGGCAGCCCTTTTAAATTACAACCACGGATTCCTGAGTTCTGGTGGGGTTAACTTGTAAATTTCATGCAAGTCTTAATTTTTCAATTTAGTCCTAACCAAACCCAGAAGGTAGAATAAGCATGAGACAACATATAAATGGTTCCAGCGACTCGTAAATCCAATGCAACACTACCTCTCTAGCATGTGAATCTTTATTTGGATGGCTTACAATGAAATCACATTTGACTGTTTTCAAGAAGCCTACCTGACGATGCACCTTTGATCATAGCATATGCTTTAAAGTCAGTTTATGAATAAATGTCAAAAGCAGGAATGCAACATTTAACGGATCTCAAATCATCATTCGTTTAGTAAGTAATAAGCTATGATGTCATATTTGAAGTGCCTCAAAAATCTTTTTTAGATGCAAATTTATTCCACACCTCCTTTATTTTCTTGCTTTGATCATTAGTCAAAATAAGACCTGATTTTCTTATTATTTTTTACCTGTAAACGTGCTTATTCCAAGAGTGTCTTCGCTTGGGTTGCTTTGTGTTGTTATTTACTTGTGCTGGTCAACCCGTTGCAAATGCATCAGGTTTTCAAAAGACATGTTTTTTTTTGTGGATTCATTATTTGAATGACCCGTCCCTGGTGGCATGGTGCGGTAATCTAAATTTGTCACTAGATGGCACTACCAACATTTTCTATTTTGCGCAGTTGAAAGGCGCGCAAACGGAGGACCTTTCGATGCGCGAAGTGTGTTGTTTACGTCGCCGTTTCGGCTTCGAGAACAATACTCATCCATCCCAGTACATTCTTTCAAACAAAACACTCAACAGCAGTGAAAGAGCAAAACAATCTCCAGCTTCATTCTAGGGGTCGCGCTTTATTGAAATGACTCATGCCAGCAGGAATTTGATCCACATAAACACTGAATGTGAATCCCAGCAACAGCGTTTTCTTTCATCCGAGACTATCTCAAAGTATCCAGGAAAGTGGCTATAATCAACAATTGCATGTAATGCATGAATCAGAGTTCAATTCGCACATTTCCTGACGGCGGTGGAGTTAAACTGCGCCTGCATGGCCACACAGGACATCTCACACTGTTGCTCCACCCAAAGAGGATGTGCACGGGGAGCTCAGAAAGGCTGAAACAATTCAACCCGAAGCACAACTTTTCCCCGTGCGAGGGTAAAGTCCTGTGCTCGTGTATGAAATCACATGGCATTTTAAGAATGCTTCAAAGATGGCGGTAGCGTCGGCGCCTTGCGGGAACCGAGCGCAGAGAAGCGCGTGTGTGGAGGTGCTGGTGCGGGAGCGATGGCACGCGGTGTTCGCGAGTTTAAGCGACGAGTCTCTGACGCTCAGCTGCGAGGAGTCCGCGGGAGAGCCGGCCGTTAAACTCAACGGAATCACCACTAACGGCTCTTACGATCACCCGGACAGTCCCGGGACTCCGTACGCGGATTCGCAAGTGCCCGAAGCGATCGCGAACCGAAAAAGATGCGTCAAAGTGACCAAACAGGAGGTCGGGGGACTGGGCATCAGCATTAAAGGGGGCAAGGAGAACAAGATGCCCATTCTTATCAGTAAGATCTTCAAGGGTCTGGCTGCGGATCTAACGCAAGCGCTTTACGTCGGGGACGCGATCCTGTCCGTGAACGCGATCAATCTGCGGGACGCCACGCACGACGAGGCGGTGCAGGTGCTGAAGAAGGCAGGCAGAGAAGTTGTGCTGGAAGGTAAGGAGAACTTTTGAAAAGAGATTGTGAAATCTAGGGGTGTAGAGGCACCTGTTGGTGAGAACTGAAGTAGTTCAATGGACGGTAGTTACACGGCTCCAGTGCGCACCTTCACCAGGTGTACGCGAAGGACGTGTGTTCCGTCCAGTACTGTGAAAAGAGTGAAAGCACCACCGAGATTGGCGAAGAGACGAAAGTCGCTGTTATTGAATGACACAAACACTTTGAAAGTTGTTTTGCAGGACCAGAATGATGTTAAGAGATGTTTACAGCACAGCTGATATTTTTGGAAATGTGGACAGAGAGAACACGTGAGAATTGAACGATAAATGCACAATATTCAGACAAAAATTGCGTATAATTTTTTGTTCATGAACTTATTGAAATACGTAGCAGAAGAATCATCTACTACTGTAAACAGTGCAGAATATATACAAAAATAGGCACACATTAACATAAACCAAGAGGTCATTTTTAATTTACCATACATTGGGAGAAAGTGCTTTTTTCCATAAAGATTGTGTGTATTGTGTAATCTGTGACCTGTGGCTCCACATTCTGGTTAGTATAAATGCTATATAAAAGTTATATAATGCTGTTATACTGAATGAGTCGGTTTCATTGGACATATTGTATTTGTTGTGTTTGCTGTCTACAGCTGCTGGAAACTTAGCTCACACCAGCGCTATACAGCCTTTATTATATTCAGGTGAATTGCTGTAGATTCACCTGCGGGTCAGTTCGGACAGGGTCACCTCACCTTCTATAAAGAATTTAAACAGGACCTTGTAATTCTGCTATGGGGAAGAACAGTGGGTGAAACTGATTTATTTCTGCATTCCTAGGTACAGCATATACATAAACTCCAACACATATGACTGCAAATATCAGATTGAAGTTTCTTTGGAAACAAAACAGATGAAACATATTGTTTGCTCCAAAGTGTATACATGAAACTAATTTGTCCAGCGGTTTAATATTAAACGAACAATACCAAATTATATTTTATGAAACAAAACAAAAATAAAGATTTTGATCATGTTAGCCTCAGGACACTGGTTGTTAGCTTTTAATCATTTGATGAAACCTTCCACCGGCGTTGCTAATTCTTCGTTGCATCAAAAGATTCCAGCCGGTTTTACTATCTAGGTCAATTTAGTGCATAGTTAGAAAATTATAACACAAATTTGCGCCAAAGCAGCCAGAGTATCACACTGTTTTACTAATTCTGCCTGAGCAAGATAATTTTTGCATAACAAATTCATACTCCGGAGATTTTCCTGAGCTTGGGAGTTGGGTTCTTTGAATAATTCACTTTGACAGTTCATATCAGAAATATTTGCACATTCTTTTACTCCGGCAAATCTACCGAATCCAACTTGTATTGCTATGGTGCCGCTGTTCCATCACTGTCAATCAAAAGTTATTTTATTAAAGGTTGCCTTGTGTCCTTGTGTAGTGATATGACAAAAATGTGTGTAAGAAACACATTTGTCCTGGAGGACAACTAGTCATCGTCTCTGGGCAAATTACAGAGCGAATACATGAAGTCAAGCTCAGTGGGAATACAGAAAATAAATGCTGTTTCAGGGATCCATTTTTATTGATTTGTTATTAGTTTTTTTTAATCTTTCATATATAATTAAATCTTAATGTATGATTTTTGTTTTAGAAATTTAAATAAATTATACATGTTCTGTTGCTTGCATATTGTTCAAACGTTTGTATAATGTTTACAACGTTATAAAGGTATAAACAATTGTATTTTTATTGGTAAAGAAACAGTAAGTCCTTCCGGACCGGCATTAAACCCAGCATTGTTTACATCATCCGAAGAGGTCTATATGTATGCATCAGAAGAAAAATATCCATTCCCCCTTTCTGTCTCTTTCAGCAACATTCCCATTTTTCACAATCCAGGGCTACAATGAAGCTGACCGCTTTCAAAATGACTAAAGTGCACAAAAAGCCCCTTGCATACACATCTGTTTTTTATAAATGAAGCATTGATGCACTGAGCGTCTTACAACATTCTCTATTGTGCAGAAAGTAATTGCATAGAAATGAATATTACTAGTCCAGAAATGCAATGAAAATATTGTATTCGAGCATCTTAATACACTGACATGCTTTCATCTATAATTTCTGTTTATTACAGCAGTAAGTAAAGGCCTTCCATTAAAGAATCTATATAAAACGTTCTCAGAGTCTAAGCAACTTCTCTTTTGTAGGCTTTCATAGCATGTTTATGCAAACAGTACAATTTTCATTTTCTAACAGAAGAAAGATGAATTGGCCAAAGGCACAAAAAGAATCATTTCCCACAGTGTGACTTTTTTGTTTGTTATTTTTCTCTCACATATTCAGTACATAAATAATAAAGTTTAGTGTAATGAGAGATTCATTGGGAGGATGTTCACAGAGAAAGAGGGTAGGGAAGCTGAAGTATGCACTGGATACAAGGACACCACATATGCAGTTCATGCAAGCTCAGTCAATATTTTGTTCTTTCCAATGAATTCCCAGTTGGTTAATGGTTAAGGGAAGTTGAAAACATTTCCTGGATGCCACTAGATGTACGTTATAAAATGAGACGGAATCCTACACATTCCCTATGATATTGAGATAAAGGAATGTACTGTACTTACACAAGAAAAACTAGTTTCTTGAAATGCTAATTCCATGTCCATATCATTTAGTTTCAGCATTACCGGAATTTGACCATGATGTGTGTAAATAGCACTGGCAAACAAAGATATGAATGTTTTACTACCAGAGTGGCGGAATTTTCAAAAGAAAAACAATAACAGCATAAATTCCAGATTTTAATTTGTGCACAGATTTTCAGACACCCATTGATGTTCACCCATATCACGCTGCAGCTCTCAGCTGTTGTACTTGAACCCACGTCTCAGTAGAGTGCATATCATAATGAGAGCTATTAACACCCCGCGAAAATATTCAAGAAAATACATAAATTGCCTCGCTCACGGACTCTTTTGCAATAAAAGATGGAATAAATAGTTGCCGCTTGAGGCAATATACCAGAAACACACTTCAGCAGCTCTTATTGATTATTTTCACGATCATTTCAGATGAAATTGGGATGCAATTACTATGTTGTCTGAGAAACCAGGAACTTATTTTTTAACAAAACACACGGGAGATACAAAACTGTAACGTATCGCACACGCTGAAGGTCACTGAATTAACATTTAAATCGACTTTTAGATAAGATACGCTGTAACTACCTGTTTTAACACATTGTCTTTGTAGAACACAGGAAGTGCTCTCATAAGCGTGTGTTTGTAACTGCTCTTATAGCTTGCCCTTGAGGATAAAGGACAACAGGAGCTCTAAGCCAAAAGAGTTTCACCTGCTGTGTGGTGGACTCTGAAGTTCTGAGTAGTAATGTTTTATGCAAGAGCTCAGCGAATCCTTGACCCTGAAGCACACCATTACAGTAAAGTTTATGTGAGCGTTTGACACTGTATTCTGAATCCTTTCCTCGTGTTGGTTATCCTGATTTTACTTGCTTTATTACGATGTGTTTTATCAGTTTCAAGGATTGATGTAACATATTTATCAAATTTTACATTTATGCGTTTGGGAGACACTTTTTTTGATGCAACTTGAGGTGCATTTAAAGGACCAGTGTATGAAACTGCAGCATCTAGTCGTGAAGTCATCACGTTTTCGCTTCCTTGTCGAGGGAGGTGATGTATTTACGAAACACGAGTGTGTCCGTTTAGGGCTACTGTAGAAGCAACACGGCCATTTCCGTGTGAAGGGGACCCGCGGTGTATGTAGATAGAAATAGCTCATTCTTAGGGTAAGGAAAACATAACGCTTGATTATGTACGGTCTTTATACACCTCTGAAGACATAGTTATGTATATCATATAGCCTTTCCGTCAATAGATCCTCCCAAAAATTACACAGCACCTTAAAGGTACATTTTATTGGTATGTTTAATGGGAATCAAAGCCATTATCGTTGTCCTGCTAATGCAACGCCCTACAAGTCGGACTACAGGAACACAACATGTATTGACACGGAACGTCTCCATAAGTAGGTAACCATCCAAATAATGTTTTTTTTTAAATCCACATGGGATAGGTCTTCCTGAAGTGCGTGTGCATCTGTATTCAAATTGAAATTGTGTAACATGAGTATTAAGAAGTGTTCTTCTAACTACAATATTCAATTTCTTAAAGCAATAGTTCATCTCAAAAATCTAAATTCAGTCATTGTTTTCTCACTTCTTAAATGTGCATGTCGAGACGCATTTATGTAATACACTTCTGGCCTCCACAGGACATGCTGATGTCATGCCAAACGGCACATTCAGATCTGTCTTTTCTTCAGAGGTAATTGCGAAATACCTGTAGTGTTGTGAAATATCTGTAGTGATGACGTGCAAAATGCTCCCGTAGTCAGAAGCACCCTGTAAAGAAGGTAAGGCTGTCATACTGCATTGGGATAATTGGCCCACGGTGTGAAGTTTGCCTGAGACTCTTGGTAGCTATATGTAATCTCTTATCAGCAGGTTCATTCTTCACCCTCTGGTTCATTGCCTTGCCGTGAATACAGCAGAAATCGCCCGGCAGTGCAATAAGAGACTATGCAAATGAGTGGTGAATTGATTTCCTCCATCAGGACAGCTGTCATGATGTGGTTTGCGTAGGGGTTTCCTGCTTGCACTTTTGAATGGCTATGGCCCAATGAACGTGTCTACTTTAAGATATGTTTTGTCTCAGTAACTCTATATAAAAAAAAAAGAAGGTTTGTCTATTTTCGCATTAGATTTTTTGAGAATTGTTAGCTTTTCAATTAACAATGGAAACTTGACTGTAGCTCAGTTGGATGGGCATTGTTTTAGCCGCTCAAAGCCGGTTGTACCCAAGAAAAAATAAACATACTGATTAAAAATGTATAGTGTGAATAAGTTCGAATGTATTGCTTTTTTGCAAATGCATACATGTTAATGTTGTCTTCCAAAAAGAGGTTCTTTTAGAAACATTCAGTCCGGTGATCTGGTGTCTAAGAACCTTTGACAGAAAAAGCTCTCCGCAAACTGCTGCAACAAAGCTAGATAAACACAATTCATCCTAATGTCTTTGCATTTTGTGACAATGCAGCTTGTTTTCGTAGGAATTACTAGAATAGCCAAACCTGTTTAACAAAAGAAAATGTCCTTTGACTATCTAGTGTGAAGCATGTTGGATGCGTGGATGGTTCAGATACTTACAAAACTGTTCTCACATTTGTTTGTTCCAGTGAAGTATATGCGGGAAGCCACCCCATATGTGAAAAAAGGGTCACCGGTGTCTGAGATCGGCTGGGAGACCCCTCCACCCGAGTCTCCACGTCTTGGCAGCCCTCACTGTGATATTCCCAACCCCCTCTCGCTATCGATTCAGGGCGACCGCCGATACATCCCCCTCAGAATGTGCTACATCACCCGCAGCATGACCGTCCCTGACCCAGAAAACAGGTACAGCTCACATTCAATATATCGACTACAGGAATGTAGCAAACCTTGCAGCAGTTTTCAGATTTTCCACAAACTCCACTACACACACAAGCTTAAATATAAATGGTATTTAAAATCTGATTGATTGTCAACATACTGGATTCAGCATTTAATGAAAAAGTTTTTCTCCTTGAAACTTTGCACGGTACTCTGGGGGTTTGCTTACATTTTCTTTTGTGGTTCTTGTTTAAGATGCTGGAGGAACTGATTAGAAATGTTTCCAACAATCTCTTTGTTAACAGTAAGGGGTCTCATTATTCACAGTGTGAATGTGACAGCCCTGGTAATGCACTTCGCACAAGCGTCACAACTGATGCTTTATGCTGTTGCCTGACTCTGTCCTTACGGTCGTTTGATGTGCAAAGAGTAGTAGTGTCCTTAGCTTTTCAATGGAGGAACCTTCATGTTTTCAGAAAGTGATGGAGGACAACATCAAAGTCATTGTCAACAATGACTTCAAAGTATGTGTCAGTTTCCAGAGTGCTCCAGACAAAAAAGACAGTTACCTTCCATCCTTAAGTAAAAATGTAAGTGTAGGATTCATTCATGACAACATGTAGTACGCAGAAAAGTTGTGGTAAAACCAACAGAAAGCAGAATCTTATTTGTAATTCACATTTAAGAATACATTTTATAATACATGTTTTTGGAGGTGCATCCATATATTGGCCAATAATGGTATCGGTCGATAAAAATTATTCACACTATTGGTTTAAAAACAGCCGATGATCAGGCCTGATATATTCTGTCATTTTAAAGAGAACAGGAAAATGGTTATTGTTGCTATAATCGGAGTCACGGGTGATGAACAGTGTCCACCCGCTACCGATAACATCACTTGTCTACCGTGGCACCGACCCCCACCGTCATTTAAAATGTTTATAGTAATTAATCACTTAGTTTAGTCAAAGACCAAACCACAGTTGCACGGCTGCTGCATTCAGCGTAAGCAGAACAAGTGTCGCGGCAAAGATGAGCAGCAGGAGTCTGAGGAGAGTGAAGTGCTGACGGATAAGACGATGGTGGAGGCTTGTCTGGCAAAGAACATGTAGTAGTATATGTAAGCAGTGTGGTCAAGAGCTGATTAAGGCTTAGTTTTCTTTTTGTAGTAATTTTCAAAAGCCTGTGCTTGCCATTTATTTAACATAAATGCTTTTTGTTTTGCAACCCTTTCTTATTAGTTTCTTATTTATTTGTTTAACAATGTGTGCCGTGATTACTCGGCACTTATCTAACGTAAATGTTATTTATTTTTTGCTTGATGTACTCTGTGATTATTCGTTTTTTAAAGTCTGTGTGTAATATAAGCAAATGTCATAAATGTCAATGTTATAGTTTTACGTGTTTTTATTAAGAAAGATATTGAACCCACCATTAATTCAAGCAATTGCCGTTCCAGAATTGCCGCTATTTTAAAGCTTTTTTACATGTCGATTAACCGGTGGGAAAATTTAATCTCCGCAACATCCCGTGTTTAATATTGCTACTCATATAAATGTATTATATTTAGAAAGTTAAGAAATATAAATTTAACCTTTAATGCGTGTTAAAATAAACACCAGACCATCGGCATCGGCAGACATCACTCTGAATAATCAGTATCGAGAAATGTAGTATCAGTGCATCTCTAGATGTTTTATTCTATGGTACTGAAAGCTTATACAAGCTTATTTTTTTGCACTATATTGTACTTAACAGTGAAACAATGCTGTGGTTTGTCAGACTAACCATAACATTACACAGGAAGTGTGTCAAAGCCGACACATTAATACCGAGATGTGTATTGACATCTCTCTTACTGTGTGTTCACACCGAGTGCGAATGACTGTGTGTTCACACCGAGCGCGAATGAGGCGTCAAGCGCGAGTGATTTACATGTTAAGTCAATGCAAAGACGCGATAGACGCGCTTGCGGCGCGAATAGCGCGAATGAGGCGGCGCGAATGACGCGAATAGCGCGAATGACGCGAATAGCGCGAATTGCGCAAATCGCGCGAGTTGAAAAATCTGAACTTTGGCGAAAATTCGCGCCGCGTTAACCAATCAGGCGCCTGCTTGAGTAGTGACGTAGACGACGTAGCGAGCAGAGGCAGAAATAAAAAATGGAGGACAAGCTCATCTCAGTGTGTGGACACCCGGAGCTATATGATACGTGTTCATAAAAATAGGAATAAAAAGGATCTTGCTTGGAAGAAAATGAGTGAGGAGGTCGGAGAATCCGGTAAATTGTAAAAACATTTTCGTGAAGCGAATTTCACTCGCAAATGACGCGAATAGCGCGAATGACGCGTTTTTCACGCGCGAATGGCGCGAATAACGCGAATAACGCGAATGAAGCGAATGAAGCGAGTAAACACAAAATGTTCAAGCGTCAAACTACTCGCGAATAGCGCGTTTTTGACGCCTCATTCGCGCTCTATGTGAACACACAGTTAAAACACTGCAAGTCTTCTGTGTACGTGTACTGCCACCCGTATGTTTAACACACCTCACCTTGATAGATTTCTGCATCCTATTTCCTTCTAAGCATTGTTTTCTCTCAGTACATGAAATTGTCTTCAGACTTCGTCTGAAACGTCTCCGCCCGGACTGCATTATTTCTCTTGCACAGGTGTATAGTGAGAGAAAGACCGATTGAAAGACAGTCGAACGGAAAACTGTCAATCAGGAGCTCTCTGCAGGCTGACTGCTAGGTTGTCAGCTCTCGCTCTCCGACTCTGTTTTCAATTTACACCCATTGTGTCCCATGTCTAATAGTTCATCCATCACTTTGGTGCCCCTGCGGCGCTCTAACAACACAGCAGACGTACATGGCTTACCTCAGATGCCATACTGTCAGATGATTCCTGCCATATTCTTATCTCAAATCTATCAGGAATAAACATGGAAGCCCCACTCTCTGTTGTTTTGCTTGTATGGGACTGTTCTGATGGTCCACAGTGGAAATGTAAGTGTTTTTTAGTGTGGGAGGTGATTGGATGACTGATGGTTTGAGGTAGACGATGTTCTTATCTTTCAATCTGGTCTGTGTTGGTCGTGCTGTTGTATGGTGTGTTGCGTTTGGTCAGAGTGATCTCTTCTGACCACAAAAGGCACTGAAACATTCACTTGCTGATTACACTTCCTAAATGAGGCAAAGGCATCTCCATTAGTTGTGTAATTCTTCCAGTTATAGCTGTATAGGGGAGCGCTCTTTGGGCTTCATCCAGAAGCATTTTTCACCAAACTACTGCAAACACAGCAGCTCCATCTGTACTCTGTCTCCACCTCCCCTCAACCCCTCCTCTTCATGAAAGCAGAGTCTATTTTTACCAGCAGACAGCACCTGAAAATGATTTTGTGGATTGTAAGTTTAAGATTCCTGCTGGAGATGATGTATGAGAGGAGCATTTATCACTGTAAACGTCCTGTGCTGAAGTGATGTATGACTCTGTTTGAACCCTCTGCATCTGATTTTCTGGTGGTTATGTTGACTTGAGAGCTTTTTTTATAATTGACTTGTTGTTTTTGCCAACTTTGATGTTGATGATCTCTCAACCGAGACCGAAAGTTGAGCATTTTCGATGTCATCGCATGAATCCTTATCTGTACTTCTTATAAAAAGGAAAATCAGTTTTTCTGTTAATTGATTCTCAAATTTGAAAGCCAGCATATTTAGCATATTATTTGTTTTATTTTGAGTATACAGTTCACCCAAAAATGATTTTAGCCTGTTGTTCACAGAAAGCTGTTGTATTGCTTCAGAAAATGCCATGTATTGCAAATGTAGTGAACTACCGTCACAGATCATGTTTACAGTATAAAAACGTAAATTTACATTTATAGTACTTGTTTCATATGTTTATATGCACTCCCAACTAACAGGAAATGTTCGAAGAACTTTAGCTAATGTTCTATCAAAGTTCTCCAAAAGTTCAATGAAGTAATGCTAAAAAGCATTTTATCAATGTTATTTCAAAACATGGTTTTGGTTTAAAAGCGTTTTTCTTTGTTAGTGGAACCATTGACTAACAGAGTAGACTACCATTGACTAATGGTAGTCAAAAGTGCCCCAGAACTGTTTGCTTTCCTACATTCATCAAAATATCTTCTTTTGGGTTCAAATTTATACAGATTTGAGGGTGAGTAAATGAAGATGTTCTCTTTTATTACAAAAACGAAGCTAAATTGTGCTCCTTTTCTTGGTCCTTGTGTTTCAGACAGCTCGAGCTGCACTCCCCTGATGCCAAGCACACAGTTGTCATGCGTTTTAAAGACACGTCTTCAACCCAGACCTGGTTTACTCTGATGCAGTCCACCATCACAAACCTCACCAGCAAAGTCATCGGAGAAGTCAGAGAACACACGGGTCGCCACGGCATTGCCGGCAGCCGAGAGATCCGGCACCTCGGATGGCTTGCGGAAAAGGTGAAAGCTTGATGAATGTGTAGAGTTTGATAAGTGCACAAAAAATATGTGATTCACTTTCATTTGGCTATGGTGGTCTGGCTATGACCCAGTGCAGGATCGTGTCTCTCTGCGTCTTCTGTGCTGTGAGACCGGTAACAGTTCCGCACCCGCAGATGACTCGTAAACTAAACGAATGTGTACACGGTTTCCAAACATTTGTCACTTACTCAATGTTAGGGCATTGAAATATGAATTAACACCTCTTTAAATGCACGTTGTCCGTTACTTAGACTGAACTTTCCACTGCATGATACAAAAAAATAAGTAAAGTAAAATAAACGAAATCTCCACATATAGCAAGCACTGTGCAGACTTTTGGAACTTGTCATTCTCTGCACAAGAGGGGATTGAAAGAGTGCGCAGAGAAATAAAAGGTGAAAGGGACTTTTTGACAATTTAAATGGTAAAATACTTTATTGCATTCCTCCTTTACATGCTATAAATAAAGCAACTTTATTGGTAGTTCTTTGGTATTCCTGTTTGTAAAAAATTATTCATTATTGTCGAGTAGTTTTAAAAAGGCGAGAGGCGAGATCTGGTCTAGTATTGTATGGCACAGTATTATTACGTGATGTTTAAGGAAAATGTCCATATTACTATTTGTTGCTTGTGTAATAATGTCCCCCATTTATTATAATTTTTTAAATTATTAACACATTTATTTTGCACATTTGTGACTTGATTCTGGATATATTCTGTTTTGAACTAATTCTGTCAATTAATGTGTGATTGTTTTTTGGTGCATCAATATTGCACTTTGCGCTGTACCCTTAACCACCTGGTGTCATCCCCACATGCACACACGCACACACATGTCTGATTCGACTATCAGTCGACTGTAGGCAAGACACGACAATTCTGATTGGACTATGTATATTTTTATTCGGGGCACCTCTAAATTCACTTATACAATATATGTCATAAGCTGAACCCACAGGGATATCACACACAATACCCAGCATTAACTCAAAGTCTCTTCCTTTATGTAAGATAGCGTTCCACTGAAAATGATTCCTGTCATGATCAAAACATTGTGCTTCTATAAAAACAGAAAACTTTAAATTATAAAAATGCTGTACATGCTTTTGAAAAATAGCATCACTGCCAAAAAAGATTGCGTTTAGCTTGTCAATATTTGATGAATATAGAATGCATATTAATTTATAAATACAATATCTTTAAAGAAATGTGTTTGGTGTGGGGGGTTTGAACATAGACTCAACACTCGGTTTGAACATAGACAAAATTACACTCGGTTTGTAATAATCGCACAGAACAAGACGAAACAGTCAGAATCACACATTGAAATGCATTAGTAGTAAACTTGCATCAACATGTCCTGTTCGGCATATTTATAGAGTCCACGGTGTTTAAGAAAGACATTTTGATGGGAAAAATGGCACATGGTGTTGCTCTTCTCCGGACCGCTACTGTAGGAATTGATGGAGAGTGACTTTTCTCAGCGTGACCGCAGGTTTCTCCCCCTATTAAATCCTCTTTTCATTGGCGTCTCATTAGCTGTGGCCTAGCAGCGCTGGCTAATGGAGATCTGCTGTGGTGGCACGGCTGTGGGCAGCCCCATCTCAGCCTGCTCTTTAATGAGAGCTCCCTCGTACCGTCTCCTATTACCAACCTGCCTGACCCTCTATGAATAATTATACCATAGAAAAAACCTCTAGTCTGCCGAATACCCACAGACAGCGGCTAGATTTCCTCATGTGACGGCCGGAGATTATAACAAGGCCCTGTTTGTGGTCGCGCATCTGCTTGTGACGCACTCTGCCCCTCTGGTGTCTCTTTTAGGCTTTCTGGAGGAAACTGACCCTCTGGAGAGCAGCCCTATGATTTGTGAAGATTCAAGTAGTCTGGCAGACAATCTACAAAGCACTGAGGAGCCATCTGTCACACACAAGAACTTCAGCAGTACATCACACTTGCGCTGAACTTAATTTGGAAAACTTTCTGGACTATAACTCAATTTTGAAGCAGGTTTAGCTCTGAACTCTTTAAAGTCGATGTGGAACTCCGTTTGTAAATTAGAAAAATTGAAGAGTCATGGAAATGTCTGCGGTGAAGATAACTTTCTCTAGCTGTGCATGTCCGTAAATGTAGTCAGCTGGAAAGCGCAGTTTGTGATTTATTTTTTATTCTTATCTAGTAATCTGATCGACTGGAAGTCATGGAAGTTGTGCGGAAAGGTGGTAGAAAGGGCGAGGCTGAAAATACAGATTCATAAAACCAAACGTAGAGAAGTTAAAGGGGTCATATGGCGCGAATAGGTGTTTTTCTGTGTCTTTGGTGTGTTATAAGTTGCCCATTCCGAAGATGCATTCTGTCTAAAAGCGAATGCTCACCCAGACCTGTTTGAAACACCTCCTGTATCCACACCCCCACAAATCTACGTCAGTTCGTGGTATCATTTGAGTAAGGCCGCCCAAATGTATACGCAAGGAAGTACAATTGCTTTGGAACCTGATGTTACAAATATGGTAAGAGTTACATTTCCGTCACACACTTGCAGTACTCGACCAATCACTACGCACTGGTTAACTGGCCAATCATAGCACACCTCACTTTTCAGAGCGATGAGCTTTGTTAAGTTGAGCAAAGAGGAGATACAAACATGCACCGTATGTGGAAAATACAGCGTTACAGTCGTTCATAAACAAATGATAATATAACGATAGTTATAAGGTTATGAAGACAAACTGTGTTTTCTGAGGAATAATGTGCAGTGATAAATCATTCATAGTAAGACTAGGAATGTGCATTAAGAAAGTAAATGGGGTTCATTGTGGGTTCATGTTGAGTTTAAAGTGTTTACATGGCTGCTGACAAACCTCTTTTAGTCGGCTTGATTGTTTATATATGGTGAAATATGTGAAACTTTGTTTCATTGCGGTGATCGGCAGGTAGTGTATGGTTTTATATACGAACCGTATATTCAATCTTAATAAATTGTGCTTATCAAATCATCTTACAAACATTTGCCTCTGGACATGAGAACTCATTTCGCTGATGTATCAGTTCAAAGCTGGTTTAGAATCTTCACTTTTTTTTCTCAGGGTATTTACCTGCAAGAACCTGATATCACATCCCTGCGGTTTATCACTTTGATGAAGTTAAATGATGAAATCTCTCAAACGAATGAATTAATGACCAGATGTCTGCACTTTACTTGAAAGCGGCAACCAAGCAAATTCGATTTAAACTGCGGTTAGTCTCATGTTGGTTAATGGCTGAAATTTTCTTCTGGATAAAGGAGAATCAGAACCGAATGTAATTACAGGGTATGTAATGATCATACTCGAGCTGCTGAGCGTGTGTGGTGTGTTTAAGGGTCTACTACATTATTAGGACAAATTCAAACAACTTGATTAAACTGAACAAACGTCCAGAAGTTTGTTTAAATCGTCCATAAATGTAAATTGTAAATGTCATTATTTACTCATCCTTATGTCTATGGTGTTTTAGTCCTTCGGAACCAAAACTAATTTGAGAAGTAGCGAAGTGGTGAAAAGTGAAAAAAATAGTTGTTATCTCTTCACCATCACGACGTTCAAAAGTTGTGTAACACAAAAGAAGATTTTTTGAGAAATCCTCGGTGGTTCGGTCTATACAATGGAAGTCTATAAGGTTTGGTTAACACATTCTTCAAATATCTTCTTTTGTGTTCTGCAGAAGAACGTAAGTCACACAGGTTTGAAAGCAGTTGGTTGAACAGTTCTATTAATAAAAGTCTTGACCTGTTCTTGTCTGCATTCTTCAATGCTGAACTGTGTTAAAGTTTTAAAACCTATTGGTTGTGAAGAACAAATAACATAATTCATGGTTGAACGAGGGTGATCAAATAATGGCACAATATTAACACAACAGACTAGAGAATAGAAAATTTGTTCGCTCCGTATAAAAGGAAAAGAGTCGATGTTAAAGTCATCATGTTGTGTATGTGTGTGTTTCAGTCTGAAAGCGAGAGGCAGCGCTGGAAGCAGGTGCTGGTTGTGTTGACGGAGAAAGACCTGCTGTTGTTTGACAGTATGCCACGGATGAGAGAGCACTGGCTCAGCCCCACACACACCTACCCTCTGCTCGCCACACGGTACAAACGCTGACGCATTATATATTATTTCTGCTTTTTTGTTCCTCTTTCATACCTTACACCTGCACACCCTTCCATTGAACACAGCTCACAAACACACACACATGTAAACACACATGTATTTTGCCTGCCAATTGGCATGGCTGACCATACTGAACCAGAAACGCATTTTCAAACTTGAAGTGAGCCAGTTGGAAAGAAACTGCACGAACGCGCCACGGATGTTAAATGGCTGTCGGAGCTGTACGGGGCAGCAGCTATTACTACAAGGGATAAAGCAAGTCCAAGTTTAACTGGACTCCAGCCCAGATCTCACTCTAGGGCTGATAGAGAAGTTATCACAGGCTCAGCTGGCACGTTTTTGTGGTTTGTTGACCCTGAGATTGTCCCGAAATGGTAGAAAGTAGACACACTTTTGGCCAAAAACATTTAGAGCTTATCTTGGCTCGGCCAAACATCCCGTGTGAAATCTGAAGGGAGACACTAAACATTTTAATCTTTGGTCTGTTGAACCCTTAGATGCATGACGTCTGTAGACAGGATATCAGGTTTCCACGAAACTCTGCGTTTTACAGACCACGTCAGTTTATAGTGAACACGGGTGATTTCTGTTGTACTTTGAGAATTGTTTGTATTGCTTTGTTTGACAGATAATGAATGTAGGACAGTATGAAGTGAGTTCTGTGGTTGTACTTTAGTGGTCTATATGCGAGTCAAACCACTCATGAGGGTTTCTGATGCAGGCTGGTTCACTCTGGCCCAGATAAAGGTTCACCGCAGCTCGGCGGCGAGTTATCCTTTGCCACACGGACTGGAACCAGATTGGGTATCGAAGCCCACCTCTTCAGGGCGGAGACCTGCAAGGATCTGTCACTATGGACCAGACACATAGTCAGTGGCTGCCATGCATCTGCTGAGATGATCAAAGAGGTCACTACCAGTAAGTGTGAATCTTGATTTTGCTCCTTAGACTAGTATATACGATATTTAAAAGATTTAAGTGGGGAATATGTTATATGTCTTTGCATTTGGAATTAAATGTATTTTTATGATGCAGATGGCTTTTCTTTCATAGTAGGAACACATCTGAGAGCATCTATTTTCTGAAAACGATACATCTGGCTTTCTCTCCTGTGTGTTTGCATTATATGTTTGGCCTTGGTTTCTTTGATATACATGTACTTAAATCAAATTATATATTTTTTTCATAGACTGCTTCCGTGCCAACAAAAATACAGCTCAGCTCTCTGCTCTAAGTCTGTGGCTTCTGTTAATGTTGTATTGGGAGGTTCTATGCCGCACTACAGTATTTCTGAGTTTTCGACTGAAGACATTAAAGAAAAAGTGTATTTTTAGAATGGAATGCCATGGCAAAGTTCCTGTGTGGTCCCAATGCATCAGGCGAGGGACACCGAGCAAAGCATTGTGGGAATTGAAGCTCTCCGGCAGTCCCTGAGCCCAGACTGATAGGAAATTATCTGGACTGCATGTTGGCCTCTGGAGATCAACGCTCCTTATTTGGATATCTCGCGGTTTTCCCCTTCTGCTTTCTTGAAATCAAACGTTTCACGGTTCTGGGATCAGTTTTTAAGATCATTTTCATTTAACCTACTAAGTCGGAAAGGCAAGTGAACGGAGGCTAAACAGAATAATTCATATTCATTCTGTAGTAATTGGGTGAAGTATTTGAACAATCTGAGAGAAACTCAGCTGTCTTGGAATATCTACTGAATGAAAGACAATAAAAATAGGCTGACCTTGTTACAACACCCCTGAAAGTATAATTAATACATTTGGGAGAACAGGGTATTTGCTGAGAGGATCAACAGAGGCATCCTCTCACAACAAAACAGACCTTCCACAACAATGAATGGGAGATCAGATTAATTTACAAATATTTTTTATTCGCGTCAACATCTTGGAGCTGCATTATATTTGGGATTTTATGGGAAAGGCACATTTGGCAACTGATATTCCATTACCTGTGTTCAGAATGGTTTCAAAACCATGTTGCAAAGAGTGTTTGTCTCACTGCTTCTTTACACAGGCGAGTTAAGGCGTCTCTGTGGCGGATTACATTTCTGTGTAAAGACGCAATGCCGCATTGAAAGCCGATCTATAATATGCCGGTTCTGACCCATCTCAGACCCTAGCATCAAAGGGGACTTTGGTGCGGGGCAGGTTAAGTGTAAATGAAGGCGCATTAAAGCCGCTCTTAACAACGTCATTCATTGCCATGTCAGCAGAAAGCCAGAGAGTGAAAACACAGCGTCATTTGTTTTAGGCTTATAATAACATCGCAGATTTTTTTTTATAAATCAAACGTACATTTTTCATTTCATTTCTTCATAAAATGATTTAATGAGGAAAAATGTTTGGTGTACTTTTGTTTGTGCTGTGGCTGTTTACTCAGACAGGCTGATCAGTTTGAATGCACGATGTACATTTTGAGACTGTTTTCAGCTATTGGTTAGGTTCGTTTTTAATGGCAAATTACATTTATTTCGTTTCTTTTCTATTTAAAGTTAATTTAGAAATTTGTTTTGAGTATCATTGTTTGTGACTCAGAATGCAGATTTTTCATGATTGTGTAAATTCCTCGTGTAGCTCCTCTCCGTTGTAAGGAAAAAAACGATACGCGTGACACGATCACATGCAGACCTCTGTTACCGCGTCTCAAACTGCTTCAAATATTAAGTTTGTCGGAAATGATGCAGTGCTGCGCAGTACCGCGGGAGTTATTTGAATAGCTCTCGTGTTCCTTAAGCAGATGGGTCTGCGCAACACGTGCATTAAGTCGAACACTTAATAAATCACAAACTTAACATTACTCTATATTGTGATGAGAGAGTGTGTGCTTTCCGCTTACCTCAAAACAGTCGTACCATAATGATGCAAGTGTGCTTGTGCACAGATGCCCGGCTCTAGGAGCGTAAATGATTTGGGTCTCATCGAGCTCGGATTGAAATCCAGGATTCTTTTGTTATATTTCATAACGCATCTCATTGAGGACCATATTTCATAAACGAGAACGATCTGGTAACATATGCTGTAACACCGGAACTGTTCATTTACCTGATGGACAGTGACTTTCTGGCTCTTTAAAACAACTTTTGGCGTCTTTCAATATGCAGCGAGGTGCCCAATAGTAGCAAATTTCTATGTTTGTTAGGAAATTCATTTAAAATTTTGCATTTATAGCCCAATACTGCTTTTCTCCAAAGTATGCATTGTTATAAAGTGTCAGTATTTTTTTTTGAGTTTAGCGTTTAATTTAAGACATAATTTTATCATCATATTGCTTTTGTGGTTATGTTCAGCATTATTTCGCATCATTTGAATGCCTGTGTAAATGCATTTATGCTGCTTTAGAGCCGTATTAACGGTCTGTGTAAATACACACTTTCGTGGTTTTATGCCACTTCAGATTAGGTTTCTGTGCTGCCTTTGCTGTGTTAAGATGCCATCAGTTGATTTGTTTTCTCATTTTGTGGGTCTTGGGTTGTATGATGTCATTACTATACTGTTGTGACTCGAAAATCCTGTTTAAGTCTGAACATTGACAGATACTCCCTAAGGCCAAATGAGTGCTGAAAACATATTACGGTTTATCTTTATTTTATTCGCCATTAAACAGATTCACGCTCTCTATTTGTATAATATGATGGATCGCATATACAGTATAAGACCAACACAAATTTCAAATTACATTATTTATATAAAATGTCTTCATTTTGTGAATAATCAAAGTATGTCTAGCCAGTATTATTTTGGGTTACCAGTAGAAGAACTGTTACCTAAATGCCACAAAGTTACAGGACTCATTGAACAAATTGTTTATTTAATACAATGATCATGCAATAAAATTCAACAAATTGTTTATTTAATTATTATTCAACAAAATATGAATATTAATACATTTAATAAAAAATAGAAATAGTTATATAATAAGCCACCAGCCAGACAAATCATCAAACATTAAAACGCTTTGTGGCATTTTCAGCATTGCTGTTTGTTTGCTACAACAATGTTAAATATTGACATAGGCTTGGTACATACGATACATATTTGGATTTTGTGATGAATGTTGTAGTAGATGAGATGGTGGAGGGAGGGACATGATTTGAAAACCATGTTTGAAAGCAATCTTTTTTCAATTTCATCAGAAAAGATAAATGACCTTGAAGAGTCGATAAGAGAACCCGTGTGTTGTGTTGTTTGTGGGAACAATGTTTAAAGGCAGTAGTGCCTTCCAGTAGAGTGCAAACACAAACACTGGAAACATGATAAATTGCCTACAGTTACTCCATTATCGCAAAGCTTTTGTAGTTTAAGTGGCCAAACCTGAACACTCCTTTACTGGAGCACTAACAGTCGAGGTGAAAGGAAGGCATTTTTGTGACAGACTAAAAGCCTCTCCTGGTCCCGAAGCGCAAACCTTTTCTGATGGGTGTAGGGTTACGGTATTGTGAGGAGTAACGTGGGAACAGTATCATGAAAACCCCAAACCTCTCTCATCCTGAGTAATTAATAGCTGCTTGAGAGTTTTGTCAGATTTATTCACTAAATTGCAGGAGAAGATGCTTTCGCATCAGCGTAATGGACTGTAACAGAGGGCAGCGCGCTTTCTCAAAGACCCACAATCCTAAAGCCACACTAGCATCGCAATTATTAGTCAAAGAGCGATTCTGAGAGCTTTATTGCGGCAATTGGAGGGAAACGCAGAAGTGGATCTGGCATGTTCACAATAGAAACAGCAACTGTAGGTTTCCACACATCCTTTGGCGTATGGTGAGCTGTGCTTGAATGTATTTGAGGAGTGATACTGGATACACAGACTCCTGTGATGTATTGAATGAAACCAGGGAGGGATTGAGCTGAGGATACTGGTGATGAATAACATGCCAATTATCAGACGAATCAAAGGACAGTTTCCTCGCTGATGGATTTCTCTTGTATTTCATTCACACCTCGGTGGAACATGTTCGGATCGAGCGAACAGAACAGAACAAGACCAGAACAATACTCCGTGTTTGACCTCTTCATTTACTTAATCTCACCCAGATATGAAGAATTTTTATGTAGCAGGCAGGTTTAATGGAACTCATTCGTGCTGCACCCTCGTGCTATGTCATTCATTCACGGTTATTTCTACCTTTTGTGTGTATTTTGTACACGTTTTGTGTTCCTAAATGCAGTTTTTCCGCATTATTTAACTTAATTGAATGACCTCAAAGACAAAAAAGTGTTCAATGCCGTGCTTGTACAATGACAACGCAGTTTGATTTGAAGTTTAATCTCAAATTATACAAAATGTTTTAAACTGCAGTTTTTTTGGAATGCGACAATAGATTTTAAGGGATAATTCACCCAAAAGATGAAAATACTTTCATGATTTATTTATCCTCATGTCCTTTCAAACCTGTATGACTTTTTTCTGTAGCAATCCAAAGATATTTTGAAGAATGTTGGTAACCAAACAACGTTGGACTTCCATTCTAGACACAAAAACATTTCTTAAAACATCTCCTTTTGTGTTCCACAGAAGAAAGAATCCACCAACATTTTCCATTTAGTTCTATTGGTATGGCATTAGCAGCACAAACGTCATGGGTTCGTGAATGTAAATGTGTGTTTAATGATCACATCATCCTTATGGAGTGTCAAATAGATTTACGTTTGCTCTCATGCTGAATTTGAACTATTCCTTGAAATCGTTCGTTTGTGTTTTCTTTCAGGTTGTATGTATCAAGGTCAGGACTGTCGGCTGGTTATTCACTATGAACAGGGGTTTTCAGTAATAGCTGATAGAGATGAAAGCTCTCTGGCTCAAACACTGTTTAGCTACCCCTTTGAAAAGCTCAAGATGTCTGCCGACGATGGCGTGCGGATCCTGTATTTGGATTTCGGGGGAAACGAAGGGGAAATTGTAAGTAAAATCCTTGCATCTCTGTAGGTTTGTGTTTATCATGACAACAAACAATAAACTATGCTTGAGAGCTGTCTTTGGCTAAATTTCATTCATAACCTTTTATAGTGAATCTATAAAATGGCATACTGTTTCAAATTGACTTTTAAATTCCTCACAAAAGGAAGTCTGTTCATTTCTGTACAGATACATTTTCTCCGGAAGCACAGGACTCGTCGTAGTACTGCTGCTCTCAACATGTGTTTGTCGCATCAGGAACTTCCCTTCATAACTAAATACCTTTTATTGTTTGTCTATTCACAGCAACTGGACCTGCACTCCTGTCCCAAACCTATTGTCTTTATCCTGCACTCCTTCCTGTCTGCCAAGATTGCACGGCTAGGATTGTTAGCTTGAGATCAAACTCTTACAGTCCGAGACAATGATGTGATTATCCCAGCATGGAGACGGGAGAACTGGGACATGATGGAGCTCACTCGACTGAAAGAGGGAAATGACGCCGTAGTACATCAGACCTCTGAATGATTTTATTTACACTCGAGTAATGATAAACTGTGTATTTTTCAGAGAAATGATTTTAGTGAAACGATTGCACATCAACGGATTTTCTAAGAATGAATCAAGCTACGTAATGAACACTAACTGGTGATTGGAACTGAAACAATACTGACTGTATTGTCCAATACATGCTACATCCTTGACGGCAAAGTTTTGAGCACTTAACACCTTTAACATTAATGTAATGTTGAGAGGGAATGAACCTGTGTGTATGACGGCTTTTTGTGTATTTACATCTGTCTGGCAGCTATTGTGAAATTACAGAAAGGCTAGTTTTAAACTCTATTAATGCACATTCATGTTAAACAGCCTGAAAATGGTCCTGTCGTGTTTGTTTCTGGTGTTTCGATTCTCCTTTATGCCGATAATATCAGAAGTCTAGAGCACTGGTCAACAAACTGCCTGGTTTCATCTCTCAAAAGATGAAAATTGAGGCAGGGTCAGGTCCCCCGTATACATATTCACATACAAATAGAGCTTCAATGAACTACAAAATGTGGATTCGATCACACGGTTCATTCCGACATGAATCCACACAGCATTATGTGCATGCATGCACACTAGCACAAGCATTGGCTTCATTTCCACTTCATGTCACTGTGCACACACAAAGGCCTTTGAAGGACGGTCAGTGTCCGCTTATAATGAGAAGTTCCCGGTTAATCGACAATTAGATTCTGTTGTCTTTTTCCCAGAGCACTGGTTTGATGTTGGGGTTATGGATTCGGGGACAGCAGGGCCCCTAATAGGAGGCTTTGTGTTATCTCTTTCCAATTGTGTTACAGCTTAAAATCTTTTGTTCCATCAAAACTATTAAAACATTTCTGTTCATTTAAATAAAATGACACATAGGCCTAAATATTATTTGAAAATATGTTAACCCAAACTTTTTTGCCGCATTAAAATAAAAAATAAAAAAGCTGTACTGTAATAAAAACAAAGTAATCTAATAGCAGTAAAACGAACATTCTGTGAAAATATAACCTCTTTAATATTGACTGAGTTGGGACATGTCAAAGATATCATAGAGAAATTAATGATTGAAAACCAACTTTGACTCCTTACAAAACAACCCAAACATGTCCATTGTTTAAAAAAGACAAATGCACATATTTATTCAGAAATATTATTGGAGTTTGAGTGGCTCCTTTTTACTCATCATTTTGACCAGGGAACACCACAAGTGTAACAAGGTGGGGAGAAAACACAAACAACCAAAAACATTATTTTTTGAGAGGTTGTTATAGTCTTAGTATCTTTGGGGAAAATAATTTTTTTCGAGTCAAAATGACCCAGACACAACATGAGGAAAAAACAAAAGTTGGGAATTGTGATTCATAAATGTATATTTCTTCACCTCAACCCCACATACGGCTCATAGGTCATAAAAAACGTTGCGTTCTGGTTAAAGGTTCATATGCAATAAACAGACTCAAATATGCTCACAAAATAATCAACAAAGCTGCAATGAGGAGGTGAATCTTTTCTCTGGAGATTTTGCACAAGTTTAGTGACAACTGTAATATGTTCCAGTTAATATTTTAAATAGAAAATGATGCCAAAGGGGTTGTGGTAAAGATTGCTTTCACCCCAAAATGTAAATTCTTTCATCGTTTACCCATGTATTTTTAAGAGAAGTGATAATTGAAAAACAACTTCAAAAGACTAAATGTGTAGTGTTGTTATATGAATGTCTGCAAACAACTGCAGAGTTATGGAAGTGATTCAATCTCTGGTACATTTGTCTAGTTTTTCTCAGACAGATGACTCCATATTGCATAATGTGCATGCATACACACACAAGCATTGTTAAGATGTCCACTTCATGTCACTGTGCACACACAAAGGCCTTCAAAGGACTGTCTGTGTCCGCTTATAATGAGAAGTTCCCGGTTAATCACCAATTCATCTTTAGACTGTCCCATTGTGTTCCAGCGGACCTGGCGAGTCCAGAACAACAGAACTATTATAACATTTCTGTTAAGTGAAATCAAAAGTAAATATAGTCCAAATTATTATAAAAAATTAAATGTAAATTTGAAATGTTGCTTTAGCAATTAACTGAACTATGATAGTTTTTTGCCTGTTAGTTTTTCTAAGTCGTTTTTAGAAGTTCTTTGTCCTTATACCCAAAAATGTTAAAGGACTTTTGCATAATACTGTCATGAACAATAAGACTTTTCCCTATTCAGTTTATTTGTAAAAAGGATGCGTCACCAATCCTTTACATCTAAATGAAATACAGCAGCACTGTCAATGTGCAGCTAGCGGGTTCAGATTGCATGTTGCCTTCGAGGGCTCTCAGGGTTGCCAATGTAACGTACGACCCCTCCTCCTTTTCCCATCACCCCTCTGGGCACCCAGAAGCAAGAACAATGGTCCTGTGTCAGACTAGAATGTGACCGGCGATTTTGCCAAACGGGACACCCTCAACCTTTCCCTAGATGGGGCGTAACAGGGAACAGCTCGTAATAGTTTTAGGAGTTACTCTTGATGACCTCAGACCTCTGTGACCCCAATCATACCATTAGTTTGGGGCCAACTACTCGGAGATCCATGCAGAAGTCATTTAGCATAGGTAGCTCACATCTATGGTCAGAACAGCAGGGGACTAAACGCACTAAACCATGAGGTCATCTCAGAGGGAATTATGGGCTTTCGGAAAAGAACCTCATGTGTGCCTTATTTCATGCTTGAGTGATGATTTGAACTGCGATTGCTAAAATTGGATATGGGCAGACACGCCCACTGATGGATTTTAATGATGCAAACAGAGTTTCTCAGAAAACATGTGGCCATGTTTGGCTCTTATGAGTGAATGTAATGTTGCCATCTTGTATTGGGGATTTATAATATCTTGTTACAGGTAAAGGGCACATATAAATGATCAAATAACCTAATAAAAGAATCATTTTAATACAAACAGATACAACTGTCACAAATACATAGTGTAAAAATTAAATAGAAAACTGTCAATTATGCACACGAGGAATTCTGAGGCCAGGGAGACAAACAACAACTTTTTTACAAGCTACACTGCTTAACACTGAAGAATTTTGCTCTTCATCTTCTAGACGATTTCTCCACAACCCAGTCAATCACCTGTGGATGAGAACATTTTCACACCAATGCTATTCACATCTAGACAAATGCAGAAAACATCACGTAATAAGTGGTTACATAATAAAACGCTCTATCTGCTGAATCAAGGTTATATGATCGGAGGAGATGACAGCTTTGAGGTCACCTTGACACCTTACATTTATGCATTTGGCAGACGCTTTTATCCAAAGCGACTTACATTGTATTGCACTATACACTTCTTTTTGACTATGATCAATCCCCTGGGATCGAACTCATAACCTTGGCGTTGCTAGCGCTATGCTCTAACCACTGAGACACCTTACATCAAGTCCACACAGTTGTAACAAACAGTTAAAGTACAGTTGACTGAAAGGGTGTGTGTGCTTTACCTGTTTGACGTTGTTACTGGCTGCTTTTTTCATTTCTTCATGAAGGCCACGTGAGGTTTTCAGATCCTGTTGCAAAACAAACACAAGTTGCTGAGGCGTAACAGTTAAAAGCATTCTCGAAAATCAGACAGCACTTTTGTCTGAGCTAAAGACGTTTGCTCTCCAACTGTCTCCTGCGTTTTAAAGTTTCCCTGATGTGTCTAAAGACGACAAATGTCAAACTGAATTCTACATTTTTTTAAGTACAAGAAACCTTGACTGAAATAAGTGGTCTTCAGGGACAGAAGTAAAATGTTACAAAAACAATACACGCCTTTTAAAGACACTTTAGGAAAACAGCAAGCTGACACGACTTGCTAAAACAAAGTTCTGTTCCTGTCACGGCTCAAAGATCTACATATAGCATCAGTCAGCAGCGTTTAGGCGTAATATTTTTAGAGCTTCAAAGAGGTCCTACAGGCAGGACAGCAGGGTGCGAGAGACAGAAAGATTCTTACAAACCTTCAGATAAAACTTTGATATGTCAAAGAGTCTCTGACTGCAGGCTTCAAAGCACTGGTGCTGGCTGCTGATCCCGTGTTTATGGAGCGTCTTATCCACCACCTCCATCAGCATCTGAGAACCACAAACACCTGATGACAACTCATAGTGAACAGTCATTAAACTTTTGCACTAAAACATCCAATTTCGGGAAAAACACATTAAATAAAATGCAATTCAAGTGGCCTAATAATTACCCTGTTGTGTTTCTGGGAGCGGGACTCGGTCTGGCTGAGTGTTTGACTTGGTAAGATCTGGGCAACAGAAGCAGAACGTCTCGTCAGCCCTGTGTTTGAGCGAGAGTGGGCCGCCTGCTGCCGCAGAGCCCCCACAGCTGGGTGTGTGCCGCCCAAACCACTAGAGTGAACGCCCAGAGATTCAGTGCTCTCTGATTTACAAAACCTAAAAGCGAGAGAAAAGGCACAGGATTTTACAAAGATGTGGTGGATGGTCTAAGACATTGCTTTTCTGAGAACATCAGTCCTTAAATCCCGCTTTGTAGCCCACATCAAATTTGATCAAAATGATCTGACATGACAGTGTACTTGGGAGCTCGAAGGCTCATTTCAACATCCTTGAAACACCACTTCCAGCCCTCTCAGTCTGAGCCGATGTAATAAGAAACTGCTGTTCCAGAAACATCATCCTTACATTTCGAGACTTGAGTTCCCGATGACATCACCGTGGTCAATACACAGCGGGGCAAACTGATGATAGGCTTTAAAATGTGACCAAGAGTTATGCGGTGGGTTACCATTTAATAAAACAAATCTATCTCGGCATGTCCAGACAACACATCTGCGACAGCTGTGACGGCCAAACTACGTGCAGCTCATATAGAACAATCCTCTGAATTAAGCACAAAACTCAGAAAAGAAACAAGCGTTTGACAGTCACAGCAGCACACCATAGTCATTTTCATTCAATGCTCATTTCGCCTTGACAAAGCCATCAAACGCAGGTCTATATTCAATTTCAGAGCGAGTGACGTATGGAGCATTTAAATGCGTGTTAAATGATGGGGCGGGAGGTCAGATGCAGGCTATGATGAGTTGGCAGAACTACAATGAGCCCCATGGGGACAAATCAATGAAGTACCAGCTTCACAAAATGAAGGTAAATGGAGAAACATTAGTTTGAGTGTCTAATTGAACGTCCTGCTGGTGAGAAAGTGGCTTGTAACAAGAGGGGGATTCATTTAAAGAACATCAGCAAAGCCGGTTGGCCATTATTATTTCTCATGCGCTATATTGATGAAAAAAGCAAACATTTAATTTAAAACACCGTTCCTGAAAGCTGTGGCATAGTGGCTCGTGTGTGGGTTCGAGTCTCATGTTATTTTCCTTTGACACATTGGGAGCTCTATGATGTATCATCAACGTTATCAACAGATGAGGATTTGCTGAGGTTGCAGGAATGACTCAAGATAGCCTTGGGAACATTTAATAAGACTTGCCTGAAAATTAGAAACCAATCTATGTTTTGCAACGTATGCATAAGTGTTTATCAATTTTCAGATATCAAAAGTAAAAAGACATTTATAAATAATCGTTAAAAGAAATCGTGATTGATCTCACCCTTTCCGTGCACACGTATAGTGAAATTAAACATATACTATTTATTTTGTTTAACATGTTTTTTTTAGTGCTGTCAATCAATTAAAAAAATAACTAACTAATCACTCACATCTAGTATGTTTTAAATCTAGTTTTACATTCTAATAATTTCACATTTCATCTCCAAATAAATGTACAAACAACACATTTCTTTAACAGCATCATTTTATGAATGAAAGCCAACATTCTAATATTGTTTATTGTCTTTACTTCAATATATAATTTATTTCTACTAATCAAACCCATTATAATAACTGTGCCTGTCTAACAGGTAGGAAATATACCGAATATGGTTTTAATAGCTGCCGCTCTAAGCTGGTCTTAGGGGCGATTCACATTTCGCGTCTAAAACGCGAGCCGAACTGCTCCATCATGCGTGCAGCATTGTGAAAAGATGAACTATTTTCATCTCGCACCTGAAAAAGAACGCATTGCACCGTGCGGGTCGCCCCCTATTTGCACATGCCTGCCCGGCCTCCACATTTAAAATAACGAAAATGCGTTCAGAAAAGAAGCGAAATGTGAATTGGACATTTCACCCAAAAATTTACATTTGAATAAAATCTCTGTGTTCATCAGAAAAAATAAATGAAGACAGAATTTTAACTTGAGGGTGAATTGTTCCTTTAAGTAACAAACAGCCTACTGTGACTCCACAGATTCAATAATTCAATATAAAAATAGGACGCTCATACAGTATGCTCTGAAAATAAAACATCTTTACTGATTGACCTCAGAGGGCCCCTTATTATTTTTGATGCACTGCAAAGCAAATACAGACAACTTTAAACCCAGCATGCTCAGATAACAGCCTATAGGAATAAACAAGAGCGATATGTAAAGACAAAACAGGAACAAAAATAAAAAGATCTCAAGCATCTGCGGCCACCACTTAAGAAAAACAGCTGAATCTTTACACCTGTTCATGCTGGTTTCTCACCTCTTGTGCGGCTGGAGGTGCGAGTCTGTTTCACGTGACCGCCGTTTCAGACGGGACAGCTCGATGTTCAGAGCCTCGCCGTCAGGCACGCTACCCGGTTCAGAGAGCACGGCCGGGGATGGTGCGGGGCTGAGGGCAAACGGCACAGGACAGGGATCCTTACAGCATGTACTCTGGGTCTCGTATCTTATGAGACGAGACTGCAGCTTAACAAAGCCACGATCTCGCTCAAGAGCCTTATGCTCATCCAGACATAACCTGAGGACACGCAGAAGGAAAGGATCAAGACGGGAAGTGTTATTGAGATGAAAAGTGATCTAAAAAAAAAACACTGGATGGATTTTACAACACATACTCGATTCCGTGGTAGTTCGATTTGGCCACCTTTGAGAATGGGAGCTCGGAAATCTTCCTGGGTGTTAGATCAGGAGACAACTGAAACACATGTTCCCTAAACACAAAAACATTCAACAATACAACAATAAACATTCATTTGAATAAATCGCCATATGACATTTAAATGAACTATTCCTGTAAGATTACAATACATGAAGAAAGTAACAACGATGCTTTGGAGCTTGAATGATGAATGTGCTATTTCAAACTTTATGCACACGTGAGCTCCCCATCTGCCATCAGGGACTCCAATTGCAGTTTCAATAAATGGAGAAAGTCATTAGGAAACATAATCATTCTGACGCCGTGTGTGTGTGTGTGACCGACCCTCTGAGCACAGTCAGCGGCTGGAGTTCTCCTGTGGGCTGTCCATCAGGAGTGAAGTGTTTCAGGAGCTCTCTGGCATCCAGCAGTGTGCTGCTTCCCCTCTGACCGTCTTTAGGTCCCATCAGACTCTCAGAGGAAGCACTGCTGAAGAGCCTGCACCTGTAGAGGACACTGAACTTAAAGGGATAGTTCATCCAAATATGGAGATTCTGCCATGAATTACTCACTTTCTAGTTGTTCCAAACCTTTATACATTTCTGTGTTTGCTTAAACAAAATGCAAATGAATTGAATGAATGAAACTCCACCATTGCCTACCATAGTAGAAAATATGAAGGCATTTTTTTTCCATTGAACACAAAAGAAGATATCTAGAAGAGTTTAAGATAAATCAAAGACAAAACATGACAGTTCTGGTGAACTTTCTAAATAGCTTCAACAGAAATTCAACAGGTTTGGAACGACTTGGGTAAATCACGGCAGAAGTATCATTTGTGGGTGAACGGTTCCTTTAACTCTAAACCTGTACTCTCTCACTGTCAATATATTGGAGCAGTGCTAGGAAATGTTAGGGTATCATTAATCAATGTACCAAATAAGAAATGCTACATTAAATGTCATGAGCTGAACAAAGAAAGGATTGCTGTACGCTTTTTAAGGATAATATTCAATGGAAAGTGTTTGTTTACCTGGATATTTGTCGGGCTCTCTGTGTGTTCTCATAGTTTTGTAGGACATTTCTTTCTGGCCAATCTGTGTGTTTCCCATCTCTGGAGGGAGCGGTCACTGTTAGAAAAATCAGCAAGTTTAGATCACTGGAAACAATCACAAATAAACAATACTTTAATAAGGTTGTGTTTGTTAACATAATGAGCAATATAGTTTTTCTGTATTGTATGTATTAAACTTTTAAATGTTAGTCAATACAGTTTTTCATGTTAGTTCACGGTGCAGCAACTAATGTTAACATGTTTGATTTTAAAATGTATATGTAAATGCTGAAATTGAACGATAGTTCTGCTGCATTTATTTATCTTAGTTCATGTTATTGTTAGCAAATGCATTATTCACAAATACAACCGTATTGTATAGTTTATACAACAATATTCATTGTCCAGTTTAGACAGTACACCTTATACAATAAACTTATATGTTATATGCAAAATATTTTTGTTTTGTTTTAATCTAACGTGTATAGCATTCATACCGCATCTCACCTTTAGTGTTGAAAGTGGACCTCTGGTTCTCTTTCTCCAGGGATGTGCACTCGGAGGCTCTTGGCAGTGTGGAGTCATGCATCTGAAGATACTGCTCTCGGGCCAGACTCAATAGAGCCTTCAGTTCATTCACAGGAACGGCGGCAGGTTTCTGGGCTTCTTCTCGTCGCCCTGGTCACACATGAGATCTTCATCATGAAATGTTTCATACCACCTTTTCTTTATCCAATGGTTTGGTTTCAAATCTTTTGAGCTGTTTATTATGATGCATTAAGTATAATGTAACCAATATTGGTGCTATATCACGATTTATGAGCATAGATAAACTTCGACCTAACTGGACATCTCGAGACATCTACGGTACAAAGAACAGGTGTTACACATCAGAGACGGCCACAGAGGAGGACTTAAAAAGAATCACTACAATTCTTAAGACTGGCACAGTGCACACTACAATCATTTTCTCAGTCCTAACTGTCAATGATAGCTACCACAACAAATTCACCCCAAATGAGAATGCCTTCATCATTTAATCCCCCTTAAATCATTCAAGACCTGTATGACTTGCTTCATCTGCAGAAAACACAAAACAAACACCAGCCCCCCCACTGACTTCCATTGTATGGACACAAAACCACAAAGACATTTCCTAAAATATCTTCTTTTGTCTTCCATGGAAGATCGAGTCATATATACAATTTTATAGAGATAAATTATTATTGATTGAATAAATACATTTTTGGGTGAACTGTCCTTTTAAAGAAGACAAAATGTATATCAAAAACGCTCATGTGAGATAAATAAGGTGCGACTAAAGCAATATGATTGGCCGTCTACTGGTCTGGGGTTACATGAGTACAGCGTGTGATTGTGAATACTTGGAAGTTGTGGGGAAAGGTTTTCCGTTGCCTGGGAAACCACTTACGGGAACATTCCTTCAGGACCAGGGTCTGAACCATGGCCAGATTTCTCTCCCTCTGCAGGAGCTGCTCACCACGGATACACGGCAGGGATCGCAGCCAGTCAGTAGCGCTGTTCCCTGGGGAGAATACCAGACAGAGAGAAAGAAAACGCAAGGGAGAGAACGAGTGAGAATCAGGAGAGCAGGTTGTCGAAATGTCCTGTATAAATCTAACAACAAATACTGAAATCTTGGGACATTTCATTCTGATTTTCTTCTGGAATTCATCTTGAAAAATGGATTGCTTATGGTTGTCGCTCCACATTAACCTGAGACATATTTCATACAAGAACATTAACATGTGCTGCTCAAGCGGAAATAATACATATAAATGTAGGACTGAGCGAAAGCATTCAGCTGCAAGTAATCCTTAAAAGAGGGAACTGAGCACTTTTTGATCAACACCATCTTTGGGACATCAGTACCTGTGCAAATGTCAAGCATTTAATTTCTCAGCAAACAACCATGAAGAAGAGGTCTGGGGTCCTTGGTTACAGCAAGAGCACTGAGCTGTACTGAACATCGCAGCTCTACGGGAGGCTCGGAACAAACCCACACGCCCTTAGGAGTAATGTACTTCAACAAAAGGTCTCCAGTGGTGGATTTAAATACAGCCACTCTCACAGTACAAAGAGCCATTAGAGAAGTATGTGTGAACCAAAAACCACCTGATTACTGGAGTGTAAGCTGAAGCAATATTCATTTACTGCTTTAAAATATTCATATGGTGTTAACTGTAATACTAAACAGTGCTTTCATTTCTTAAAGGGATAGTTAAATTATGTCATCATTTACTCACACTCATGTCAGTATAAATGACTTTGTTCAGATGAACACAAAGAAATAGATCATTGACTACCATAAGCAGAAGAATTAAATGGGAGTCAAAGGTGCCCGAGAACTCTCTGCTTTCCTAAATTCTTAAAAAAAGTGTTCATGTGTTCAACAAAACAAAAATGTACAATGCAAGTCAACGGGGGACAGCTTTGTTTGGTTGCCAACGTTCTTCAAATATCTTCTTTTGTGCAGGAAAGAAAGTCATACAGGTTTGAAATGAGTGAATAAATTATTATAAAAAGAATGACCTGTAAGTGTAATACAGGCAAATCGTGGTTAAGGGTTTGTTTTCTTTGTAGAAACTGCTGTACATTTAGTCCTGGTTAAAACTTTGCGCAGAAACAACCCACTTATTTTGCACAGCATGCTTAAAATGCTCACTCCAGTGTTATACCCTGATAAAGTGTATTGCCAGAATTCCATGACACTGACCAAACTGTTGTTTTTGACAAACACAGCAGTTTGTGTTTGGAAAGAAAACATGATGGCGTAACAGTCTGAGACTGTGCCTGCGTCTAAAATCGCCCACTTACATACTATATAGTAGGCGTGAATCGTGTGCCCGAAACCACGTTATGCAAAAAACAGTACGCAAGAAATACCCAGATGGTGTGCTGCCGCAGAGATTTGTAAGTGTGATTGGATGGACACTGTTTTATCCCAAGATGCCACGGGAACTGAGCAACGGTATCATTCAAATAAAAATTGCCGAATACTTTTAGGCGAGTGTCCGTTTTTCAAATCTATGTATTGATAAATGAATTTCACCAACGCCTACGTACAGGTTGTTGTTAATACGTGATAGGTCAAAGAGCATACGAGTCACATGACAATAAAAGATGGCAGATGCAGTACGACCGAAATCTATTTATACTTCTACCACTATATATAATGTATTGTTTTAACAGTTGATATGTAGGTACTAAATCTAAATCAGTATGTACTGTCACAGTATGCAATTTCCATCCCAATTTGCACACTATCCATACTAAATAATACTTGAATTAAAATGACTAAATGAGTATCAATGGTCTACTACTTCTGGTGAAAATTCTAAAGTAGATTCGTGAACACTCATACCCACAACTCACAGCGAGTGGAGTTTAGTGGCGCTACACAGCACTAATAAAAATGTAATAAGTGATGTGTCCTTGAAGTATATTAGTAAACAGTAAACATTACACAAGAAATAATCAATTAATAAATGCTGAAATGCAAAAAATCTGTTAACTGTGTTAATTGCAACCACAGCCACTCTTTAAGCGTACATGTTTTGCTGTGCACTATAATGTATATACTTTTCCATAACAAAAACAGTACATACTTTCAGTGCATAGTATCTCAATCCAGCATTTACAAATGAATATAAACAAAATCGTGATTTGTTCAGCATTAGGAACATTTGCGATGTTGCAGTTCTGGTCTAATAAAGTCAGACTACTGCCATCTCATCTTGCCAACGTCCAGGTGGCCTCAGCTGCTTCAGTGATAGATGAGACTGCCGTGTGGGTTTAATCTGGCTCTAATGAATGAGGCTCCTGAAAGCCACCATATCCAACTTCCTTCAGAAGACACCATATTGGCCCTCTCATTGATTTATAACAGATCTCAAATATCTGCTCTAGGTGTTCCGCTGCACCTGTACACATTCATGCGAATATCAATCGTGCATAAAAAATACATACCTGAAGGAGGCGGAGCTTTCTCTCTGATAAGGGCGATAAGCGTTGCTAAGGCAGCGGCTCCGTTGATCTGATTGGCTGTGTGTATCAATCGTGCTGTGCAGCCTCCGGACTCTGCCCCCTGCACCAAGAAAAGGTAGCGTCCTCTCTCACCTTTTAACTCCACGTCAGGCACTGGGGAGATGAAGAGTTAATAACACAGTAGCAAATATAAAGGGATAAATGTACAATTATGCACATTCAACCGCCCTATGAAGCCGCTCCCATTAAACACTGTTCATACCGAGTAACTCCTTGGGGCGCTTGGACATGAAGTCTCTCCATTTGCAGGAGCTGATCTGAGAGGCCGATGGGAAGGCCTCGGCGCTTATCACACAGGACAGAGAAAACAAAGCTCCCACCTGCAACAGGAAACAATTTCGGTCACTGTCGCCCAGTGTGCCAGCTGTTTGCAATATGTTGCCGGATGAAAGTGATCCATTTTGTCTCGGAGGACTTTGATAGCTTTGGCTGCATCTCAGCAGGGAAGCGGATTTGACCAGAGCAAGATAATTGGTGATGATCGTGTTGGACTTGGAGGCCTACCTCTCCACGCAACGTGCAGAGCTGATCCAGGAGCAGCTTGGCTTTGATGGATTTGGTAGCCAATCCACTGTAGAATTATGTCAAGGTGTGAAACAATACACAGAAGAGAAAGTGACAGTACGGTGTACAATATAAACTGTTGCAAACGCACAAGAAATGTGTTCTTGCCAATTAATATCTCTTAATACAGAGTTCACTGTATGACACTGACAAAGGTTGACATACACATGACCGACTGCCTGATTATGATGTGCGGTTTCTTTGCCAGTCACTCGAGGGCTTTCCAAGTAAAAATATATGGTGTCAAGTCAATGGTGCCCCAGAACTGTCAGGTGCTAACATTCTTCCAAAGATCTTTCTTTGTGTTCAACCGAACAAAGAAATGTATACAGGTTTGGAACAACTTGAGGGTGAGTTGACAACATTTTTGGGTGGAGTATCTCTTTAACAACTCATGAGGGCGGAGCTATCGGAGACAACGACCCAACACTAATTAATATAGAGAACGATGCAAATAGATCAAACGCTACCATCTAGAGAGTACCTCTTACAAATGTATTCATAAAGAATTCTCTGTTGACCGAAACAAATAACATTGCCTCATTTGCATATCCATGCTGATTGGCCTGATTGTTTATGCATAAGAGGACACTTCGGATTGTCAATCTCCTCTGGCGTTTGTTGTTTGATTTTCTCACCCGGACTGCCGCATATAAGAGGTCAACACAAAACGCATCTTTATTCATCGCATCAATCAGAGTTATGCAAAAATCTTGTAGTATTGACCAGGTTATTGCATTCTTTGACAAACTGCTACTGTTGTGGATAAATCGTTTCATCTCTTGGCAAAGATACAGTTCAAACTGTGTGCTGGAACGCAGGTGAATCGGGAGATCCGTGACTCTGATGAGCTGAATCAGTTCCAACACAGGCTGGTAACAGTGAAACACCTAAAAACACAGGAAACACAAATACACAGTCACGTATCATCATCAAGAGAAAAGAAGATCAGCAAGAAACCAAGAGCAAAATACAACCAAGTAGTTTAACACCTACATGCTGACTGACCATTAAAGTGTTATTCGCGGTGACAGTGTCTGGCATATACATTTTTTTTTATTACGGCTTATTTGCTATTAGGAGAGTTACAGTGAATGTTGTTTCGGGGACAGCTTGGTGCTTGTGCCCCTGAGTGGCAGAACAAAATCAGCTTTGTGCTCGGACAGGACTAAAGCCGAGCTGTTGGGCTGGAATCTGAGAGAGACTGAAAGGCATCTGGCAACAATTCCACTTCCTTTATCAGCTCTTTCGGCTTCTATACAAGAGAAGCAGAGCTCAGAAAGACTAAGTCAATCTGTAGAAATCTGCTCCATTATTCAGTGGAGTCTGACCACAGAAAAGGCGAGCAAGATGCAATATATTGAAAGTAATGAAAAGCTACGTTTTAAGTAGTTTGAAAAACCCCTGTTGGAAATCCCTTGGAATTATTGGTTGCGAATGATTTTAACATTTTGAGAAATATGAACAAGTTTGTCGAATCAGATCATGTAATGTCAATTTTGTAAATTCATGTGAGGCCTATTAGTGAGCTGAACTGTTTTACATTGTTTAAAGGACCAGTGTATAGCTTTTTGGAGGACCCATTGACAGAAATGCAATATAATACACATAACTGTGTGTTCCGATGTGTATAAAGACTGCAAATAAAGAAGCATTGTCTTTATGACCTAAGAATGAGCTTTTTCCATCTACATCTACCGCTGGGTCCCCTTACATGGAATGTTGTTGACATGACAGCATGTTGTTCCTACAGCAGCCCTAAACAGATTAAATGCTCTACAAAACGTGTTTTGAAAGTACGTTATCTCATTCAGGAAAGAAGCGAAAACCTGGCGACATCTTAATCCTCTCTCGGCCACCGTAGTGCTTCAAAAGCGAGAGGGGAGGGATGGAGTGAACAGTTGTTTGCAGTTCGTAACCACATCCCTAGATGACGCTAAAAATGACACACAGCACCTTTAAATGTGACAGTGATGAAGGAATATGAAGTGCTGTGAAGCATTAGGTTCACACATACTCATAATATGTAGAGGTTGAAAGCACTTTAGGTAGCTTTGATTTCGCTTTAGTAAATCTTAAGTATTTGTTACCTGTACCCCTCTTAAATATTAGCCTATAGAGAACGCACAAACACTAAATCATTATTACATTACAACTCCACTATTGAAGGTGTCTACATAAACTCACTTTTGTAAAATCATAAAGTTTAACACTTTCTACACCGGACGCGACCGTTGCACAGTATCCAGTGTGGACAAAATCGAAAGTTTGAATGGATTCTGATGTATTATTTTTTCTTTTGTCGTGTTGCATCGCACCGCGTCCGGTGTGGACAAAGTGTAGTACGTTTTGAGATGCTTTAATCCAGAGTGATTTACAATGAAGAACACCATAAATTGCCATACAAATTACAGTATCATAGTGTCAAGTTTCAAGAGTAAGCGTACAGAGGCTAAGCAGATGGGGGGGGAAACAATGCAGAAAAAGTAAACAATAGACATGGAAGTGTTTAACTACAAATAGGAAGTGTTTTATAGCAGGGAACTAGTTAAGTCTGGCAGAAAAGAAAAGTCTTGATCTCTTGATCTCCCCATGACGAAACGTTTTAGTTTTTCCTCACTTTGAATAAAATTTGCAGGCTAAATTGAAATGTTTATAGAATTGTTTTACCGTCAAACATTTTGTTTTAAACGTACGATACTTACGATTTAAATTATATTTTGTTTGGCGTTCCTATGTCTAATAAGTAGAAGTGACTAACATTTGTATAGGATTTAAATCAGTAAATGACAGTACATCTTACAAATTGTTAATTTATAGAAAACAACTATACTGTGATTTATGTACCTGTAATACACCATTACTCATACCCTCCCTGCTGAAAAAAGACAGGATTCACTTGGGGGAATCGGGACATATTTTAATTTTTACTACCACTATAATTATGTATAAAACGTTCATAGCGTTTGGAGACCATTTTAAGGATAAAAGATGGAAATTCACTACATTTGAGGTGGAACTCCATAGTGTTTGTAATTATTGCAAGTATAGGAATGTGCCCATGTTAACGCTGTCATCTCTCAGCAGCAGATGTCTCAGTCTAATGTCTCAGACTCAATCTGTAACAAGGCACAATTGCATTTCGTACTGATTGCAGTGTCTGAAAAAATAATTACGTTTGTAAGTACGCCAGGCTCGGAAGAAAAAAGCTAATGATGGTAGTCAGCACAGAGGCACTGAACGTGCTGTACAAGTCCTGTGTAAACAGACTGAGGGGTTTATTAGAATGGCTGTAGTCTTGCTACCACCAATGTGAGGATTAATCTACAGTGGAAAATTTATTTTTGTTACTTTCCAAATTTTCACTATATAACAGAATGAGAGAGAGAGAGAGATGAAGCAGGAGACAAAACATAAGAACACCTGTCTCACAGGACCACAGGTGTGCTACTTTTACTATTCGTCTTTACGGGGTACTATCAAAGATAGAAATCTTTCTCCGGTGTGTAATTGTAATGAAGTAGAACGAAGAAGCTCACCTCATTCTGTAGTTTATGGTCACTTTGGCATTGTGGGTCTGTGTGAGGATACAGCAGATCTTTAAAGTGATTTCTCCTCTGTGCTCTCAAACAAAAACCATCAAACTTGAGCTCGGAGACAAACTGAAAACAGTACAAAAAACACCATTTACTATGGAACAAAGAGACATTTACCAGCATCTCTCTGCCTTTGTAGTGACCAGAAAATAGAATGACCATGAAAGATGCATTCACTCAAAACACTGAACATGAATGCTTTGAACGCTTTTTGTAAAAGCCTTAAAGAACTGTTCTTATTTATATAAGACCTCTAACCCGTAACTATAATTCACCTGAGGCTGACCCAAGTGCAACACATGACCTCAGATCTTTGCTGGTCCTTAATACCATCAACCGTGTGAGTTGTTGATGGTGTGTTGTAGTACCAGCTCTCTTTTCATCGACGCATCAGTTGCCCTACTCAGAATTTCCCTGAATGCAATAGTTTACTTAAAATCTTTGATGCCTACTTGGCTTTCCATCATGTCTTCATAGCTTTGCAAATCAATCACTCCCACTGTATTTCGCTTAGACAATTTCTTACAACAGTGCGCCATCTGGTGGTTAAAAGAAATTCTAGTTACAAATCCTTTACCTTTAAAAGAATAGTTCAACCCAAAATGAAAATTCTGTCATAATTTACTCACCCTTTAAGCAAATTGAATTGTTCTGCCAAACACAAAGGAAGATATTTGGAAGAATGTCAGTAACCAAACAGATCTCATCCCCCATTGACTCGCATAGTATTTATTTACCCTACTATGGCAGAAAAAAGGGGGATGGGATCTTGTCCTTTGTGTTAAGCAACACAAAGAAGTGTATAAAGGTTTGGAACAACCTGTGGGTAAATAAATGATGACATTTTCATTTTTAGGTTTAACCTCATGTACTTTAACCTCAGATGCTATTCATTTTACTGTACACAAGCATTATACAGACAAATTAATTGGATGCAGTGATAACGCACCTTTTTCTCTCTGATATGGAGTCCACCTCTCCAGATCTCAGTGCCGTCCACACAGCCGTCAATCATAGAGGGAGAACACATGCAGGCGCTCAGGTATTTGGCCGCTTTCTGCCACCTTTACAGCACAGAAACAAGGGAAACAGAAAACTTGTAAATACAAATGTTTACAGATATAACAACAACACTGATGGCAAGTATATTCCTGGAAAGCTTTAGATTTTACCCAGCTCTGTGCTCTGTGACCATAGTCATTTGTGCCGAGTGCCACGCCTGCATGTGCTTCAAAGAGCCAATCAGAGGCAACATATCCTTCAACCCCGCCTGCTCATCCACACACAGCACTATCACATCCAGTAAAAACTTTCCTGAAACATCACATCAATACATTTACAAAACAAACATTTTTAAGCTTGGAATATAATGCACAAATCACAAATTTCCTGAAACGTTTTTGTCTTAAAAGATCCTACTCTCAACTTTTCTCGGAGAAGTATACAGAATATAGACAGTTCATACTTTATGCCTTACTTCGATTTGGGTCTTACGTAGGGTAAAGAATATAACATGAGGTCAGAACAACGAAGGTGAGTACAACACAACATTGTTACTTCAAGAGGAACTATTGTATTAAATGTGAAAAGATTGCGCACTCTATAATAACAATGTTTTATAAACCATTTTTGCTCTACAATGGTACCTGGAGGAGGAAGTTTGTCTGCTAATTGATGAAGAACTTCAGCCGCCTCCTCGAAGAGTCTGCCATGACAGTCAAACATCAAACAAACAAAGTTAAATAAGAACATAAAAAAACATTGTCAATAATCAGAAAAGTTGTGGGTCCGATTTCCAGGGAACACGCAGATAAAAACGTATAGCTTCCATGCTCTTAAGTCGCTTTGGATACAAGCATGTGCCAAATGCATGCATGTAAATCAACTAATAAGTAACATTGTTTACATTCATGCATTTTGCAGACAGATCAAAGTGGTATACGGTATAGTATGCATGTTCTCTGGGAATCCAATGCATGGCCCTTGGAACATAATCCTGTACCAGTTGAGTTACACCTTTCAGTTGAGCTGAAAATATAACATATTCTTTGGCACGACCATTTTCTACCTAAGCTAAGTGTGTAGGAGAAACAGTAAGCATCTCTCACTCTGCGTGGGATGGCTTTTCCGCCAATGCGCTCTGCTCCTCTTGTTCCTGGAGGGCAGTGATGCAGTTTTCTAGAGCAGATGGTTCAGATTCCTCGCTGTCGCTGCGCTGGGAGCACAATTCCTCCCACTCCGAGCTGCACCACTGGAAATATACACACATGAGTGATCACATACACTTATAAAAGCAAGATGTTCCCGAGTACATAAGTAGGTATACTGCTGTAGTTACCTGTGCTGTACCATACGTGGCTTGAATGGCAAAGTACCATTTCTGCGGGGCTGGACAACCACTCAGAGAGCAAGCTGAAACGATTTCACACAACAGAAACGACATTTAAGTTACACAATTCAAAACTAGAGGCAGAGTAGGACAACAGTGGAGGAAAGCAAATAGGATTTAGTACACCAACCTGGAAATGCAGAAATCCGCCTTGGGCTTGAGCCTGTGTGTTTGAGGTTATCGCACACTCTTTTGGCTGCATCAATTGCTATACAATAACAATACAATGAAGTCAAGTCATAATAGTAAAACATGAACTTTAATAGCCAAAGACCCCGCTTACCATTAAAGGCGCTTTCTTTCTTCGACTCTAAGTTGACAACAATAACAAGTGCGTATCTGTCCATGGCTGAATGCTGTTGGGTTCATGTAAAGTAATGCCGATCAGTTTAGGATGGGACGCACTCATCTACAAAACAAATTTACGCGCGTTTGCGTTTACGTCCGAACGACAGTCACGTGGGATCGATGACGCCTGCGCTAGCATCAAATACAGTCGGTGGATACAGATGGAAGCATAAAAAGGCATTTTTGTTTATAAACGTGTATTTTAGCATTGTATTTTATTATTATTATGTACTTTAAAATATAATTTATGTAATTAATGCAATTTTATCAGTAGAATAATTGAGAATAAAATTAGATTTATTGAAACCGGAACTGTTTTGTTTTTAGCTGTTGCCGGGGGAAGTAAATTGCGGCTGTACCAACAGAGCCACATTGAGGTCAAATCTTTCAAATGTTTGTGTAAAATGTCTAGTTTTTCAAGATCAGCTCAGGTAATGTGTAATCGTTTATATATTATGGCATGACCGTACTCATTCTCTGTCATTTATGACAGCGTTATGTTGTCAACCGATCATTAGGTTATATGGTCCTTATCTTTCTGTTTAAGCTCGTGCAATAAGCTTATTATCAATGTCAGAAATATGTTTAATGTCTGAACTTGTACGTCTAGCTCCAGAGTATTTTAATAGGTGGATGTACATCATATATTTATAGCAGCGTCTACAGTCTTCTCCGAAATATGTTGTCAATACATTTGACGTGACGGGCTGAGCGACTGTACGTTGTATCCACTGCAAATGTATTCAGTAAACACAAGCGTCTGTTAGCTTGCAATATTGTCTATTTTCTTTTAAGCAATGGGCGACTTTCGCAAGATCGTGGTTCCTTATAGACGCCAGGCTTCAGCCTCCGGGGAAGATTGCCACTATGTGTGCAGTGAGACTTCAAGGAAAACATAAACCCATTTACCATCCACTGAGTGAGTAAACCATTCACTCCTGCGACTCTCCTTTTCTCTACCCCGGGCAGAGCATAAGCATTACAGCGTTCATTTGGGGATCATGTAAAAGGAGTAGAAGCTTAATGGCCACAAGGTGGAAGTAGATCACAGTTTAACAACAGGCAGTAATGCTCTGTTAAGACAAACCTTAACCATTTCCACATCACGTGTACCTTTAAAGTCCCAGTGAAATAAAAATCACAATTCTTATTTTTTCGTGAAAAATTGCAGCGTTGACAGAAAATAGTTTCATAGAAAATAATTTAATATTAATGTACCCTAATAATCTTCAGGGGCCTAATGGTTAGAGAGTCGGACTCGTGACCAGAAGGTTGCTGCTTCGAATCTCAGGGCAGGTGGGGAATGACTGAGGTGCCCTTGAGCAAGGTACCCTACCCCTACTTGCTCCCCGGGTGCTGCAGTGATAGCTGCCCACTGCTCCCACTGTGCGTGTGTTCACTACTCTCTGGATGGGTTAAATACAGAGGTCACGTTTTGGGTATGGGTCACCATATCAAATAGGTCTTTACTTGACAAATAGGTCACTTTCAGATAACATCTCCTCTTTGGATAAAACCGTCAAATGAATCAATTAAAATGCACTTCCACCCTGAAATGACCAGCTATCTCAAATGACGCAATTTAGACGGCCTCTCCGGCGCATCCGTTAACTCATCCCGTTCAACTGTCAGTCTGCTGCCGTCTTCATTTCAAAATCAACGCAACAGCTGTTTTTACACATCCAAATCTATTCGCAGTAAAAAAAAACGCAAGCCACGTCCTCTCATTTTCTTCTTTTAAATTCCTTTTCACTCGGAAATGTGTCAGTATACGGAAGTAGAAACAATCACAACTTCCTGTTCTCTGGGAATTAACCATACTGTTATTGTCTAATGTAACTAAGCTACTTTATTAGTCTGTTATGTTTTTTTAGGGCTTATAATGAATTCTAAAATCGCTTATATACTGCATTAAGTGATTTGCACAGACTTGTCATGATCACCATAAAAATGTGAATAACAAAAAGAACCATGAAAGGCTGTATCTTTAAAAAGGATTAAATTTTTTAAATGTTCATAAAAAGTCTGTGAATCTTAATGTATTCTTTTTTTACCAGAACCTATTGGCAGGAAAATGTCCCATTGCTTGATTTTAATGTTTAAAGGCAATTTTATGGCATTGAAATCCGGTAAGACATAAGATGCCATAACTCCTGGTTTGGTCAGACTGTGTCATTAATACATCCGTCTGGAACTGCATGCTCTCACGGAAGTGAACATCACCTCAGACCCAGCAGATGATGCTTCCTTCCTGAGACATGCTGAGAGTTTTTAATGAAATGCTCACTCTGATAAATGAATAAGCAAAGCAGGCCAAGAGATGAAAATTCCAGGCTTGTGCGGTTCTGCCAAGGGGGATGAAGGATGGGCTGTGTTTTATGGCTTGAATGTAGGACTTCATACCAGTTACAAAATTTTTTTTGCGCATTTACTTGATAAATGGATAAACCAAATATAACATTAATTTATATATCTATTTTTTATAAGTGTGTTCAAGAATACAACTGCCATCAGCACTTCATCGATAATTCTGGGTCTTGAGTCATGAGGTGTATGTTGTGTGATTCATTTGGAATAATCACATGGAACTATATGTTCCTCTGCGGGGAGTTGAGGGTGTAGATTTAATTATGACCATGTGTCTGTTTCCCAGGTGATATTGGAGATCATGTCGTGGTCATGAACACTAGACACATCGCCTTCTCTGGAAACAAATGGGAACAGAAAGTGTATTCGTCTCACACTGGGTAAACGACATTTTTTGCTTTCACACTCAAGCTTATGTGAAGATAGAGCAAGCTCCAGTAATTTATTATGGCCTGCGATCTGCTTGACAGGGAGAGGAAATTTCAGATAGGAACCACTTGACTTACGATATGCGTGAGGCATGTAATTGAAAGAATGTGCTGCTAATATCTTTCCTTTTCATCTCAGTTATCCGGGAGGTTTTAAACAACTCACCGCAGCCCAAATGCACAAAAAAGACACGACAGCTGTAAGTATTCATATCTGGATTTGGTTTTTGAACCGGAAATTCATATTTCTCTGTAACAAATTAGATTTTGTGGCGATTTCTACCATCCACACATCACTCACAAGCCTATCTGCGTCACAAACTTGCTTGTATTAATTTTTTTATTAATAGAATGGCACTGCACCTTGAAGGTAACAGTAAACTTGAATGTATTAATATATGTAAATTATGCTCAGAAGTTTTTGAGTAATTTGAGATAATGCCAATTGCAAAGCAAAATACTCTCTTACTATCAGCATGCACATGTGGTTTACATAATTATTGCCGAATCTGTATTTCAACCTGTTTTTATAACGCTGCCACTCTCTCGATTTTTCTTGCTTATCTTTGCTCCTTTTTACTGCTCATCTTTCGCACAACTTAGAAACTGTTTTAAAGGGATTCTCAAAACCCAAATACCGCTACATTATTAAAATAAAAGTCTTTCCTGTCTCTTGGTCCTGATCTGTCCCCATCCAATAAACACCTCTGCAAAGTGAAACCAGCTGTTTACACGCCGGGATTAAAAAAACTGTTAACCACTGTGCGTTAGGAATCTCACGCTCATGTGTTAGATATTAACAAAATACCATCAAACAACAGAAATAGCTTTAAGGGCTCCGTCTACATGTAAACCATTGTGATCATGTAGGTGACAAACATTAAAGTCTGGCTTCTGCCATGTTAGTCACCAGTCATTTCTTTCACTCTGCAATAAAAAAAATGAAATTATGAAAGTCAGTGATCCGTGAAGTTTAGAAAGTTTAGATCCGTGAAGTTTGAGTTAGAAAGTTTTGGTTCAGCTTAATTTAATTTTTTGTTTACTTTAACATTTTCTTGATATTTTAACAAAAAATAAATGTACTGTATTTATATCAATGGTGGCCCAGAACTGTTAAGTTTCCCATGTTATTGAAAATATCATACTTTTTGTTCCACAGAACAAATAATTTAACGCTGTTTTAGAACTTGAGGGTGAGTAAATGGTCACATGATTTTTATAAATTGGTGAACTGTCCCTTTAACCCCTCCGCCACACAACGACCTTGACTGTTACTTTGCATAGATCGTCGAGCAGCGCCTTATTATTTAGAAGTCCAGGCACGCAAACACTTGACCCTGAATTGGTCTGATCCTGCGGGGAGGTCTGGGACATAACGTTTGGAGAAGTAGACAACCACGTAAATGCCGTACCATGGCCCAGATAAAAGCAGATTCAGCCTGCCTCACCTCGCCGGTGTTGTGTCTCATTCCCGGGTCATTAATAAGATGAATGTTTGACTCTGGCTGAGTTATTCCAGTGCAGGGGGGACTGTATCAGCGATAATTGTGGATAATGATCGGAGGAAGGTGGCAGTTGTGAGGACTGATCGTGCCTTCAGACAGCTTTCATCTATCAAGCATTCACGTCCCCAAAACAATCTTGATTAATGCCGGAGATCGTTCTGATGAAAAAGTGATGTGGTTGGTTTGGCATGTTGTAGGCGAGTAGACTTTGTGCTTTAAAATGCCTCGCTGCTCATGTATTCAGTTGGCGTGGTGGTATATGCAAAGGGGCTGATATTCATTCTCTTAATATTTACCTCATATAAATGGCGTTTGGAGAAAAGTGACCGAGGTTTTTTTGCTCTATATTTGAATTTCAAATTTGACAGGGGCATGATTTGCTCTTTCCTTTTTAATCGTATACAAATAACACCACAGACACGTCGTGCTCTGTTTTATTCTTGTGTAAACTATAGAAACACACAAGAAGAATGTGGATTGGGATATTTGTGGCAGGATTTTCTTTGCAGAAATCCATCTTTCTTAAACATTTTATGAGAGATATTGAATCGAATAGTGGCCAAATCTCTGTGTTGTTTAAGACTTATCTTTTTTGGGTCACAGATCATTAAACTGGCAGTTTACGGAATGCTCCCCAGAAACCTCACCAGAAGGACCATGATGCAACGGCTTCACCTCTTCCCAGATGATGTAAGCTCACAGTCGATGCTCTGATTTATGCTCATTGATGTTTTATCCAAAACATGACATGTTTGGAAAGCAAACACGTGTCAGCGGGTTTGATGAATGTTTTCCCTGTTTCCTCTCTAGTTGATGAGGACAGGATGTATCCAATTATGTCTATAAATAATGCAATTTCACATGTCTACTATAACTGCTTAAAATGTAACATGGTAGTAATATCCTGCTGCTGAATGACCTCAGTGTATCAGAAATGGTTTTAGGGTAATCTGTTAGAAAGGGTTGTCCCTGATGGATGCTGTGTGTCCTGTGTCAGGTTATTCCTGAGGATATTTTGAAGAACCTGACAGAGGAACTTCCTCAACCCAGAAAGATTCCTCGCAAGCTCAGCGAGTACACGCAGGAGGAGAGAGATGCTTTCCCTCTGCTGTGGAACCCGTAAGTGTCATTGGTCTCTTTTACTTATGAATCAGTTTACTACAGAAATGGTTCTTTTCAATTGGATTTATTCAGATTCGCTTCAGAGTGATCGATTTGATTCTTTAGTTGTGCGGCTCCATTTCATATGATTTCGTGTGAGGGTCAATAATGACACAGACTTTCTTTTTGGGTGAATGATTCTCTCAATTTCTTTCTTGTTATCAGTCCTCAGGATTCTGAAGTCTATTAATGAGTGTTGTATTAGATTTAGAGTATAGCTGATGTGTTCACCTGAGGGGAGAACAAGATATTTTATCATTCATCTGTGAAGCTGCACTTTTCCGGATGGGCGCTCTGCTGCTCCACACACTGCAGACGTCCAATCAGATTTATGAGAGATGAGTCACTGACTCACATGCCAACCAATCACACACCGTTTGTGAGGCCACAATGGGGAGCTTATTTTTGATGGCCTTTATTAGATTTCCGCTCAGATGCCCTCATCAAAACTAAATCAGAAATATGCGCCTTTTGATTCGTCTATAAAATCTTTACAAAAGTACTATTTTCATTGTTTGGGAACTATTTAGTGCAGGTTCTATTTCAAAATGTTTTCTTTTCAGACATTTAAAATGCATTCAACTTCTTGCAGAATATTCTATTAAAAACTCAGAAATCAATTCAAGGAAACTGCCTTCCAGCTACAAATAAACTTTCTTTATCAAAGAATACAACGATGTGAAATTTGATTTCCTTAAACCAAATCCTTAATAAATAGTAGTTGTTTTGTAATATTTCTTATTCATTGACTGTGTTTATATACAGTATGTGACTTTGACGGAATCTAAAAGTAATCCGTTTACGTTGCTTTTATATTTTGGTGCTTGGTTTAAGTTGGTGAATACTTTTTTATTGAGTAATGTGTAATAGAATACATGTTAAAAGGAACCCCTTCTAAGTCTGGTAATTTTTGCCTCATGATATACATTACCTCAAAAGACATAAAAAATAACTAGAATATGCACACAGCTGCTTTACTGCTGTTAAACACGTCCACAGATTGTCCCTCACTTACAACTTTCCCAATCTCAAAAAATGTATTTGCACTGCTCATCCGCTAACGTATTGCTCCTAGACCTCTAGTACTAGAAAAAACATTATGCTAAAAAAAACTCAGGCTTTTTAACGCAGAGTTTGAATTTGTTTTTCCATTCACTGCATATGACCGATAAGGACAAGCTCTTCCCGTGGCCTCTATTAAACTTTTATGAGCATGGCACAGTTAACCGATGATTTCATTATCATCATTATCATAGAGAGAGAGAGCGAGAGTGTGTCCAGATAAATCTCAAAGCTTGAAATGCAGAAATTAAATCTGCTGTATATCTGCTGTAGACCGCCGCTTCACTGTGGGAGGCATAAAAGACCTCAAACCGATGACAACTATCAAAAACCAAACCCTGAAGGTGTGGAGAGATCATGAAACGTGTAGGGCCGGGGGGCTTTGAACCGCCTTGCAGAGATTTACTCTTCGTCTGAAATTGATCAAGTCGCTGAAATCAGAAAGACATATGACGGTTGACTGTTTCACTGACAGATTTAAAGCCAAGAAGTGCTAAAGTATTTCATGAACCATCTGTTTTAGGTCAGCTGGGTGTAGTGTTTCTTGGAAATGTAGTTAGTAGTGTTTGCTAAGGTATCAATATTATACACAACCTTCAATAAAATTACAGCCAGTTATAACACTGTCAGTAACATAATGGTTCTACTGTTATTATTTCTCATATTAAGGGATAGGGAACCATTGTAAACCTCTAATGTTTATTAAACGTTTATAAACATCTTTCTCTGCGCCGTTTGTGCTGCCAACGTAAATGATACCACAAATCATCCAGATAATTGAGATGATGTATGATTTGTATTTCCAAAAACAATTATTGAGGTGTCCAAGCCATATCTAAGAGCTAGGATATCATATAGACCCGAGGTTATTTGAAACCGCAGCTTTGCTTAAACATCTCTAACTTCCTGGTAAATAACAATTCGTTGGTTTACGGGCATTTTCTTTTGATAGTTTAGTGGCAGCTGTGCCTTTTTCCTGTGGTTTACAGTGTGATCTTTGGCATTCGTATCTCCAACCATTAAAGCAGCTCTTAAGTCGTGGTTTGATCAGTAGCCAACCAAAAATCCCGTCAGGAACACTTTTGTACATGTGGGCAACTTAAACTCCCATTTGCAGTCTTGTGTTCAATATTTCTAACACCGTGTCATTTCCAGTAATGTTTCCCGCATGCCTCCAGGCTCTTTGAATCACCATTCAAGTCATATTGAAATATGTATTATTCTTAATAATGAAGATGTCATTTTGTTATGTTTAAGCTCCAGATGTAAATGCAATTTGTCAATGCACACTTACATAATTGAAGTCACTGTTCCTCGGGGTATCGTTTTATTAAAACCAGGGTTTGATGTCAATGTTGGCCTTCAGGTATTTCTTTTTTTCAATTTGAGAATTCCCTGTAAACAGGGTAAACAGGGACCTTTAAGAGTGATGCATAGGCTGTCTCAGGATACCAGTATTACATATTTGCCCTTTACGTCAGGGTGTAGCTTTCCAGGCAACTTTTAGTTGCATCATTCAAAAAGTCTCGGGAATCATTTATCCGACATTGTGTTTTCTTATTGATCTCGATAACAGCTGTTCCAGTCCTGAAGGACAACTGTATTAACTGATGAACAGCATAGTTGTAATTTAAAACAAATGTCTTTTATCAGGATAGTTGGAAGGATCTGGGAGCAAAGGCTTTATCTGTTATATCTTCTCACTGTCTCTACTTGTGCTCTATTTTATATTAGCAATTGCATGCAGTTTGCACAAATAGAGGAATCGAATGAATTCTTTAATGCATCAATATCACTTCCAGGCATCATGTTGCAGATGCAAATATGCGATAGATTAAGCATTTTTATTTATTTGTCACATACTGTGTGCTTGCGCAGCTAAAAAAATAAGACCTGTGGCCCTGAACATACATTTACAACTGGTACCTACATTTAACTACTAACTAACTTTTTAACCAATGTTCTTGTAAGCCAAATTCGAGTTAATGTTCAATTCTATTTTATTTCTATAGCGCTTTTCACAATGTGCATTGTTCCAAAGCAGCTTTATAGGAGAAAATGAGAAAAAAAGTTAAACGCAGTACATGGTGTTTATATAACAAGCAAGATTATTATAGGAAATAATATCTAATGTCAGCATCTCCCGGTGGTTTATTTAGCATATTTTGCGTTAAGTGAATGCTTGGCTGAAAAGATGTGTCTTTAATCTAGATTTAAATTGGGCGAGTGTGTCTGATCCTCGAATAGTATCAGGAAGGCCATTCCAGAGTTTAGGTGCTATGTATGAGAAAGCTCGACCCCCTTTGGTGGATTCAGCTATTCTAGGTATTATCAAAAGTCCTGAGTTTTGAGATCTTAGAGAGCATGATGGGTTGTAGTGTTATAGAAGCTCTGTTAGGTAGGTAGGGGCTAAACCCTTTAAGGCTTTATAAGTGATTAAAAGAACTTTAATGTCAATACGATACTAAATGGGCAGCCAGTGAAGGGGTTGATAACATTTGGGTTATGTGATCGTATTTTCTGGACCTGGTTCAAGTTATTTAAAGAGTAAGTTAACTAGCATGTTCATGTTAGGGCATGTTAGTTATTGCAATAACTAATGTTAATAAAAACAACATTATTGTAACTTGTTGCCAGGCTTTTTTTGCCTGAAAAAATGTTGGTGTACCCATATGCACTGTCATCCTTTTATGATGTTTGTATGCATGGGGTCACTATATGGTTTTACTTGTAACATATCTGAGATCATCACCCTCTCAATAAAACACAGGGGCAGCCATGAGAGCCTCTTTACGCCTGTGGTTTGGTTTGTCATCTCTATTGTATTATTTTGTGAGAGCCGAGAAGCCACATGGAGCGTGTAATTAAAACATATCAGTGGGACGGAGACAATAATGAGATAATGAGACGGGCAGATCTTCTGTAAATAAGCACCATGATGTTTGTCTGGTAGGATTGGAGTAGCTGATAAAAGTTGGTTGGGAAACAAATCTTTTTTTCCTTAATAGTCTGAGGAGCACAATGAGCCGCAGCTGTTTTAAATATAAAAATAAAACTGTTTGTTGTAAAACAATCTTGCTCTGGGATTTATAGGGTATTAACTGGGCAGAAATTGGATGTGCCTCTAGTAATGGCAGAGATTTTGGGGAGGAATTGCTTATCGGACTTAAAGTAATGTACCGAACCACACCTCTGCCCTCGCTCTCGTCTCGCTCTCGCTCTCGCTCTCGCTCTCGCTCTCGCTCTCGCTCTCGCTCTCGCTCTCGCTCTCGCTCTCTCGCTCGCTCTCTCTCTCTCTCTCTCTCTCTCTCTCTCTCTCTCTCTCTCTCTCTCTCTCTCTCTCTCTCTCTCTCTCGATCTCGATCTCGATCTCGATCTCGATCTCGAACCTACAAATTTCATTCAGTCTTGTGGAGACATTTTACACTGTAGACATGCTATTTGTTATTGCTTGTTTTTATTAGAGGCCTTATGTTGGCACAATGTAGAGGAGTTAAAATGTGGAGATCAATGGGTGGTTTATAATTTATTGCGTTCACTGAATCGTTTTTTTTTTTACATATTGAACCGCATATATCGGTCTTTGAAAACAGGAAGCGGTTCTGATTCAGCATTTCTTTTACACCGAACGCAAAACTCATTCCCTTGAAATGGAGCAGCTTTAATGGAAAACTTTGCTTTCATCATGCAGGCCTCTTCAGTCTATAGAGTTCAGTCAACAATGAGACTCGTTCTGAATATAATGACCGTTTCCATTCCATTACTGTTGTACTCTCAGAAATGATTTAACGTTTAAATGAAGAGGCATAATAGCAGGTAGTTTACATTTAAAAACTACATTAATTGACTGCAGTGCATTAACACGTTATCATAAGTACCTAAATGCATTGAATTGAGTTTCTAATGGATTATTGATCCCAGCTGATCTCAGAGCTGCTCAAGTATTTGTGTCAACAAGCTCACTACAGTAAGTGGAGTACTTGACCTGAGGGTGATATAACCACTGATTCTCGTGATGCAATATTATATCACTCTATTGAACCTTATAAATACAAAGTTTAAGTTATAAATTATAGACCACAATAATAAATTAATATACTGTCTTTTGTCATACAGTACATCTGTGTTCGATTATATTGATTTGATATCAAATGTTAAAACTAATGCCGATAAAGTTTGAATTTAAACATTCCCCAGAAACTTGATAATAGCAAGAAACCGAAAAGTCAAACAATATTACTGGCCAAAAAGACCTAGTATCTAAATCTAAATAATTTATAGCGACCTACAGTTTCCAAAAATGGCAAGGTAAAATGGGATGCCTTGTGTGTGTTGTATATTGTCTGCCCGAGGAGAGAGAGGCTGACGAATGAGAGGCTGCCAATGAAAGTTGTAGAGAAGGACTAATGGGACAATAAGCTGATTTTTTGTATTTGTAGCTTTAATTTGTCACTTTTCCTTTGATTAAATACAATTATGTTTTTGTAGGTTGAAGCTGATGCTGGGAGAGAAAGCATACTATTAAATAGTGTTGAAACAACAGGTCCAGTGTCACTGTCCTATGGGGTTTTTTCTTGCATCTTTTTCCAGGTTTAACTTTCAACTTTATCATTTTAATGTTCCATGTCTACATCCAGAGCATCCCTTTTTGTGAGGAGGTACAGCTTGTACACAGTCTTTGTGTTTGCATTATTCTGTAGGAGCAGAAAGGAATATTTAATGGGATGCTCTTGGCATTTTGATGTAATGACTTAATATTCCCTTTGTCACATGTGGTCCCAGTCTAAGAGGGGCTTGTCACTGTCCTGCAGACAACAATATTTTGAAAAAACACAATGTGAGCACCTCACCACACAAGTGGTCCTTCAAACGATATGCAAACGGTACCTTAGAACTCTGTGAACATGTATACAGACATAGATACAGTAGAATGGTGTCAAACACTGGTGATGATGTGGGAAAGTCCTTTTAAAGAGTTTTACCTTAGTTAACTCATGAAACCCCTAAGTGACATCTATTGAACATCTGGGTTAGGCCATGTGATATTTTGTGAGTTGAGTTCTGTGTTGCTGTGAGCAACAATATTCAGCAAAATTGTGAGCTGCATGGCTGGCACGTTGCAGTTTCCACTTTTTTATTTTGTACTTGAGGTGGGTTTCAACCCATACGATTGTAATGTTTTAATAGCATTATACTGTCTTGTTTTACATTTAACCTGACCACTTTTTTTTAACAAACTGACAAAACAAGTTAAGAAAATATTTTGGTGACATGTCACATCGGGCTATAAACCTTAAAACCATAGGCGTGCGTTTAAAAAATAATTTCAGGAATGTGTTCTGTGGTCCGTTTGACGTGTTTTATATCTCCCATTATAAACACGCCCTTTTTCCTTTAGGGTTCTTACAGGTTAATAAAATAATTGAAACGACACCATAAAGTTACTCAAGTGAATGAAACGGGGCCTAGTTTACCGTGTCAAATTCAGTAGTCAGTACAGTCTGACTGTTGACATTTTGTAAATTACAGTAATCAAGTGAATACGTTATATTGATCTTTTATGTGTGCAATAAGCACAAAGTCATATTTGGGGATAATGTGTTTAAATTACATTTTAATGAAAAGTTAGAACCGCAAGAGATTTAACACTAGTTGCAATTACACTTAAAATCACATGGTAACACAAGCACATGTTTTATCTTATTTGTCATTCTAACCACTACAAATATGGCCACTTATGAACTCTAAAGTCTTAACTCCATATCACTTAAAATCAGTTTTAATTGTGATTCACATTTTTGTCCTTTGTGTCTTCACAGGCCAGAAGACTTCAGGATGAAATGACCGTCATTGTGCAGTTTTTGGGCATCTTGCGTCTCAGTGTGGTCAAGTGTTGGAAAGGTTTCTTTTGTATTAATGTGTTTGTAAAATAAATTATCTCAAGGTGTAAACAGTCCATTTGTCAACTTATAAAATGTAAAAACGTATTCATGTTAATGTCAACTTCACAAGGGCAGATTGGCTTTCTTTCATTACAATTCAATGTGTTATTGCCTTTGCGTTGAACATCATAAGTCTTTATAGCGTTCAGGTGCAAATCACTCAAAATTGACACTCTTGTTTTTTTGGTTAAGTTTAATATGTGAGATACAAACACATGATCTTCCTAATAGAGATGTGAAATGGTGATAATGTGTCTTTATGTAATCCATACAGAGGCAGTTAAACAGCAGCTCTATTCATATAGTCATGACTCTGTAGAGTTCAGCTTCTTTGCTTGTCCCACAGAGAACTTTAGCCGTAGTGAAGTCTGATTCTGCTCGAATTCAACTTCAGCTTCACTCTTATGGCATATGCATATGGCTCTATAAGCCTTTGGTCTTTTAGAAGTCTAACTCTTCATTAATGTTTTGTGATGGAAATGAAACGCCCTTGTTGGTCACTGCTGTATTTTGTGTAGCTGACGCTCATTTTGGGGTCCAAGGCAAGTTGTTTTTTCAAAAAATGATTTTACAAAGGATAATTATAGAGGCTTTTCTATTATGGAAGTTCATCTTACCCAATAATGTTCACATTTGAATATACATCATTCTTTTATTAGCCAATTAGCATGCAGAGCAAAACACAGACCAGACGAGACGTCATCTTGAGTCATAGCCGCAGTACAGTTTTATTGGTTACAAAAACAAATAATAAAGTAAAAATAAATTACTTTGTAGCTTCAAAGGTCTGGCGATGAGTTTTCACTGGTACCCGTTCCACGTGCAGTTAAATTCATTGTGAAAGGACAGTAGACCACAGGCCTAACTATTCAGATGTCGTTCACAGTGAACAGGCCCACAGGACACAGACTCCACGCAGAGATTCGCTTTTTAAAAAAAATGGTTGGAGAGTTTTTACTGCATTCTCCAATAGATTGATGACTTACAAGACCATATGCACAGAAAGTTTACATTAATGTGTGATATACAATTATGATCCAGACAGATGTCACGGAGTGTTCACCCTTAAAGTACCAGTGAAAAATGATAACATTACATTTGGATAATGGGATTAAGAATTCAGCTTCATAAATAGTTGCTAGTGACAAGAACATCAAAAGCATCAACGGAGGTATTTTCTTCACTAAATAACTTAAGCAGACGATTCCAGATGACTGCAAAATGCTGTAAACATTTGTAAAGTTTTGTAGATCACTGATTTGCACTTGAAGGAACGGTTCACCCAAAAATAAAAATGGTCAAATGTCATCATTTACTTCCTTATTCTATTTGAATACCTTCCGTTTCTCACTGTAGCAGAAAATGTCCTACTTTGTTCATGAGCTCTTGTGACTGCTGGAGAGGAAAGCAAGAATGTCAAGACTTTTAGTGAATAACATAAAATGTCTTTCTTTTCCTTTTAAGAAGTCATATGGCTTGAAGACTTAGAATATAATGCATCTGTCGTACTGAACTTTTTTGTAATTTCTCCATTTATGTTTCTTTCCCTTTCATTGCATGGGTTTTTATTTTCGGGTGAACTAACCATTTAAAAACAAAAACAATTACACCAACTGTACAGAAGACTAAAATTTATGGACTACACATAACTGAAAAACCGTCAGGTACTTGCTTCTTGTCACGTTGGCCACATGCAACCTCACGAAAGACAGAAAAGTCGCTGGATGAATTTCGGCACAGTTTCATTTTCTAATCTTCTCCCCTCGCCTGATAAGGATGCATATAGCAGGCACTTTTCGGAGTTCCCTCAGTCTTATGCTGCAGGATCATTCGATGAAAAGTGTTTGTATGTGGAGGATGGGTTTGCTGGAGCTATTCGGCCTTCGCCCGGACTGCCGTCTCATCTGCACCCTCTTCTTCAGTCGTGCTGCGGGAGAAGCGACGTGTGCCAGGTGACCTCATCCCCACGGTGTCAGTGAGTTGGGCGGGGCCAGGGTAGCTGGGTTGGTAGAACTGAGGAGGGTATCCGCGAGGGTAGCCACCATAAGGGTCCTCCTCATCCTCCTCGTCGTTGTAGTTTGTGGCGGGGCCATTATTTTGGTAGGGGCTGGAGGGTAACTGTTGTACTATGGGAACATGGGGGAATTAGATCGGTTGTCACGGTCGCCGTCTTTTCGGTCACCACCACCAAGAGAGCAGGCGTTAACAAGGCAAGGAAGCAGCGAAGAGAGAAATACAGAAAAAGGGGGAAATGAGCAGCTGAATTATGGGAATGTAAATTGATATCACGGCTGTCAAACGATTAATCCTGATTAAACGCATTCCAGGATAAAAGTTTGTTTACATAATATGTGCTGTGCATAATAATTTTGTATTTTAAACATACACACATTTTTAAGAAACAATATCAAAATTAATAAATGTTTAGATGTATTTATTTATATTTACCATTAATTACAATTATATGTAAATATTTCCTAAATATGTATACATGCATGTGTATGTTTTTGTGTTTATAAATACGAAACGAATATCCACAGTACACATATTATGTAAACGCAAACGTTTCTTCTGGATGCGGTTATTAGTTTTATAGCCCTAGTTTGTTCTGTGATTAGTCTACATGACCCGTTAAATCTTTCCCCACCATTTTATGAATGTTGCTAGAATATTTTCATCTATGAATACAGTATATGAACATTCTATATATTAAGCCAGAGAACAGAGCCTCTGTACTTAAAACAAAATCCATCTTTTTTTAAATGTTAAATCCAGATTGGATTTAGAAGGATGATCTGTTAATGCAGATGTATTGCAGTACCCCTACTGTATAACAGCGAAAATATGGAAAGCTGGAAAAACTCATCCAGCAGAACATTTTTGAAATATTGAAGGAAGGAACCATTGTGTCATAAATGATGGAAACTATCATCAATGTCGAGGAAAGAGTTAAGGGGTCAAGGTTTGGCTGGTTAGCCCCTTCTGGTAGACATTCTGTCTCAACAAATGTTTTTTTGCATTTTTTTAACACTGATGCCTTTCATTCTGATGGAATGAAATTCAAGCCAGCAAAATATAAAGTTTTGCTAGTGACTGAATTTTTGTGAACGGCGCATTCGAGAAAATACAGTACTGGTAAGTATTTACTATGTATTAATAATGTAAAATAAATGTTCATGGAATTGAATTATAATGGGCTTATATCGTTCCCATCTATGGCCTAAATAATTTGCCCAATCAGCATGATCACAAAGTGATGATAGATGTCAGGGGGATCCGGCTCCAGCAAAGCAACCGCCATTGAGATAGAGACTTAGAAAAGGATAGCTTCCTGCAGCTACTGTATTGTTTAAGACAGTTACACAAAAGCAATCTAGAAACAGGTTACGAAACAAAAGACGACAGTAATGTCAGGAAATGTTGAAAGATGTTAATGAATTGCTGAATTGTTAAAATGCTAGAGCTTTGTAATGGTGGTTTGGGAACAAGGGTGAGGGTAAAAAGGGATTTTACAGTTGTGGAGTTTGTAGAAAAGATCTTCCCCTAGATACAGTCTTTGGTTTGGGCCCATGGCAAGAGAGTGGGATGTAGAATTGAGAGATGAGAGAGGAAGAGCAGTAGGGTCTCAGAGAATGTTTCTCAGTAGTCATTCTCATACTGCTCTAAACCTTCATGCAGTGTGAGAGGGGTGGAGGAAAACCCGGGGAAAAGAGGAGAGAGACACTGGTCAGTATCACCTACATGATGCTATGAACAAAACCTGGCCTGTCAGGATTGCGCTTAGTCTTTTTGTTGACGGAAGCAAAGTCAAGGATTCTCAATGTGGCATTAAAACTTGGTCGATAGTCATGAAACTTACATCATGCCATTATAAATGAAATATTATCTGGATCTGAATAAGAATAATTTGAAATAATATTTAGCTGTGCTGCAAGATTTTATGCTGACCGTGAAAGCTTAAAGCTATAACCTTTATAGATCTTAAAAGTGTTGATGCTGTATTTCATAAATTTATTGAGAAGGACATTACTCTTCATCTAACAGAAACCCCACACAACATTAGGCTTCGTTTTTGACAATGCAAAACTGCAATAATCTCCGAGGCGTTCTCTAGAAAGCCTTAGTAGCACTTGATAAATCTGTTATTTACAGCGATGTCAATTTCTATCCAGTCTGACAAAGAGACTTTCTCGTATTAAAATGCTCTGCTGAGATTACACGTGTAAATCTTTGATAGCATTTACACTCCATGCGAAATGTATAAACAGTCTAATTGTTTGGGAAGGGCATTTTATAGGACATCTCTAAGAGCAGACCACAAGTGTGTTTATAACGCAACCCTTTAATAGTAGTTATAAAAAACAAGCTGTTGTGTGAAATATTTAGACCCAACAACGGTATGCCACTGATAATCTGCTTTTAGACTTTCATTATCCACGGTGACCTCACGGTTCAAGTTTAAAATAAATTGAGAAACCTTGACAGCTTCAGGATCTACATAGGATTACCTCCAACGTTGTACCCGAGGCAGGAGTTCTGGTCGCAGTACCCGGGCGGTCCGGCGGGACCAGGGTTGCCGGGTGTACCTGGACGTGCAGGGGTACCCTGAATTCCAGGTCTTCCTGGAGGACCCTGACTGCCTGTCCGACCTTCTCCTGGAGGCCCTGATGGGATAACATATTGGATTTTAGTGAGACTTCCCCCGTGCTTCACACCCTTGTTTGCCTGGCCTTTTTTACATTCAGCAGTCACAACCAGTTTTCAATATAAAGCCCATCTCTTCTTCCTCTGACAGAAGTTTTAGCCCCGTCCACATCCTTTCCTAGATTGCATGTGCTGTTAGAGCGCCGCAGCATCCATGAATCTCATTTGTAAAGAGTATTGATCAAACCGCAAATAACAGCAAGCAGACGCTGACATTTTTCAAAGTCTACTCAACAGCCGTACTGCTAAGATCGATAGGAAAACATTTCCCTCTGACCCAAATATTATTTCAATATCTATTTGATATTCTAGACGGGAATCAAAGGAACCAAAAACAGACCGTGATGCGTGCGGAGGTTATTAAAAGTTTGCAGACTTGTATTTTCTTTGTCACAAGACATTTAATAACGGAAATTCCCGTAGCTTGTGCAATATGAAAGTACTGAGCTCTTGCTTTTTTCCAATTTGGATGGAAATGATTATTTTTACTACTGTTGCTCAGCTTGCGTGAGGACAAAGAAGCCATTATTATTGACTTAACTAAACAATTCGACAAAGCAATCTTAGTGCTCTTGACACTCCCTTTGAAGAGGATGAGGTTGAGAAAAACACAATATGAAACCGTATGCTTTCACTAATAATGACTTACTTTCTTTAATCACACTAGATAGGGATCAGAGTCTTTTGAAGTTCAGTTCACAGGGGAAGTCAATAGCTCGAGTATAAAATGTTACCTGGAGGTCCTGTGGGACCACGGGGACCCTGTGTCCCCACTCCCGGGCTGCCTTTCTCTCCCTTTTCTCCTGGGAGACCTGAACAAAGACACAAAGATCTGTTAGAACAGGAAAACCCTGAAACTTTGAAATAGCTGCAGCCTTCTCTGTTTGTGCGGTTTAACCTGTTGTCCCACTCTGCTGGGAGACTATGTGAAAAGTGATTAACGGTTTAATGTGGATATTTGGTAATACAGAGAGAAAGTTGAGAGAACTCCGGTTTCAACTCCTAGTCTCTGTGAGAAGGAAAATCTAATAAAACTTTTTAAGGGGCAAAGATTATCTGATGACCATTGCAAAGATTATGCAATAGATGTTTGGCTCCATACTCACTATAAAGACTGGTTGCTCCTGGCAAGAGGATCATGTATATGCATGTATATCCAAAACAAGCCCACAAATGCTATATACAGTGGATATTATATGTTATACAGTATATTATATGATATTTAAGATAGTATTAAGATAAGATGCCCAAAGCAAAACACATCCAAAGAGACAAGACTGTCTGAGAGAGACAACACAAAATTCATGCCAAAGAAACTTTGTGGTACTTGCATCTGTGGTTATTGGTAAAAATTCAACAGTAACAAACTAGCAGGACTCAATCATATGCAGTGCTTTTCTGGTGTCTTTGAAGTAGCTGATCTTGGCTATTTAACATGAACAATAAAAGATTCAGTTTTCATATTGTTTATTATAAGTGTTAAGGATCCAACCACTGGGTTACTAACAAAGCCAGCAAATAGTGTAGCCACAACTCGTATTATAAAATCAGATGCTACGTATACTTAACATAAATAAATAATTCATTATTAACTGTGCTGTTCATTTGTCTATTTCTGTAATGCATGTAAGACAACGTCACCTCATGTACCATTTTCCGCAATCCAACCTCCAAATGTATGTTCGTAGCATGGTAAACAGCACCTAAGCTGTTTCTAATACAGACAAGGTTTACCTCTCTCTCCTGGCCGGCCGTTTTGCCCACTGGTTCCAGGAAAACCTGGTCTTCCAGAAGGACCCTGCTCTCCCTGCCGCCCCTGAGGTCCCGGTCGACCAGCCTCACCTGGAGGACCCTGTACTGTCCGTACTGAAACGGACTGACTGGGAACCTGATTCAGGATCGAGTTGTATCGAGACAAGTGACCTGAGAAAGGAAACATAAATTCGGTGTGAAAGAACAAGGTCAGCAGGACTGTCAGACAATAAAGAACAGCATTAAATCAACAACTTTGATGTTTTATATACATCCAGCCACAGAAAAATTAAAGAGACCATTCCAAATTTGTTTTTAATCAGCATTTCAAGATGTATTGTGGCCCTTTCAGTCCAGTGTCTGTTGAATTTCAACAAAACCAAACCTCAGGTGTGTGAAAGACCGACAGCATGACAAGACGCGTGAAAACTGCGATCGAAATCCTGGTTATCGCATATTGTGTTTTACTTTTCATAAATACATGTACAAGTATTATTATTGTATTGCTTAAAAGTGAATAAGAACTTCTGCAGTATTTAAGGTCTGACATAATACAGAGCATCTTTTCTGTTATTTTCACCTGTTTCTCTAGTTTTCATTTTCTGCAAATAAACGCAAATAGAAACAATAATTGTATTTGCGAGAATTGGGAGAAATATTTCTAATACTTCACAGTATGAAACAAAAAAGATAATTTTACCTAAACACCTACCTATATAAATAGTCTCAAAAAACTGATTTTGAAACAGTCTCTTAATTCTTTCCATGTCTGTATCTACAAGTTCAAGTTAGCACACACAAAGAAAAACTCACTCTGAATTAGCTGCTCACAAACTTGTCGCGCTATGGCACGAACAACCGCCTGAGACTGTATATCACCCTTCAGAAACAAACAAAACACAATTACATAAAAACACAAACACACACACAAATCCGCTTCGGCTGCTTTTAAACAGAGGCTACCAGCTTGTACTACGTGGGTGGTTAACTCGCCCAATATGACACCCTTTGTGTGGCGCTTAGAACCACGGCGGTGAAGAGATCAAAACTGATGAATAAAAGATGATATAACTGTATAAAAGCTCTGGACTGAGTCTCACGGTGAGGTTTAACAGATAGCTGCAGCTCTACCCATCCAGCGACTGCATTAAAAACTCAAAGTGTGATTCCATGCTTTCGCTGCAGATTTTTATCAAGGTGCCTGTCATTGGGCTGCTTAATCTAGCTGCTGATAAACCACCATTACGTGTGCCAATGAAGGTCACGCGCCGTCACCCCATTCTAAACTTCACGCTAGTTTAGAGGCAGATCAGACTTACTCGCTCTCCTCGCTCGCCTTTAGTGCCGGGAGGCCCCTGCGAAAAGACAGAATAAAGATTTCAGTTAAAGGATGTGGTACATATTTTTATTATTGACTGCTGTGGGTTGTCTGGAAGATTTGCTGACTAGTAATTCTGGTGTATTGCTTTTGGGTTGATTTTGGGTCATATACGATTCGATGGGTTTCATAACACGACGTAACAGCCAAAGAGATCTACTCGTGTAATAAAAACATTTAAAAAACCTTAATGGGGTAAATGACTGATATTCAAAAAATGTTGGCTTAACATTTGTAAATTGTATTGCGCAAACCCATCATACTCCACATAAAAATGGATATCCTGCATAATAACAGGAACAGCTGGCGGTTTATGTTCCCACAGTAAATGCCTTAATAATTTTAATTAAACGCGTTGGAGTAGTTACGTAATAGATGCTTAAAGGCAATAAATGTAAAAGGATTCTGTGTTGAAAATCGATAAAAATTTAAGATTCATCAACCATCATGACCAATCCTTTTCATGGTGGGTTTGGAAAGAGCTGGAGGAAAGTGAGATGGACAAACATTGAATTTCTGAATGCATTAAAGGGATAGTTCACCCAAAAAAGAAAATTCATTTACTCACCCTCTTGTCATTTCATACCCATATGCCTTACTTTTTTTGCAGAACACAAAAGATGATATTCTGTCAAATGTTGGTAAATGAAAATCGTGCGTCCTCATTCACTTGCATTGGTTTTGTGTCCAAACAAGTCAAAGGGGACATACGGTTTTTTCTCACCAAAATTCTTCAGAATATCTTCTTCGTGTTTTGCAAAGGAAAGAAATTCATACAGGTTTAAAATGTCAAGAGGGTGAGTAAATGATGACAGAACCTATGATCTTTAAAGTTGCAGGCACCAACCTACCAGTTTAGTCAGAGCTACAGTATTGGAACATCAGAGTCATATACGTTTGATGAACACAACACAAATTAAACAAAAAGAGGATCTGTTCAGAAAAAGTAACTCTTCTTCTCTTGCGAGAGGGGTCAGTCTGAGATGAAACTCACTAGCCAAACGCATAAAACGGACACATCGCTGAGCTAATGCATTGGAAAGCATAGAAGGACTCATGGCCAGAATGCTATGGCTGCTAAACAATTCATCATTTATAAGACATCTGAGATGTCACCCTGAGAACGGTTATTGTAGGAACCGGGGTGCATAGATGCACATTTAACGTGGACATGCGGCTGTGCCAAAATATGAGAGAATATGATCACACCGAGTATTTAAGGCACTGTATGTAATTTCACACATCAGATAAAAAGGAAACAGATGTTACGTGAAAGATCCAAGTGCTGCGGCTCTATATCTGTAGTGAATACCACTGTAGTAGAATTAACAAAGTCCTGCGGTGCCCATATTGATCGTAAACCTATCATCTGACATGCAGGTCTTATAAAAATAAAGATGTGCAGGTTTCCAATCAGTGTCGGGGGGCCACACTGTAACACGACTTCCTGCAGATGTTCAGAGGCATGTGGTTCTAGTTTATGTCATGAAAAAAGCTAAATAGCAGAGCTCTCTGTCTTCACTGAAATTCAAACAGGTGTCAGGCTGGAGGATACTAATAGAGACTGATGTTACTTCTGATCCCTCCGCTTGCTTACAATGAGATAGAACCATTTCAATCAGGGGCGCTGTGTAAACAATACCTGAGGTTTCTCAAATTGTGCGTCTCTTTCTTGTCAGTCAAACTTTATGAGGGGAACGAAACTGAGCTAAGCTAGAAATGTGCTTCAAAGCCCAAACTGTGCCAGTCTTTAGGATGTATAGCCAGTCTCGAAAAGAGCGCTCCGTTCCAGCTAGACAGCGAATTGAGACTCGGATCTGCTACTCAGAATTTAAATGCTGTGGAATAGGGCTGAAGTGAAAAATTTAAGACAGTGGCAGAACAAATTCCCAGAATTCACAGTCGATAATCTTTAAACTAAACAACAACTCCACAAAACCATATCAAAAAAGAGTGACACAGTCTTAAAGGGATAGTTAAAGTAAAAATTCTTACATTTACTGTTTGACTTTCTTCTGCAGAACACAAAAGAAGTTTGGTAACCGAAAAACATTGGCCCCATTGACTTCCATTGTAAGGACAAAAAAACCACTCAGACATTTCTCAAAATATCTCATTTGTGTTCCACTGAAGAAAGAGTATTGAATAACATGAGGGTGATTAAATGACATTTTCATTTTTGCGTGAACTATCCCTTTAATAAGAATGAGTAACCTGAAGAACCCTGATCTCTCATTGATGACTAATGACATGGCTGATCCACATCTTTAAATTCAGTTCAACATGACTGTAATCCAATACTCACAGCCTGTCCCTGATCACCAAGTGGCCCTGGTGGTCCAGGAGATCCTGAGGCCCCTGGAGCTCCAGGGCTCCCCTACAATTGAATATTGAATATTATTTGAAGTTAAGATTTCAAATAAACACAAAAAAGAACATGTCTTATGTTACATACCAATGGCCCTGGAGGGCCCTGCCGTCCCTGTGGTCCATCTTTACCCGCTAAGCCCTACATAAAAAATGAAATATTAAAAAAATATATATAACAGCATCAAGTTCTCTTTTCATAAAAAGCAGGTATTCTCAACAGAATAAACGAGGAAAGGATTATGCAATGAAGCATTAAAGCAGATTGTAGAGTTTCTAAGTGTGTTGGGATTGTGCGTGTGTGAGGTTGGCTACAGTTTTGTACTACTCTGGCCGACCTCTGAGGACTGGTGACATGAGCCGCTTTTGGAACAGTTCAGCAGCTATCAATCTCAACGCAAAAGACCAAAGTCCCTGTGGCTTCCATGAAGGAGAAGAACAGCAGAACAGGTGGATATGTGTTTTAACGTGACTGCCATATGGTAGCAGGAATATTTCTGGAAGTTTAGTCTTGTCAATAAGCCAATAATTGTTCATTTATAAAAACGAAACACATCAAAACCAAAATCTACACGTTTTTATGTTATATACAGTTAATATAGCATTTTATATTATACTCATTATTACGTCTACTAAAGGTAAAGCTTTACACGTGTGGCTCTTAATTTGGTGTGCTCCTTTTGGTCTTTGCCATAATCTAGAACCATCCCTTTATTAGAAAGATAATGTTAAAAAATATGCAAAAAACAAGCTTATATTTACAGTACCACAAGTAATATCAACAATACACAATATGAACTAATTCAAGAGAAAGCAACCATTGCACTAGTGTGTAAATGTGAAATATAGGGATGCATTCAATAGGTGATAGAGGAAGAACAACAATAACTTCATGTCAAATATGTCTGTGCAAACATGAAAACACTGTCTGCTTCCTTTTAGCGAGTGATCCAACAGTCTGTGTTCTTCCACTGAACATGTCACATTGCTCTAAGGCTTTCTTGGGAAACAGGCCAGTGGAACTTTGAGGAAACACAATGTAACATATAAACATCTCAAGTATAGCGTCATTTGGAGTACCGCACTTCAAGCGGGTAAATCCTCAAAATAGATGTACGCAGCATATGGTATATGGTAGTCTGTGAGGTCACCGGAGTGTCTGTCAAGAACCTCCCTCATGAAGAAGTTATGCTGTAAACATTTCTTTGCTTTCTAAAAGTTCTGTAATGCGAGAGGCAAAATATGCCATAATTCATAAAACATCAGTGGCATGCAAGAGAACGCAGACAGTTTCTCTTGAAATTAGGCCTCCATCTTGAAATTTTGTCTGTTTTAGTTGTACTTTTAAATGATTTCTTCTCCTCTTCATTGCATGTGATTTACATATTACACAAGCCATTTTTTAACTCTGTTAATATTGTTTTACAAACGTTCTTAGACATTAGCAAAAGTCCAAAGCCAAACATCTGCTTTCTCTGTTATGCTCTCATATTGAGTTACTTTATGTGGAACAGCCATAGATTTATTCCACCGTTTGTTTTAAATCACCTCCGAAAAAGCTGCAGTGAGGTCTAAACACCTTCATTTGTACCCTCTGTTTTGCTTTTCCAGTCCAAATGAACAGATTTACACAAACATTTTCACTCGAGCTGCTCATTACTGCACAAACCAGAGCTGCTGCTCTCTCTCTCTCTCTCTCTCTCTCTCTCTCTCTCGATAAGACATTAACATTTAATAATACCACTCAGCTATGGGAATTGTAATTGAATAACCACCGTGCGCATATTTTCTATTGCAGTTTACAGAATGAGTCCCAATCGGTCATCAATGGCATTCACTCTGTATAGACTACATGCAAAATAACAGGCTGGCTAATTTTTATAAACTTAGTACGCTTTTATGGGCGCCTTTTTTCGTCAGTAAACATTGTGACGCATTTTTGTGGGCGGAGCATGTGCAAGATTCCACTGGCCGCTTTACTAACGCTAGCGAGCTTTGATAGCTTGTATTTTTTGACAATAGCTGGAGAAAATCTGATTTAATTTGAATGTGTACGGTCAGAAGCTGCCTGCGACTGTGACTGTTGTTGAAAATGTGAACTGTTGGAACCAGACTGGCCAACCTGTATACACTCACTTAATAGATGGACAAACTGTCAGGATTACCTTACAAAACAGTCAAGTGGTCTGATGTACACATACCGGCTAAAGAAACCAAGCATGCATAGTAAAGATAAACAGAGTATACATCTTTAGATGCTTATATGTACTCGCAGTGAACCTACAGTGAATGTTTTCTCTCCCCAATTCTACCAATGCACTAATGAAAACTGTATAAACAGCAACTGCAAACAGTTTCCTTTTTGTTTCGTTTCCGGACATTGGCTAACTGCTAACAAAGTTATCTTAAATACGGAAAATAACTTATCATGTTTGCCCACCTAATCACAACAACAGGGGGAACAAGTAAAGTTTTTAGAGACAACTCCAAACCATCATCCATACCAACAAACGACAGGAGTTTGTTATTATCTACTGGTCCGCTCGCTTTATTGTGTTTAACTGCAGCTGTCGTCAGTTCTTTTGTTTGGCAATGGCAGCAGGCGTGTGTTAAAATATCAAATTGGAGACTGTAATCTTCAACTAAACAACACAACAAGATCATATTTCAAACTCCTTTTGTAGCGAATTAAATAAAATTGAAAAAAATTACAAATTCCTGTGAGATCATGTTTAATCTGCTGCTGTAGAATATATAATGAACATATTATGGTCTAAATTCTGTCAAAGTTTGATCATCTATTACTTTCATTTTATGAAAGCCAGCAACTGGGACATGCTTACCTTTTTACATCATAAAGCATGAAACGTCTAGATTCAGACAATGGAAATACTATTTCACTGGAGTGTGTGCAAACACACCAATATTAGATTAAAACAAACTATAATCACACACGAAGTTCCAGATTATTAAATCTTGACTTTTGAGTCTTTGCTCACAACAAACACACCAATCACTTATCATAATAACAGTTTATGCCATGTGCTTAGCTCATGTTGTGATGTTATCAAGTAGTCCTCTTTAAATGGATACTTCACCAAATATGAAAATTCTGTCCTGACTTACTCTAACCCTTCAGCTAAACACAAAGAAAGATATTTGGAAGAATGTTAGCATCTGCGACATAATCGCCTACTAGGGTAGAAAGAAATGATTCAATTCCGATTTCTTCTTTTGTTATCACCAGAACAAAAAAATACAATGTGTTTTCCTAACATTCTACCAAATATATCTATAATTTTATTCAGGTTTAGAACACATGGAGCGTAAGTAATTCAGGACAGAATTTTATTTTCCTTTAATAATACATTTGTAAAGACAGAAGAACACATAATATCCATTTGATGCTCATGTGCACTGACTGAAGATTTCACTCATGTTAAGTTGATCATTTCCTACCTCTAAGCAAACTAATTATGTTGTTTATGGTTTCAAAAGTGTTTACTTAAGAGGGTCATATCATTTTAATTGTTTCTCATGAGGTACATTTATAATACCGGTTCAATCAAATGACCAATTTTGACTGTTCATTTCCTTTTGTCGTTAGATAAAAGTATGCTTACTCTCTGTCCTGGGGGTCCGTCTCTGCCAGGCCCTCCATTTGCACCTGGTACACCCTAAAGATAAACAAACAAAACAGCTAAATCATTACACAGTAATAGCAATTCCAAAGTGTGTTGAGTCTTCACATGCCTATCAGCATACACACTTCATCTCATTTTCATTCGCTATATTGCTGATATTATCTCAGAGCTTAAAACATCAGCAAGTGCAGATAAGAGTGCTAATAAAGTCTTATGGTTTAAGATCTGGGCTGGTAACCACTTACAACACTGCATAAAAAGGAATGTCTGAAGCGTTTTTGTCTTTTATCTTGATTTAGGATTTTTAGAAATGTGTACATTTACTTGATAGGAAAAAATGACCGAATTTAGCCTTGTCATATAAAAGAAAATTTATTTAAAAAAAGAAAAAAACGACATTCCTTGTGGTAAGGCTGACATTCGTATGGAATTGCCTAGTTCATTTAAGTTTGGTTTAAGAAAACTGACCGAATAATAATTGCTATTAACAATATGAACTTTAAAAAAGGTGTTCACATTTGACTTCTTTTTTGATAAGAAAGAAGAAAGAAAGCTTGCAGCGTTGTGGTTACAAATAGCAGCTGGCAATGACTTTTTTATGAAGGCAGCTCAGCTTCATAGTCGTGATGCGCCGATCCGATACTCTGGATCAGAATAGACTCAATGCAAGGCCTCTTCCGCGTTTACGCTCAGGGTATACATTGGGTTCCAATCAAATCCGATCCGTTGCGTTATCCATGGATGTTACTCTTAAGCTTCAAAAAGGACCATCGGGAAACTTTCAGGAAACCACTCATGCATTTCAATAGGTTTATGAGAGGGATAAACCAATATACATAATTAAGAAACTCTAACCTCCGCTGGTGCTGTCATCTGTCAATCTCCATTATATCATACTTCAGTAGAATTTATAAAAAAAATTTAATCTTTTTTTTACCTTTAATACAGTACAATACTGGATTACATTTTAAAATCCTACTTTTCTACTTTTAAAAGTAAAATACTTAAGTAAAAGAAAGTGGTAGATTTTAATGTACTCAAGGATCAAAAGGTTAAAAACAACATTTATTTATGAAATGTAGTGGAGTAAAAATTATGATGTTCTCTATAATGTAGTGAAGTATTCTTTGTCCAAAGTAAAAACACTCTGATAAAGTACAGATATAAAAAAATGTACTTGAAAGTAAAAATGCTCAAGTACTATAGTGCTCGAGTGCTCAAGCCTCTGGCAAGAAAAGATAAAAATATATGCAATTCTACGTTGATCAAGAAAAACAGTGCTAGTAGCGGATCAGGATCGATATCGGCAGAAACTCAGAATTCAGGTTTCGGAAACGGATCGGCAAAGGAAAAAGTGGTCTCGGTGCATCCCTACTTGATAGCCCGCACAACGGAAGTCTATGTGAACTATAAATAGAGAGCGTCTTTGTAATAACCAATCACATATTTCAAAACTTCAAAACGAATTTCTCGCTAGAAATGCAATTAAAAGTTATTGAATGGAGTTAACCTTACACTTATAATAAATATGCTTCAACTGATGTTTGAACTATTTTATTTAATTTTATTTCGATCAATCACCTTCCTCACGTGTTGCTATGGAAACGGAAGTACTCTCTTGTCATTGGTTAACTGTGAAAAAGGTGCTCAACGTAAGACTTTTTCCGAAAGAAACGTTTTTCAACTCCGAAAGACGCTCTGAGTCTGAGCTGCTTAAAAAGACGCTGACACTGGCGTTTAAAAAGCACTCAAGACTTAGCATCCATAGGATTATAATGTAAAACAGACGCTAGCAGCTTCAAAAAAGAAGTCAAATCTGAACATAGCCTTACTCTTCTTTATGAGACAATACTTTAGTATCACAGCTTCAGCTGCAGCATTACACTGTGTGACAGTCTAAACCAAGAATCAAGAAGAGAAATCTGTGGTAAAGCACTAGACCAGGAGGTACTCAGCTTGACCTCCTTCCATCATCTATCAGCACCACACAAGCTATAGCACAGGCTGAAATGGACTTTGCTTTATCATAAGTGGACTCATAACTTTCATTTTAACACCGTGTCAGAGCACCCATGACACTATTATATACAGTGCTCTTAACACCAGCGATAGACACAGGTGCAGATCCGGATAGAAGATTTGAAGAACTGGCAAGCGGTAGCCAATCAATATAATTCACAGACTGACAGGATAGATTAGCACCCAGTGAGAAACAGAAGCAGTCCTGCCGAACAACTGCCTGACAAAGAGCACATCCTCCTCAGGGCCGACATCACAATCCTCAATACCATCTGCGAAAAGTTAGCAAGGATGCAGAGGGTTCTATCACCGGTGGCTCAGTACAAACCAGTGGATATCCATCTTAAGCTGTGATGTCTGAATTGGAGGAAAGCTGAGAAATGTTTTTGTGTGTTTGTACTTTGACCATTGGAGGCTGGTCAAAAAGTCAAGATGTTCTTTTTTCTCAGAGGGGATTTTTTTGAGTGTCTGTCATTGGCTTCAGATCAAACAGCCGTTCTTTAACAAATGGAACTGTCAGTGTGAATGGTTTGGAAGCATTCGGGTGACATTTTCAGCAGGCATCTGAAACCCAGCAGTCGGTTGTCGCAGAAACGGCAAGAATTTTAACAACTTTTCGAAAAAGACTTTAGAAGCATGAAAGTTTAACAGATCTGCTTGAGGGAAACTACTTTATAAATCCTATCTGCCCTTGTTATTTGAATATAGGCAACTATTCGTGTTAAGGCTGGATAACACTGAACAAAGTTAACTGCGATTCAGCCTGCAGATTTTGGGCAGTCGGAGCTGTAAGACTTCACAGATAATGATGTAGTATATATGCACATCAGTACAGATACGGACAGATTGGCTTTCTAACTCTTATACTGTGATTTTATATGAATGGAAGATATCTTGCCTGCATATTTTAAACTGAAGCTTGTCGTTTTTGATGCACCACTACTCAAATATAAAAGAATGTCTATGGCAGTCAGCTACTATGGCATATGTACTGTACATCCATGTTTGTTTCTGTGTGCGTTTGTTGTGTTCAGAACGACTTGATGGTTTGGCAATATGTAATCCTCAATTACTTAGATTCTATAAAGATGTTAAAAGCTATCCAATCTTTGGTTTTTACCTTAAGAGAATCTTCAAATATTTTCAAAAGCTTCATTATCATTTATCGTTATGAAACCCTGAGGTTAAACTTAAATCATTTCCATAGGTGGGGAAATGAAATAAACAGGAAATGGTTATTGTTTGAGTAAGCACAGTACATACAGAGGCAAGTAAAATGTTAGTTAAAATATATGTATCTTGCATTATTAACAGATCTTAATATGGTGCAGTAAACGCACTGCAGTATAAAGACACATCAAAACGCCTTCATATTTACATTAAACTTCTTTGACCATTTCTCTACCATAACAAATTATTACAACAAATTTAACACAAAGGCCATTAAAAAACCAAATGGGAGGGCATTAGCCTCATTGTAGCCTATTCATAATAAAATACAAGACAACTCAGTTTTCTGAATTTACAATTTATATGTAGGTGTGTGTTTTGTTTAATTCTGTGAACTAGTGACAACATTTCTTTCAAATTCCAAATGAAGATATTGTTTTTATCGAAACAGGACAAACCGGTCAAAATAACATTAAAGATGCAATGTTTGCATGTCTTGAATATATACTGTGAAGTATATATTTATGTTTAAACAACACAATACTAATGATTTCATGTATTTGGGATAAAAACATGAATATTTGATAGAATAACGTTCATGTCTTTGCATTCTCACAGTCTTTCACATGAAATTCAACAGACACCCGACAGGGATTGCCACAATACATTCTGTAATGCTGTTAAAAGGCAAAACTGGAGTGGTCTCTTAATTTTTCCAAAACTATATATAAGTGGACAGAATCGTACTAATAGTAATGAGAAAGGAAGAAGTTAAAAATGTGTGTTGCCAAACACTTATATCTACCTATGCAGCTGTAAAACATATTTCTTATTTTGAATTCTTAGCACAAGCGATTCAAAACGCATTTTTTTATACATCATACATTTCCTTTCCCTTCCTTCAAATCAAAAGAGTTATTATTTTACAGAATCATATCTCAGTTCTCACATCTTCCTCTGATGTCCGTGATAACAGGTGAATTTCAAGCTGAGTTAAGGAAGGTTCAGTTATTCATAAAGTCTCCAGTTAATTAATTTATTTCTGTTTGCTCCTTCCCTTTCTGACAGGTGTTTCCTTCAAGTCCGTCTTTCTAAATAATATTTTTAAAGATAAGCTACACAAACACACACACGGCCTATCCCGCATCACACACATGCAGAAAGAAAGGACACACACTCTGCCGCACACACGCAGACATGACGCTGAGATAATTATAACATAAGTGTCGGAGGATGTAAGGCTAGCTAATGAGAGACTGTGTGGGTTGATGGAACAGACAGCTGGTGTATTTTTACCTACCTGGGGACCTGGCAGACCTGTCTCACCTTTCTCCCCCTTCTCTCCTGGGGCACCCTGAGGTGAGAGAAATTGAAAAGAAAGAAGAAAGGAAAATGAAGAAAGAAAAACTAAAATGAGTAACAATCACTGGCGTCTATCTTAGATCTTACCGGTGGCCCCTGAATGGACAGTCCATTTGGCCCCTGAGGACCCGGAGGTCCATGAGGTCCTGCAGGTCCCATCTCACCCGGTGGTCCTTGAGGTCCCTTAAACAAAGACTCGGATAATGTACTATATAAATGTATCCCCATTATAACAATCATGCTTTCATTGTCCATTTGAATTTCCTGAATGTAATTACATAACATTTCAGGCCTACCACCAGCCGAGCTGCTGAAACAAAGTGTGAAGAATGCCCAGCAGGCTCCTTCTCCATCAGTGACGCAATAATCAAGAAAGCAAAAGACACTCGTCACACTCAAGCCTGTGTTAAAAACCTCGGAGACGAATAGTTTGAGCATGAAAAGAAATAAGTCTCCCCAGCATGTGTCTGTTTGGACTGAAGCATTTTTTGTATACACAAACATCTGGAGGGACTTTAATGTGAAGGGTGCTACAGTCTGATGGAGAGTTGCAAATAAACAAAGTAAACTCACAGCAAAAGTCCCGGAAGATTTTATCAGCGTGTGAAAAGACCAGAACGGTCCAAACACAATAAGGAAGCACATGCATTGTGTATTTATAGATTTTCACAATAAAACATGCAAGTTATTGATTTCTGAAAATCATAAACAGCTTAGGGGGGCCAAACTCTGGATGGCCGCATATGGCATACTGAGAAGAATAATACAGTGTATTTTTACCGTCAAGCCCGGTTCCCCCCGATCTCCTCTTGAGCCTCTTATACCAGGACCGCCCTGAGAGTCAGACACACACAATTAGATAAACACAAATTGAGAAACACAAGAAAGCAGAAGATGCCCTAATGACCACATCTGGTGCATGTCTCCAAGACAGCGATTTTAAGCAGTCACAAGTTTGTTTCTTAAACCAAGCCCTGTAAATGTGGTTACAATGCTAACAATGTGCTATTTGAGAACAATTCTGCTTCATATCTGAGGAAAGCGGCGACTAGACAGTATATTTGACCCGCATAAAGGTCCAATGTGTCATTTTGTGGAGGATCTATTGAAGACAATGCAATATAAAATACATGTCAAGACCTTAAATAATGAAGTGTTATGTCTTTATTACCTTAGAATGAGCTATATCTATGTACATACACCGCAGGTCCTCTTATATGGAATTCACCATGTTGTTTCTACAGTAGCCTAAAACGGACAAACTGCTCTACAGAGCGCATTTTGTAAATATGTTATCGCCTTCGACAACATATTAGTTCTGTGTCAGCCACCCTAGTGCTTAGGAACTGAGGGGAAGGGAGGAGCGAGCTGTTGGTTGCAATTCACAGCCTCGCCGCTAGATGCCGCTAAATGTCATACACTGGACCTTAAGAGGGATAGACAGTTCACCTAAAATGAAAATTATTTTATTATCTACTTAACCTTGTGTCATTTTAGACCTGTATGCCTTCGTAAAACACAAAAGATGATATTTAAAAAAATGTCGGTAACCAAACAACATTGGCCCCCACTGACTTCCATTGCACAGACACAAAATATTTCTCTAAATATCTTCTTTTGTGTTCCACAGATGAAAGAGTCATATACAGGTTTTGTCATGAGGGTTAATAAACAATGAGAGGATTTTTAATTTTGGGTGAAGTATCCCTTTAACCCCTGACTGCTGGTGACCCTCATAAACTCTTGCCCTCTCTGTGCTGCGAGTAATTTAACCTAACTTCCTTTTCCTGTGTATTTAATTGCATCCCCAAGGGCAAAGGCTCCAACAAGGTACTCCTCATTACCTACAGCTAAGATGGAAAAATGAATTGACTCATGGCCCAAACACTCCAATAAAAGCCTGCTGGTGATAGTGGGGTCCGAGACGACAGAGGCATTAATATTCATTTGAGGGACACACGTGACGACTTAAAAAGGACGTTCTCAATTGATTCAAGCTGCCAGGGCAATCATAGGAACGACTTCAGAACACATGACAGTAATGTTAATATAAAGATGTGGGGATAATAAAAACAAAACAGCATTGCATGATTGCAATGGTCTTTCCTGCAGTCCCGGCTCAGGATGCTGGTAGGAATGGGTTGTATGGATGAGAGAATCTATACACGCAGACAGAACAGGAGTGAACTAATCAGCTTTGATAAATCGATCTCCGTGTAATGACTTTCTCCAAAGCTCTGGTGTTTATCCAGCATGGCCTTTTCGAAGTCTCAGAAATACATTTTCCCTCGGCGTGTATATGACGGTGTCTTCCAAATGAGCTCATTTGTTTGTTCCTGCCATATCGAGTTGGACCTGCAGCATGGGCTGAATTGAGCAATCTGGTCTAGCTGTCTCATTCTACTATGTACTTTTTCCATTGCTTTTTATTTCTTTAATCTCTTTATGCAGATTTGAATGTATTCTCCCATGTTTTGCCCTCAAGGGGTAGATGTAGTGGTTCAAGCTGATAACCGGAAGGTTAAAGCTTCGATTTTAACATGGAGCTCCAATTACCATTGTACCCTTGAGCGAGGCATTAAACCTGGGGTTGTTCCAGGAGATTGTCAATGCAAGAAGATCACGTGATCACCTAAACATGACGAATAAAGATCCTTTCGCAAAGTCTACGCATCATTACACTGCGTCCTAATGATGTGTGACAGTATGATGTGAGACAAGCAATTCATCCGTGCACAATGAACATCAAACACTGATAATAGATTTCATGATAATCAGATATTTAATCTTGTGGACATTAATATGAAGTAATGTACAGGGTATGCGAGTAGTATTACCGGAGGTCCAGAAGGTCCCGGAGGTCCTTTGCTGTCCTGAGCGCAGGTGCAGGCGTGGGGCATTGCAGGACAATCCTCTTCTACTCTCTGAGGGGAAAGCATAAATATAACAACATGTCGTACAACACTTCTCACAGCTCTCTGAACGCAGCACTATTTCCTCTCTGAGTCACACAGAAGTTTATTTGTCCATGTCAACCATCGGTGTCCTAGCAATTCCCTCAAGTCGTTAATTCGTAAGCGCACCAACATGGTGAGTGATCTGGAGATATTGTTCCTCCCATCTGTGGAGAATCTATTTGTCTGCTACAAGACTACATAATTGAATTATTTGTACAGAGGACATGGATCATAAAAAATACGGATCATATCCAGACCGGCTGGTTTGAGATTTTAGGAGAGAAGATATTGCAGAGACAGTCCTGGTCAAAAGTGATGTCCAATTTGGGTCAACTAAAGTCTTAGCTTTTTATTCAAATGTATTGACTTTGTGTTTATGTTGCATAGTTGTACTTGGAGTAAAAACTGAAGCTGAGCTCTAAGAGTTGAAGAATGCTTGGCGAAACATTACACACAAGCAGGAGCAAAATTGATTAAGTAATTGACATTACTGCACTAATAAATAAAATACTGATAAACAAATATTCATAACAGATACAATCGTAGTCACTGTATGCTTGATGTATGCATTTTTGTATATTTGAATAAAACATTTCCTGATATGCCCTAGTTTGCCTTTTTACAAATAAATACCTAAAAAATGTTTTGTTCATTTTGAATCATACACACGTCACATATTTTGATGGTTTAATCTAACCTCAATGGGCATTAAAAACAAATATTGTGCAAATGTACCCCTGGATATCACTTTGGCCTTGCAGAGTGATTATGATATATATTGCATATGTTTTCTTCACAATGATACATTCACAATACATTCAATCTAGCACACTCTTAAAACAGTTGTTTTAAAAACAACACCTTTTTTGTGTTCAGTTAAGGACAACACACAAAATGTGTTGTCCTTAACTGAAACTTTGTGTTACTTTAAACTAAGCTTGTCTTGTCCCTTTTAATACAAAACTAAGACAAAATGTGATAAAAAGCATAACACAACAATGTGTTAATAAAAAACATTTCGAGTTTACTGTGGATACGGTGTCTGTCCATATGCCTAGACATTTCTTTTAAAAAAGCAATTTTTGCTATATGCAAGGCTTTTGATAGCATAGGTGCACATGTACCACAACAGGGGACACTATTGCATCTTCAAATGTAATGTCACCTCTTCAGATATCCACGCAAGATGAATGAATGAATTCAACTAAATCCCAGCCATAGTAAACAATGTGTTCATGTGCTATACTCTCCTCTTCGGTGCTCTATTGGGATGTTTATTATGTAAAAAGTTTAAGATCTGAAAAATAAATTTCACATTGTAGCCTGGTTGTTTGGAGTTACATGTCTGGCAGGTTGTTGAATTACTCTGTGACTAAACTACATGTAGTATTAATCTAAGCTGATAACAGTGTAGCTGGCATGGTTTGCTGACCGCAAGACGACTGAATGCTTTGACAGAAAATCACTGTATTTATAAAAACTCTTACCAAGCCGGGGAGTTCGCAGCACTTATCTCGAGCCGACCATGATGTACTGCAGACTATGTCAAACATCTGGAGCTGAAACTGTGGATAACACACAAACAAAATGTTTATTCAAGGCTGTTGTTTTGTAAACACTCATTTAGGAACAATTACAATTGTTACGCATTAGGAATCTCATCAAGCTGACAAACATTTCATTAAAGCGTAAACAAGTTACAGGAGCGACTGTTGCATGCTGAACGAAATCTACAAACAAACGGTTGTATGTGTTTACTGCAGCCATGTTTCAGATTTATCTGATTATTTGTTTGGACGACTGAATGACTGATTCTTTTTAACTTTTGCTGCACACACACACACACACACACACACACACACACACAGATCACGATCTTCCCCAACATAATCACAAAGACAATTAGTCTCATCCATTCCGCTGGCAGGAATATAAAATCATGCCACGCAATTACACATAATAATGGAAAAAACAAAAAGCATAGTCGGTTTTCACTATCATTTTAGTTTATTTACATAGTGCTTATGTTGCATTGTTTCAAAGCAGCGATTGAACAAGAAAAAAATGAAAAGAGGAAAATTATTAAATGGACTTTCAAAGCTAAGAGTCCATGCTTTGAATTCTATTTTCCAGTTATTTAAAAATTAGGATCTAAGAGGATGATTTTGTATCTCTCAATGCAGGTTTAGACATCCATCATAAGCAATTATCCAAAGTCCAAACCAAAGCTGCTCCTCAGAAACATTCCTGCGTTCATATACTGGGGCTTTGTGTTTCTACAAAGGCCGGCTCTGTATAAGATTTATGGGTGATTCTTTAAGCCCCATGTGAGAGTCATCCTTTAGCAAAAGATTCACTGTGTTATGTCCCCTTTCCGTACGCAAAAAGCAATATGACAAAAGCACTATTCATGATACTTTAGACAAACAACACTTGAATGATGTCATGCACTCGCTGGGAATCTAATGCAACTCCTGCTATCCCACAAGTGCCGAGGAGCTATTAGATTTGAAAAGCTGAAGAAAAAAGCTCACAGTTAGGTTGCTGGGTGATTCAATTGAGGTTTTTTAATAACACCCAAGCAAATTATTTCTGAGGTTGTTGATAGTAAATCATCTGTTAAAGAAAACAGATAAGGAAAAGAACGTTTTTCTCGTAAATATCTTGATTCTGGTCTTACCGGAGCCGAGCTCTCCCTCCTTCCATGTGAGCGGACCATCCGTCCCAGAACCTCTGCTCCATCAATGGTGATATTCCCTGCAGCATTGATGGATTTCTCTCCCACAGTTTTGCAGTCGATCACCACTTTAGCAGCCGTTTTGCTGATGGCCACGTGCAGCTAAGTGAGATAAAAAGAAAGTGTGTTGAACATTTCAAAACATATCACTAATATTAAGAAATAAATGAATGTTGTTGTGTTGGACATAATGATAATACAATTTACTACAGCACTCGATTAGACGCTTTTATCCAAAGGGACAAACTCAAGACACACAATTTTATTATATAATGTGAACTCCCTGAGAATCAAAGTCATGTCCTTTGGTGTTGCGAGCACTATTCTGTACCAGTCGAGCTACAGGAACGCAAATAAACCTGATATCATCAAGGTCTTATCTGATTCCTCTTCCATCTCAAAAGGACATGCAACTTTTTTCCAGTTGCTACGTGAGACTTCTCTAGTGAATGCTATGAAACCGATTACATGCATTAAAGAACTGCAAGGAAAACCAAATAAACCTCGGAGTGTCTATCACCCGATGTCTCTCGTGATTTACGACGTGTGTATCGCTCAAAAGACTGCCATACCGCACTGCAGTCAGAGGACAGAGCAGTAACTTTATCTCCAAAATAACACCGTATCAAAAGAAGGTAATGCGAAGTTCGCAAAAGTTCATATTCGTGTGTCAGAGCGGATTTTAGTATGAGACGGCACATGTCGTCTCTTAATGGATTCGGGGTCTAAAACTCAATTTTCTTCAGTTCACTGGACGCAATTGTAAGCGTGTGTGCGTGGTGCCAGCAGGGCTGATAGCAGACTCAGACTAAGCTCATTATTGTGAAGTCTCGCATTAACGTCAATTATAAAGAATTATGAAGACTGTTCAGTGCTCAGAAATTAAACTTCTCTATCAAGGTAGAATGAGACAGATTACATTTGGTAAAGTCTGTGAGGTGATGCAGCTGGGCTTTGGCAAATATGTATCTTTGTATTGGGTACGGTCTGTTATTGTCTGAGCGGCAGGTGTTACTGAAGGAAAATGATATGCAGCAGCTGCAGTATGGACTTGTGACGGGTCCGTGTGCTCCATCCGTTTAACCTGAGAGCGTTTAGTGTTTCTGGACCGGTCTGACATTGGTAATTCTGTGATAAGCGGGAAAGGCAGAAGGGAATTAAGAGGTCGACGACGTCACTTCTGTTTCTGCTCAACCACTCCGGGTCACATCTCCCTCTGGACCAAACCCACGATTAGTCTCTTTCCAACATGATCAGCTGGCGCATTTCACACTGCAGGTTTATACCTGGTGAAGCCAACTGTTGCAGTTCCCGAGAGTACTCAATATTGGCATCCAAGAAGGACTGTAGAGAGTGATCTTGGCTGGGCTGGTCATCTGGTTATAGAAGGGTTTTGGAGACGTGCCAGGTGATTAGGGGGGATGAACACTGGCCAGCCAAATAAACAGCTGAACACCAGATGTGGGAACCAGCTAGACTCGCTTAAACCGCCAAACACCAGCATATGTGATTATGATCATTTTATGAGTCATATTATTGTCTTGGTATATCAGTGGAGTCTGTACTCGTGCCCTCAGGGACAGACCCAGACAAGGACTGAGCTATATCGATTCAGTCTGTGTTTATACTTAAGCGTTCAGGAGGGCACTATATTTGGAACCAAGCAAGAAGTGCTTCTCTGATTTAAAAAGTGGTGTCATACCTACAACCTAATTTTTTTAAGTAATTCTAGAATGATTTTGCATTTTCATCTGATATAAAACTGAGCATTTGCACTGGCCCTATTTTTGCAATTCACAGTTTATGTCTCTTTCTAATGTTCTATATTTTTATAAGTACAGTCATTTCTTAATATTTGTAATTAGTTATATAATTAGTTATAATTAATAATACAATAAAAAACATGAAAAATATATTCTTGTTATTAAAATATTCTATTAAAGAATACACATTATATAATATGAATTATATAAAATATATTATTATGTTACTGTTAAGCACCAGTACACCAAGGCGAATTCCTTGTAGATGTAAACCCACAGTAGTTGGCAATAAACTTGATACTGATTTATATGTAGGATTAAAGTTATTCTGTTTATTAAACAGCTCTAAAGACTGGTGGTATAAACTTTGAAAATGTTTTACTTCTTAAAAGGAAATATATATATATAAACAAATGGTATTTGTTTTATAATTTAACACAATTAATATACAATGAAACATTAATTTCATTTAATATACAATGTACATTATTATATGATTATATATTACCAAACACATTTATCACATTAGCATTTGAATAATATAGCAACAAAAAGGAAAATACACAAAACTGTGATTATGAAATGTGGTTATTTCTCACATATATATTTTTGTTTTAATGACTTGAACTTCGTATGAGCTACGATAAATACTGCACTCTTCTCACGTTGATGCTAAATGTGCAAGAGCAGAATGAAAAAAGCACCAAATTCATAATGAAATTCATAAGATCAGCCAACGAAATATCTGAAGCATCAAAAGATCCACATGACTTCCTCTCAAGACCTTACGAAATTACACCAGTTCAACAGTGGTTTTACAAAGTGTGGAATAAGTCACGGTAGAAAGAAGCGGGCCGTTTGTAATAGAGGGCTGGAGGGGGCCTACACGAGTCCTAAGCCCTCTACTCGCAACAACAGAATCTCATCCAAGTCGGGGGCTTTGTTTTAAAGCTGTCATAACAACTCAAGCCAAATGTGCTTCGCTCAGGGTCGAGACAGTGAATGACGTGCAAAGAAGGTTTATTACATGGTGGAACTCGCATTCGGCTGTGGTCAGATAAACCCTCAGCTTTAGACACAAAGACGCAGTCTTCTAAACACGAATCTCATTAGAAACCACAAAATAAAACAGTGCTGACTCAATCCTGAAGCAGATTATATGTGCACACACAAAGAAATTCGCACGTTTTACTTTGGGTTTTTCTCGCTTGAAAAGCTCTCGTTTGTATTGTTTTGTACGCCGTTATTTACAGATGCACAGAAAATATCTACAAGGATTTAGGGAAATTATTTTGCGAGTGATGAAAGCAGTGACAAATCTTTATCAAAATTGTCTCATTCCACTCAAACATTTGCATAAGTCGGGCTGTGATTTATTAAACAATTCAGAACCTGCAGCTGAGACGCTGTTGTAGTATCTCTGTTACTTGAGTCTCTAATCTAGACGAGCTCTGCCAAGAGGGATTAGCGTCCAAACACCTCATAAGTGATGTCAGGAGAGAGTTCTCGCTCATAACCACACACACGCGTCACCGCATCAAAGCCTGTCGAGGACTTGTCAAGCAATCAAAGGTAGAACATTCTTGGCAAAAAAATGGGAATTTTAACCAGACAGGCAACACATTGAGATTTCAAAAACATCAGACAGATTCTGGGGGGAGTTGGGGAATGGTAGAGTTCTCTTCATAAGCATTGACGTGTATAAAGAATACATAAACTGGACAGGACAGGGCTATCATAAGCCATTTGCATACTGTCAAAACTCTGTAGATGAATGATCATTAAAAATCCCTTGTGGACATTCTGACAGCACCGCTTCCTGTTTCTAATGGGCTCAAAGGACAGTTTAGAAACGGGAAGTGGACATGATATGAAAGGAAAAGTGCAAAAGAAGCTCATCAAACAGAAATTCTCACCAGATAAAACTTAAAAAATATTATTACAACAATTTAGTTGTAACTGTATGGAGTTGGGAAGCAGATACCGCATACAGCTCATATAATAAAAACCTTCAGTGTTACTCGGTTTTGAAATTAAAGGCACCACTAAAAAGCTAATTAGTTAAGCTTCTAAAGGTAAATGAGAATATCAAGTACAGTGAGCTGGCACATGGCAAAAATGAACATGAACTTTTGTGAATATAATTCAAGAGGGTCCTAAATGTTCATTTGACTGACAAGAAAATCCAAAGTGTGTGACACAAATGACGGTATAGATTTTGGAATCGCGGTTGTTGCCATGTTCCAAATTGTAAGAAAGACTGACCTTATGGAAACTGCCGTAGAAAATTTTCTTAATTTCGGGACCTTCGAAAGTCACTGTCTGAAATTCTCCTTTGTAGTCATGGTTGAAAAAGGTTAATGTTTTCTCTCCATCTGAAGAAATGCAAAAAGTTAGACTCATGTGCTTGGAGACATTAGTGAAAAATATGGAATCGATAGAAAAAATGGGAAACACTACAGTGAAGTAGACAGAGCAAAATCTTCAATAAATAGATTTTATGTTGCCAAGGAGCATAAAAGAGATCGCAAAGACAAATAGGTCTACTTACTGTCCAGGATAATGCCCACCAGGGGCTCGTTGTTTTTGTCGAGGATTTCCCACAATGCAAAGGGTTCCTGAGGGGTTTCAGGCAGGATGCGGAAAAGCACTGAGATCGTGTAGTCAGAAGGAAGTCCTTCTGGATGAAGATACCTAAAAGTGTAAAATCGCACATTAATTAATGTATTTTTTATTTATTTATTTAGAGAAACAGGGACAGCATACAATAAACATTAACCTCAAGGGGAGAGATGCATAGTACCAGGTTTTAGCTCAAGAGCAAATTTTCACCTGTAGTCACTGGGCAGGCTGATGTTAAGTTAGCATACATAATACATCATACATACATGAATAGTGACATTTACATTGACCAAATAAATAACAACGTTAAAAAGGTCATATTCATAAGTAGAGCTTTGACACACAACATTAAGAGATGTGCATCAATCAGAACTTTATATATAATGAATTCATAATAATATTACTCCTTAAGACCAACCAAACATTGTTCAGACAAATATAAATCTCTGGTATGGAACTACATTTTTTTATATGAAAATGGATTAAAAAATATTGCATGTGGTAAAAAAATGTTTTAAGTAAAAAGTAAATATTTATCCCACTGGCACATTGATTTGTCTTGCTTTAAGTAACAACAAATCAAGAATAAACTTAACCCACGCAATGAGAACAATTCACCTACTTCAAGATATAGTCTCTGAAAAAAAACATAATATATTATGCTACATTTCTTATGATGTAAATGTGTCTTGTTTAAAAGATGCTGTATATGTTTGCCCTAATTTAAACAGGGTTTTTTTTTGCATAATAAACGAACACATTCCCCTAAAGAATAAATGCAAACTGTATTATCCAGAATGTGTCTATTGCTCTTTGGGTCACTGGCGCTGCTCAGTGATTTCCCTGTGTGCGAGGTAAACCTAGTCTGTGGTTAGTGAAGTTCATCCACGTGCTGAAACTCTCCACTGTAATAACAACATTCCTCCTACGCGCAGGAAAGTCAAGCCTAATCTAAATATTATGACATGCTATGATGGAGGCGGAGGGTCAGTGCTCGGAGGAACGGACGCAGAAGCCCAATCTCTCTTCGTGTTCGTACGTAAACCAGGGGCTAATCCGCTCCTGCTCGCTGACAGCACTTCTAGATTGGATTAAACTGGATCTATATTTTTCTCTGATTTCACATGTGACATGTTACAGCTATAGCACATTTCTTCATTTCGCAGCCTTGTAGTTTGGAGTCGTTCATACACACCAAATAAAGGCTTACACACACACCTGGTTGGCTGGGAGACGAAGGCGTCCTTGTGCAACCTGTAGCAGGGGAAGCTGTTGAAGGTTCCAGGCTCCATTGAAACACCCTGGACACTACTGTAGTGCTTCTCCACCAAACCAAACATCTCCATCATACGGAAGCCTACAGAGGACAACAGATTTATGTGTTCATCTATAGTAGCTGAAATGTATGAAGAAAGAAGCTTAATCTTAACACTGCAGGTGTTCAAATACTCATTGCTTATCTTAAAATGTATGACCAAAATATAAGAGTAAGTCGTTTTAGGTGGATTTTACAAAAACTATAGACTTTATTGATCACCCTAACACAGCCACACAAGCACAACCAATAACCTTGAGAACCTTGAAAAAATGGCCTTTGTCTTCATTTCAAGGCCTTTTTATACCCAAATGATGGTGTGAAAAGAAAAAGACAAAGACATACTCATTCAAACCGTGTATAGTAATTGTTAAGTATTGACAGGAAACGAATACGGCTAATTCTATGTATAAACCCTAAGATCTGATCCTCTCATCCAGCACAATGCTGCTGTATTTTCTGTCAGTGTGTGAATACTGCGGCATTCACTGTTGTCTTACCTGCTAAAGTGTTCCCGTTCATTAGCACAGAGGGGCAAGCTGCAGAAAAAACAACAATTCACTGAGAACAAAATGACTTTTTATAATGATACGTTACATAATGACGCATGCAAATGTTGTTCCTGGTCAGAGAGCGTTTTAACAGTATATTATTCAAGATCAATAAACTTCAAACTTGTATTATAGAATTGAGGTTTCGAGACACAACTGAGGACTATTTTAGAAGAAACAAAGGACTTAAAAAGTCATTAGAGAGTAATTGCCTTGAATCGTACAAAGTCATTCTGAACTTAAAAAGTTGTTTGAAGCTCTAAAGCAATGGCAATTTTAACTTTGTTTTATAATCTTACACAGCTTAGAATGCCATTACTAAAGTCCTACTGACTTAAAGGGATAGTTCACCCAAAAATGAAAATCCTGTTATCATTTACACCCCCTCATGTCATTTCAAACCTGTATGACTTTCTTCCGCAGAACACAAAATAAGATATTTAGAAAAATGTTGTTAACCGGCATCCATTCACTTGCTTTGGTTTTATGTCCATACAATAGAAGTAAATGCTGTTGTTCAGTTACCAACTTTCTTTAAAATATCTTGTGAGAAAGAAAGGCAAACAGGTTTGAAATGACAATAAGGTGAGTAAATAAAGACAGATTTTAATTTTTGGGTGAACTGTCCATATAAGTGTCGAACTAAACGGAAAATCTTAACAGCATTTACACACATGATCCCTGAATGCTAATTTGTAAAAGCAACGTTTCAGTGGGGCTAAAATCATTATATACAGTATACCTTAACTAGCTATGACCTTAAAACATTTTTTTTAACAGAAACAAGCTACAGGACGTGCTAAAGGGTGAACCACAAGCTGAACATTCCGCAAATTGTCAACGAGACGTACTGGCTGTCGCAGCCTCACAAACAAAAGTTATGAGCTGTTCTTCAATTTTCTTGAAGGCATCCAAATCATCCACAAAGAACACATGTCTCTCGCTGGGCTTGCTGGCAATGTTCACCAGCTCCCCGTAGTCAGCGTCAGCAAAGCCAATGGCAAAGATGATGTAGCCTACAGTGACAACAACCAAAACACAGAAACAGTTGGCGTGTTTCAAATCCCGTCGTTTATAAGACACATGTACTAGATGAAAATAAACACCCCTCACCTTCCATCTGCATCTCCTTGGAAATCTTGTTGACATCATCCTGGGATCGTCCATCCGTGAGCACCACCAACACTTTGGGAGTGCCTCTCCTCACCCCCGCATCCTCACTGAAGATGGCCTCCTTAACATGCTTAATGGCTCGGCCTGAATCAAGAGTCATAAAAGTGAATGTCACTGTCTCAGGCCAAGAGCAGGATTTACACAGCTACAAGGAGCCTGGAAAGCCCTAAAATATGATGGATTTTACAGGAATTGTTTACTTCTGACAGCTAGATTTGTGCTTGTTTGATGTAGGCCTATTGAGCAAGACTTTTGAGAGGAAACATTGGGACGTTGATCCATAACATTAAAGTAAGGAACCCCAAAAAATGATTGGAACTGTGTATAAAAAACACATTATAATATTGTATAAGATTGTATAAGAATTGTAAAATCTTTTGCATGGTTATGTTTCGAAATCTACTTTCTTGTATGAATATGGGCTTAATCTGTCATTTTATAAAACGCTAAAGTCTGAAGTTTCATCGTTATAAAAATTCCCAGTAAAAACATCTAAACTCTCTTCAAAGAATTGCTTTTATGCACAAACGTTTTTAAAATCTCTCACATCCTCTCAGGTACAGAATATTATCTTGTTGTAGGAATGTTTAGAAATTTTCACAAAAAGCAATTCAAAAATCCCTAAGTGATTCTCGCATCTTTACCCTGTCAAGACACTTTGAGGTTGTTAAGGTTCACAGACTTTGCTCTGGCTTTTTGACACGTCTCCTCACGACTCACGAGACGTGTTTTCTTAACGATTGCTATTTCTAAGCTCACGAAGTGCCAACTTGATTTAGCACTGAGCGAGACGAACCAGACCCCTGATAAAAAAGCGTCTTAAGCCGTCAGTCCAGACACGCTTGAACTGTGGGATCTTACGAGCTACACTTTCCTCATTTCAATATTTCGTCATTATCGCCAGCTTGGCTCAGCGGCTGAGAAACATCAGCACGCCTGCTCATTTCCAATTTGCATCGCTAATCTCTCCGAAACGTCTCAGGTTCCCCCGGATGAACGAGTATTAGTCGCAATCCCCTCACAAAAGCTGCGCTCTGAATAAAATATGGACGCGTGTCTGAGATGCTGCATTTTGACGATATATTGCGAGGGATTGAACGAGGGTCCCCGTGGCCATGCCTGACTGACTTCAGAAGCTGTCTGTTTTCTTTCTGGCTTTTCTTCAGCTGCTGTCAGAGGGAGACAAATGACAGACTAAAGAAGCAGACGGTGGAGCCGTGTGAAGTGCGAGTTATTTTGTTTTAAAATCGCGTTAGAACAAAAGGATTTCGATGGGCGCTGGGAGCTACGGCTAAACGCTGCCCTGAGTTGACGGGGACAACAACGCTGGTGCTTGACTGACAGATGAGCACGACTTCATGACTGCATCATCCATCAAAATTGTGCACGGATGTGATTGGCTCATTTGTGTTTGTGGGCTTTGGCTATTGCCTTGTGAACTGACTTGTTTTAATATGCAAAATAAAATGCCGAAATACAGTAATAGAAATCATTTCAGAGAAGCGTTGACCTTCTTAATCTTAAAAGCGGACTTGTTTTTGCAAGTTTAAACACACTGAACTAGGCCAATAGCCCCGAGTCTCGACATCACCCTCGGCATATGAATGTATAAACGCAATTAGCCCTAATACACTAGGAAATATAATATACGCTTATGTTTTAAATGAGCAGCCTGCATATGCTGAGATGAATAAATGCACAAGCTAATAATGCCTGGATCACGCATGTCCACTGACACGTACACGCCATCAGCAACGAGACACTGGAGCCCAGGACCTCATTGCTATGGAGAATATATCTTATATAGAGTAGATAATGTGTGTGCGCGTGTAGACACAGTAGGGTGAGAACTCTGTGAAGACATCTGCCACACGCCTGCTGCTGTTTCACCACAAGGAATGAGAGGTGTTTCATTTTAAAACAAAGCCACACGGCAAGACCTCCGAGCACATGTGTGTAGACACATCATATCATCCCGCTGCAGGCTGAGCGGGAACCAAGCAGTTCTTATCAGATTTCTCAAATCATGATCTGGGGTTAGGTTCTTTGTAATATCCTACTGTAGAAGATCAAGACATAGCATACTTGTCAAAAGCAAGGATGAATGTTTATGGACACCCATCATAAGAAAACCCTTGAGGAAGGTTTTCTGTAAAGCAGTTACACTGTCAAAAATTGTTAAAAATGTACCCACGCTGTAGTCAAGACTACATAAACCAAGACCAGGGTGTCGAGACTATGACAAGACCAAGACTTTGAGGGGCTGAGACCAAGAACAACGCAGTCCGAGACCAAGTCAAGACCAGCACCACTAAAAATCCTCTAAAACATCCACATAACACTAAAAAGTCATAATTACAGAATCGTTTTTAACTACATAGTTGAAAAATAACTGTGTTGCTCAAAAACGCACCAAAAACCTGAATTAATCATTGATATATGATGTTTTTAGATCACGTCCGATGATATAATATAAATAAACAAGATCTAATAGTAAAATACTTTTTGGATATCGTGAGCCTTCGTATACATTTTGTTGACAGATTTCTTTAAGGACAATCCCACATTCATCTCTTACCGACACAACAGAAATCAAGACCAGTCTTGAGTACTACAACACTTCCAAGGTGTCTCTGGTACATATCAGAACTAAATGTATATATGTATATATATATATTGGTACCTAAATTGTTCATATTAGGAACTTTTGAAAGGGTACCGTCCCAGTTAGAGCTTGCGTACATTTTGTTTCTGACCGTGTATGATATAATGTGCATTCCAAAAAGCACTGACTACACAAATACATTTATCAACAAGGCGGCTAATATTGGCATGAATTTACAACCGTCTAGGTTGGCTTATGCCGGATAGTGCTGATTTAGGTAAATTGTACTTGTTACCCAAATGCAGATCCCACTGAATATCATTATTGCTGCTATTTTTCAAATCAAAACCCATAAGTGCTATTTAAATCACACGAGGACCGTAAAACTGTACTGTACGTGCCTGTCTTAGTGTTTCCTCCTTTGTAAGTGATGCGTTGCACGGCGTCCAGCAAAGACTCCTTGTCACTGTGAGAGTTCAGCTTGAACTCAGTCCTGGCATCATCACTGAACTGAGCAATGGCCACCTGTCGGTAACAGACAGTCAGTCTTTAGTCATTTAGCACAAGGTTAAAAGTAAGTACACTTACAAAATCCCCTTGGGACAATATGAGGTCATTTGTCTTGCTCAATGATAAAATGCTGTCAGTAGAAACATGGACTGAATCTTTTGGGGTTTACATTTACATTTATGTATTTGGCAGATGCAGATGCTTTTAAGTGACTCAAAACCATGACCTTGAAGAAAGAAAACATGGGGCCGAGTATGTCAGGATAAGTAAAATATGACATAATTGTTTTATTTGATTTGATTTATTACTCATTTATGTTATTGTTTTATTCTAGGGCTCTCAAAATATTAATTTTGATTAATTGCATCCAGACTAAAAGTGTGTGTTTACATAATATATGTGAACCTGGATAACAAAACCAGTCTTATGGGTCGATTTTTCGAAATTTAGATTTTTACATCATTTGAAAGCTGAACAATTAAGCTTTATATTGATATATGGTTGCTAGGATGGGACAATATCAGGCCATCCACTCACAAACATAACGTTTTTATATGTTTACGGTAGGAAATTTACAAAATATCTTCATGGAACGTGATCTTTACTTAATATCCTAATGATTTTGGGCATAAAAGAAAAATCCTCATTGCGACCCATACAGTGTATTTTTTACTTTTACAAAACATTTTCCCATGCTACTCAAGACTGGTTTTGTGATCCAGGGTCACATATGTCTGTGTATTGTGAATATTCATTTTATATTACATTTTATATTTATAAACACATACACATACATGCATAATTATATCCATGAAAATATAATCCATGTTTATTTAATTTCAATTATAAATAAAATAGTATAACATAAAATTAATTAACATGTATATATAATTTCAATTATTGGTAAAAATAAATAAATACATCTAAAAATGTTTTTGTGTTTATAAATATAAAATTAATATGCGCAGTATACAGACATAAATTATGTAAACACTTTTATTCTGGATGTGATTAATCGCGTGACAGCACTATTCATTTATTGCTATTTGTATTCATTTATTGTATTTTAACCTCTAAATATTACACTATATGAGACTCAAAATCATCATGTATGAAAGTTTGCTGGTACACTGTTGACTCCGTTGGGTTGAGCCAAGTCAAACATGTCTACACGTCCTACTGCCAATTTAATGAAGGGTCTGTTCCCACACAAGTCTCTCTGCATCTGTTCTCTACTAGTGTGTAAACAAGTCAGTTTTATCTGTGATGTGTCCCTTTGTTTATTCTGGCTCCGTCCTTTCATTTATTCTCCTCAAACATGCCCTTTCTCTTGTTTTTACACCATTCTTGTAAATCCACTTCAATGATCCTAATGCTGCTGATGGTGTTGATGAAGATCTTATGAGCTTGGGACTGAAACGTCCAGACAAAAGCTATTTTTACCTAATGCTCTCTCAGGGTACTGGGTTAAATGCTAGACAGTCTGGTCTCAAGGCCAGAGCAATCATTCCCATGATGCCCCAGTCCAACAAAAAAAGAGAAGCACATTTTCTAAAATAAGCAAGATTTCTCACTTTTTCACACAAACCAGACAACCCAGAGGTTTGCAACCCCATGTGAAGTTTTCAGAGATTCGGGTGGGCTGCAGAAGATTTCTATTGGTCCTAATAGGCAGACCAAAAATAGATGAAAAAGTCTAAACTTTTAAAAGGACACACGATGTCCTCAACCTTGTTCTTGCGTTTATACTAAAAGATGTGCGTCTGGAATAACCGGATGCTGGAATATTTTTGTCAAAACGTTAGAATATTATATACAGTAATATAAACAGATTAAACAGTGTGAGGTAGGCAGAATTTAATCAATATTTCATGCGGAGCTCACCTGTGTTCCCTCGGGACCAATCACGTCAAGAGCTCCAGTTGTGCTGTATAAAAAGCGGATAATCTTCTGAAAGTTGTCATCTCCGATACTCCAGGAACCATCTACAAGAAAAGCCAGGTCGGCCCTGGCTGCTTTGCAAACTAGAAGTTTAAAAAAGTGTGAGAGAGAGAAACAGAGAGAGGAGCAGGTGAAAAATCAATAACTAAAATAGGAAATTCTCATTACTGTCAGAGCACTGCGGTACAACAGATGTCAAATGCTTCCAAACACTTCCCTTTCTTCCTGACAGGATTTCCATCACAGTAGGCAGCATAAAACAAGAAATTAATTAATTCCCCGCCACCTTTCCTCTCCCCTGCTTAAACCTGACTGTTGCTTTGCAGGATTTAGTGCTAAACACATTGTCTGTCCTCAACGGGTGTAATATACAACACTGAAAGGAAAGCATTTGCGTTAACAATGCAGAGAAGCGGATATAAAGCCGACAAATAAATCTAGGATGTGTTCGGTTTCAGGCCAAGAGTTTATTAGGGGGAAGATTTGAGATACATTAAAACACGATAAACATTCAAGGGTCAATGCGGGTGGTGAATGATCTTAAAAAGATTTTATGTAAAAAGTAAAAATTCTTAAATAAGTCCCGTGTGGGGGGTTTGTGCGGAGTGTCTCAGAGAACAAAGAAAGGTTGGCTGTCGGTGGAGATGTACGTTAGTGAAAGGTCACATAACACACAGGGACACCAGGAAAACAATCGCGTTCAGAACAGTTTTACAGATTTCAGAGGCTAATAATCTCAATGATTTAAGAATGGCCAGAAAGATGAAGAGAGAATAAAAGTGAGCTGATGTTTTACCTTCTTTAGCTTGTGGGATGGTGGGAGGAGGGATTGTGGTGGGTGCGTCAGTTGGTGGTTGGGTGGGTATTGGAGCTACAGATACAAAACAAAATAACAATATAAAAAACATTTCTATCACACATGGTATTATACACTTTGTGGTTTTAAAAAGATGCATTGCTCTTCTTCACTTCACTGGATGTACCCACTACCATGTGTTAGGGAGAAGGCAGAGCTGTTTTTCTCTAAGATTCAGTGTACAGACGTCCCGTTCACAGTTGGAAGGAAAAATTCATGCCCCACTATTGTTCACAGATCAGCTAGTGTGACATCTGTAGTACATAGTGCATCGCTTCTTCAGATTTTTATCTAGAAGTCATTATCATGCAACGCCTTGTTACCCAAAATACATTTTGTGCAGCAAAATACAAAAGAGAAAACATCGCGTAAAATATTCTGATATAACGACAAAGTAATCATCTAACTTAAGTCTTAATAATGTATTATAATTTTTGTCTCACAGTGTGTGAAACATGCAGTCATAAATGTGTGCAATATTTACAAGTGGCAGCCATGGTGGTGACTTCAGGTCCTTCCATGTCCTGTGAAAGGGTATAGATGCTGATTTTGTATGGGGTGTTGGGGGAAAGATCGAAGAAGCAATGTCTGGATGCGCCCCCACCAAGTCTCACTTCCTGTTTTTTACCACCTAGAAATAAAAAGACTCGGGTTAAAACATGGTCATTAGGTAGCATACACCAGAACAAGAAAGAGGCACAAGCTAATAATAAAATGCAAAATGCTGTACAGGGCTTACAACAGCAATACTTATGGAAACTGTTGGGACGCCCCCTTGAAAATGATTGACTAGATTAGCACAAAATCTAATGCTACAGCATTTAATGAGAATTGTGCTTCACATTTTATAGCAACAGTTTATGTAGGACTCCTTGATTCCAATGACAATACCCCTGTGGACAAAACAAGATTTTAACAGAAATGAATGATTCAGTCTATTGTGAAAGAACTGGACTGGTCTGCATAAAGCTCAGACCTGAGCCCAGATGAACACCTTTGAGCCAAATGATGTGTACACAGGGCTACAGTCAAATCAGAACAAAAACATATTCTTAAAAAAAACGTTGCAACAAAGATGGAAACCAAATTCTTTAATATGGTATTGTATAGCATGCTATATACTTATTAGAAGGGGGCGTCACAAAACTCTTCTCCATTTAGTGTTCACTGAATGATTTTATTACTTTTTTTACAATAATTATTTTACAGATTTTCTAAATATAATGCAAAAATGTTTCATGTAATATTTAAAATACGGTCCAAAAATGTAAAATTCACACAAAAAACGAGGGAAACATAATTTTAAAGGGAAAAACAGTTATTATACGTTTTTTTTCAAGATTACAGCATACATTGAGAGTACTATACATGGTATTAAAATGCATATCGTACCAAGCTGCAAATGTCAAGTCACTTTTTAAATAAAAAAAGTAATTGCAATTATAACAGCTTCCTCAGGCAAACAATTATGCTAATTATTGAGACAGTACAGTGATGTCATGATCCTGCCTCTGCTTGTCTTGGTTTTCGAGTCTTGTGGCAAGATCATGTCAGACCCATGTGTTTTGTGGAGAAAGGGCATTGTTTTGTTTTTTGTCACTCCATGCTCTCTCTCCGGTGTCACATCCTTTAGCATTCTGAAACCATGTTTGGTCCCCCTTGTGGGAAGTTTTGATTTTGCCTTGTTTTTGTTCATGTTTTCCCCATCGTGGGTCTTTTGTTAAATAAAAGTTTATTTAACCGTTCATCTACCTGCACTCTGGTTCTGTCCTAATTCATGACAAGTGATGCAAGAAACAAAGCTTAGTTTTCAAAATCACAAACATGGTAGCACCATAGCCGCACTGAAGTGTTGTTATTTTTAACAGCCATTTGCTGCTTCTGCTCTTACAGACAATTTTGCGTTTGTTTTAATGAAAGAAATAGTAAGTAAATCATGTCTTAGGAAATCACTCAGAGCAGAAGCAGGGCTCAGAATATGAAGCAGGATGACCATTTATCACCATCATAACTGTGATTATTTTCCAGAGATGATTCCAAAGAGAAAAGGGCCAGTGCATGAGCACAATAAAGGAAATCTTGTATTCAGCCCTGAGTTCAATGTGAAGGTTTTAATCGCTTTAATCTGAAGACTGCAGGGAAATGACTACACCATAATAAGCAGTCCAGGCTTAAGTGTAGAAAGACTCGAGTGAACCTAAGCAACCTTTTCCTCTCATCTTGAATTCTTTTCAAGTAAATGTGTCCTATCCGACACCGGCTCTCATTTTCTCTTTTACTACATGTTTATCCCATCGATCTCTTTGTTGTGTTGGTAATAGCAGACAGTAATATCCAGCAGCTTGGCTTGGTTCATACATCTTCATTTGTCTGTCATTAAACAGCTGTGTCCACCGGGACGATGAATGGCTGGGAAGGCTTTTCACAAGCAGTCTTATACGGTTACTGGTAGATTATAGGAGGCGGAAATGTTTTCTTTTCCCTCGTTTTAATGTAGGATTTTTTCCCAAAGCACGTCTTTCTGGACTGTGATATTATAAAAAGGTCTCTGAAGTACATTATGCACTAAAATGAAGTATTTTTCTTTCTATTGTCCAATGATAATGTGGTATGCAAAATTTTGGAAGCTGATAGTAAATTCTGCTATCAAACAATAGGACATGACATTTGCCTATTACAGTCCTGCTCTGTGGAATAGCAGCCATAGGCTCAATAAACAGCTCAGAATCGCGCTTTAAGCATTTGTTTCAACAAAATGCACTTCTTAGTCCAGTCACATCTCTGACACATGCGGGACACTGTCTCCGCTCCCCGCATTTGCACAGAGGAATGATCAATTTCACCATGAGCTCCCAGCACTAACAATTCATGGGTTTGACTGTAATGCTACAGCTGAAAAGCTGCACAATCATAAAAAAAAACAATCGCGTAGTTGTGGTGTCTATGGGAAATTCTGTCCTGTCCATGAGAACTAAAAAAACACAATCTAGTTTAGAAGGTCACATAACAGCTTTAAACATTAATTCTACCTGTTTATTTTTACCTTTTGTCTATTAGAGTGTTGCCAAGGCTTTTAAAGTCAGGATAAATGTACGTACTTGCAAAAATCTATTTATTTGGTAAATGTTTACCATATGTAATTTTCCGAACAATACTACTGACATTATTATAAAGACAATTAGAAATTGCCTGAGTAACCGTATTATATTTGGTTATCATGGTAACAATCAGCCACAGGTCAGCACATCTCTGCCAGGGTTTGTAGATCCGAAATGTCATAAATTTAATGATCTGGGAGCAGATTTATTAGTTCTCATTACCGAACCTGTTAGAAGTCAAACAGTCAAAACAAAGACCCCTAATTGAAGACCCCAACATTTCTGCTGAGCGATTCAGTGTGTCTATTTGTTGCTATGCTTGCCATTCAAATACTTGTGCACACATACGGGCTCCAGACGGCATCTGTTTTTAATAGCAATGCTGAGCTGGTGGCCATCTGAGCAGTCACACGCTGGAAGTGGGACAGAACGTTTGCAGGATTGCGAGATGAGGGTGAGGTAGCGCACAGGAATAAGAATAGCAATAATGAAAAACAGGCTTCTGACTCTGCCGTTTCAATAAATGTGAATTGAAACCATGTTGCAAGCCAGCATAGCAGCATGCATGCAATAAAAGATAAGTCTTGTATAGCCTAGAGGCTCTGAATTACGTATGTGCTGAAATGGGCCGTAATAACCCATTACCTTATCGAAACATGTATGAAATTGAACATGTCAGTTTTGTAGCCTTGTGTGGTTTTGTTGAGGAACACATTAGTGTTGTTTGGGAGTGGGTATGATGTGTGTATGTATTACTCACTGAGGACTGGTTCAATGGTAACTCTATAGAGGTTGGCATGGCGTTGAGGTTGCCACTGGGCACACATGCTGGTACTGCGGACCTGGTATGTGTTGAGATTGTTCACTCCCAGGAGCACTGAAGGGGAGAAGACAAACACAGCTATATGTGAAATACAAAGATACTTCTTTACATTTAATAACAAAAAGCACATATATAAATAAAATACTGAATCGGTATCTTTCAGATTTTCCAACAAAATGTGTGTAATTTAAAGGCTTAGTTAAAAAAAGTATTCACTTTTTATGGTCTTATTTCCAGTAATGCTTTAATCCAGTACTGTATAGGATGATAGAATGGAAAGATTAAGCACTGTGTTAGTTTAGTTTGAATAAAGGGTCTGCCAGTTAAGTGTACAAATATTTTACAGTAATTCGTCCCAAATTAGACAGACAAATGGCAACATACTCCATGTAAAAATTGCTTTCTTAAAACTGCACAAAAAATTACATTTCCAAGTCAAAATTGATCTTTAGATAACTGTGATTTGAATACCATGACTACATGTATATTTTGAAATTATTGCATATTTCATTCTGTCAATTTAAGATTTTTAGTATATTTGTACTTTTTGATCTATTTCTTTTTAACACTACAACAAGGGTCATGTAATTGTTACATTAGTAAATGCATGAACTAACATGAACTAACAATGAACAATATAGTTTCAGCATGATTCATCTTTGTTAAAGAGACAGTTCACCCAAAAATTGAGACCAATAGACACTTTCATTTACCCACCCTCGAGTTGTTCCAAATCTGTATAAATGTATTTTTTCTGATGAACCCAGAGAAAAATATTTGGCAGAACGTAAAACCCAAAGTTCTTGACCCCACTGACTACCATTGTAGGGAAAATTACAATGGTTGTCAAATAATATTTCTTCAAAATATTTATTTTTCACTATGGTAGTGAATGGTGCCCAAGAACTGTTTGGTTACTAACATTCTTTCAAATATCTTTCTCTGTGTCACTATTATTGCTTTAAAATGGACAGGTATACAGGCATTCGTTATAATTCTTCTATTCTGTTGTTCAGTCTAATGCAAAGGAACGTAAAATGCAAGGAACTACACATTTTGCAGGAACGATTAATGAGCCATGAGATTTCAAGTTCATTTCGTGATTGTGCTTATGGGGAACTTGACTCTTAATTCAGGGCGATCCCCTTTAAACACTGCCAGTTATGCAAAGCTAATGGATCTAAAAACACGTCGGGCATGAAAACGTGATATTCAACAAACGGTCCTTCCATCCGAAAGCCACAAATGCTCTTCAGCAGTATTTCTTTATTTCTTTTGTGTCTTCGTTGAAACCACACAAAATGGGCTGTGTGAAAGAAAACTCATCTGAAAGAAGAAAAATACGCTTATTTTGGAATTAGCACGTTTTTGAGTCAGCAAACAATTAAAATGCAGAACCCAGCCACAACACATGGTCTGCATTAGTCGTCAAAAACAATACTCATTTTGGACTTTCAACTAGTTGGATCACAAACACAATTGTGGCTATCACGGCGGACTGGCTCATTTTACACAAAACACTTCGCCAAAAGTTGTGGCAAACCCAAATTCAGCTTGTCCTGGATGAAGTCCATGTGAGAGAACACTAACCTCCTCTTTATAGGAGTCAGATCCTAAAAAGCAAATACTTGCGATGCTGAAGCTGTCCATTGTAATTCATGCTACACAACGGGACGTCATGTCGGTAGGGTTGTGACTAGGAAATCCTGATAAGCATTAAAATGGAGACTGTGCGCAAAACATATGGTGCACAGTGGTGGAGATTGGTTTAATGCTCTGAATAATGCATGTGACAAGCGTTCCTCCTTATATAAACTATTTTAATGAACTATATGCATGCATAAAGGCCTTCTGGTTGATAGTAGTAATACAAGGAGGTGAAGAAATCCATTATTGCGCATTCAATTATTCAAAGGTCAAACAAAAAACTTATGAAAAATTGATGGAGCTCAAGATCAGGCAGTATGTAGATGTCATCTTGTTGGTTGAAATAATATAGGATGCTCCTTAGACAGCAATGGAGTGTGACGGGAATAATCAATTATATTAGAAACTTAGATTGACAGTATATCTTTAAGGACTGTGTTTTGGTTGGGCTTCATCCTTTGGTCAATCTTTAGCTTGTGTCGAAGATTCTAAGAAAGCAAGACTAGCAGACTTAAAGGAATAGTTCACTCAAAAAATGAAAATTCTGTCATCATTTACTCACCCACAAGTGGTTCCAAACCCGTATTATGTTGAGTTGTTCTGCTGAACACAAAGAAAGATATTTGGAAGAATGTTTGTAACTAAACAGTTCTGGGGCATTATTGACCACCATTGGACTTTGACTACAGTAGTCAATGGTGCCCCAGAACTCTTTGGTTCTCCGCATTGTTTAAAACTTATTTTGTGTTCAACAAAACATATACATTTATACAGGTTTGAGGGTGAGTGAACATTTTTGAGTGAACTATCCCTTTAACATCAGGGAATTGTGGGAATGTCAAGAAAGAATGTCACAGAGACTGCGTTTTGCCTGCTGTTTATTTGCTCATGCTGTCTGTGTTGCAGCGCCTAATTCACACAAAATGTTATGCTAATCAGATTATGGTACCACATGACCCAAAGTTCAAGCGGAGCGTAATTTGCATGGCACAGTTCCCAATCTTGTGAACTGAAAGTGCTGCTTTACTAGGACCGGGCAGCATCTCACCACCACTGTGATCCTATTTTTAAAACGTTGAAACTTTCATGAACTGTATGTGCATATGTCTACTTATTATACTCTTAATTATTATTATCGAATTGTTATTCACTTAATTCATTATTTTAATCATCAGTTGCTGAAGAACAGCTGCCAAGATGACATCTCTAACAATAATCTTAAATATATGACGTCATTCTGTAAGCAGTAATAACTCAAGGTTAATTGCGCCCTCAGTGAATAGCCGAAATCCATACTAAACCTAAATTGAAAACTGAAAAGGATTTTTTGTTGAAAATTATCCAGAGAATGTAGTGCAGTTCCAGCAAATGTAGTTCCTGTTCAGACTGGATTGTGGTGGTCAGTGAATATAATGTTTATACAGGTTTTTACACTAAAATACTATGCGCAAAAGTGACCATTTGGTGGATTTGCCCCTGAATGTTATGTGAAGTGCCTCAGTCTCATGCTATATTTTGATCTAACAATACCTCAGATAGTGCTGTTTATCTGACCAGCCTGAAACAAGATACAGCCGTGAGCTCATATTGGTACAGAGACACCACGGTATTCTGAAGGATAGCCTCGGCACTCCCCAAGAAAACAAAATCATCGCTAAAACAGGTATAACTTTGCGATGTTCCTGTAGATATCGAATTTATATGCAAAGGATTGTCATTACTGGAGCTGTCTGCCTGTTGATGTATGTGTAGCCGTCTATCGAAAGGAAAGCTTCAGGTTTCATTAAAACGCAAAAGGGACAGTGATATTATCACAGCTGTGTATTATCAATTATGGGAAAAGTATTAGCAAGGACGATCACAGTGAGAAGAAAAAATCAGAGGTGACCGTGGAGGAAGGTGATGTGTCAGGAATTAAGCATAGGTCTCAACATTCATGTTTGTGGTTGTATGTGGCGGGTGACTCACGTGTTTTGCCCTTGCCGGTGAGGGGTTGACTAGAGCCTGTGGTGTAGGAGGCGATGACCTGGACTCTGTACTCCGTGTCACTCAACAGATTGAGGATCAGCAGGGTGTTCACATCGTCACCCACAAAGGTCTCCAAAGCTGGACCCGACACTGTTCACAGAGAAAAGAGTCAAACATCTCAACATCCTTGCAGAATAATGGCACTAAAAATGTGAATATGTTTAACACTTTTGAAGATGTAATTGTAACTATATTGAACTTTCAACTTACGTTGTGACACAGTTATGAACCTTTCTTGGCCACCATTGACTACCATAGTAGGAATAATTACTTTATAAATGTCTTTGTTCTGTTGAACACAAAATAATAATGTAGGAAGGCAAACAGTTCTGTTGCATTGTAATTTTCACTGTCATTCTACTATGGTAGTCAATGTTTCATTTTCTCTACTATGGTAGTCAATGGTGGCTAAGAACTGTTTGGTAACATTCTTCCAAATATCTTTCTCTGTGTTCATCTGAACAAAAAAAAGTCTAAAGATTTGGAACAACTCCAGGGTGAGTAAATGATGACAGAAATGACTGTCCCTTTAAGTTCTGAAAACAATACTACAGCGATTTCGGAAAAAAACCTGTCTCTATAAATGGGCCTCATAAACTATAAACATATTTTTCTTATCCCAGTTTAATACCAGAGATTTATTTCTTATGCAGATACTTCTTTCCTCTTAAATAAGGAGTGGCTCTATGACACTATTATAAAATTGCTCTTCTTGTTTAAGGATCCCGGCAAGCCTAACACAGCAACACTGGCAAAACCAACGATATCCGTTTGGGGAAAGTATTTGAAAAAACATGCTTGAAAACAATCATTGTTTGTTTATGGGCACAGAAATGACAGTCTCTCTACATCAAGATCGCCAGCTAAACTAAACTTAAGACAGGAAAAAGAATGGATAGACGTTTTGTAAAACACACTAACTATAGAGACAAATACATACTAAAGAACATAAGAAAAGTGGATGTGAAACTAAATAAGAACAAGTAATCGTTCTCTTTCAACAACACTCACAAGGACACGCAGAAAAAGACGCAGAAAATGAGCCCTGAACAGAATAAAAATACGTTGACCGCTGCTTGGGTGAATTATTAGCAGCTTGTCGGGAGCTGTTTCAAAGGGCATTAAATGTAGGTGGAGAAGCCATTTCTCTTCACCGCAGACTAGAGTTTAAGATCATATAATGGAATACAGGGCTTTATTGGGCTGGACTTCAGTGGAAAACAGAGGAGAGATATTTTTCCCTCTGGTGCGCTGAAGCCACATTACAGCCTCTGTTTACAGCCGACTGCAGATGGAAGAATGGTACTATTCAGAGCTGTAGACATTGATGTCTGCTCAAGATTTTGGTAAAGCGTCTTGCGAACCTAGATGCTTTATCTAGACTGTTTAAAAAGGTGTATATGTATATATATATATATATATACTGTATATGCTGTATATACACATTACATATAATAAGTTACAGACTGGAGAGCGTTATGATGTAAGTGTTTACGTACCAGAGATGGGTTGGTAGATGACCCTGTAGCCCATAGTGGGGAACTGAGGGGCATCCCAGGTGATGCGGAAGCGATTGTACCATTCATCAGACACCCTCAGGTTACTGGGACCAGACAGTGGCACTAGCCAATCAGAAGAGAGAAGACCGTGATAAGTATCTACAGTACCAGACAATATTGAAAACGGATGATCCGTAGATTAACCTACAACCATACAATCTTTACTGAAGATAAAATAATAAAAGAGGAATCACTGCGAGATAAAAAAAGATTCTAGAAATAAAGAGCACAGCCAAAGAAGATCCAGAGTTTATTTTCTCATTCTGAACTGGAGCTCTGCCGAGCATTCCCAGCATTCAAAGATCTACATAATGACTCCTCCGCTGAGCATTTTACCAGACTGATAATTAATTCAACCTGAAACTCAATCAGAAACAAGCACAAGGTTTTTCCAATGTGCGAGTTCAATGTGAGGTGACATTAGCATCTCTAATCAGCCGAGCTAGAGACACCACTGGGCTGTAATGTGAAGGTAGAAGAGAGCTGTAGATGATCAATCCCATCAGAGGAAAACCAGTCGGGTTCGAGCAGTTCATTATAGTGGGAGCATCAGCGATGGGATGGATAGGATTCATTATGCTTACTAATAGGCTAAATCAACACAATTCAACCTGTTCAGTAATGTGTTTCACTAGGGGACCGACAGTGTAACTTCAATCTGCAGTACGGACAGGCTGTGCCGGATCTATTTTCAGCTCTCAGGTGCTACATCTGAAAAGAATACCATCAGTCTCCAGAAACCCTGGATATGAGTAAGTGCTAGAGAATAATTCTATGTAAATGTGCCGCAATAATACAAAACTAGTGTAACTGCATCAGTTCATGACGGTGTGAAAGGTACTTCAATTAAATGTAGCACAAGGTAGCCCCGGACTCACTTGTTTTTCCGGATGAGGTTATGGAGAGCGCGGTGGACTCTTCGTCGGCATACACAGGGGTCACTGTGATTTTATAGTGCGTGTCCGAGAGGAGAGGTTGGAGTATCACGCTTCTTCTGTTTCCCGCAACTGAAACCTGGAGAGTAGTGGAATATTTCAAACTAGATTATTGATTATTTATGGTTATGTTTAGGGGTAGAATGACAGTTATGGGATACAATATACAGTTTGCGTAGTATAGAAACCCTTGGTATCTAAGAAAAGTCCCCACTATGTGTAAAAGCAAACCTGTTTGGGTTTTTGTAATCATTGTGAGGACTAGATGTCCTTGTGGTCCCAAAAAAATGATGTGTGTATGTTTGTGTAAATAATCATGGCTGTCTATACTATGATTATGATCTTGTGGCTACGGATAAAGTAAGAAGCTAAATGAAAGATTGACAATTCCAAAGGCTTAAGCAGTTGTCTCGGCTCTAATAACCATGTTCCTAAATGGAGGAATTCTGATCTGCTCGCCTGGAAGCCATTCAGGTATTAGCCAAAGAACTGGAAATGTGTGTATTGAACTTTACGGGTTTGGATAGAAATCAAGAGAGCCAGCACTCAGCTCTATAACCAGCATCCAATCACTCTAGTCATTCACCACAGACACACCATTAATCACACACACACACTCTCTCTCACACACACACACACGCTGTCATGGCAGTGCACTGCCTGTTGATAATGAAATGTTGGGTTGCATTACGTGGAGTGCCTTCCTCTGTGTGAGAGCACAATCACTGAACAGACTGCAAATAAGTCAACTAAAAATAAGGCAACACTCCAACTTTCTTTTGTGTCATGTGCATGTTAGGGGCGTTTCACATTTCGTGTCCAAAACCGCACGAAAATCGCGAGGCGCACTGCTTTCTCCTTTTTTTTCCAAAGCGCCTAGGAGTTTGCGCTCTCCCGGCGTCTGTCGTCGCTAAGCAACCATGGGTAACAATTGCTGTTGAGATGATGAGGTATACACAAAGCATACAGGTAATGGATTATGTGCACTGAAAATACCTTGCAATAAGTGTGCTGCTAGATTTTTTATGCTGTGACCACTGTGCCTACATCTACACTGAGCTTGTCAACATTGGTTCTTGTCACATGACCTGCGTGCGGCATTCTGAAAAGTTGGAATATCTTCATCTCGATGCTGTCCTGACCTGCCTAGAAAACGGGATCGACACACCGAATGCACATCGCGACCGCCTCGCCCCCTACTACAGCGAGCTTGCCACACCTATACATTTAAAATAAAGAATGTGCTCGCGCAAAAGACGTGAAATGTGAATCGCTCCTTACAGTGCCAAGATGAGAAGGTTATTGTGCACAGCAAATGTCAAAGTTCTTAAAGGGACAGTTCACAAAAGGACAAAAATTCTGTCTTTATTTACTCACTCTTGAGTTGTTCCAAATCTGTATAAATGTCTTTGTTACTAATGAACGCAAATATATTTGGAAGAATGCTTGTAACAAGACAGTTCTTGGCCACCATTGACTACCATAGTAGAAAATGCTTTATACATTTCTTTGTTCGATTGAACACAAAAGAAGATATTTCGAAGAATTTAGGGAAGCAAACCGTTCTGGGGCACTTTTGACTACCATTGTCATTTTCCCTACTATTGGTAGTCAGTGGGGTCCAAGATCTGTTTGGTTACAAGCATTCTTCCAAATATCTTTCTCTGTGTTCATCAAAACAAAGAAATGTATATAGATTTGGAAGGGTAGAGTACTTGAGGGTAGAGTAAATTATGAAACATCATTTTTGGGTGAACTATTCCTTTAAAACAACTGTTCCAAACACAAATATTCACATGTATGTCTCTTTCTATGTATTATATATGTTAATTTGGCTGTTCTGTAACCAGAATTTGTAACCGGAACTAGAAAACCCAAAACACCCCAAAATCAGTGTTTTAAAGCCATCAACACGAGTGTAAATAAATTAGGACAAAACAATACTTTTAACTTGAACAAACCCTTTAAGGCACTCAATTACTATAATTCTGTATTGTAAAATAATTACTAACACCGAAGCCCACCAAAAATGACATTTTACAGAACATGTCCTCCCTTTTCTTAAAAAAGCCAATGCATTATTCATTTTGAAAAATGGTAGGTCATTTTTCCATTACAACGTCCTTTGAAGTTAACCAGCAGGAAGGTGTGCTTCAGCGAGCTCTGAAAGTCAAGACGTTTCTCTTTCACCTCCTGCTGTGGAAGATGCTCCTGTGTGTCTATATAGCAGCATCCCATCAGTGGAGCTGTCCACCAACCCTGTGGTGCTGAAACCACCTCCCTACAGCCACTTACACACTTCCTTTCTCCTTTTCCTTCTTTTCTTGCTTTCCTTCCTTTATTTCTTCTATTCCTTTCTTCTTTTAAAACTTTGTCGAAACTTTCCCAAAGTGCATTTACTTTCCTTTACTTTAGTCTCTATGCTATTCTCTCTTCCTCCCCCTACCTTTCTCATTTGGTCTCGGTGACCTAAATGACACTTGAAAAGATAATGGAATTTCCTTTTTCCCAGCCCCATCTGCTTTATCCTTCTATCAGCTTGACCCACAATGATTCTCTGAGAATTACAACCAAGGAGAGGTCGATATTCCATACAGTCAGGGGCACGGAGCCACAGCAGAGTCCGGATGAAACTTTACACCATGAGCGATCATGAAAGTCCCAGACCAAGGTTGTGTCAAAGTCAGACGAATACCATGAAAACGGTGGATCACATCAAAAGCACGAATAATGCCTGAATTGGCTCATGCAATGAGTCACAGTTGTTCTAGATGGAACAACTACAGGTTCCCAACTCAAGCACATGCATTTAAAACAGTGACTTTAGCCAACAGAAGATAACACTAGTGCAGATAAAAACAGCACTGCATCATTCTAGTCCAGTTACCCAGAGGAATATGATAAGCCTGGAGTCACGCAGCACAAAGGTAATAAATTTGTCACGTTATATTTTCATAGCCCAAAAGCAATATAGGTAACTTTATGAAATAACTGCCTCGCTGGGACACAAATAAGACAGGTGTGCAATGGCCTCTTTATGCGCTCTTATGTGGAAAACAGAGTGGAGATAAAGTGATCGAGAATCCAGAAAGAAATGATGACAAAAGAGGAGGGCGTTCTTGGGTTGTTTGTTTTGTTGACAAATGCCTCCATTAGCATGTTACGCTGTGGTTATATTCGCTCACCGTCTGTTCTGCGCGATTCGCGCTGACGTACGTCACTTTGTACTGCTCCACGTCTGAATCCAGCACCTCCCAGCTCACTTGCAGACTATAGGGGGTCTCGTCGTCCACCCGTAGGTCAGTCAGTCCCAAACGAACAACTTCATGAGATGGTTTAAATCAGTTACATTCTGATATATCCAACCCTTCATCCATCCATTCACCTATCAATCCATCACAGTAGAAATGGAAGTAAGGATAGCATTAAAGTCTTACTTTCTGTGGTGGGGTAATTTGTGGTTGGAATCGCGGTGGTCCAGCCCACTGTAACAAGAGCATAAAAGAAAGACAATCTGTTTGATCATACTTGCGATAAAGTGCATCATGCAGCAGATGCTAACAGTACATAGATTGGATTATAAAGATTATTTCATCTCTCACATGTCTTCTCCAGCACCACCACTGAGCTGCTTTCTGTCTCATCTTTATAGACAGCTGACACTGACACCTTATAGTCGGTGAAAGGAGACAGGTGATGTATCACATATGAGTCCACAGCTCCTTTCAGTAGTACCTATATAACACATACATACTGTATAAACACTCAGTTAAAAACCAGCAGTTATAATCCAATGATGCTTGGTTATCACACTCCTTTGTTTGTGTAAAATCTGATGTCATCTAAAACAGGCGTGAACATGGCCACACTTATGTCCACATAACATTTGTTTTTGGTGTTGCTGCTAAAACCGTCTAGGCCGGATTGATTCAGATCTTTTTTATATCAATTCTAATTTTGATTCTTGGTTCTGACCAGACAGCTCAAACTATAAATCCTTATTTTTCCTAATTTTAATGTGGACTGTAAGACTAGTGTAAACATTTCATGGGGTCTAGAGGTTGTTTTTTTTAAACAAAAGTGTCTACTCAATGACAAATGTATAAATAAGTAGCGGTCAAAAATACATTTCAGATGTATTTACAGCAGCAGCAGCATCAGAGTAAAGTCAGTGACCAATTTACCGTGTTTCTCATAAATATTAGTGACAGCTCAAGGCTATAGCTCTGCCAACAATGAGGACATTATAAAACACACCTGCTATGGGTTGAACTACAAGAGCTTTGGCTCTCTGTGAGCGTTGTGCTGTCCCAGTAAACCCATCTGACGACTAAATGTGTTTGTGGGCTGACTTCACTGCTCTGGGATACTGAGCTCCAGCCACATTCCAGTCTGCCTCACAGCATGTTATTATTTTCAGCTCCAGTGGCTGTCGGTAAAAATATCGACCTGCGGTGCTATCTATAAAAAACAGCTGCACTAAATCCCGGCCAATAATAAAAAAATTTGCCGTCACACGCACAAACACGCGAGCACTTGTGGCGTGGTCATGTGGGCTGTGATGAGACATGCTCTGTATGCTTGGGCATTGGTGACTGACTGGTCATTTCTAATCGAAAGTAAGTGCTGGCCCCAAGCTCAAAGTTAGTGGAAAGTATTGATCGACTCATAAATCATTTTCAAGGACCTCATAAAAATCAAATTTTAGTTTCTCTTTGTCAATGTACAGTGCAGAGTTTCGCCGAAACAGTGCAATCTTGTTACAGAAGTTAAGGAAAGTATGTTAGTCATAGCGACTCCGGTAGTTATAAGTGATAAGTTGATTCAATATCAAATATTTTCAAAACTTTTTTCTATAAACACTGGAGAGGAACAAACATTTCAGTGCCTTATATCTGCCGCATCACCACATCAAGTGACTGACCTCTATCGTATCTCCTCCTTTGCTGGGTGACCAGGAGAGCCTATGCAGGACTACATCCCTGGCAGGGTTTGACCAGCTTACCCGGAAACTCTCTGAGGTGACCTCATCGGTCATCATTCCAAATGGAGCTGGCACAAGTTCTAAATGAGACATCAACACACAGTTGAGCAAACCAATAACCTTTGAACTTTGAAAAGACAATTTAGTTAATCCAAAAACGTCAACCAACACATGCAGACACATATCACGTACATATTTTTAAGTCTTTCCATGTGGCTGCAGGCTTCTTTAACAGTTTTCTCTATCACAGCGCCACGTCTGACAGCTCTTGTCTCGAGTCCTCTTAGCATTGGTCTTGTTAATTTGTGCTCGCAGGGATTTAAGACTGGCAGTCTATTTAAAGTCTGCCTTCCTCAGTGCGTTATTGTACTTTGTTCTTGATTCAACCTTGTTAAATATTTGGAAATTGTATCAAGCGTCCGCTGATTTGTATTATGCAAATGGAACCATTTGTACCATGTAATACAGTTGGATTTATTCTGTTATCTCTGTGGGGGTTGAATTATTGTCTTCATTACTCTGTTACAGATTACATTTAAGTGTTTATTTAATGGCACAATTCACTTAGGCCGATATCGATTTGATTTATTGGGATGATTGAATAAAAAAATTGGGTGAACAAAAATAATTTAAATTCAATATATGAACAATTGATTGAACAATGTATTGTTCTGCATTACGAAAAATGATAGGGAGTCAGGACACCCACAGAAAGAAGGTAAGGGTCCAGACCTGATAGATTCCAGCATCCAATGAATAACTTACACGCAAGTACCAAGAAAGTGATGTTTTATACAGGACACAAAAGGTGTCCACTCCCGGTTGAGTAAAGGACAAAGCATTAGAATTGCACTCCAGCTGGGAGTAAATTGTAGACTCTGTGTGCAGCGAGAAATGGAAGATGTCCTCTTGGAGGTGGAAAATATGGCAAAAATATGCACATACATGTACATGTTAAATGAGCAGCGCTGTGAGAAGATGAGGTTTGTTGTTGTCCGTGCTCATAGTAATGAATACCAGCGGGCACTTGGAGAAACTATGTGCATACATCCAAACCCTCTACCCATTATAAACTAGCCGCCTTTATGCAAAACAATTAAACCCTACATTTTTCAGCAACAGTTACTTACTTGTTGTGAATCCGCCACTGAGCGCCTCTGATTGGCCATAATCATAGAGGGCAAATACTGCGACAGTGTACTCGGTTAAAGGGAACAAATCTTTTAGTGACACATTGGTGACAGGACCCAGCACCACCTGAACAACAGAAATAATGCGCAATGCATTTAGCTACACTGAATGAGTTATGGCACAAGAGTGTAAATCATAATAAAAATAATGATTTTAACATTATTAGTTTGTATAAGTGCTAGGAATATTGAAGCTAACGCAGTCTCACAAAAAAAACGAAAGGTTAACTGAGCGTGAGAGTGAAATCGTGTGCGCATGTTTGTTCGACAGATTGGAGCGAAAGCTTGTTGTGTGCATTGAAGGTTCTGCTCTGGCGATCACCTCATTGGTCTGGACACCATCTGTCTTGACATACATGACACGGTAGCCCTTAACCTTACTGGAAACCGCATCCCAGTTGAGTCGCACTGAGCTGTGGTCCACTTCAGTGACCCGCAGGTTACGTGGAGGTCTCAGAGATACTGCAGGAAGATTGAGACTAATGGTCAGTTATACAGTACAGTCCCAATAGATAATTCAGTCGTTCACGCAGGCTGGAAGTCATTTTTTACATCATTTTGCATGTCAATTCAATATTGGTTTTGGACTTTATACTGATCTGTATTAGAAAATGATTTAAAATGTTAAAAAGTTAAAGTTTTTAGTTGCAGGCTTATTGGCAGGTGTACGAAACACAGGGTCAGTATGTTATGAACTGTGTGGAGAGAAGAACCCAATTGCAGGCAGACTCGGGGGTGAAGGAGATAACAATAAATTTTAATACACAATAAACACAAAACAAAGACTCACGATGGAGTAAAACCAAGACTAGACAAATAATAAGGACATCAGGACATGGACTAACTAAACTAGAAAAATAAACACTAAGGACAAGACTAAACTGACTCACCAAAATACACTGAACGAGAACTTGATACTTGACACAGCATAGAGGAACAAAGTACAAGATACAAGATACCAAATACAATGAACGAGCACAGGACAATAGACAAGAGGAGGCTTTAAAGGGAAACAAACACAGGATAATTGAACAAGGGGCAGGTGTAGGTAATGAGACACTAATGGGAAGGCTAACGAGACAAAAGGGCGGGAAACACTGACGAGACACGAGAAAGCACATGGCATGTCAGAATCAAAACAAAGCCATGTCTTTCTCACACAAAACCTAAGGCTATGCCATGACTCCGCTGCAAGACCAAAAATAAACATGACATGATAGCGGAATCATGACATAAGCCCCCCCTTAAATGAACACCTCCAGGTGTTCATCAAGGGGTAGACTAACAAGACAAGACAGACTGGGAACACGACAATACAAGGCAAAACAAAGAAAACAATATCAGGGGCAAACAAGCAAGCAAAATCACAGGGTTGGGGTGAGACAATAAAAATAATAAACATGGGAGGGGGGGTGGGGGAACAACAAAGTTCACGGGAGGGTGTCCAAGAGGGTAGGGATAGGGTGGGACAGTCCTAGTTCCCGGGGGCGCTCGCGAGCGTGGAATCCCCGGGGACTTGATGGGAGAAGTCCTCGGGGGAACTGTTCTTGTTCCCGGCTTGAAGGCCGGCTGAGCCACAGGCTGGAAGGCGGGCTGAGCCGCCGCTGGAAGGCCGGCAGGGCAGGACTGGGTGCAGGACTTGACGCCGGCTGGAAGGCCGGCAGGGCAGGACTGGGTGCAGGACTTGACGCCGGCTGGAAGGCCGGCAGGGCAGGACTGGGTGCAGGACTTGACGCCGGCTGGAAGGCCGGCAGGGCAGGACTTGATGCCGGCTGGAAGGCCGGCAGGGCTGGACTGGGTGCAGGACTTGACGCCGGCTGGAAGGCCGGCAGGGCAGGACTGGGTGCAGGACTTGACGCCGGCTGGAAGGCCGGCAGGGCAGGACTGGGTGCAGGACTTGGGACCACCGGACTTGGGACCACCGGACTTGGGACCACCGGACTTGGGACCACCGGACTTGGGACCACCGGACTTGGGACCACCGGACTTGGGACCACCGGACTTGGGACCACCGGACTTGGGACCACCGGACTTGGGACCACCGGACTTGGGACCACCGGACTTGGGACCACCGGACTTGGGACCACCGGACTTGGGACCACCGGACTTGGGACCACCGGACTTGGGACCTCAGGAGGCCCGCTGGACGATCGGGCCCTCCTGCTCGTATGGCGCCCCCCCAAAAAATATTTGGGCTGAGTCCCGGTCTCCTCCTCTGGCTGGAGCTTCGGCTTGGACATTACGCCCCTCCTCGGCTTCTTCTTCGACCGGCTCACGGTGGGTGTAGCCGGTTGTGGAGAAGCGGTGGGGAGCATGACTAGCTCCATGCTGGAGGAGTCGAAGGGTGCAGAGGGCGAGGAGAGGCCCACAGCCCCGATTCGCAGGGTACGGCCCTCGGGGATGGTGGCCAGCGGGGGGGGAAAACTGGGCTGAACTGAGACCCTGGGCTCCGGCCGATTCATGGCATACCTGATAAGGTCGGTGAAGCCCAGCGGTCTCAGCATTTGCATCTCCCACCCCGCTAGAGGTTGGTTGAGGCCGCCATTGAACAGGACCATCTGTTCCTGCTCACTGTGGACCATCTCCCCTGCCACCTCAAAGAAACGGTCCGCAAACTCCAATACGTCGGAGTGTCCCTGACGTAAACCCAGGAGGTGACGAGCCTGGATCGCTCGCCTTGCCTCCAATCTGTCTGCTGGGTTCAGTTTTGGGCTCGTTCATTCTGTTATGAACTGTGTGGAGAGAAGAACCCAATTGCAGGCAGACTCGGGGGTGAAGGAGATAACAATAAATTTTAATACACAATAAACACAAAACAAAGACTCACGATGGAGTAAAACCAAGACTAGACAAATAATAAGGACATCAGGACATGGACTAACTAAACTAGAAAAATAAACACTAAGGACAAGACTAAACTGACTCACCAAAATACACTGAACGAGAACTTGATACTTGACACAGCATAGAGGAACAAAGTACAAGATACAAGATACCAAATACAATGAACGAGCACAGGACAATAGACAAGAGGAGGCTTTAAAGGGAAACAAACACAGGATAATTGAACAAGGGGCAGGTGTAGGTAATGAGACACTAATGGGAAGGCTAACGAGACAAAAGGGCGGGAAACACTGACGAGACACGAGAAAGCACATGGCATGTCAGAATCAAAACAAAGCCATGTCTTTCTCACACAAAACCTAAGGCTATGCCATGACTCCGCTGCAAGACCAAAAATAAACATGACATGATAGCGGAATCATGACACAGTATGTAAAGTGTGTTGGGGTGGACACTCACCGGTGGTCTCTTGAGCAGTAGACGGATCACTGGCCTCCTCTCCATACATGGCATAGACTGTAACTGAATATTCAGTGTCTGGGATCAGTCCCTTGAGCTCTACATCAGTCACTGTCTCATCTACTCTCATCTGTAACACAGAAACAACGTCATAAGACTACTAAAACCAGCATCATGTCCTTTCAAACTGCAGTCATCAAATTGGATTTGATATGCGACTTCTATCAGGGTAAAACGTGGCAAAGATCTACATTTGGCAAGTCCGATAAAAAAACACCTTCTTTTAAACCTAAAATGTATACCATGTGCATGATGTGCAAAAAGAAATAAAAGTGAACCAATGGAACTCAAAAGTGATGCATGTTATTCTTTCACAGCTTCAGTTTGGGTGGAAGTGTCATCACGGCAGTGTGCGCTTAACATTCACACAAACACACAGACACACTCACAAAGATGATTTGTGACCTCACCTCTCTTTCTTCTACAGTGTCACTGATCAGTGGAGGGTACAGGATCATGTACCCAGAAGCCCCTTCCGCATCCCTCCAGCGGGCTCTCATGCTGTTGTCAGTCACATCGTACAGCTCCAGATCACTTACTGTGGGTAGTGCCACTGACACACACACGCATAGACAGTTTTCATATGTTCTTGTCTGTATAGTCACAATCATTTTAATAATAAATATATCAGTCTTGTGCAAGAAGTATTAAACCTATACAGTCATTCTTTAAAGAAGACAAACTACTATAGCTAAGACAGTATGACTTGTTACAGAATATATTAGGAATTAGGTTTATTTGAAACTTAAATTGTGTTATGTAAACTATGCCTACACGTACAACAAGAAAAACACTAAGAAATACAATCAACAATATATCTCTATATGTTCTCCAGACTTTTATATTTTGCCTGTCAAGTAAATTTGTCTTATTTTTCAAACATTAAGAGCGTCCACAGCAAAAAAAGAAATTCTGAGTTTGGACTCTTATTGACTTTTTTCCAGTTTTGTGTTTTTTCCAAATGTTTCCACCGTTTTCCAAATGTTCAGACTGTGAGATGTTAAAAGTGAATAACAGAGTGTAAGAGAAGCAGGAAAGGTTTTCATTCTGGCATGAGCACACATGGATAGTCTTCCTTTGACAAAATACTATCATGTGCCTGCGCAATTCATCATAATAAGACTTGTAACATATTTGGTCAAGAACAAAATACTTCAGACTTCAGATGTGTTCAATTTGCTTGCTGAAACTGCTGAGATATGTCTGCTTAACATACACAGTATATAAGAAAGTGGTGATAGAAATCTACTGTTAAAAGGCATTTGGCAAAATGATCTGCGCGTGTGGTTTGTGTAGTTACTGTCCTACAGTGTGGTCGTGTTGAAAGACACAAGCCTGTAGCACATATGCTTTGAGATCTTCTGGAGTCGGTTGTGCTGTGCGACTCACGTGTGACCTCGTTGCCTCTCAGAGCGTCGCTCGCCGAGCTGAGGTATACAGCGAACACGGCGATCTCATACTCAGTCAAAGAGTTTAAATTCTGCAGGACGACTGAATTCTCTGTGCCGCCCACCACAAGCTGTAAAGCAAGACAACAGCGGTTTGTGATGATCAGCATGGCAGTTTGGAGAATGAATAAGAAAAGAGCAGAAACCTCAAGCGTGTTAAATATTGACTGTGGTGTACTATACTGCAGTATATAATATTTATACTGAGAAATAAACTCAAAAATAGACAAATCAGATAAAATGGCTATAATACATTGACCCACAAACCTTATTTGATCATTTAAGCTACATTTGAAAATGTATGATTGTTGTTGCATTGAACAACAAAATAGTGGTTTTCAGTTTTATTAAATTGAAAGATAAACACACGTTCCGAGAAGAACCTATTAATAAAACAAAACTATTATGAAGATTAAGACTAAATCTATTTGGACACGTTCTGGGTTTTTTGGGGGTACCTCGGATCCCTTTATTATGAAAATATAAATCTGACTGAGCAATTCCCAAGAAACATATTAAAAAGCCTGGTCACCTCTCCCACTACATCTGCATTGGATGGATGGTAAACCACTCTGTATTTTTCCACACTGCCGGGTGCATGAGTCCAGGACACACGGAAACTGTGCCCAGTCACCTCAGAAGTAACCAAGTCCTGCGGCGGTAACGCTGTCTCTTCAGGCAAAGAATCTCCTGCGATAAAGAGATAATGAGACATCAGATCCACTGCCACACAAACTAACACAAGTCATGTTCCTGTGAGTCACTGATTTATTATTCTATTAAACCGCTGGTAAAATCACTCACCCTTAATATCTTTGTCTTGTTGCTCCACTCCTTCACACACCGTCTTGGTCAGACCGCCCACTATCGTGCTCATAATACTAAAGTCAGCCACGTTATACACGTGTGTGTCCTCTGGTTTAGAGGCGATGGCATTTAATTCATTCTCATCGGCGTTCTTAACACCTATGTGCAACCACAAATCCAAATGTAAAAGTTAACACATTTCTGGAATAACGACAGTCAGAGTAAGTGTTTGTAAATACTTAGGAGGGGTAGAATCAACAGATCTTAAATTACTGTATATATGTCATATACAGTATAAATCAGCACTGAACATTTTCATTCAAGACTTGACTTACAGTGTGGCAGATAAAATTTACAGGAGCAGAAAAAAAAGTTAGGAGTGGGCCTCTTCTACACCGGGCTCAATGAATAAGCTAAACCATAGAGGACCTTTTTGGCACCCCCAATGCACCCAGATAACCCTCGCTGACCTCAGCCCTGCCTACATGTACAGATCTAAATGTAACTGTATAAGTTGAAGACATAGCTAAGACTAATACAAATAAAGAATCCTCTAATACCGATGGCAAATAACTCGACTCCAGCATCTCTCAGGCTCTCAGCGGGCGGGAGAACGTCATCCTGGGATTTGCCATCCGTTATCAGAATTCCAATTTTGGGAACATTGCTACGAGCCCCAGACTCGGGTTTAAAGCTGTTTTCCAGGATGTAGGTAAGAGCAAGACCTAGAAAGGTGAGTAAAAGAGAAAATATTAAAAGCCACCGAAAGATTACATGTTAGTGGAGGGTTCCAAGTGACTGTGCCTAAGCAAATACATTTCAATGCATGATCTGTGTTCCAGAAAAATTAGAATTTTGCTTGAGGGTCTAAAAACTTTTGCACTCCATTTCAGAGACGTTTGAAGAGAAACGGAACACCACAAGCCTACATACCAGTCAGAGTGTTTCCTCCCTTGTACGGCAGGTTTTTGACAGCATCTATCAGTGCATCTTTTGTGCTAAAACCATTCAAGTGCCACTCGATTCGTGGATCTCCGCTGTACTGGGCCAGTCCTGCAAGCACAGACATTAAGGAAGCAATTTCCAGTTAATATTCACAACGTAGCCTGTATTCTGAAAAAGACAATGACATGCTTAACAGCTCCTAACTATTATTGTATGTATGTAATCAGCAAATTGTAGATAAAAAAAACATTTTAATTAACTTTCTTATTTTTCCCAAAAAAGAAATCATGTTTTTGATTGTTATCATGTTTTTTTGTTTTATTGCGTAAGTTTGAGCTATTATGGCTTAAATAAAATACAAGAACTGCAGTATGATTGATATTACTTGGAATGCAAAATAAAAAACATGAGTTATCTAATTTTGTAACCGAAATCTTCATATACTGTATATATACAGCGGTGGAAAAAACTATTCATTAATTATTTACAGTTTTTCTACATTAACAATGTATAGGTAGATGTATATCTGTCAACTACTATCAATATTTATCCCAAATAAAAATATTGCTTCTATTTGCATTTTTTAGCAAAACTGGAGAAACAGCTCAAAATAACAGAAAAGAAAAAACAGAAATGCTCTATTTTTTTAGTCAAATACTGCAAAGCAAAAAAAAGTGAAAAGATTCACTTTTAAGAATACAATATTACTATTTGTATATTTTTTTAATAAAAATTCAATTACAATCGTATGTGATCATTTTGATCACATTTTTCATGTCTCTTGTAATGCTGTCAGTCTTGGACATTGCTGTTGGATGACTTTACGTCACTCCTAAGGTTTGATTTGATTGAAATTCAACAGACACTGAAATAAAATGTCCACAGTACATCCAGAAATGCTGATAAAATGAAAATTCGGACTGGGAATTTTTCCGTAGCTGTATAAAAAAAGTATATACATATATATATACAGTACATATGCATACATAACAAATATATATAATAAAGGGATATGCCAGCAGTTTCATTCATCTGATTTGTAAAGACCAGAATAAGATTTGAAGCTGTGAAGCATGAATTATTTTCAGATTAAATACTGAAAAATAAATAAAAATGAATTGAGGAGCCCACCGATCCGGGTTTTGTCGATTCCCACATCAAAAGCGTTAACCAGGTTTTCCAGAAACATGCGAACCAGGCGGAAATTGATTCTTCCAATACTCCAAGAGCCATCGACCAGGATGACAATATCTGCAATGGCGGAGGTCGTGCAGACAAACTGGTCCACTGGTTTAACATGTGTGAGAGAGAGAGAGAGAGAGAGAGAGAGAGAGAGAGAGAATGAGCCTCACACTCGCACATGTACCTATACATTAAAACAATGTCCTTTTTGCAACAACAAACAAGACTTCCAAACAAATGACACAGCAGTCGTTGAACGTGGGTAGTGTTTTATTGAACCACTTTTTCATTGTACAAAGCATCTTCAGAGAGCAGGAGAGGACACGTTTGAGTTATGAACACAGTTTTAACAATCAACAAAAACAAATTTATTTTACTCAAACCGATTTAACAGCCGTGCAGGGAGATCAGCTCTGGGGTACCTGAGGCGTTCAGAGGGGGCAAAAATTTTTTCAATACTGATGCTCCCCGTGTGCGTGACGTTAACTCCTGGCAGTGATAAGTACCACGCTGCAATAAACACACACAGGGAGTAAAGTGATGAAGTGTCAAGCCCAGGCTGTAAATCTGAGGAGTGCAGGACCACAGAGCTCAGCAATGCATCATGGGAGTCTGGTTTGTTCTTCACTCAATCATTTATTTCCCAGCAGAACTAGCCGTCATGCCCACATATCATGATGCAAGTCTTTATGCTGAGCCTTCTCTGTACGAGCATTATTGTTGGGATATTTGGCAGCATGTACAGAGGGTTTAAATACTGAAGAGGGACACTATCCAACCTCAGCCGTGGACGGGAACACAAAGAAATCAAAAAAATGGCAGCGTTGCATCTCGGGAGGAGTAGACAAAGGAGGCTCCTAATCTGTGACTAATGAAACATTTCCATAACTTTCAAAGAGATGGATTAACACTTTAATTGACAGGTTGCCAAAAAAAGCTACCAAATCTATAGGACATGTCTGTTGTTTAGATCCTTTGATCGCGGGGAAACAATTTAGCTCCATTTTCTCAGGAAACGCACTCAATAAAACCCCATTCAATAGCAGCAAGTTTTGTTTAATTAACTCTCGTGCTCCTTAATTCCTTTCTATTCATTTATGTCGGCACAGTTCGATCCACGCCATTACACAAAGAGTGGCTTGTCACGGCTACCCTCTGCTTTTATCAGCGATCCACTGAGAACGTCAGTGTCAGTAATCAGCATGATCTTCTCTATCAGAGAGCTCTGGGCTGATTGTATCCTTAGATTCAGAGGTGAGGATACATCACACCCATCAGCAATCCGCCAACATCGATTCATTAAGCCGCTGGACTTATCTACTAAGCAACAAGACTCCTCATTGTTGCCTTGGAAAACCCGGAAAGGTCATGCGATCGCAATACGATGCTGCAATGCAGCTCCTGCGGACCGGCTCTCCGGGATGGTTGCGGGACGTCCACGTGATGCTCAGTCACACGTATGCTGGAGGAAGAAAAGAAGATGTGAGCAAATGCAATTGACTGTCTTGCATCCTTCGTGAATGCGAAATCAAAGTGGCGCACGTATGTATCGCATAAGTCAGCGAAGCTTCATTCATTATGCCTCTATTGGCTGTAATGTTGTGAGTTGTGTGTTCCATACGTCTCCAGACAGTGTGAAATAATCAATATAGGTGAGACTGTAGAGCGTGGGCTTGTCACATTTATTGTTCTCATTTAATGCATATTAAGATTAACCGCCGAATCGACACGTCTCCTGCTCGCTGTCAGAACTCTCGTATCAAAGGTTTGTCAACTATCTTCATTCGTACTGTTAAGGGACAACAGGAAGACTGAGGTGATATAGTACCTGTCTGGATGATGAGAACTAGAGCGCCCCTCAATCTGCCAGGCCAAAATAATTCTGCTTAAAAAAAAAATCTTCATTCATTCGTTCATTCAAGCAGCCACCATAAAGCAGGGCTTGTCATTAAGCATTGTCATGTTTAAATTTGTCATTCACAAAAATTACTTGTCCAAAGATAGAAAAATATATATTTCATTTGAATAATAATAATATAATATAATCAATATAATTGTTTCAGATTTAGGTCAATTTTGCTTCCAAGCATTTTAACTAGTGTCCGCTTTGGCCGCCTGAATTCATCATGAATAGGCAGGTAACTGACAAAAGACATTAATGTTACATGCAGCTGGATAAATTAGGGCCATATCATTTTTAGATTACAATTACTAAATTTCAGTGTTTTTCCTTTTTTATTATAGGGGTATATTTGTCCACATAAATTACCGTAGTATAGTATTTAATACTACAGTAAACTGCAGTAAAACTCTTATATACCATAGTGTTTTTTAACTTGACTATAGTATACAGTGTTTATGAATTTACTACAAGGGCACAACAATTTTCAATAGCAAATACCCTAGTACATTACAGTTGTTTACAACTACAATGCTGTTTACATTGTATAAGCAACATATTTTTCTCAACCTAACAACAAATAAACACTGTAAAACGTGTACAGTAAGATCTAATAGTCTCTTAAGGACCATTCACACCAAGAATTGTGACTATTTATTTATATAACAACAAGTTACAGTATTGTTGGGATACCTTTCAAAATAATTTTGTTCTGCTGATGAGCAATAAAACTTTGGCAACCCATCAAAATTCAAAGACTCAAGCATTTAAAATCTGAAACTGTAGAACACAACAGGATTATAAGAAACCGTCCCAAAATGCACACAACGTAACAAAAAACTTCACATAATATAATTAAGAAAGAATTTGTGAAAATTTTCAGGGCAAACTATCAGATAGAACTTTAGAACTCCATTGCAATGATTTCTCAAAATATTGTATGTGTTCCACAGAAGAAAGAGTCATATACAGGTTTTGAATGACATGAGATTGAAGACATTATGACATTTTTATTTTGGGGTGAACTATCCCTTTAACTGGATCCGCCAATTTAAAAATAAAAATGTTTAAACCTACAATAACTTATCCCAATATGTTTTTTTTGGTAGTTGCACTCAAAATCCACTTGCCTCAAAAATGTGTGGGGGCATGACACTTCTAATTACAGTTCATGCAGCATATGAGACTTCTTTCACACTGCAGGGGAATTTTGTGTTCAACCACATATGAGGGTCTTTTCCGAGAACAATTATGTGACTGTTTCGCTGCCGCATGTCAACATAAAGAACAACAGAGAGAAACAAAAAGAAAGAGGTTATTTTATCTGAAATGGGCAGAGCAATAAAGTCTAGCGCATTTCCAGAACTAGACTCCATCTGAGACTCTCAAGGGTATATTTAAATAGCATTCGTGCCCATTCTCCTCAAGGTTACAGTTATAACCAAAAGATTTCCACTTTATATCCCACAGAATGCTTAAGAAGTTTATTGAAAAAGAGAGCGGAGAGGGACTGATCTTTCTAGCCTCTGTAGACCATTTTACTACCATCCTCCATAGAATTCAGTTCCATATAATTCAACATTACTTGTTGCCAAGTATGCTATGGGTTGTGACATCAGCAAAAGACTCTGGGAGCAACACAGCCAACTGCCAAACAATGCACAGTCCGAATAATGGCTGCCTTTGTTCTAAAGAGCACATGTTAATCGGTCCATTTCGTCCATATAAACCAAAAAGACAACACGCCACGGTCTGGGCTCTGCCGGGTCGTTCGGTCGATTCCACAGCCTTTTTGACCACTTCTGCAAGCACCAAGAGCTGCCAAAAGAACCTGAAACGGGCAACTTAAAGGAAAAGTTCATCTCAATCTATTTTTACTCACACACATGATGTTCATCAACACGCTTTAAGACTTCCCGGCTTCTTCTGAACACAAATAAACATATTTTAGTTGACATCCCGAGAGATTTCCAGCCCTCCTCATAGACATTATGGTTATAGTTGTTGTCAAGGTCCAGAAAAGTACTAAAGACATCGCTAAATTGGTCCATCCACTCATAGGGGCTCAATAAAAAAAATTTGAAGCAACGTCAATACTTAAACCAAAATAACGTCTTTAATCTATATATTTTCTTCGTAATCTCTCACCTGAATATCTTTATTTGTGTTCCGAAGATGCCAGGAGGACGTCATGTGGGTGAGTAAAAATTAACACAATTCTGATTTTGAGATTAATATTTCCTTTAAGCCTGTCATTCCCTCTTCTAATGTGTTTAAACACAGAACATTTTTCCAGTTAGAGAACATCACGGGAGGTATGATAAGAATCTACAGCGTAAAACAGAGATGCTGACATGCGGGAGTGGTGATGCGGTCCACATCTAGATTCTTTAAGACAGACCAGCTGGAAACAGTGATGATTACTATTCTTGTTTTCGAACCATTTCTGTTGTATCCCCATTCTGATTCAATGCTAAAGAGATCAGACAGCGCTAGACCAGACATGCCAAGTCTGCACACTTAATAGGCCTGCTGTTTCTAAAGCATATTCAACATGCATTTTGTGTTTACATATTATATAAAAGTCCTTTTCTGTTTATGTTTTGCTGGTTGGTATTGGTTGTCTAAGACACTGACACTTAAAGCAGCATCATGCAAAACTAAATGGGTTTTAGGTATATAGAGCTGCAAAAAGAATAAGAGACCATTTTAAAAGAGTTTTGGTAAAATAATTCAATTTTATTTGTTCTGTTGTGAACTACTAACAATAATTTTCTCATATTTCTAACAAAAATATTGTTTCTATTTGCATTTATTTGCAGAAAATGTCAAAATAACAGAAAAGATGCTCTGTATTTTTTCAGACATCAAACGGTACATATTTACTTCTAAGCAATCTTTGTACATTCATTTAGGAAAAAGTTTTTCTGTGATATCTACATTTTTATCACAGTTTTCACGTGTCTTGTCATGCTGTCAGTCTTTCACATTGCTGTTGGATGACTTTGTCACTCCTGAGGTTTCATTTTGTTGAAATTCAACAGACACAGAACTGGAATGCCCACAGTAGATCTGAAAATACTGGTTAAATGAAAATTTGGAATCTCTTAATTTTTTCCGCAGATGTATGTCCTTATCGGTACAATAAGTTTGCTTTTTTTTCTCGTGAAAAAAGTGACTCCACAACAACTGACCAATCAGGCTTGATATTGAGTTCCCTCTTATGTAAAAGTCATCAGATCCCCCTAAGCCTCCCTCTGAGAGACGCCAAATAATGCTGTCGAATCGAATTGCTCATCCATGCTACGTTCAAAGGATTCAAACCCTCAAAGTAAAAGAATTCCAATCATTAATATGGTTTACAGCGCACAGCTTCTTTACAAGCTCATTTTTCCCTCAAATGACCATTTCTTAAGATGATTAATGTGACGTCTCTGTTTATCTGGGAATGAAATTGAGTATGTTGTAATTCTGTCTATCTGTCTATTTATTTAATTTCTGGACGCTTATATTTTTTCAAGTAGCATTCTTACTGAAGCCCATTCTTACTAAAGCACAGGCTTCGGGCTGTGTCTGGGCTGAAGGGATTCTTTTACGCGCCGTCTGGGGTTTGTGTGGGAACCGGTGCAGACCAAAACGGCCTCGGGACACTTTGAACATGTCACCACCGATTTGTAAACTGCCCTTCAGCGACCCTATATACAGCATCTGCTAACAGGACTGTCGCACAAATGATGTTATACTGATGTATAAACAGGGCGAGACACATGAAACAAGCCAGTACTAATATGCTCACAAATAAATCCACAAGAGAAACATACAGAGTTTGAGTAATTGTGGGAACAAAGCATGGGTGCCTATACCATACATTTTGTGCATTCTCAGTCATAGGCTATAGACTAAGAATAATAGTCAACAAAAACTTCAGTTTATTTCTCATAGAAATACTTAACATGTAATAAAGCACTCTTGGGTGTAATATCCAGCTGGCTAACTCATCATACAGACATATAAGTTTTCCATTTCTTTATTATTGATATCCATCACACCACTTGAATATTACTAGACAAAAACAACCACTGACTATCCTAAATGTAATGCAAGCATCCGACCAAAGAATTTAATTCAATCACTGGTCCATGTAAACAATAAATCGTCACACCTGCAGTTATACTCAGCACGTTTCAACCGCCAATAAGAAAAGTGTTCACTTATGAGGGCTAAATTGCTTTGTTTCGCATTATACAGCAGCCATCCAACAAAGATATCAATTTGACTTGCGCGTCTCCCGGCGGCCATTACAAGCGATCCTCATAGGGGTTAATTAACAGTATTTTCATTAAGCTATAGGCCAAACACAGTGTACAGTAGCTTTGAGATGTGTCACACTTCAGAATAAACCGTTTAAATCCGAGTACTAGAAATGTGATAGGAGAGAGGATGGAGAGGTGGATGAGAAAGACAAAATGAATGAGACGCCCACCTGTCACCCCTCCCCATAGTGAACCCAGTGTCCTTTGGCATACTCAGTGAACTACTTCTCATGTTCAGAAGCCCCCTAAGAGCTTTATTGCAATTAGCTTCATCGTGGCCAGCACTCTGACCTTCTTTCTGTGTGTGGGTGAAGGGTGGGACGGAGAATCCTTATCCCATAAGAGCCGCTATTGGCCAACAGCTCAGACTCCTGTGCTTCATCAAGCGCCAGTCAAACCTCCACCACGCCACACCTCGTATGCACATCATGAAAACCGTCCTTGGGAAAGAATATCTAGAGTCTATTGTAAATCCTGAAGGAGGGCAGAGCCTAAATAAATGATAACGCTGGAGATGATCGGGCGATAAATTCAAAGTGACCGAGCAGGCTTCCTCCCAAAGCTCTGACAGATGTTATGAAAATATCAGTTTGCTTTCCCTCATGCCCTGAGCGCTGGCGCTTTATATGGGCGAGGTGTGAGAGGAAGACTCCTTATTGAGTCGTTTGTTAGCCCACCGCGGTCTTTAACAGCTGTTTGCTGGGTTGCCCCATTTTTAGGGTCTCTGGAGGCAATTTTATCGGAATGAATTGCACCAGCTGATGGCGTTGTTTATGCACACGTGTTGTTTTGGCGCCAGAATTAACAGCACAAATGTGCCCAAAAAGCAATTTGGCACCATCCATCCTTCTGTAAGACTCGTTCTTAATGCTTATGGAAAACGCAGACTACTGTGATCTTTCAGATTTATTGACAGATTGTCGGGAGCCTGTGCAGCACTGCAGGCCATGTACCAGAATCAGGGCTAGTTCATCCAAAAATGTTAATTTTTTCACCATTTATTCACCCTCATGTCATTCCAAACCTGTTTGGCTTTCTTAAGTAGAACACAAAAAAAGATATTTTGAAGAATGTTGGGAACCAAACAACACTGGACCTTATTGACTTCCATGGTACGGACACAAAACCACAGAAAAAGAGAAAGTCATTAGGGTGACATGAGGGTGAGTAAGTGATGCAAGAATGTTCAATTTGTGCGTGAACCTTTAAAATGCAGAGAGCACATCTGGATATGTGCCTGATTATAATGCTTTTTAATACTTTTCTATAATCATTGATCATTGTGTGCTAAATGATCGCTGCCATGATGAAAGTGTGCAATGAACACAAGCGTATCTTTTAAAATAATTGTAAAAATATTCATTACTTTTTTCATATTTTTATTAAAAACGTTTGACTTAAAAAGACTGGCTTTGGGCACAATACAGTGCATAACCCTTCAGTGAACTTATAAAAGATATATATAAATAAAATCAAATAGAAATAAAAATAATGAGAATGTAATCTTTGACACAAAGCCCACGTCAGCTTCAATCAGACCACAATGGCATCAATGCGTCTTAATGTGTCGCATAATTCCAAAGAAGCAGCTATTAACTGATGATTTCATCCAACATTCTCAAACATAATGACCCTGAATCGCAGCCAAACTCTCCTCCCAGGCGTATTAATTCCCGAGAGAGATCAACACATCATCCTCCCAGATGCTTAATGGTGCTTCTGCAGAGGACGATCTTACACATATATTCATAGCTATGCCCGGCTGGATTATGACTGATTCCCCTTGGTGGGCGGCACTGGAGCAGCGATTTTATTACCTCATCGAAGCTGTGCGTTTTAAATGCCCATAACACACTTGGGCTCAACTGAGACTTTCATTAGTGTGCAGAAGACGTCTTACAGGTCACATGCAAGGTGAGAGATGAATGTGATCACTGACTTGAGCAAAATGAAAGAAAAGAGACTGCAGGAGAAAACGAACAAGGGTAAGATACACAGAGACAGACATGGAGAATGAGAGGAAGGTATGGATGTTACAAATGTGGGTGCAAACAGGTGGTGTGTGTCGCCTGGCTCTAAGCAATCATTCACAACCAGTCTCACTCCTAAAGGTGTTTATGACAGAAGAGTTAAATCCGCTCACGATTCTGTGATAAAAGGAGCATAAAAGCAAGACTAAATCAAGCCGTTTCCGGCCCACCTAAACCCCTGGAGCAGCTTTGTGTGGTTTGGTTAAAACGATTATCAGCATCTTAAACATTGCCTCTCATTATTTCATTTTATAGATGTTTCATGGCCCGAAATTAACTTCCGTCTGTGTTTGTTGATCAGTCTGGCTGTGACTAATAATTGAACTATTTATATTTAATGTAATATATATTAATATTACTATTTTATTGTATGCTTATTTTATTGAATAAATAATTTGTTGATTTTATTGTATATTCATTTGATGAGGTAAACAATTTGTTAAATGGGTCATGTAACTTATATCACATTAAAATTTAGCCAAGTATCAATTCTTCTACTGGTAACCCAAAATGATACTGGCTAGACATACTTTTAACTTTCTAGATAATGTATTTATCACTTTTGCTTGTTATCAGAAATAATCTGCAGGGACTGGATGTGTACCGGAAGTTAGGTTTAAGGCAAAAAAGTGCCCATGCACAGTAATTATGTTGTTGCTTTGAAACCGTTGCTTTTTAAAAGTATCAATATATTTTGTTATACATTTTTATCCCATAACTTCATAAATACACCTGAACGCAACTTCAGATTCAGCTTCTGAGCCACCTTTTCATTGTAGATAAGTCTGAACTCGTGACGATGCAGTTTCTTCCTGCGTAAGTGGGTGATTCTTGGCCAGAAAAGCTGCAAGGTCTGGTTGCACATGACCGGGAAACACTGGGTAGAGAGAGAAAGAGATCCGACAATCTCAAACAAAACTTACATTCTCACATCAGTAACCTCAATCATGTACCGTTTACCGATACATCTACTACATCGCATCTGTCCTCTCACTGTGGCGAAAACAATGGCATCGTAATACAGCCGCTAAAAATGGCAAAAATTTTGCAGCTGAGACCACCCGCTTATGTGCGCGTGCACACGCACAGATTCAATATGCTGCTCTCTAGGCATCAAACCAGCTCCTTATGATTACATCAGTGCCTCGAAGCATCAGAAGCCCAGAGCTGCCCTCTCTCTTAATTACAGGAAGGGATATTAAATCAGCCATGAACCAGGGTGCCCCTCAGCCTCATGCATTGAGATGAAATTTAACTACTTCCTGCTGGAAAACTAAACACAAAGGAAGGGCGAGAGGGTTGTAAACAAACACGGGTCATGCAAACATAAAAAATGGACAAAGCTGGATTGGACGTTGACCTGTCGTTCATGTACCAAGCTGAATTATTTCTATTGCAGACAAGGGAGCAGATTAAAAAGAAAACAAATCTCTAACAGCTTCTGTTTAATCCAAACTTGCCGTCCCCAGACAGTAATAACAGAAACGGCTCCCCTGAAATGAAGTCAACAACGGTTTATCCCTGCACTCACTGTGATTCTGCCTAATGGTTATAACAGCTCTTTAGTGGACTTGGTGGTCTAGTAGCTGTAATGAAAAATTCAATCAGGCCATAATAAACAACTGGGCCATCCAGAGTTTGTTTGCCTTGCTTGGGCAAAAGGCCAGACGGGCAGCCGTGATGGCCTTTGGTGTCACATCTGGAACAGTGGAGATGGGAGGTCTCCGTGCTAGCAATATGGCTAAGGTTATTACCTCACCGGCGCTCCCGCAAATTAATCAAAAAACAGATTCCACGTATAGTCACTTAATCAGAGCGAGATTAAGAGGCAGCGGCTGCACTGTCGGCCCTTGACGACAATCTGAATGGAATTTTAAAGACTCTGTAAACAGAGAAATAGCCCGTGTCTGTAAGGTAATGATGCTTGCCACACAAAGCCACAAAGTTTAGCGGAAATAAAGGTGCAGAACTCAACATCTGTGTTAGCCCTTCACCTTAGATTACCGATGCTGTTGAGAAAAATTTTTGAATAAGGATTAAAAATAACTAAACGGTGCCAGGTATTTATCACGCATTTAAATAAACATTTGAAAATAAACTAAATAAGAAATTAAGTGTAAAATTAAATAATTTAAATTACTGTCTTTTTCTTAAAGTGATATTTCCCCCCAAAATTAAAATCCTCTCATCATTAAGGTTACTCAATCTCTACACAAAAGAAGATATTTTGAAGAACGTTCATAACCAAAAAAGGTGCACCCATTGACTCTTTTTGAGGGTCCAATGTTGTTTGGATACCAACCTTCTTCAAAATGTCTTCTTTTGTGGTATGCAGAAAAAAAGAAAGACATACATGTGTGCGATGACAAGATAGTAAGTAAACGATGACTTAATCACGCTAACTAAGCGATTATGAAATAATGATTACAATACAGCTGCAATTAAAGGGATACTCCACCCAAAATTTTTATTATGTCATGAATTCCCCACCCCCCAAGTTGTATACATTTCTTTGTTCAGTAGAACACAAAGAAAGATATTTGGAAACATTTTAACAATTATTTCTAGGGCATCAATGAGATATTTTGAATAATTTAGGAAAGCAGTTCTTGGCCACTACCATAGTAGGAAAAACTAAAATGGTAGTCAAAGGTGCCCAGAATTGTTTGCTTTCCTAAATTATTCAAAACATCTCAATTTGTGTTGAACAGAACAAAAAATTATACAATATTGTTACTATGGTAGCCAGTGATGTCCTTTTAATGTCCATTGTTAACATTTTCCAAATATCTTACTCTATATTCATCAGAACAAATACATTTATACAGATCTGAGAACTCGAGGGCAAGTTCGACACCGCAAGCTTATAATAATGATTTCCAATTTGAGCTGTCAAGGTCAGATTTTTATGGGAAACTCTAACCCTTCTCGCTTTCTCAACAGGTTCTGTATAACATGGTTGAGACCTGGTAACTTGTTATAGCTCTTCTTGTATTTTTGCTTCCCAGGATGAATCGCTTTATTATTTTCCTCACTATTGTAAGTTGCTTTTGATAAAAAGCATCAGCTATACTGTACATCTACATGTAGATGTAACTGCAACTTTTTTCAACACACGTAAAGTACATTAAGTAACCTGCAATTTTATGTTTCAAACAGATACAGATATGAGATAAAAAGCTTATTTTATTGCAGCTTTAAAATGAGCAGTAAGGTCTATGTGCTACTTTCTATAGACGTACTGTAATAATCGATTGATCCAAGAACAACCAATGTTGCCATATTTATGCTGTGTGTGTTACAGAACAGAACACATGCTTTTCCTTTCCAAAGACTATGATTTAGTTATGATTTTACAGGTGTTTATTGGGGAAGATCAGCTTTTGGAAATTGATGTTCATGCAGCAACTTTGATAACAGCATGTAATCTTCATGCACTTTGGTCATATACTGTACAAGTATTAGCATTCTCGAAAGCACAGACGTATAGTGCACAACACTCCCCGTTTGAAGACGCAGTTTAGCTGACACACAGCTCTATGACAATCCCCTATCGGTGATTTGACACGCTGCGTCACCACGGCTGCGGTTTTCGCTGGCTTCACCTATCGGGTGCCTCCACCACTGGGCCGCAGTCCCTGATAAGACGTCACCCTCCGAAAGTCTGGAGCTTCTTCCTCCTTGTGAGAAAGATCCAGAGTGTCATCCTTATCGCTCCTAACCTCAGCAGCCTGCCACCTGAGACCGCAGCCAAAATACACATTATTAGCATTCCCTGCGCTTTGTGCACTCTAATGCGGGGCAGTGAAGTGCTTTCAACGACAGCCATCTCTGCCCCTTATGTAGCACCTCTGAAAATAATGTTCTACACCAACGATTCCTTATTAAAAGTGCCCCCCTCTGCGCGGAAAAACTTCACATTAAAAATACCATCAGGTGAAACTGATTTCCATTATAAGGAGGGTTGTCTGAGGTGACTCACTCCGTCCCCTGTGCTGGCAGCTTGTGCTCTCTTATGGGGTGATATCATCTCCCTCAAGATCACAGTGGCTGCAGGTAGTGAATTCCTAAGTAACAGTCCCCTATAGTGCCCTGCCCTCTGACTACAAAGGTTAGTAAAGACCATTATCAGGCTTCTCCGCCGCGCTATTACCGGGAGGGGTGTGAGAAGAGGGTTATGTATGAAGCAGAGGTGACAGCTGACCCTACAGCCTTTTCCCGACTAGCCCAGACCAAGACCATCACGTTTAGGCAGATTTAACCGGCTCTGAAACCTGCATTCTGGACACACCTTGAAACATTTCTGTGCATTGTCTCAAATGTTTGACCATGTTTACATACGGTACTAAAGTAAACTAAAAAGTGTTTGGCTGAGATTGATGGCCATGTTGCTGCATGCAGCAGCGTTTCCCATACAATGCATTTACTTGGGCGGTCCGCACAGAAAGCAATCCAAAAATGTGATGAAAGCGATCTACAAATAAATGACATTACAATAAAATTGTAAATATTTTTTATTTGCAAATCTTATTGTATTTATTTGTGAATTCCCTGTGAAATAATTTAGACACTGCTCTTTGAAATTACATAAAAGTATTATGACATCCGTTTCAAAGCGTTCAAGCTAACTAATGGGATCAAGCGTTGAACCGGAAGTCTTAAGCATCAGCTTTACGCGCATAATTGCTCATTTCTATTGAACTATTGAAATGCGCTTTTGTCAAATTTTCCTTGTCAAAAAAGTGCTAATACTTACACGACGGCTCTCATTTTACAACACAAATCAAATTGCCTCCGTATACGCTCATTTCTGAATATGAGGCTTGAAGAGGAATAAAAATTTGACATAGTGCCATAGCCCACACAGCCATAAACTTTAATATTGTTAAATACTTGGACATCTCATCCAGTGCACAGAAAGACAAGCACACATGAACATCCACTTGGACAAAATATGGGTTGTTGACAAATGAAATTGTGTGTCCTATGTCCGCCTATAGTGTGTGAACATTTTTGAAAACAAACTGTTAATATTACATTGTTTTATATTAATATTTATCTTAAGAGAGATTTATGTTCATTGTTAGTTCAAAATGTTTGCCACCACACCACAGAACAAATTTGCACATTACTCTGTACTCATGGCTTCAGATGTCTGTGTAAGCTTTATGCCAGCTATGAACCGCTTGTATCAATCACATAATCACAGTCTTGCTTCAAAATATCATGTCTCATTGTTATTCTGTGCTAATGAGTTAATGAATTAAATTAGTATGCAGTCGTACTCAAAACGTGCAGTCAGTCTTAATAGAACTGAAAAAGAATCGGAGCTCTACCACCCACTTAGAGTCAATATGTCAAATCTTGCCCACTCTGACGGAGGTCTAAAAAGGAAATCAGGACAGCTAAGGTCTCTGTGAGCCATACCAATTTAAAACCTCTGCCATTTGGCACTCATACAAAGGTGCCCTAAATTAAAGACGTTGAACAACAGATGGGAGGCCACGTTGCAAAATGGTAAATGTTCAACCCAGCACCATATTTTATGCTCCTAGCAGCCCAGGCTGATCTTTTCACACACTAAAATCAAATGTTCGTGGCTAAACGAAAAACAGTGACTCTTCTGAGCTGTGAATAAAAAGCTAACTAAGAGGTCTTTTCTTTTACAGCCAACTATGAGCTTACATTTTCAATCATAGTCTACATGGGCATTTGGCCTGATCTAAATGACACACATGGTATATAAGGTACGTGTATGCCATTTCACCAGTACATTCTCTTGTAGTACTGCATTACAGTAAAAATCTAACTTTAAAACATAATGAAACGCCATGATGTTTGACTTTTGATAGTAGAAAATGGGTTCTGTTACTAGGGTCAGGTCCAGAGAGAAACAAACAGATTTTTTTCATGCAGAATTATCATCTTTGACTTCCTGACCATTTTTTTCCTCATTTTGTCAAGTATGCAGGGGACATGAAAACTGACACTGAGGAGACCTAAGAAGAGATGCCCTTCTATAACTTCAGATGGTTTCAGTTTGTATGTTTCATTGACAGCACTATGAAATATTTTGAAAGGAGGGCAGCTCTCACTGGACAAACAGCTATAATAAGTACTGTACATAGCAGAAGACAGGCTGAAATGCATACACCTTACAATGCCATAAAGTGTGAGCGATACTTGGAAAAAATGCCAAAGAGAGATAAATAAAACATCAAGACAAGATGACCCACATGAAAATTCAAATGTCAATTCCGACAATTCCTTAGACAGAAGTGAGATTCAATTGAGAGCATTTATATACATTTGTTTTCTTGGTCTCTTTCGTTTCCGTTTTTGAAAAAAAAAACGTGGGAAGTCTAAATGTCTTTCAACTAATGTTTCAGAAAAAAGTTTGTAAATACGATCAGATTAATCATGATACCAAAGTCAAAGTTAATCAAAAGTCAAGGGCTTTAACATTTCTCAACAAGTTTGCCCAGAACCCAAATTATCTAAGCTATTTACATGATACATAAGTCCTAAAATAAAATAATAACTAGCTCTATTTAATATCTATCTGATTTAAATCTAATCTAAGACTTATAAATTAGGAAATTAGAAGTTGCATCACAATTCAGAGTTTTTTAACATAACTGTGAACTCCGGTAAGGCTCCCGTGTTGAAGCATTAAGTTTACCTGTGGAACGGTTAAGCTTTAGCTTTACCTCCTGAGATCTCATTGCCCTCTTCCACAGGACTGTGCTCTTTAAGTCTTTGAGGTTGAGTGGTCTCTCCATCACTGTTCTGCCCTTCTGCTGAATAGACATGAGGAATTAAGTCAGTTTCAAGCAGTATTATCATGTGTAAAAGGCAATAACTAACAGAATGTTAGCAAAACTCACTGGCGAGGTAACTTATAAGGCTTTTATACTGTACAAAAAACGGTATTGTTTGTATGGAGTGATTTTACTCCATATTAAGGCAGAGACATATTAAGGCAGAAGCACAATAAACAATGTAAAGTACAATGAAGAGTAGCTCGCGCAAGAATGCTAACCCATTGTAAACCACTTATCAGTGGTGTAAACACACTGCACTTGCCATTGCAAGTTTAATGGACCTTGACACAATGAGGATGGCGATTCCCGCAATCAACTCTGCAACACTTGAAAGCAGCAGCGATGTAAGCAGATGAGTGATGTAAATCACCAGTGTCAATCCGCTAATTTATGTTGACGGGAGTTTACCTTCGTTCAGTGCTGCACACATGTCTGCACAGACCAACTGCGATTGACATATAGCATGAAAGAGCCGCAAGAGCGATTCGAAAGCATATAGAGCAGCTGTGTACTCGAATCGTGCTCTCGCGGTAGTTTCATGTCACACACCGATCTCTCGCGTAGCTGCACTCGTATGCTCTCGGAAATTCGATAATTCACAAAAATAATTTAGGGAACGGTGCTCTTTTAATGTTGGCAGATACTTTAAATGTTTTAATGCTACTTATTCATTGGTAACTTACTAAATACGTTTAATGTTACTAAATCCAGACGTTTCTTCCGGATTGAAGAATTTAAGGATTTATCGAATTTCCGATGCACAGGAAGGCAGTATGTCACTATACTTTAATAATATTTTTTTTGCAAAATAGCAATATACAAATATTTTTCTACTGTTATTGAATGATTTTTGTAAAAGGTATATTAAGAAAGTACATAACTATCAAACAGAATAATCTTAACTGTTTAGAATTATATTTCTTAAATAATCACTTTGAAGAGTTTGGTTCCAAAATGAGATAACTACAAATTTCTAAAATCTTGTTTTTTATTCATGCATTCCAATTAATATAAATCAAACTGTGGTTGGTTTGTTTTGATTTAGAGCATAATACCAAAAAAAAAGGTAACACACAATAAACATAATAAAAACCATGATTGAGTTATCTCATTTTGGAACCAGATTCTTAATATACAAAACTGCTGTATAGTCACATTTGCTTGTTTTCCCAATACACAAAGCAGGGTGCAAACACAATGCTTTCACTTACAAACAGTTGCTTCAGAGAAAATGTATTTTTCATACCAGCATATTTTCCCTGAAGGGCCCTGCTGTGCTGGTTTCCACTAACAGCTATAACTTTGACTGAATAATCCTTCTTGGGATGAAAATCCTTTATTACTGCTTTATTCTCTCCTCTTGCAATTGGCAACTCGGTCGTTTCCCCACCTGTCATCGGAAACAAATCAGAGAGAGGATGATTACTATGCGATGTCTCATTTCTGCTTCTCTTCACAAACTGAAATCGGTCCTTACTGTCTGCATGTCAAGTGTTTAGTGTAGTTGTAATCTCAGAGAGGAATAACACTCAGTAGGGATCACACAGTGGACATATGAATAGTAAAAATAACTAAAACTGTTGTTTATTTGCATCTGCTGTCTGTATTATTTTAGCATCTGTTTCAGTTATAGTCTTATGGCTGAATATGAGCAATGCAAAATGCTACCTTGAGCCGGCATATTTTGCAGGGACTGTTTAACATCACTCCATGTTCGAAAGGACAGAAAAGCTGACGCAGACTAATATAAGTGGAAGACTGGCATAGTATACTTTGTGTCCCTTGCCATCTAATACAAACAGTCTTCAAATTTATCCAAGTGATCGGATGCTAAAGAAAACACATAATCTCCAATATACCCTGAAGAACAATCCGTCCTGAGTAGATTGCCTGCTCTGTTCTGCTATTTCACAGATCAGGTCAGTGAAGGAATAGTACCGGCCTGATAAACTGTGATGCACAAGTTATCACACAAGTAGGATGTGTGGGTGGAAGCTTTATGACCATTGCACAGCAAACAACTTCATGAAGTTTGTTTGCAGTGTGGACAGTGACAAATGGTCTGTTCTATAAAGGTCTCGACCACAACTCATCTTTCCTGCTACATACTGGGATCCAGTGACAAGGTCTGGGAATAAAACTTGAAAAAAGGTTGCTTTTAGTAATTTTGTGAACTCAGAGGAAGGACAAGTTTCAAATAACTTTCCTGGCATGCCAGAATGAAAAAGGACAGATGAGAACTCTTTAACGTCTCAATTCTTTCTCCTAGACATCAAAGACATTTAATGGAGAGATTTAAGTTTCCTGCGTCTCAGATATTTCTAATGAGGAAAAGGCCCAGAAATTTCACAAATGTCTCCATCTGAGCTCTGATTTGCCAAGTCTACAATCAAAAGTCAATATTATTAAATAGTTCAATATGAACCCGAACATTTCTCGTCAAATTTACCCAAATTCTGCTTATTTTGCCTATAGAATCTACATTTAGTTTATAGCTCCATAGTCTTAATGTATTTCAACAATTACTTCTCCAAAACAATGTTAGGTGTAACATCTGAAACAAAAGTGATACTTCAAGGTCCAGTGTATGAAATGCAGTGGCATCTAGTGGTGAGGTTGAGAATTGCAACCAACGGCTCACTCCACCCCTCCGTCCTCCCTTTCGAAGCACTACGGTGGCTGACACGGGACTAAGATGCTGTCACGTTTTTCACTTCTTTGCCAAAAGAAAATAACGTATTTACGAAACACGCTTTGTAGAGCAGTTTGTCCGTTTTTGGGCTACTGTAGAAACAACACAGCCGGTTTCATGTAAGGGGACCTGCGGTGTTTTTAGTAAGAAATAGCTCATTCCAAGCTTCATTATGAAAAGTCATTATACACCTCAAAAAACATAGTTACTGTATCTATTAAACTGCATTTCTGTCAGTCGATCCTCCAAAAAATGACACACTGGACCTTGAAGCAAACCCCAACTGAGAACTCTAATGAAATGTCCTGAGCTCTGTAAGAGCAATAAAACTTTCTTCTGGGGGATCAAAAGTTCAAAGATTTCCAAATAGCTTATTTAATGCATTAGAACTACCAAATTCAAGATTTGTTTTAACTCTCTGGCAGTCGAATTGGTTGTACCCGAACAGTGTCATCGTCAGGTCATATTGTCCCTCGACCTGACGAACAAGCCTGCCCCTGCAATTTAGATCCCTGACCAATGATCCTGATTAAAATCCGTGTGGCTTGCAGAGAGATCAATTGAAGGGGAGTAAAAGTTGCTTACTCAGCAACCGTGGGAGCGTGATTGGGGTTAGGCTCAGAGCGGACGGGCAGCCACGGTTTACTGATGACTTCGCACATCACGCTTCATAGAAAAGTAAAAGAAGATTGCTGCAAACAGCAGTGTCATCTGTCACGACGCCATGGAGAGACATCAAAGTGCTCCGATTCTCATTTGTTCAAACAAAACCAAAGGACAGATTCACTTTGTCGTACTATACGTGCTTTGTCGAACGTCTGCCTTACTGCTACACTCTTTCTGAGGTGGTAGGCTTTTGAGTGGAAAATAGCCATCTACAACCACTATAAATAGGCATGAAATCAATGTGTGCTTCCAATTGCTAAACTAGACAGAATAACATCCCCTATTTAGCACATCTGCTGTCGAACATACAAGCCAAACAGAAGTGTTTATTTTGCATGTTTGGAACTAATAAAAAAAAGTTGCCAGGTCAACTTAGAACAGAACTGTGAGATGAAAAGAAAAGCCATAGCTAGACATCGCTCACCCCAGTCACAAAACGACCGTATTGACGCGCTCTTATTGACTGATGCAAACCATCACCTGTCTTCATTCAACCCTGCTCCATCAAATTTAATACCTCAATTCTGGCCAGCGGGGAAAATTATCATGACCATAAATGCCACTTTGGACACAGAAACGTGGTAAATGAGCTGCTATAATTAGAACGAGTGCTCTTCCCATCTGCTGGGTTCGGCCTGATAAATATCTTTTTTTAAAGAAACCATTCACAGGGCTCAGGAATGCGCAAGAAATAGCGAGTTTAGACACGGCTCACTGTTGCCTCAGCAAAGAGATTTGTGAGATTTTAACAAAGGGGGAGTTTAGAGAACTAAAGGCTAAGCACCTGCCCTACGTAAAGCCGAAGAGTGACCCTCGGGTTTCTGTGTTATCAGGAGTCATATCAAAGCCAAGGTAGGGAGTATTGTCAAATATGTGTTGAAAGAGAGAGTCCTTTAGACTTGGCAAGGTTAACAATCACACCTGTTAAACCTAAAGTAGGTAAAGAAAGTGTAATACTACCACGGAACATATTCTGTCATCACTTACTTACCCGTGTGTTGTTCCAAATCTGTATGAATGTCTTTGTTCTGATGAAAACGGAGAAAGATATTTAGAAAAATGTTTGTAACCAAACAGTTCTTGGCAACCATTAACTACCATAGGAAAAATGACAGTATAGTCAAAAGTGTGTTCTTTTTGTGTTCAACAGAACAAATACATTTTGTCTACTATTGTAGAAAAACAACTGTTTGGTAACAAGCATTCTTCCACATATATTTCTCTGTGTTCATCAGAACAAAGACATTTATACAGATTTGTAAAAACATTTTTGGGGGTTAATAATATATCCACATTACAGGCAGACCTTTCATATTTCACTAGAATTGCATCTTACCTGGTTCACTATTATACATGAACTTGTAGCCATCATAATGTCCTTTTGGTTCCTTCCATGAGACAAGTAGCTTTCCAGCGCTGAGAACTTTAAATCGAAGTCTTCTTGGGGCTGGAACTGCAAGGTAAGAACAGACATTTATATACTGTGCATGATCGAGATTATTATTAAAATTTGATAAAATGCAACGGAAAGGTAAGTTTCAAGTCAAATTCTCTTTCTCTTGTTTATGATTTGTAAGACACGTTTAAGTTTATTTCTTGATGATCTGGAATGATTTTTGGAAAGGCCAGGTAGTTTAATATTACAGATCTAACATAATACACATACAGTAGAATCAAAAACAGAGACAAAATCTGTGTTATTGACTTGGTAAGATTGACCGGATTGAATGAGAAGAGAATGTGACTTTTAAATGCCAGAGAGGATAAAACAGTGTTGTTTTGTATTATTTTCTAAAGCATCTTAAATACCACGACAGTCAAGATGACACTAAAACATGTCATATATCCACAGTATGTACAGCCATAAACAACTGATTTGGGGTCATCCTTCGTTAATAAATTCCATTGATTTATCTACAAAAGCAAACTAACACCTCTGACCCTGAACCAGTTGTTAAAGCAAATGTTAAAGTGAGAAATAACCACACCCAAACCTCACACATCTCCCAAGAGAAGATGATAAAAACATTGAATAATCAATGTTTGCATGCCCAGTTCTACCCAGAGGAAAAGCCAGTGAGCTACACAAAGTGTATAAAGAAACACACATGTTGACACAAACAGAAAAGAGAAATCTAAAAGTCAATACTACTGGGGAAAAAGTGTTTATAGAAGACAAAACAGATCTTCTAGCACCAACCTGGAGAACGAAAATCTGCTGGGTTCCTGTTGCATCTCCGTTCTCATGGACACCTTAACCACACTCAGTCCCGCATTCTTAATTTTTGTGTTTTGGAACTACAGAATGATGTCCCTCCATAAAAAATACACCTTCAAAGCTTCATTTAAAAGTGGAAACTAAATTTTTTGATTCTCGGTCATTCGTGTGAGTGGGACGGAACATGAGCCCTGACACGGATCCAGAGAATTCAGAACATTTCTCCCTTAGATATTCTTTGCATACTGTAACCACCCCACTAGCACAAATATAGAGGAAAGAGTGTGGTGTTGTGCCAGCTTAGTTTCTGCACACCATGAGATGAAAAATGTACGTGAAAAACAATTCGGAGAGTAAATGCCAACAATGTCGAGATGCTGAATGTCTGTGAATAATGAGGACCAACACAATACACTCATTTGTGTGAAAAACATATTTTTGAAAGCAAACTGCGAGAGTATCTCGACAGCTTCAAAGAAAACTGTCTGCATCCAACACCTTCGCAGGTATCTGCATCTCCTGGATTTTGGTGATTAAAGATTCTCTGCAGGGTAGATTGAGGAGGAGGGGAACAACCGCCATAGTGGTTTAAGGACGACAAGCGCTGACTTGTAACTTGAAACGCGAAATTCGAGCAGGAGGTCCTGTATGAGTCTGTATATTAGAGACGAGCACCCGCAAATCCGCCGGCCTTTGATGTGGGTATCTTTCCTCCTTCGGAGACACCCGTGCTTTAGCGTAGCTCTTACCCCAAAGTCCTTTTATCAGCGCTCTTCCAATTACTCACCTGTCAGACGACTCGTTTCAAACATTTATTTTCCACAAACACGAATCGCTTTTGAAGGAATTAAAGTTTAATGTCTGCTTTTCCTTTGCTAGAGGGAATATTCAGCACGTATGACATTTGTATGACATGTTTAAAAATACCTCATCCAGACAAATTGTTTAATTAAAGGTTCTGTAAATGAAATTTACGGCCCATGAATCCAAACAAGATTTACATTGTGATGTGAATTTTTGCTTGGATTTCAGCCAGTCTGATGATTTTTTGTTTCATATTTCTACATCACACACACTTTTTCAAGATTGTGTCAGGCTTCATAACCGTCCCGAAACCGTCTCGCTGTCTTCTGCTGCCCATTCATTCTCAGCAGGGCTTTCACAGCATTCGCACACATTTTATTCCAGGCATCAGGTATACACAATTTGTGTAAAGACTATAGGCTGTCTGTTGTGTTAAGTGAATCTGTGTGGTTTGCGTTCTCCCCGTTTTATTTCTATCTTTTACATAATGCACTGAGCTGTTTAAATGTACCTTTACTTTTCTCTGAAAGATTCTGCCAATGGCTCTCGGTGATGTCAGAATGAAAGAAACCTATCTGGGTTGCACACATTTAAGAACTACACCTGTTTATCACACAAAATCAGGTCTTGGAAAAAGAATGAAGACCAGAAAATCAAGACAGAGACAGAAAGGTGAAATAATCCCAAATTTGTCATATGAACACAACTCCAAAGAGGATTCAGGCTCCACCTTCCACTCCAGGGTTGGGGAGAAATGTGAAACTCTTTCCAAACGGAGCGACCAATTAAGCTTTTCCGCTGCCTTGAGGGATATTATCATTGCAAGAGGAACATTTTTAAGACTGTCATTGCCTACAGAAACCCACCACTGGTTCGGCACACCCATATCTTCACTGGCTAATTCAGATTTATGGTATGTACACGATCCCTCGCTCTGCAATCGAACAACATCTTGTGGTGGCGTCCCACAAAGGGAAAAAATCACTCTCACGCACTTTCTCTGGATGTGTTCCACGACTCTGGAACGATCTCCCTCTTCCCACAAGATCAGCGGATTCTGTAGTTGTCTTTAAGAATCGGCTAAAAACACATCTCTAACCCATAAGTAAAGTCTTCTACTTCTTTCCTACCCCCCCCCAAAAAAAAGGAAGTTCTTAGCTTTGTATACTGTGGTAGGCTAACTGAGACCAGTTTTACTGCACCTATAAATTGTTGTTCTTTGGTTGCACAAATTGCAAATTCTATTGTTTTCCCCTACTTCATAAGGCGCTTTGGATAAAAGCGTCAGCTAAATGTAAATGTAATGTGAAGGTGCACAAAGGGTTAAATGTTAAATTTATTCCACAATCCAGTTGATCAATAAAATAGACGTGAACATGCTGCTTGCCTTCGAGTCACAATATCATACGGACAAGATTGATTAGCAAAACATCTCGTGTATTACAAATGCACAAACCAGCCAATACTCCAGAACACAATGCCAAAAATGAACCATTACAGACAGCAAGACCCATTTGTTGCAGACAGCAATTACCTTGAGCCGAGACAGGAGCAAAACAGTGAATCAGTGCCAGAGAGATAAGCGGACACCACAGCTTAATCCTCGATCCGGACACCTGCATCCTTACAGCTGTGCGAGTGATGCCTCCACTGTACCTATGTGGAGAAAGAGAGACAGAACGGAGGAATTCATTGAAGCTGTGCAGCCTCAGGGGATTTCAGAGAGAGGGAGGGGCCGGGCGGGATTGGGGGAGAATCTCTGTGGGTCAAGAACAGTAAAGACTTTGTTGAGTTTTGACGGACAGCGGTGAGAAGAGCTTCCTGAGGACCATTGTTGTTCCTGAGAACAAGCAGGCCACTACAGCTCCTGTCATTCATTCTGGATAACAGGGCTGATGTGCCAATGGATGGGAAGCCGCTCGGGCTTGTTTAAGAGGGCACTCCCTCTTAACCCAAACAATGGTCTAAATGAGGGTCAACAAATTATAGCGGACTGTGGTATGTAGTTCAAAAAGTCAAGTCTTTGTGACTTTGACTGAAGACAAGGATCATCTTTTGTAACAAATAAACCTTATTTGCAACTATGTAATACGCACAGTTTTAATTTCACATGAATGTTTTTTTTATTATTAAATGTTAGATACATATACATTAAATGTTAGATGTTCTATCACAAACAATGCTTTCTCGTGATGTACATGAATGTTAATATGGCACTGTTCATTTGCACGATTTCCTTCACATTTTGCACGCTTTGTATTCAAACCAAAGCTTTTCTTAATCCACAATGGGAATTCGCTTGCCGGTATGGCTCTCTCTCTCTCTCTCTCTCTCTCTCTCTCTCTCTCTGTTTCACCTGCTACTCTCGCTGAATCCGCCACCGAAGTCCTAAAATAAACATCAAGCGCTCACCTCGACTTCATTTTCAACAGCCGAGCACAGTAACGATGAAACATACAAAAATACACGGAGGACACAAAGTGGCCCGCATCACAGTGTATGTGGCAAGTTTTTTGGAGCAAGTTTCTTTCAAGTTCTGTGTCTGTCTGCTTCCGTTCACTAGTTTAGATTTATTTACGGGAAAATGTAATAATAAAAATGCACCTAAAATGGAAAATATAAGGAGAGATATGGGTTACATAAAGAGATAATATGATTTATTAAAAATGAAACTCAAAGTATACCATTATTTCAATTGAAGTATACAATTAAAATAAAGTGACAAAAATCTTCCAATTCATATTTACGAATAGGCTATCTTGTTTGTTTCTCTGAATGATCCCAATCTTGTTTTAACAAACGCAGATCAGGTAGAATAATAAATATATCGCACCCACCAGCAGTCTTACCTTTCACACCATTCGCTTTAAATAAATCCCACAAAATCCTCTTGATATGTGACCCAAAACCCCGCGTGTTGACTTCACTCGTGTCTTGTCTCAGCGGGTCTCAGCGTGGGTGTCCGTCGTCCGTCGTTATGTGTCCATTCCTTCAGCCCTTCAGCTCTGCACCTTATTTCATCCTTTAGTCTCGAGTGTGAAAAAAGCCTGCGTGCACATGCGACCAATTGCATCCAGCGGACAGACGACGAGCGATCTGACGATCCTCAAGAGCTCTTCTGCCGTTCTTGAGCCTGCCTACACGAGTCAGTGCTGGGAAATCGTGCACGGGAATTACATCTATGCAACACGAGAGGATGATGGATGAACAAGTTGATTCTGTTATGACAATAATGACTTATTAAATAAGCCGGATTAATCGATTTAACCGGAGTGTGAATGAGGTTTGTCTCGATTGTATGCACTTTCCAAACACAGTGTTTTTGTGCATTTTAAAGATCACACAATTTTATGTGTTTGCTTTCTCTTTTATCATAACACTTTGAGTAACAGGAACGGTGTTCCAAACACGTTATGTGAAGAACTGTGACACCTGCACCCTCTGTCAGTTTACTTCAAGTTGAGCAGCTCAATGATGTATACAATCTGTTTAAGATGTTCACTGCGTGCAGGTTGTTTATTGGCGATCAAAGCTTGAAATAAATTCTTTCTTTTTTATTTATTAGCAATACTTTGAATTTATCTGATGGTTTACTAAGCCCTGTTGATATTCCAGACCTCAGAAAAATATCGGTATGTACAAGTTTTCTGTTTATAAAGAGATTTCTGTGAATTAAAATGTACACACCAGGAACAATAATACCCAACACATAGAGAAGTGATGGATCTTCGCAGACAGCGAAATCATTGTTTTATAATTTGATGTGACCATTTATGAGGAATATGGACCGTTATGGATGTGACAATCTCATTATAGATGTGTTTGCACTTACGTGACTATAAAATCCTATATGCTTTACAAAAAATGCTTTAAGACAGACTTCACATGGAACTTTGCACCACCAAATACTGACATCAGACTTATCAATATGGTGAAAACGTTTGGAAAACATTTTCATCTTAAGGTTGACATTTGCATGGAATTGCTCATAGAATTCAGCACATTTCCATTTATTTCATGAATAAAGAGTAGTGAGAATAGATGCTCCTAGCTCCAGGTTTCCTGGAGTCAAGCAGTTCAGAATTCAAACCTCACGTGATTTGTATTCTTCATATTAAAAGCCAGAACGTATGTTATCACGATCCAGAAATCCACATTGCATTTTACAGCTCAGTTATGAAGATGTGTAAGAATATCTTTGAATACGGTTATTGAATATTTCATTGCTTTGGGCCGTCACAATGACTTCCTTGGAATCTCCAGAGAGAATCTCTTCATTTGCATGAAACATCTATTGAGTAAATAGATTGTCAACCAGGGGTTCGTAAACTTGTCATACCATCCCCCGGCATGTTTCTTGAAGGCTGCATGGATAAATATATTAAAGTACATATAATTGTGCAGTCTGTTGACCGTGGCAAGGTTTCCGAATATCAATTTACAACCAATAACAATGCTCAGCCGCTAATAATGAGTCTACCTTGAACCTCTCTGGAGAGAAGACTTTAATCTACTCGAGCTTGTTGCTGAACATTATTCCACTACAGCAACTCCTTAATGAGCATTGTGCGAATGCGCTCCGGAGACCTTCGCCGTCCTATAGTCTTTACCACACGCTCATCCTTTAGAAGAACATTTTGATCTTGAAGGTAAGTGGTTCTCAGCGACTTTGTCTAGTAACCTAACAGTTCTTCATAACTCAATGGCGTATTGAAAGCAGCACAGCTTGCGGTGCATTTATCAACATCGGTGTACAGTCAGTAAAGGACTGGAATGGTGACACCTGGATGCTGACATGTATAGTGGCTGTAAACTCTTTGACTTTGAATGGCTTATTCCCAAATGACAAGGCCAGACGTAATGAAGCATTGTGGGCTAATCAGTGGGTTCATTCAGCAGACTCCAAAAGAACCTTCTATTACTTAGCAACTTCTAATTAACCGTGGGATACGGCAAAAGATGATGGTGTGGAGGAATCTGTAAGACCCTGGGGATACAGGAAGGAGAGGCTGAAGTAGACAAGCAGATGCACGCTCGCCCATGAAAGCAGATCTCACACCCAGGCAGACATAAATGACGAGAGGACAAACAAATACAATATTTGGACTGCAAGCTGTATGCGTTGCAGGGTTGAACAAAGCACCCTCCCATTTATATGTTCTTTGAACGCTGGATGAATGTTTCAACAATAGAGCGGAGATTTGTCTGGATCTGTAGAATGTTAAATGCAAACATTCTCCCAGGCTTTGCAGAGGTCACGGCCGAGGCAGGACTGACTGGTGCACTGCATATTGATCTTTCAGCTTGTTGGTCTTCAGTAAATGTTTTGATCTCTGTATTGAATATGCGTGAGTTTATTTTAGGGGTATTGACAACAACCGTGGCATTAAAACCGTGATTATTGATAATGTGTTAATACTACACGTTAATATTGTAATTTATATTTAACTTATATTTAAAAAACACAATGGTTACAAATGCTCTCTGCCTCACTTGTATTTTAAGTGTGATTCTTTGGCCAAAAAAGACTAAACACTAAATGTATAATGTTTAATGTACTAAATGAAAGATACATTTATTTGTTAAGCAATATGGATAGATACCGCAATGGTATCATTATTGTTAGTTCTTTTGGCCAAAATAATTGTGATAGCTCTAAAAACTAAACGGTTAAATTCCATCAGCCCCCCACCCAAAAACGTAAATATAATTCACGTACAATAAAATGTACGTGTTTGTACACCCAATATGTAAATTTCACCTAATTTAATCAATTGTGTCAAATAAAACCGTAATATGGCTTAAAATGACACGTCTTCCAACAATGTACTTTATTGAAAGAGACAGCGTAGACAAAAATGCAAATTCTATCATCATTTTCTTATTCATGTTGTCCATCCCATATTAACACAAATGATGATAGGTAACGTAGAATTTCCTCCACTGTATAAAAAAGAGCAGTGTCAGCATTTTATAAAACATTTTTCTTGTTTGCAAGCAAAAAAAGTCATACAGGTTTCGAACAACATAAGATTGTTCTTTTTCTTTGAGTGAGCTATCCCTTAAAAGTTGGACATGAAGTCACTCAGCGAAGGACATAAATTGTATATTTGGAAGAAAGGTCGGGTTTGCATATTCAAAAGAATCAGTCTAGTTTACGAGTATTTGTTTTTTAATATTCGTGAACCAGTCTGTTAAATCCAGGCTAAGGTCAAAATAAAAGGCATCAAAGCATGATTTAAATCTTTGACCTGGCCTGACTCCGACAAAATTGAACATATCAAGAATAAGAACATCACAGAATGTTCTTTACATTACGTAGGATGATTTTATGTAGAAAAAATGACTGGGTTTTCACAGACTGGGTCACATACTGCCAGTCTCTTCATCTCACTGTGTTATTCATTCATGAAGTTTCACAAAAGATTCATCATTAACACAAAAGGTTAATATTTTTCCCAGGAAGCCTGTAAAGGTAATCATTGTGCATAGCTGCAAAGCCTGCCAGCGTTATCGTGCATAAACCAATGTTCTGTGCTCATAAAAGTGCGAGGGGTCTGTCATCTCCCAAGCTTTGAGCAAATATATCTTGTCATTATTTCAATCCAATATATAAACCCAAATACATCTTTGAGATACTATGACATTTTTGTCATGCTGTATTTTTGATAACATAAAAAACGTGCAACAAGGAATGTGCGACTACGGAAGATGGTTGGTCAGAATGAAATCTAACACACTGTTATGGTGTGAGACAGAGGGATTATCTGGCAAAGGAGCGGTTGGGATCTGATAAGATTCATCCATCAGTTGTCACTGAACAACGTGGTCTATTGAACTCAGAAAGCATCCAGACAGCCTCCCCCTCCCATTTGTTGAGAAACCAGTGCAGTGCTTTAGAAGATAAACTTTTGTGTTGCCCACGTGTGTAGACAGGTGTGGTTGCTCAGGATCAGTGGTATTCCATTTAATTTGTTTAGATCAGCTTTTCCTATTTTAAGATATAAGTTGACCACTCGTCTCCCATTTCGTTAGTCTTGTAGCTCCTTTCTTGTGCGATTTATTTAAAGTTACTTAAGAAAACTCCTCAACAAGATTATGTATAAAATTCAGGTAACACGTACGACAGGGAAGACTTCTGATTTATACCAGACGTGGAAATCTGTTTGCCTGGTCTTACCTCAATGTGAAGAGAGTTGTTTGATTTAAAAGACCACCTTCGATCAACACTCACATTTCACTTGGTCTGCTTCAGTATTCAGAGTAATGTATTTAGCTAGCTCTGGTAAATAAAGAACATAAAAATGATTTTGTTTTGTTTAAACAGCATCAGGTGAGATTAATATACTGGAACAGACAAGTACATTAACTGGAAAGACACATTGGCACGTTGGAAAGCGTTTAGGCAGGAAATGAAAGACGTAGAGCATTAACCTTCTGTTAACAAAACGTATTACACAGATGGTGAGTTATTTAAAGAAATGTCATCTCAACATTGGGATGGCTGCTACAGATCAATTTAGAGCATGTGATGACGGACAAGGCGTCATAGAGCAACACTGCCCTCTGGTGGTAAAACAGAAAAACTCCACAGTGAAACACGGGTCTGTGAATGACTTTGCGGTCAAAGGGGTAATAATCGAATTAAAAGAATAGATAACTCATTTTTTTCAAGATAATTTATTTGAACAATAAGTACAATACAAAGGCTTCTTCTCTTCAACCAGCAGGTGGCACTACAGTAACGCTTACCACCAGTTCAGGATGTCGACTGCATTACGTCATCGCTGTACACAGTGTGTGAGCAAACATATCATGCTCATCTGAGTACAGAATAACATGATGATAAATGTAACAAAATGCTCACAAAAAAATGCCAGGATTGAAAGTTAACCGAGTATCATTCACTAAGACTTACAAACAGAGAGTACAACAAATACAGTAAGCATAACCTGTAGGCTAAACAAAATTGTTTAATCTGAATTTCAACTCTCTACTGAAGTCATAACATCCCTTATTTTTAAACGATGAAAAACAATGTCACCCTTACAATGTGTCATGTGTCTTAAAGATGGTTTCTGATGGGATGGACTGTTTGTGTTATTTAAATCACACGAATGATGTGATGTATGATTTAAGCAGAATTAAGAAACAAGAGATCGGTCTTTAAATAAAATCAGTGTGTTTAATAAAACATGAATCAACTTGACAAGAATTATCATCTAGAGCTCCAAAGAGAAATAAAGACATGGTACCGGTTTCCTCCTTGCACACAGACACACATAAACACACATGCATTGAACTCAGTTGCATTGAAGCGAATTTTAGACGAAATTGTCCCTTAATCTATATCTAAAAAGTGATTAAAAAAACGTGACTTCCAGATAACATCTCGCATTCTGCCGGTAGGGTAATTGTGACACGTTTACACCAGTTTTTATCAGACTATCAAGAGTAAAGAAAGTCGATTGTCAAGAACACCCCAAAATCTATCTTCACTCATAAAACAGCCACATTATGTTCTGTAGGATTAGTAAAGATGTTACAAGACCAGCTGTGAGAATTAGCAGCACAATAGGAGTCTTTAAGGCAGAAGATTCAAGCTTATTGTTGTGCTTGTTATGTACACACAAAAAGTACTGTATATTCATAAGAAAATGTTATTCCGTGAAACCACCGTCCCACAAGGATAGCATGTTAATGCAATAAGAAATAAAGGGAATGAGTGTTTGACTGATACGGGTCGAACAAGCACATTTACAACTTTTCACTTTTAAATGCGTCATGATGAATAACACACAACTGAGGTTAAACACCGTCTTGACAAATGAATGCACAGCTGCATTCGTACACAATACATGCATAGACATTCTTAACACATAGTACAGGACTATTGTATACAATTAGTCTAATAATTCTTCTATAGTGTTACAGATGTATTTCTGAAACTAGTTACATAGCTTTGCAACTATTGCATAGTCTCATTAATTGCTTTTTATATATACACACTACATGGCTTTATGTTTTTCCATGAAAATTGTTGTTAAAACAGTAACTTATTCACAAGTTATGTTGTCATACGGTATAATAATAACATTATGCAGAAAACTACTTGATTGCCTTCTTGTTGCCTGATGGGCATATAGACAAAACACAAAGAAAATCTAAACTAGCCGTTTTTACACAATACTTATAAGCTAGCTATCAAACAAGGACTGAGACACAACACAATCTTTTAGATGCGTGTTACCAAAGAACAGAATCTGTAAGTGCTGTTGTTGGTCATCCCCTGCATATACTGTAAATGGGTGTGCCTGATAGTAATATAAGGTAGTTATTACAATCTAACCACATTAAGATTGTGTGATCAATTACTCAAACTAAAAAAAACACATGGAGCAGCAAGTGCTCCCACTCAATGTTGTGTTTGTCATTTGCTCGAACACGTATCACAGCATCTCTAAAACTTTAAATGAAGAAAGAGTTATAGAGCAATGAATTCTGCTCTCACCTGAATGGTGTAAACACATTAGCATGTGTTCTTAAGGTTTCACCTGCTACGGTTCTATCTGCTACAACATTATATTTGGCAGTTGCTCACATGATCTCGCACATTTTGTCCAGTTACAGTCTCGGCAGACGTGGACTAGTAACAGTCAATGAGGAGCCAATGGGAGGCACACATTTCATAGCATGGATTAGTGTCACGCTCTTTACACTAATGGTCTGGATTAAAATAAAGAGTAGAATCAGGAGGTCAGCTCTCTGAACATTTAGTATGTTCTCTGTCACGAAAGAAAGAAAGACTGAGCTTATCTTCATTATGCTACTTCTTCCATAACTTCCATAACCACTGTTCTGGGACCGGTAAGGATGAGGTTACTGACAGTCCTGTAGTCCAGATTGAGCACGTTCAGTCCATTAACTGACACCACAAACTGACGCACCTGTGGATAAAAAAAGGACAGAATGTCCATAAAGATGTAATGGTACTGATAAAGCACAGAATGGAATATGGAGCAACCTTTTGCACCACATAAGAATAGTTACGATTCATAGATCACTCCTCATATGTAATGAATAAACGTATTGATCATGTTAACTACATGCACAAAAAGTCAGATTTCCTTCTTTCTTGTTAAACGGTATCATTGAAATAAAGTGTACTGATGTACATCCGCTGTTTCACGTATTATTTTTATAAACATGTTTCACATGTTATGAATTCTGTAGTCTTTAGTTCTTCCTGGAAAACCTTTTAACACCATCAGAAAACAGTCGCAGTGTTTGTGTCACTGTTATCAACATCAAATGATAATGAAGCATCTCTCTTAGGAGAGTCTAAGGAACTTCAATAATGAATTCTATGGGGATCTTAAGAAAATCATATCAATATATTTATTGTATTTGGCGATTATTATTGACACACAAAACACAATGTAATGGAGATTATTTACAGGGTTGATTTGAGGGCTGCTTTTAGTCACGTTAGAATTTTTATCCTCAGATATTAAATCCAAGCTCCTAATTTATTGTAAATTACAGTAAACTTTGGAACACCACTAATGTTTTTCTCACTTGTCATTGTCCATTACTACTGCCCTGATCCATATCACAAAACAACATTTGTGAAATGTTATCACAAACTCACCATTTTCTCATGCGTAAGTGTCAACATCTAAAAACATGTCAACATGTACACATCACTTGACCCTGTGATAATGTAATGTAGTCTTAATCTCGGAGAGATGAGATAGCCTTGACCTTGGCAGATAATTCCCAGGAAGGAAACATACTCATAAAATATGATATAAAATGCAGAAGGCATTGTAACTCACTTTGAATTAGAAGTGTTCGCTAAATGTAGATGTAACGTAATAATATGATGAAATGAAAATAATGTTCAAATTTTAGAGGTTTAAAAAACAGTCCACCCAAAAAGGATGTCACAATTTACTCACCCTCAGGTATATACTTTATGACTTTCTTTAGATGAACACAAACTGAGGTCTGACTAAATCCTATCTTATATTTCCTATCTTATATATCATTTAAACTGTAAACATTGGCTTCTGGGGAATGGCCATTCTCGAGATAAGAGTTCTGACGTGTGACTCTTGTATAGACCGTTTCATCAGACACGCGCGCATCTGAACCCCAGTTAACTTCCGCTTTGTGTTTAGCTAGTGTCAAATAATATAACTATTTATATTTAATTTAATTTATTTTTTTATTTTTTACATTATCATTTTACGGTATAATAATTGTATTGAATAAACGATTTGTCCAATTTTATTGTATCTTCATTTTACTAAATAAACAATTTGTTGAATGGGTCCTGCAAACACGATTCGTCACATATAGGGAGCTGAGGATATGACGTATGTTTGTATGCGAAACACGAAAGCTACTTCCATTGCTCCAAAGTCTATGGGTTTTTTTTATGGGTTTTTGGTAAATCGCCTGAAATAATGTTGGTAATAAACAAAACCTCTAAATATTTTCACATTTTTATATATGACATAAACACTGCAATTATAATCCGCTTGTGATTTTTTTAAAGCCTTATTGTGTCTTGAAAACGGCAGTTGCTAAAAAGTTGCTGAAAAACAACTATGTGTTAAACTTAGCCTAAACATATTAAATACTTCATAACTTTATTTTTGTGAGTAGTAATTTTCAAATAGTTGTATCTCGGCCAAATATTGTCCTATCCTAACAAACTATACATTAATGTAAAGCTTATTTATTCAGCTTTTATCTGTTGTATATTTTATTTTATTGTGGTCCGGGGGTCACATTTTTTTAATCTGTTTGTGTTCAGCTGGAGAAAGAAAAGCATACACCTGGGATGGCATGAGGCTGAATATAATACATTTTTGGTATTTTAATAAATTGTGTATTTATGAAAATACAATACTTACCCAATTATATTACATTGATTAAGATGTAATAAAAAAATGACTTTTGTAATGGGGATTTTGTAATCCAGGACCGTCTCTTTAGAGCAGCATTAACCATAATATTTCATTATTCCATTATTTACATCTGTTTGGATGTAAATGAACAGTCATGAACCAACCTTTGTGAACTTTATAGCTGTTCAGTTACAAGAAAAAGTTTTTAACCACCAAGAAAAGAACACGGTCATACTACTGTAACTTTCTACAGAATTCTTCCCTGTTAATCTAATACTGTACCTTCATTCCTGCGGCTGCCCCCGGGCCCCCGGGGTCCACTGCCTGAATGTGACAGGGTTTACTTCCTCTCACCACAAACCCCCAGCCCACTGCATCTCCCACAATCTGCGAACACATACATATACATTTCCAACACATTAACACATTCAGTGCCAGATTCACTTCTGCTTACACTGTGCAAAGACTCGTGGGTAATAGATATAACACAAAATGTTGGCTTTTGGGTGAAATATTCCTTTAGGAAACACACTAGCCTAAACTGCACAATGGCTTGTCTTCGTGAGCTAAATGACAGCTGAAGACAAAAAGTCTGAAATATTCTTGATATGTATTCTAATCTCTTCTCTGCTTTTAATGTTGATCTTGTGGGAGCAGCTGATCCACATGCTTCTGAAGGAAACTTCCTTTCGCTATTTTTAGTTTTGAACTTCTCCTCCCCTCTAATGAATTCTACCAAACATAGTAAATGATGTTATTAGAGCTCGACTTAGGTGCACAAACATGTACACTATTTAACATCCTTTGAGAACAAATCTCTCCACAGATGTGAGCAAAATCTGACAACATTGTTATTTGGGATGTCCTCACTTAAAAAATAAATTCTGTTTTTAAATTTCAAAAATAAAATTAGCTTTTTTTATATGTAAGGGTTAGTGTAAAGTAACAATAAATAACTGTATACAGTATATAAATCAAGTCTATGTTATGTCTCTGAGTATTTGTGTTTGAGTGTTTGTGTGTAACTTACTGTGAATGTCTTCTTTATGAAATGTCCACCGGGAGCCTGAAGTTCATCTGGGCTCACTTGTCTGTTCAGTACTGTAAATAAAGTCAAGGCACAATTTTCAGACACTGCAACATTTCACTATTTCTCACAGTATAAAAGGATTATAAATGTAAACAACACAGAGACACTATGTATGTTCAGAGTTGGGTGAAACTAGTAGTTACTGAAAAAGGAAAGTAAGGAATGACTGTAATTTAATTACGATTGCTTCAGATGTAATTGAACTAAATACTGTGTAATGTATACAATCGTGGACTTGACTAACTTTAAAATGCATGCATTAATGTAACTTTTTCACATTTGTAACACAAGTCAGTTAATAAGAGTTCTTTATGTAGTTTTATATTATTTATTTGAGTGAATTGAGGGTCTATCCTTCACAAATCAAGGTTGATATAGGATATAGAAAGTAATTAGAAATAAGTAATTCAATACTTTCTGGAGAGAGTAATTTTTGTACAGTAATCCAATTACTCTACTGAATATGCCATTAGTAACTAGTAATTCATTACTTTTTCAGAGTAACTTACCCAACACTGACTACTTTACATAAACAAATGTGACACAGATCCTGAAACAAATGTTGCTTTGAGAAGGGGGGAGAGAGAGATGTAATAAAGCTGTAATGGGGTGCTAAAGGTTTGTTTTAATGAAATAACGGTGAGGTTGTGACATCACTGAGGTTCCTTGAACACAAGAGGTTTTAGATAGCTTCATCTCTACATCAGTAAAGTGAAACAAAACCTAAATTGTTTGGTCACAGATTCACAAACGGACATTGTTATTAATTCAAAAACGGCATTTCTTCTTGCATGTGTGGTAACCAAACGTGTCAGTTTACTCAAAGCTCTATTAACTATCATTACCTTTGTGCGGCTTTATGGGTGCTTAAAGTCCCAGTGAAATAAAAAAATTACAATGCCTATTTTTCAATGAAATATCGCAGCGTTATCAATGTGGGTCATTATCTTTTTAAAATGTGTGTCCCCTCGTAATCCTTAGTTAAAATAAGAAAATGCACTTCCCTCCTGTAATGACTATCCATCTTTGATGTTGAATGTTAGACGGCTTGGGCGGAGCTGTTTAATAAATCCAATCAAATTGCAGAGAAAGACTAAAATAAGTCACGTACATAATTTTTCTCATTCAAAATTCCATTTCACTCGTAAATGCGTCAAAATATGGAAGTAAAAACGAGCGCAACCTCCGTTTCATGGGGACTTTAACAAACATTATAACTATTAAGTGATAATGCTGCTTTTGTTGATGTCTGTGTTCCAAGATCTAAATCTAAAATATATCTTTCGAGCAGCCATATTGTGCATTGCATTTCTCCCCATTCATATTATACTTTTAATATATCTCTAAATATCTATTATACTTAATATCTTTTATACTTTTTTTAACCCACCGTTGGTCAAATATTAACATTTTGGGTTTAACCCATTTAAAACATCGGTTAGCTTTATCCCTTTTTGACCTGACACTGGGTTAAAAATAAGACAGTATTTGTACAGATCCAAATACAACAAGCAAATGCTTTATGTATATTATTATCATCATTATAAATCTAACCTGGACAAAGTCTTTGACAAAAACACAAATAAAAAAAGAACAAATGAAAAGAGAGCAAAGAGAGTTTTTGTTTGTTTAAAAGCAGATAGTATTTCATATACTGTATGTCCATATTCATAGAAAAAAATTATCTGGGGGCCATGAAAGTTCTGTGAAATTGCTAAAAAAAGCTTACGCTGACTGGTGACTGTTGAAAACATACACTTTGTGTGCGTATAGGAAGAGAAAGGGCCTCTCCATTCCTTCTCTTCCATGTCCTTCTATACATAACTAAATCCTTTCCACACAATAACACATCCCTTTCCAAACATTCAAACATTGAGCATCCGTCTCTTTTTACAGCTGTGAAAAGTCACAACGTGGCTATGGTTAACACTCTGTCAGTCATGACAATGGCACGAGTGGATTGATTCCCTCATTTATCTGTGCATCTATGTGTCACACACTAAACCTAACAGTGTTTCTCTCAGTCGGTTTTTCACTTGTGTTTATTTTGTTGTCACTGATTATGGGAGGGCAGCTGAGACGTCACAGGATTGGTTGAGCAAAGCAACCAATTAGAGGCAGGCAACAGCAGTGCCAAACCGAGAGCATGCTCATCTCTTTACACACCTCTGTTTATTAACCAAATACTCACAGAAGAAAACCACACAATGTCTGGGAAAGCAGCCCCTTGCAACTCAACATGCAATTGAGGTTCAATGCTCTGATGATAGATTGCATCTTGGGATTGATTTAGGATAAGACGAGGTCAACTCTTATTTAAACAGCGGGCCGCTCCGTACTGAAGTTTCAGTGAAAACAGTGAAGGTCTGAGTCATGTGTTAGTATAGGTGTGAATTGCTTCATTGCAGTCATGCTCTTGGCTTGACTTGTATGTTCTTATTTGGCAGTGTGTGGTTGTGTATAAAATGTTTTTCTGTCTCTCTGCCTGTTGCTGTGTGCTCCTTCCCTTTCCTTAAGGGGACTGCGTGTTCCTGCCAGACCGTCTCTCACGCAGTCCACGTGTACACACACCGTTCAAGGTTCTCAAAGTTTTTATGGGTTAGGGAGTTTGCTCAAAGGTTTATACACACATGGAGAACTGAGACCGTGTGATATACAACAGATTGAGACACAGAAAGACAGATAATGTGCATAGTTAGTGAGTTATAACCCGTGGCTTTTATTTTTAAATTGGTGTTTATAGAGAAATGGTCACTCAGAAAACAGCGAGACTTATAAGTCACAGCACACATCTGGAACACCCTACACTACCACTCTACAGCAGCCAAAACTATTTTTTATAGCTCTTAAAGCTAAAGCTTCTTTGTGTCTTTATTGTGAACTCCTTCGATAAAGAAGCAAAAACATGACAACATCATAGTTCTGTGTCAGCCACTGAAGTGCTTCGTAAGGGAGTGAGCCGTTGCTTGCATTTCGCAACCTTACCACTAGATGCTGCTAATTTTCATACACAGGACCTTTAAAGTGATAGTTCACCAAAAAAAGAAAATGCTTTAATCATTAATTCGCCCCGTCATTGCAAACCTGTTTGAGCTTCTTTTTTCCTGCAGAGCACAAAAGAAGATATTTTATAGAATGTTTACAAAACATCATTGGCCCCCATTGTATGAACACAAAACCACATTTCTCAAAATATCTTTTGTGTTCAATAGAAGCAAGAGACATAAACAGGTTTTGAACCACATGACAGAGGATAAATTAAGACAAAATTAGAATTTTGTTGTAAACTATCCCTTTAAATTGTGTACATCTCTCTATGCCTAAAACATAGGACTACAATAAATAACATTTCAGTTCTTGCATGTACAAGATAGCTGTTTAAAAATACGATTTAAGATATTACCTCAAGGTTATAAAATGAATTGCAAGGCCGCGCCACCCAGCATCATATAATAATAAACTGCAAAATGACTTCCCTGGAAAGATCACTGGATAAACAATTCACTAACAGCCTTGTGGAAGGGCTCTTCTGGAAAAGATTCGGTTCATCTGAGTTTGAAACAACCCTACGAGTAGCATCCCTCTCCTGTGTTAAACTTCAAGGGTGCAAAAAAGGGTCCCATAATCTGAGATTAACACTTCAAAGTAACAAGGAGAATCTCTGTAAGGGAGCTAAGAAGTTCATGGGAAACAAATGATCCACGCCTCATAGAATTACATTCAACAAGCACAATTACAATGGAGTGAGGCCAAGTAGAACAGAGGGTAGGTTAGCCCATGTGGGTTTAATGACCTGAAAGCACACAAACATACAACCTCCTGACCCACCCATGGAGGTTTGGAGAAACATAGTAGACGTCTGAAACAGCTGCACAGCATGTACTGTTCAAGAAACAGTCATGCATTATAAACAAACTTCAAGAAAGATATAACACTCTCCCTAGAAATTCACCGTTGTGCAATTCTCAGGAGTTCAGGAAGAGCACTGTCAGCTTTTCGACATGTCTCTTAAATCTGTGGTCAACTGCGGCTTGAGAAAAACACGGTTTTTGTTTCCATAAAACGTGGTGCCAGATTCACTCTTTAGACTCAGAATTGTTTTCTTTTATGCCAACGTCGTAACTATACTATATTATTTGCCTATATTTATACAAAAGTACATTACATTATGGACGTTTCAGTAATAGTTCATACAAATATGAAAATCATTATTTATTCACCCTCGTTTCATTGAAAACTAATATATTGTATGATTGTGGAACACGAAAGAAGATATTTTCAGTCTCAGTGGTTTTGTGTCCATACAATGGAAGTCAATGAGGACCGATGTTGTTTGGTTACCAATATTCTTCAAAATATTTTATTTTGTGTTCTGCAGAAGAAAGAAAGTCGTACAGGTTTGAAATTAGATGAAGGCGAGTAAAAAAAGAAAGAATCTTCGATTTAAGGTGAACTATTCCTTTAAGCATGTAATCATTTTTAAAGCACAAATTAGAAAGCATTGTGTATTTAGCCCCTATGATCACACACGCACGTGTTCAGTGTATTTTGGGGGGCTCTTACCAGACTTTGGGTTGCAGAGCACAGGGGGGCTGCTGCTGAGGGTGGGGCTGCTGCTATAGTAACCGCTGCTGCCACAGCTGCTGCTCAAGCTGCTACGCCTCACTGCAGTCACCAACTTGATCTCCTTAGTGGGGCTCACTGGAGAAATCGAGTAAAAGACAGAGAAGTGAGAGAAAGAGTTACAAAATTCTGTCTGCTGAAAACAACATTCACACTCGCTACGAGTGTCAGAGCAATAAAGATTGTGTTACGAGAGGTAAACATTCCTCTTATGCATCAAATAACTGGCATAAGTGTCATACGAGGCCTCACAGATCAGTTCTCCTATAGAAGCGATCAGAAAGCAGCACTATTTCAGAAACATGTGCTTTTCTATGGTTGCATGAGGAAATACCACAGACCTCAGCTATTTTTATGTCAAACTAATTATAAATCAAAATATATTCATGATATTCATAAACAAAAGTAAAATACTTTAAAGTATGACATGACCTATAAGGCCAACATACACACACATAGTTTACCTTTATAATTCTTAGCAGCAAATGGTGATACTGGGTTTAAGACAACTTTATCAAATCAATTTTATGATTTTACAAATATATAAGTTTGGTTTCATGCACGTTGAAACAAAAGCCCAACACACACAGCACAGACTCATGACAGAAAAGCGCTGAGAAGAGGAATCGAGCAACCTGTCCCAAGACACTATGAGCTCATTTCCTCTGTTGAGTCATGATGTCGTGATACAGATTCAACAGTCTGGTCCTGAAACTTGAACTAAACCAGGTTTACATTTACATACTATTCAATATGATGAAAGGCCATGTTTCAACTCCGTGTTATGCACTGAGGAGGCTACTCTGAATAAAACCACAAGAGCGTGAAGCTTGTTATTTTATTATGTTATCTGTTTTTTAATACTATGGTCCTGTTATTTAAGATGAAATCAAGCTGATCTGCACAAAGTACATGATTCTGAATGTAATGTAAAAACATACAAAAATATTTGTACTTATTATATTTAGACTATAAAATTGACGGATTAATGCTCACAAACAGATCTAGAATGATCTGTGCAGAGAAGAAAATGCAACTTCACTTGTTTGAAATTCAAGATGCTTATCCAAACACTGTTTAGCTCTCAACTATATACGATGATCATATTCACATATATTAAAAATGGAAAGAAAGGCTTTCTAGACCGTACTCTTAAACAATGTATATGTTCTTTCTAGGTTGTCGTTTAAACTGATAGTTCCCCCAAAATGGAAAATTTTGTCTTTATTTACTCTTCCTCTTGTCATATCAAACTTGTATGATTTTTTTTCTTCCGCAGAACAGAAAAAAATATATTTTGAACCAATTTGGGAAAACGAACAGCACTGGACCCCATTCACTCCTATTGTATGGACACAAAACGAATGCGAGTGAATGGGGTTTTTCATTTTTGGGTGAACTATCACTTTAATTTAGCAACTTCCTCCAAAAATCTATTTAATGTTGCAGTTTATTAACTCCATGTGCACGTCGTCCTGTTTCTACACCCCTATTCAAATATCTAAAAATCAATAGCACAGTAGTACCAGTGTATCCCACACCCTGAGCGCACTGAAATCATATATTTATATATTCTGTGGACCTTCATGACAGTAGACTAACCTGAAAGAAAGCTGGTGTTTCCTCCCTCGGAGGCCTGTTTGCGCAGACAGAAAGGGCTGTCGTGGTTCTCTGGGATGCTACGCCAGCGCTCGTTCAAGAGCTCCATCAATCGCCGCCGCCGCCGAAAATTCATCCTGAACTGATAAAGCAGTCCGCCGTCCATAAAATGATGCTTGTTAGAAACTGAAGATGAAAAACGCATAAGAATTTATAAAAAACATGAAAATGTCATATTAATAATTACATTTAAGATTTGAATAATTATAAAAATTAAAGCAAAATAAAACCTTCAAAGCCTTTTGTTGTTTTGTGCTCAAAACAAGAAACCCGTTTAGCAAAGTTTAATTAAGTGTGTGCTTGTGTAGGAGGTACTGTACCATCTCCAAATCCCATAATCCTCCAAATCATAGATCAAAGCAACACACACTGCCTGTGCACAGTGCCATGACTCATGTGACTCATGTTTCAAACATACAGAATAAACTTTCCATGTTTCTTAAAATGTTTGGTGCTTTACTGTGCTAATTCTATGCCATGCCATAAATAACATGGCTGATACAGCTTCAGTAACATTTCAAAGATATACAGGGCGAAAAAATTCAATAAGCCATTCCTACATTCACTAATAGAAGTACCGGCTGGGGCTCGATGTGCATACGGTTTTCATTTTGCCGGCGTCAACACTCCATCACACAAACATTTTAAGGGGACCACGATAAAAAGGCAAAATAAAGCTGTATATATGCTTTGAAGAGAAATGCAAAGTTCATGTGTATGTTTTGTTGTGCGAAAGAATGCAGATACTGCAGATACAGTATGTGTGGGAGATCAGGGCTGTCTCATGGATTCCTCTGTGGGCTGACACACTTGCCCATTTTCCTACTATCACAACAGCTCGTCCAGCAGAGACAGACATATTACAACTTTCTGAATCAAATCTGGCCCACTTTTAAGTTTTTGTAGGCACAAAATCTAATTAGACAAGAAGAGGATGTCAGACCATCAAATAAAGCAATTCATTGTTATGTTCTACATGAATGGGCAAAGACCAAAGTCTCAAACTATCTTTTGTTTCTATAACATATTATGCTAACGTTAATTTAGCATTTAATCCACAATAATGGTAAATGTTGATTAATCACAGCTCAGTCCGTGGCAATACTGTGTAGGCCTACCCCCCCCCCCCCCCCCCCCCCCCACACAAATACACACATTGGCTTGTGGACATAAAGTCACATTCAGCCCACAAGCAAAAGAGAGAAACCCAGAGAATGTTTTTTTTCTATACTGTTCTCTACCCTGAGTTCACAGGCTTGTACGAGCAGCACCCTTGCCCTATATCACGCTTATTTATCATAACTGTGCACGGCAACTTTGTGGAGTAAAGTATGTGATTGTCGGTTGTCATTGTTTTACAGTCAATCACTATTAATTCAGAGTGTTACGCAACTTTGCAGAGGGCCACTGACAGCTAAATGGCTGAGAGAAGAAAAATCTGCTTTTCTGCTTTCATCATTTACTATCATTTGCCCGTAGGCAAGACCAAAGGAATTCACCTTTGCATTTTGGTCATTGTGTTGGTTTAAAGCAGCAGATTTCCCAGCATGCCCTGAGGAATCTACACATGTGCTGTGGTGTTGATTGACTGAATTCAAATACCGCAGCCAAATTCAAGTTGAGGCGAAAGCTTATGCTGTATATACTGTATATAAACAACAGCATAAATGTTAAATGGTCTTCTGCCATCACGCAAGTTTCCAGAGCGCCAGCTGTGACAGTTGTGTCTGCAGTGTAGAAATGTGCAGAGGAACAGAAGCTTGTAATGTCTGCAGCGCAAGCATTTACTTAGCTCTGTAACCCTGTGATAGAGAACAAAGGGTAGGCGTCTGATTTCTTCCTTCATACAGCGCTCTACCGGAGCTTTACAACAACCACAGAGATGCTCCTTTATTTGAAAGTGAAAGTTCAAAGATATATATGCGAGTACCACAGAGAGAACTTGCAGTATTGTGTTAAGGGTTTTAGTTTTGAGGCAGTTTTGAATGAAGCTCTTATGAGGACAAACTCCTGTCCAGCTGCAATAAGCAGTTCAACTATTCTTCATCGATAAAGGCCATTTTAAAATCATATCCTGCTATTTGAAATAGTTGAATAGACGAATTCTGTAATCATGTTTGCAGCAATATGGTCCTCAGTGCCCCCCTCCCGGAATGTTTTAAATATCTCCCTATATCAAACATCTGATTCATCAGCTGGTAAATGTGTTAATTGGAGAGAGTAATTAACCAACTAACTACTTTCGGAGTGGGGGCTTTATGAGTTGATATAGGGAGACATCTAAATCATTCTGGAAGGGGGACGCTGAGGACCAGGGTTGAGAAACACTGTTAGGCTATCATTTATATCAAGCTGAACTGTTAAATAGTCATATTTTAATAAACTTAATATACCCACAGCGTCCACCTAGCACAAGGAAAATACAAGTATCGGATCGGGACTCGGACCGGCAGCTACTCCATAAAAATACTCGGATCAGGGGCACGAAAAGTGTGATAGGGACATCCCTAAAATCAATATCAAACATGAAAAAGTGTGTTACTGCCTCAAGCACTAGTTCATAAGATCAGCAGATTTTGCGTAGTAAGCAGAAATCAGACAGCAAAGGTGATGTGAAGTAAAGACACTACACTGTATCCTTCAACAGAGCACTTATTGTGCTTGTGTGCATGTGACTATTTATACGTATCATGACTGAAGGGTTCAGCTATGTTCTATAGTAGTCTTCTAGATGTGTGTGAAAGCCTCTGTTTGTGTGCATTATGCATGTGAAGCCTTGTGTGTTCTAGTATGTCACGCTGTGTTTTGGTCAGACACAGAGGGGATACATTTTACTGTTGCCTGGTTAAAGGCATGTCCATCTGTTGCTGACCATCAAAGACGCTTTTCTCTCACAGTTAACAGTAAAACAGTAAAACTGTGTCCTGTAGCGTACATCTATATGGTGTCGGTGTAGTGCAAGATTGTCTTAGTGATAAAATACTACAAAAGTAAACCCTTAAAATCTAGTTTAAATGATAATACTTTAGAACAGGGATGTCTAATCCTGCTTTTGGAGGTCCACTGTGCTGGACTTTTTCCTTCAAAGACATCAGGATAACATTTCTAAGTAGTACTGATGATTTTGAGATGCTGCCTGGGTTTAGGGTTTGTTTAGAGTTGGGGTAAACTCTCCAGGACAGTGTCCCTCCTGGAGCAAGACTGTCCCCTTTTGCTTTAGGACCCCAGGTGTAGGATGGGATCGTGGCTGTGTGCTCACCATGCTGAATGATGCCATGTTCCAGAAGTCTGCGTCCTAAATGCTCAGCCTCCTCCCTCGTGGCCGTTTCACCCTCCTGCAGAAGCCAGTCTATAAACTCTGATCCCACTTGCGTCCGCTCATAGGTCACCCCGTCCTCATCACGTGCTTGTAACAGGGTGTTTTCAGTGTTCATCAACCTGAGGTGGGAGAGAGTATGTCCATTAACCTGTAAAATGCTTCTTATATAATGCAATCAGGACCATGATGCCTTGAACCTCACAATTGCATTACATCGAACAAAAAAAGCAGCCGGACTTTCAAGAAAGGCAACATTCTCAACTGTTCAAAGGCGGCAGGTGCTGACAGGTAAAAATCAACTCCCTTTTACACACCTGCAGTGCATTTACAGAGACAAAGGGTCATAATACACCCTTGACTGAATACAGGTTAAAGGAATAGTCACAAAATAAAGGAATAGGTCCTTAAAATGAAAATTCTTTCATCATTTACTCACCCTCGTGTTATTCCAAACTTGAATGACTTATATTCATGTGCAAAGCTCAAAAGAAGATATTTTGAAGAATGTTGGTAACAAACAAAAGTGGCCCCTTGACTTCCATTGTATGGACAAAGAACCAATGAGACATTTTTTTTTTAATATCTTCTTTCTTGTTCCACAGAAGAAAGTTTTATATACCGGTTTTGAATCACCCAAGTTAAAAGTATATGACAGAATTTTCATTTTAGGTGAATATTCCTTTACGGGACAACACTTTCATTAGCTGACCACCATGTGCATTTTAGAATAGACACAATTTGTGAAGGAAGTGCACGCACAGTAGTTTTACACGAGTATATTTTTAACAGGTTGAATATCTTGAAGAAAAGAGGTAATGATGCAAACGATAAAACTAAAGCAAACATCCAAATGGGTCAAGCGAGAGTACACAACTCCCTATCAGTCAATTTCTATAACCAAGAACGCAACCCTCAGAAGGACATGTTTGCCTTGTACACATATGTATTCAGGCAAACTGTGATATCAACCTCTTTGGAGTTGATCAACTATTAAATAATGACTGACCTTGGCAAAAACAAAGATATCCGACACTGTCCTAGTTTCCAGTGCCTGACTATTTTTGGTCACCGCTGTAACTGTAGCTTTTTGCTCGCTGGTAAACCATATCATGCTCCAAAAATTAAAACCACAGGTTTGGTTGTGACATGTAAGCCAATACTTTTGTATAATTTGTTGCTTTGCGTTTTAAGCTTCAAGAGAAGCATTATGGTCATTAGAAATACTAGAAAATACAGATGTGGTTTGCATGCATTACGTTGCTCAGTACAGCAGCACTATAAAATACGTTCACAGATCTCTTTTTAAGAGTAATGTGTTCTGTATGGAAGTCCTTGTGTAATGTGAACCAAATGCTAATTTGATTTTAAAGACCTTCATCAGGACAAGTATGCATCAAAGCAAAAAGCTCTTAAAGTGGCCACAGGAGAAAACCGTTGTTTGCTTCATGTTTTTGTTTTTACACTCATGGTTTTCGTAATCCAAGCCCAAAGTGTACTGTCAATAAACTACACACAGAGATTTTTTTCTCAATCTCTGTTTCTCAATTTCTCACATGTTTTGGATAAAAGCGTCTGCCAAATGCATAAATGTAAATCTCCACTATATGCATAGTAAGCATAGGAGGACAAAAAACAGGGAGGTTGACCATAGCAAGGTAAACAGCAGTTCACAATGACTAATCACAGTTGCTTAGTGACAAGTCACAAAACATTCCAGGTCCTTTGCCCATGTTGTGATGATGGACATGAAACTATTCATATTTTGATGCTCTGTCAGCAAATAATGGGAAGCAAACTCAACAAATACCGACCACAAGCATAACCAGTGATTGCATAAAAGCACACGGGTGGTTTGTGTGACAGATGTCCCACTGGACTTCATCTTCCTGTTATGAAAGAGCTGGGTAGCCTGCAAAGCGAGGCGTCTACAGCACAGCAGGACAGAGAGCGGCATACTGACCCCTCTCCTTCATTCTGGTCTTAACTGAAGTGCAAACACATGCAGAAACTGCTCTGGAGCAAGAGTATGGTGGGTTTGTGGCACAGATTGGCCTTGTTTGAACATAACGCTGAAACCTTGTATCTCTTTATTTTGTGATTTACATTTTTTGCAATAAATCATTATTATTTGTCACCCTTCATGTTTGTCACTGGGTTTTGTAAATATCTAACCAAAAAACTTATTAAAAAAGTAAACATCTTGTCAACTTTGATAACACAATTTTAAATCCTTTAAAAAGTGCAGTGTATTTTTCCATTTCTTGGAAAACAGGGAAATCTGACATCCGACGTTTTGGAAAGACACCAACAATATGTTAAATTAAAAAGTAACAAAAAAACATGCACCAAATCTTCATGAGGCATATTAATTTAACTTAATGCATTATATACTAATTATAATAATTACATTTGTATATTTATATATTTGGTTTATTCCTACCAATGATCAATTAAAACAAATGACTGGTTTTTAAAGGTTGGGATGGTACTAACAGTCAGGACGTGTTTAAATTATTAAACTGGTTAATCTTACTCTGAAAAGTTTGATCTTTAATGAATTAACAGACTGCAAGCAAGAAAAACTATGTGGAGAACTATCTACAAAAATCTACTAAACCAAAAATGTTTTTATTCAAAACCTTTAGTTTTGCAAAACAGCAGTTCATCAGTCAGAAGGTGGTTTTGTGCAGACCTACATTAAAAGGCAAACCCTTGCAGGTAAACACCTATTTCTAAATGGATCCAGCTGCAACAAAGCACGTTTGTGCCGTTTAAATCTCTGTTTCTATGGATACTGTTCATTTACCGATGTTCACAATCAATATGTACAGACTTGTGTCACACATGACCACACAATAACATCCTGTTCTGGTGGTACATGTCAGGAGGAAAACCACATTTAGTGGAAAAGAAAAAACATGTGTTTTGCATCTTAACAAATTATAATAAAATCAGTTCAATCTTACTTTTCATATATACGTTGGCCTCTGATGAAAACTTTGGCTTCATTATCGAGTGGAAAGGTTCCATCATCTTTCCTGAAACGGTAGAACAGCTTCATATCTTTGAACTCCTTGTGCTCATCACAAACTGTGAAGACAAACAAATTGAAAAGAGGCATGTTGTGGATTAAGTGAAGCTTGTGTGAACAAGATATTGCACCACACAGGAACAAATAGTAACAGTTTAGTCTTTGTTTACACAAACTATTAAAGGAAAAATTATGATTCTGTCATTGTTTACTAATCATGTATTTTCAAAACACATCTTTATTCCATTGGACACAAAGAGTGAATTGTATGGCTTCTGTTTTTAATATAATGACAGTATATGGGGAGCTAATTCAGAAACTGACAAAAAGACAAACTATCCTGAAGCCATATTATATCGTTGTGTGAAGTCTTTTTTCTGTTTTTAACAGCCCCAGTCTCCATACGCTTTAATTTCACTGTATGGCCAGTGTATTCTTTAAAAACATCATCGTTGTTGTCCACAGAAGAAAGGAATCCCATTTTTAGGCGAAACCGATCCTTTACGGTAACACTCTGGTTTACAAATACAGGACTGATCGAATATCATGTATGGAACTAGTCCAGAAAGAGACATGTCAGCCATGTGTGTGATATGGTGGGCAAACCTACCATGGTGAATGATGCTCTGGTCGAGAAGTTTCTGCATGATCTTGATGGCCGTTTCTCTTTCAGATGCTTCCTTGTGCTCAATCAGCCAATCAATAATCTCCTTGGCCACGAAGCAGTTTGGGTAGGTGCGGAGATGATGCCTTCTGTCTTTGATCACTTTACACTCATGGAGACGCAGCCTGGAAAGCAGCACATTCAGATGAATCAGATTAGATGCCAATCTTTTCCAACCTCCATCCAGCCACCTGTTTCAACTGACTGTCTTTAACACAAGACATCACAACCTTCATTTGAACAATCACCACTATATACGTTTCTGGAGATAGAATTCTTTTCTGGGTCACCTCTAAACTTGATCAGTATCTTCCTAAAAATACAGGCAGTGCAAAGAACAGATACAGAAGTCAGCAGTTATATTTGGCTCCTTTGTACCTTTAAGTTCATGCAAGTATGTTCCAGGCTTCTTAATATATTGATGTTTTTAAGATGAATTCAGCAGATATAAACTATTTTCGAACGCCGACGTGTGCCAATGATTTTTTTTCATCTTCAAATTGTTATTGCCATCACTGAATGTGAACATCTACTTGTACTCGTCACAACTACATTTAGGCATTTGGCAGACGCTTTTTTAATATCGAACTAAATCGTTCGATATTACGCAATAGACTTGTTGCACCCTACACTTAATCCTCAAATTTAGATTAAGGAGTTTACGGCCAGCTGTGCCAAACCTTGGTTACTTTTATGCCTTCTCTTTATAACACTGTAAACCTCAATTGGTGTAAAGAGCTACAGTTTCACAAGGTTGTTCAAGCAAAGCAAAAAACTGAAGTCAACGATAGAAAGTAAACGAGAATGTTTTGACAAACGTTACCCACTCCAAAACTGCCAGCAGAAGTCTCCATCATATCTTGTCCTAACACTCACAGCCAATGCATTTCAAATTGGATTATCAGCAACAAGCAGTCACACAGCAGTTAACACACTGGCATGCGGCTAAACGCTGTGTTACAAAGACTCACATGACCGACCGTGACTGCAGGCAGTGCAGAGCTAGTAGGTCACTCCATTAAAGTGCACTTTAGCACTTTTTGACACTAAACAACACAGCTATGTGACACTCGTGGCATGGCATACTATACAATAGGCTGAATGAAATGAGTGAGGCCTGGTGCTTCTCTTTAAATAGGCCGAAAGTGAAATAACTGTCTGATATTAGTGTGCTACACCCTCTGTAAAAACAAACCGGGTAAAGTCAACCGGACTGCCCAATAACTGCATCAGGTGCACTTGACACTTTTCTATGTGACTGATAGCTGATTATACAAACCTGAGTCAGCTGTAACATGGAAAGTAAGGAGTGTTACCTGCAATCGCCAGATAAAACTGGTTTACTGTGACCTATAGTAGTATTGTAGGAGAGATATTTGCACCAGAAGTCATTGGAATCTTTTTATTCCTGTTGTTAAAACCACATTTGTCTGAAAACGTTGACAAGCAATCTACCTGCTTTAGAAGTTACAGTGTAATGTTGTAAGCAGTTTTCTGTATTTATGCTCTTCATGAGCAATAGCCATAGAAGTGAAAGGTTTGAGCATATGACGTGAGGATGACAATGTAAAAAGTCTCCTGTAAAACTTCTGAAAAAAAAAGAGTATACTTTTAACATTTAGTCGAAAGCCTGTGAAGCAGGAATCAAACATTGTGAACGGGAAACTGAATAGCACATGGAACGTAAATGTGGAACGTTTGCTGGAAAAAGTAATCCAGAAATTGTATTGCAATTTAATGAGCGTCATGTGAGAAAGTGTCTACTGCCATGAACTCCGGAGGCAGGAAATCATCAAGCCACTTCGCATGCGATGATGTCAGTTTAAATAATGTTGGTAAAAATATTTGAACAGTAAGAAATCTGCAGTACTGTGATTTAGTAATCCTACTGAGCCGCACTAAACGTTTCTCACTCCATCAACTAGTATCTAGTGCAAACAGAGCAGCCCCTCTGTGGGAGAGAGAGGTGGCATAAAAGTTATAAAAAAATCCTTTACACTTTACACAACACATTAATAAAGTTGTATTGCACATAAGCGCAAACATCAGGTGTATACCAAAAACTCCAGCAAATGGATATGACACATATGGGTTGGACATCTGCTAAATAAAGGCAACGACGTCCTAAACTCAACCCCGAATGTTGTCATTGAAGCGCAAAGTGTGCACTCTCCGCTTTATTGTGCGGTCCTAATTAAAAGCCGTGATTCATTCACAGGAGGACTCGACGACAAAACAGCGGTTGCGGCGTTTTATTATAATAAAAGCGACATCGCCGCGCGTCGCATCTCTTGTGGTCTGGATAAGTGTCAAGCCACTCCTACCGTAACTGTTCTCCAGTAACGAGGACCTCGGCCATGCGCTCGAGCTCAGCCGCCTTCTTCTGCATGGTGTTCCCGGTGCCGTCCATCACTGACAGCTGGGCTAAACACCAAACAATACACGCATATGAGACACACACACATACAAACACACGCGAGCTGTTCGTGTAATGAAATGACAAGCGCAGCGTGTGCTTCGGTTGAACCGAACACGCCTCTCTCTCTCTAGATCACTGTACGTGATAGTGTCACGACAAACTACATATTTGACACCGGTCAGTCCATTGAAATGAATGAAAACGAGACAGTGGCATGCGTTTCGATAATATGCGTAATGTATCATCTTCGTAAGGGCAAAAAAGCAGCATAAAAACACGCCGTGTTTACCTCTAATGCGGAATCCTCCCGACAATCCGAAATTGTGTATTTAGAGGGACTGCAGTCACTGAACGAGCATTATTCAGACGCTGAGAGCTCCGAACCGCACGGAGTAACTTGTGTCTATTGTGTTTCACCAAGTGCCTCCTACCGTACCCTACCCATACATCCAATCGTGTGTCGAAATGCGTGAGCCGCGAAGCCACGGCAAATCTTCACACCCGCTAGGTTTGCGGGGCGGACGCCTGTGGGTGGATCTTTCATGCTATAGGGGATTGTTTACTACGCCACATTTAAATCGCGTTACTGGACATTGCGGGGCAGGTCAACTTGGCCGCACTCATTGGGGGAGTTCACCGCGAGGGGCGGGGCCTGGGGCTCATCGTTTGACCCTCTTTAAAAACAATGTTGTCATTTTGTAAACACAAGACAATTGATGCGAATGTGTCAGTATCTCTCTGCAGTGTAATGTTTGATGTGTTGTCAGACGTCTTTTTATGTGACTGTGGCGTGTAGCCGCCACTGTTTAGTCGTTGTACTGTATTGTTAGGAACTGTCTCTTAAAGCCAAACTCTGTATATAAGAATAACAATCGTTATACCTGTGCTATTCGCGTACACTGTACGTTTAAACAAACTCAGCACCGACTGGTACATTTTCGCGTCCATGAAGGCGGAAGACAGAATGAGATTCTGTTGTCTGGCGGCATCTGGTGGACTACTAACGCACTTCCGTAGCGCACGCGCCTGGAGGCAAGCGCACGTTCATTGGCTATCACTGCTGCCAATAAACGTCCACTTCCGGCAAAATATTGCGGGAAAGACGAGTGTTGACATTGATGACAGTGTCACGTTGTGTCCGATCGACTCGGCTAAATACAGATCTGTCTCGACATGAGGACTTTAGATGAGGTTCAAGCGACACTGGAAATAGCTAAAGTCAAAGAAGAGGATCTGCAGTCCACCGCTTACTGTCTCACTTTTGGAGATAACGTGTCGTCCGGTGACTACTGTCTGATGGAGCTGGACGAGACACTCTGCAGACACATTGAAGAAGGCAAAAGGTAGCGACATCATAATATGAATTCCTTTGGTATTGGAGTATGTGCAGTAATGTATTCAGACACAACTAAATGCGGAAACAAGAACAAATGACTGGCTTGATTTCTGCTGTTCGTCAGAATGTTCATTTCTTTTCATTTTAAAGTCTTATCATCAGAGGTGATAAAGAGGAGCACGCGGTTCTGTGCAGCGAGGACAAGACGTACGACCTGAAAATTGCGGACACGTCGAATCTGCTGCTGTTCGTTCCCGGATGCAAAACTCCAGAGCAACTGCCTGACAACCAAGCGTGTGCTCAACTCATGCATGCACAGGTGACTACTGAAGTGACAAACTCCTCACCTTTCAGTGACTATTTACTTTTTTGAGATCAAAATAGGTCACCTTTGAGATTTATGATGATCCAATGAGATATGTTTTTGCAGGATGTTATTTCTTGGATCATATTGCTGTGGCAGATACATTTTTACGAATGCACAATATTTAGTTGTGTTTGGCCGCCATAAAGCAACATTAGCATTTTATTAATAATAATGTCACTAGGATGTAAAGCAGGTATTTGCCAATCAGTAATGTAATATGACCAGAGTAAAATGGATCGTGTTAGGTGGATGAGATATAAAAACTGTATGGTAGGTGTGTGTGGTATACCGTGTATGTATGGTAGGTATGTGTGGTATACCGTGTATGTATGGTAGGTATGTGTGGTATACCGTGTATGTGTGGTATACCGTGTATGTATGGTAGGTATGTGTGGTATACCGTGTATATGTGGTATACCGTGTACGTGTGGTATACCGTGTACGTGTGGTATACCGTGTACGTGTGGTATACCGTGTATGTGTGGTATACCGTGTATGTTTACATTTGATTCATATTAAGCTAGGGCTGCACAATCATGGGTAAAATGATAATCACGTCTATTTTACTCACATTTTTAATCACGGTTAATAAACACTATTATTTTGTCTGTTTTTAATTTTTTCAGCATGTTTATTAGGTTTATACTTTACAGCCCATGAATATGTTATAATCTGCTGCCATTGAACTACTTCAAAACACGCAGTGAACATTTTTTATTTCCTGTTGTGTGGCAGTTTAAAAGATAGAAGCTTTACAATGACCTTATCGGGGGCATTATTATCGCAACAATTATGCTCAGTTAATTGTGGGAAGCATAAATCTTCAATTATCGTGCAGCCCTATATTAAGCCATGTTTGCCTGCCCACAATTAACGTAATGTCATGTGTGGACCTTTTCATATGTTCAAGATTGTTACTAACTAGGCACGTTATACACACTAACTCATCATTTGTTTTCACTGATTTTCATGTAATCATAATTTTCACGCATTAACATCATTCAAACTTATTTGACAGATTTGGGGGTTTTCAAATTGTTACTTGGAGTTGAGGAGGCACAAACCAAAGTTAAAGAAACTTAAGAAACTTCTTATGGAGAATCCATATGATGGTCCACCGGTTGGCGTTCAAGAGGAAGAGCCAGGACAAAAGGTAGACTTATGCTGGTGTCTACATTTGTTGTTCATTTAAACTGTTAATTTATCAACCATATTTATATTTCAACCTAATTGAATGTATTGTCATTTGTTAGTACGCGATGGATGAACTTCTCGAAAGAATCCAAGCAAGTAAAGAAGAAATTGTAGCGCAACTCCAGAACATTCATGCTTGTGAAATCGATGGTGAGCTAAAATTGATTTTCTCTTAACTTTGTTTGGATCTGAATATTTGGAACAGACTCCAAATATCACATACTATTTTACGCATGAAGGAAATAAATCCGTTCCCAACCTTAAAGTGAACTGATACATTCATTTTATTTGCAGGTTTTTGGAGGCTCCTGGATTTTGACTATGAGATGAAGCTTCTGAGTCATGTGACCCAGCTGGTGGACTCCGAGTCTTGGTCTTTCAGCAAAGTTCCTCTCAGTGTCTGTCTGGAAGAGCTGGGACCTCTTGAGCCAAAGTAAGGTTATAGATGTATCAGTCACATGACTCATAAATGTACAGCATTTCATAAACATTATACATTTGTTTTGTGCATAGAGCAATGATAGAACACTGTCTCAACTGTTACGGAAAACGCTACAATACCGAAGGTTTGTTTTTTTTGTGTGCATTTTATTTCCAGTGCATTACAAATTTGATGAAAGTATGCAGTTTCAAGCTTAACACATGTCTGTGTATATATTTCTTTTCTATTTAGAATGTCAGGTGATGTACGCATTGGACGAAGATAAAGTATGCAGGGCCACAGCTCAGCTACTACTGCAAAATGCTGTGAAATTTAACCTGTCAGAATTCCAGGAGGTGTGGCAGCAGAGTGTCCCCGAGGGAATGACCACTAGACTGGATCAGCTCAGGGTGAGGACCTCATTTTTATAGAAGTGGAGAGTAGTGACCACATTGGTTAGCTTAAGACCTAGGGATGTAACGATGCACTCCAAGCCGTTTGAAAATCGATGAAAATATGTGACGATTCGTGTCGGTTGAGATGTTAAAAGAATCGCGATACACGTTTTAAACAGCAGGGGGCGCTGAAGCAGTAGCCTACATTCTGACCTCGCTTTACAGGCGCGATAGCAGCGAAAAAGCTGTAGCTTTTAACAGAAGCAAAAATGGCGGCGTCAAGTGTAGGTGACGTTGATATTGAGGATGCCCCAAACTCATTCAAATCGGACGTGTGGCGGCATTTTGGCTTTCCGAAGACTAAAAATGAAAAAGGTGAGGTGGTAACGGACAAAACAAAAACTGTGTGCAGATACTGCAAGAAGATGTTAATATACACCAATAGCACAACAAACATGATGCAGCATACAAACCGTCACCACAGTGAGAAGCTCCAGTCACCGCCGTCTGCACGTAAAAACCTGTTAGTGGGCCAAACCACACTGACCGGCGGATTTGCAGCCCCACTCGCGGCAACGAGTGCGAGAGCCCTCAATAGCTGCCCACTCAAGTGGTGGAAAGAGAATGCTAGGCTATACCCACTGCTATCCAGTATAGCAAAAGCATATCTCTCCACACCAGCCACCTCTGTCCCTAGTGAAAGGGTTTTTTCATCAGCATGGGACATTGTGAATGTGCAGAGATCTCAGCTTCTGCCAGAAAATGTGGATATGCTGATATTTCTTAAAAAAAACATGTAAAAAAGAAAAGAAAGATTCTAAGCTAGGAAAGAGCACATGCAAAGCCTTAGTTTGTTTATATGAAAAGATTTATTTTATTTGTATTTATTTTATTTGGGATTTGTTTTAATATTTCAATTTAGTTTTGTTATTGACAAAGATATTTTTTATTTTCAGAAAGAAATGTACAGCATTTTGTCTGAGTGAGAATAAAATAATAAAAGGAAACTTTTTCATTTATCTTTCTTAAATCTCATTTTGTACAAAAAAAATCGTGATAAAATCGTATCGTGAAACCAGTATCGTGAATCGTATCGCATCGCGAGTTCAGTGAATCGTTACATGCCTATTAAGACCCCTTAAACCCCAGAGCAAAGAAGTGTAGTTTAACAGCAGTACCTTGAGGGTTTGAGAGCCTTTAGAGTGCTTTAAAATTTGCATTATGCCAAACAAGACATGTTTCCCCTTAAAGTTTTTGGTATAGTATGTGGTACACATTTCAAGGATCAGGAGTATGTATGTTCAGTACCATGTTCTTTGTTTTTGTGTCTTTCAGGGTTTGGCTCTGTTAGATCAAAGCTCTAAACCTGAGACCATTTCACTGCTACGTGTTGAAGATCTACCCGAGGATACAATGGAACGATTCAACAGTCTCTTCAGCCTGAGAGAGAAATGGACTCAAGATGATATTGAGCCATACATACAGTGAGTCCTTAAACTTTTTACAGTTTAAGGGAAAGTTCAGCTCCAAATCAAAATTGTGTAATTTTTCAACACGTTCAACGTGTTTTAAGACCTCCCTGCATCTTCAGAACACAAATAAATATATTTTAGGTGACATCCGAGATATTTCCAAGCACTGTCGTGTGGCTCTCGGGAACGCGCAATGGAAACTAACACTCAAATCAGGAAGATTTTTTAATATAGTCGTTAGTTTGGTTTGTTCACGCACAAAAAGTATCCTCGTCGCATTATATTAATTTATACTGAACCTCCAGAGTCGCGTGGACGTCTTTACGCACTTTCAGCGCTTTGAAGATTGGCTGTGTTGCAATCTAAGGAGGATTCAGAAAGCTTCCAAAAAATGTTATTTAGAAAAAATGAATTATAATGCCATAAAGTCAATTCATCTTTTATTTTGTTTTCAAATGAATACTAGGAAGGTGGGATGGAGAGTTTCTATTGTGGCTCTTAATTCAAAATGATAAAAGGGTCCAAAACTGCCACCACCTACTAGTGTCAAAAATATATTGGCATTTGATTATTTACGACAGTTTTATATGTAGCTTTAAGACAATTTTAAGCAATGCTATTCATAAAATGACTATCGACAAGGTACATTGCTGCACCCCTTATTCAAATTATACTAAACCTAAACCGTAAAAGGATGAGTGAATTAAATAAATCTACATTACGTTTGAAAGCAGAAGTGTGAATCATGAAATAAGAAAAGTGTTATTCTAAAGTGTTGTTTTATAATTTAATCCAACATAATTTACATTTACAAAAGCAATAATGTGAATAACAGGACGGAGTGGATCGGGTGTGCATCAGATCTATCCATTCCACAATGCATTTGTCCTCTCTTGTATGTTTAATAATGAGATTGATAGAAATGCACAGAAAGAAAAAACAATCCTGCTCTCTGCCAACACTGACTAAAATTTCTCCACGTCTAGAAGAGGATTGATAATAGACAAGACTCAAAACCCATGCTGCCTGTAATTTGGAAAGAGTTAAAGCAGGTGGTGGTGTTTCGTAGTAGCAGTTGTAGTAACGTATGTAATATGCTTTTAGAAGGTAAACATAGATTAATCAGACATAGATTAGTAAACAGAAATACTGTATACATTATTTAACACTAACTATTCAGTAATTTTGCAAAGAGTTGTTAACAATGGTCACTTGAGTTATTCTACAACTTCAAGTAAAAATCAACTCTAAAGAGACAGACTCAATAGATGAAGAGTTATATATCATATTCTTGACTAAACAGGGTTGCATACATTAGTTAGAGGCCTCTGAAATCCCACCCTTCATAACCTGAGAAAAGAACTTTGTAACTGCACTTTTATATACAGACCTATACAGTTGTTTTCGAACAGGACATGTGCAAAGTGAGGAACAGGACGTGCTAGCGTTCTTTTCCCCCTCCCCTTTTGTTATTAGTTGCTGCGTTTCTCCCCTCTGTTGCTCTGTTGATGGTTTCTTCGTGTTCATTCCAGTACAAAACAATGCGTTCAGGCAAACACCTTTTAAAATCTTCAAGGAGCGCTAATTCATGCAAGGAAGAAAAATCATTAACATGACTCAAAGCGCACCACTCAAAGCTCCCTTTTACTGTGCTTGGCTTTTATGGACTAGTTTGATGCACTTATGTATTTTGTTGCCTATGTTGTTATAATTGCTTCCAATGTTTCCTCATCTGTAAGTCGCTTTCGATAAAAGCGTCTGCCAAATGACTAAATGTAAATGTTTTTCAACAAAAGTCTGATTACTACCTATGATTCCGAAACTTCTATCGGTAAGCTTCCGACACCAATTCATACGAGCGCGGAATAGCTGCTTTCTCCTATAGACAAAGTCGAAAAAACTTCCATGGCTTTTCCCACAGACCTACATTGCAACAGCAATGTCCAAACTTCCTTTGGCCAATTTAACGAAACAGCAATTCTCTCAAATGCATCAAAATAACTGTCCAGTTCCATCTCCCTAAATAATGGCACCAATGAAATGTTTTTACCTACATCAAAAGCGGTGGCAGATACTCCACGCTCCGTTGAATCTTTACCAACTGAAACCGCAGCAAGTAGGCCAGTGGACCTAGATGAAAGCTTTCCCTCCTCCAACTGGCGCAATTTCCCTTCTTTATAAGCTTAAATCTCAAGTCGCCGGACTTCGAGTCCTCCTACTAACTCCGGCAAACTCCGAAAGAACGTCTAAAACGACAATTCTAATATATATTTTTAATGATTGCCGACGAACTGAGATTTGGAAGTGTTCAGATATTGCCAAGAGATCATCTTTACGACATTTATCAAAACCCTAACTGACAACACTACTATAGTCACTTAAGCCCATCCACCACAAAACTCCCAGAGTAAAACAAGGGATTATGCCAACCACCGGAACTTCCTCAATACTGAGAAAACATCCCGGACGAGCCCCCAAATTATGTTACGTCCCCAGATGTCATAGAGGTATGAGGAAGACGTTCATAAGAAAATTAAACACTTTCCTACAGTTTTAATCTCTGGGGTGTGTTGTGGTCGAATGAGTCACTGACAACAAATTACTGCAAGCAGGTGGTTTGCTTTATTTTCAATCCAGAAGTTATAAAAAAATTAAGAGAAAAACTAAACATGCACATTAACTTATTTTTAGCTATATACATAGGGTGGGTTAGCAAAATGATAATTTAATTCAAAAGAGAGAAAGAAGAGAGAAGTCAGAGAGAAAGAAAATGAGAGGTGCTAAACAAACAAAATGACAAAATCCGTTCAATAACTAATTCCCCCCACTCTCTAAACTCACTGTAAACAAAACGGAAAATAACGATTTCTTCAGCGCTTAACAAGCCATAACTAAACTTCACTGACAAAAATAACACGTAGTTGCACTCGCTCCTTCCCTAATGTATCTAACAATTGTTATTCTACATAAGTGCAAGATTTACGAAAGGGTAGTGGAAAAAGAACACTAACACGTAACATTTAAGTCTAGGTAGGATTAGGCTTGAGCCTTGTCCAGGAAATCACCCCTGAAAATGATTGTGTTATTTTTTTACAGAGATCTCTGTGGAGAAAAGCAGACCACTGGAGCACTCCTGACCAAACACGCCCGCTCGTCCATGCTAAATGGGAAAAAGGTCTATAATTCAAGAAGACCAGTAGCAACTTGACTTTAAAATATACTTTTGTAAAGGCATTGAATGTACAATTAATAAACGCTTTAAATGTTACGGCTATGCTTTTTGTGTGTTGTTACGTGTACATGGGATGCCTGCTCAAAATTGGTTGTATTGAAGAGTGCTTCAACAATTGATGCTTAAAAATGCCAACTCGCAACTTTGGAAAACCTGTAAATAGAAGGGAGTTTTCTTTTGTTTGTATTTCTATACAGCAGCCGCTTTGTGAGACTTTTTGCTGGGAGTCATAATGTACTGTGAGAAAACTTTAGATAAATGTCACCTTGTGCATTTTCAGGGTAGTTCAAACAATATGACCCCACAGAATAGCCAAAGAAACTGTGGTTCTGCACTCGAATCAGTAATGGGACTTTGTAGCACATAAACTGCATAGAACATCTTTATTTTCTTAATGTATCAAAATGCTTATTCTGTTTTTTGTATTATCCAATCACTTGTGATTTTTCTGGTTAGTAATTTCCTTTCACTGCCATTAAAATGGCATTCTTTGAAACGTCTATATCTGTTATTGCATATTGTTGAGATTGAGAAAACATGTTGCTTGTAATACTGACTACCTACTTATTTTTTGGGGGATAGTGCTTAGTGGTAGACCTTATGACAGATAAACTTACTTTATAGATGCAAAACAATTACTGACTTCCTGTTGAACTCATTAGCATCCTACGTGACCACACACAGAATAAAAAAGGCTGTGAAAGAGCTGCCTGTGTTTCATAACAACAAAACACTTCTCAAAATATGAGGAGGATTTCCTATGTCAGGCCTGATATGGGATATTCATTTAACTGAACTCCAGTGTGTGAAGTTATTTAAGAAAAATAGTTAAGCATCTTTCAGCATGTAGCAGTAGCGTCATTGACCACAGCAGGTTTATTTCCAGTGACAAGAAATCATAATGCAACAGCATACAATGACATTGTGGAGTATTCTGTGTTTGTACTTTTACGGCTACAGCATAAAAGCCTTCATCTGAAATATGTGTGCAATGTTAAACAGTGTTATGTTAGGCCATTAAAAACTGAGATGAATGAAACATTTCAAATTTATTAAGATGATAGAGTTAAGCTTAATAGAAAAGCTGGTTATAACCACTTCCTGTGAGCTTTTCAATCATACAGCCTGTGTCACGTAAGACCACCAGCTATATGTGTGTAATAGTTCAGAATCCTCTCACATAAGTAAATCAGTAAAGATTGTCAAAGATCTTTCTGCACTTAATCTGACTGGACAGACACTTCTTACAATATGGTAATAAACTCTTTCTAATTGTATTATTTTGTACAGCTAATGGTTGAGATATAGGATACGAATAAACACTTGGCAAATGTAAAATTTTAGTACAGGCTTTGACTTTTTGCCAGAATACTTCATTAGGGAAATGCAATATACCTTAATGTAAATGAAACATACAAAAAAGCATAATAAATAGCGAATCAAACATGCGATAGTTTTGAATTGAAAACAGAGTTTTACATCAGTGGAACCTTCTGAAAAACATCATATTACTGCTTGCAGTGGAACATTACTCGCACTAAGTCACCAAGTCTAAAACCTGACAGGTGCGATTTTACATAGAGGTGGATTCAGCTGCAAATAACACAATATGCTAAGAAAAACAGCTAAATAATCATACATAGTAAAAATCAGAAATATGTTCCTCCTCTCTATTATAGTCTAATTGATTTCTTTTTTTTAACATCAGATTCTTAAACTGCTGTTATCCACGGTGTTCTTGACTCTGACAATCCAATCATGTCTGGGTGAGATGGACACACTGCACCCATCTAAGCCCTGCACCAACATGATGAAAAAGGATGTTTACAACAATTTTTGTAGACATCATCTCCGCAAGGACTCACCAGACAATCTGGACATAAAGAAATGGCAGGAGTTCATTACGAAAATCGACACATGGAACAGGAAGAAGCAGTCTTTCTTCCCCTTCAATGAATCAAAGCGTGTGCTGGCGGTGTGTTCTTCGGGGGGAACGATTTACAAAAGCAACCTCTGCATCAGCAAAAAGCCTCTCTCCTTTATTACTGCCGAGATCAACAGTAAGAAAAAGAAGGTGAAGAGCGTCAAGTCTCAGAAACAACATGTTATCATTGCTTGTAACAAAATAGAAAATAAATGTCTACCAGTTCATTTTGAAGAAAACACCAATGGCTTAAAACCAGACGGTAAACAACTAGACTGCAGTAAACCAAAGTTCACAGCAAATTAAAGCTTTAGCTTATTTTGCCCTGGTTGTAAGCCTAATGCAGGCCTAACTGTAGACTTGCAGATTTGAGATATTGTACCAACATCTTTATGTTACGTTTATGTGAGTTAATACAATTATTAATGAAAAGTATACAATATTACCTTTGTTTTTCAAAATAAAAGAACATTTTCTCAGGACATCAGCAATAGCCTATAACCTTTGTAACATCAGCTGGTGTGTAGCAAGCATCACAAGTGTCAATAGTGCTCCTGCATCGGCAATTTTTCTTGTTGGAATTGTTGGAATTTTTTGTTGGAAAACAAAAAATTTTTAATTGTTGGAAAAGTTTTTTTGTTTTATTTTTATTAAAAAATTTTGACAAGCCTTACCGTTTCAGTTCTTTAAGCATTTTCAATATCAGTTTCAATCTTTCTGTCTATTGACTGTTTTTGATTCAGTTGTAAAATATAAGGGCTGCTAAACTAAACGCATTAATTTGGCGTTTCACATGATGTCATCTTTTTATAAGCCCGTCTCCTTCTCATTTGCCACTATTATATCTTAATCAGGCCCGGTTGGCCCTACACTTTTCCTGACTCATTTCTCGGGCTTATCAGAAGGTATATGATTTATCATCACAGTTTTACTCTATTTTTAATGAACTGTTCGTGACTTGTGTGCTATAAATTAGACATGTTTACAAATGTATGAGTGGTGTACGTGCAGTTCATATCTTAGTGTGATAACATTGTGAATGCAGGTGTTCAAATGCTCAAACTCATACCTGACGCCCATAGCTCACATTATATCAGAAAAATACACGAGACCCATAACCTAACTAATATCATTCTAAATTAGAAAATCCGATAGTACATTAGAAAAACACTTTACCAATTAGTTTGTGTAAAATACATTTTGTATATAAGATGTGTCATACTACCGAACCTTTCACATGCAAACCTTTTCAGAATGTTTATCAATAAACAATAATAGTAATTACATAAAAACCTTAAAGGCTCATTTGGTTAAATCGGACATTGTGTTGGTCAAATAGTCATTTCTTGGTCAGCCCATTAAAATAATCAACTTATTAGTTATATTTGTTTAATCAAGATATTATAATAAAAGACAATTACCTAGTTAGAGTGCTCTGTTTGTGTATTTGTATTAAGAGAATCTCAAAGTCTCTTTCTGTGGAAGTTATCCAGTAGCCTATATTCTTTATCAAATTTAGGCAAATGTGGCAAAATATTATTAAACCATTTTAAAGAATCGGAATCCATCTCATGGAGTCATTTCCCTATATCAAAAAGACCCTACATATGTGACCCTGGACAACAAAACCAGTCTTATGGGTCAATTTTTCGAAATTGAGATTTTTACATCAACCTAAAGCTGAATAGTTAAGCTTTTTATTGATATATGGGTTGTTAAGTTGGGACAATATCTGGTGGAGATAGAGTGTAAAACTCTGGAAGTAAAGGGTACAAAAAATCTACATATAGTGAAAATCGCCTTTGAAGTTGTTAATCCGAGGCATTGTAGCAGGCCATCCACTCACAAAAATTAAGTTTTTATATATTTTGGGTTGAACAATTTTGGCATAAAAGAAAAATCTATAATTTTGACCCACACAATGTACTTTTGGCTTTTACAAAAATTGTTCCCGTGCTACTTAAGACTGGTTTTGTGATCCAGGGTCACATATGTATTTAATCCGTTAACTGCACTCCCTTAGCAAATAATAACATATTACGCATGAGCCAACTGGCTAGAAAAAAAGTAAGGGGAGTTGACAAGTTTCAGGATACACTTTTCAAACAGTTCAGAAGCAAATGTAGGTCCACCAGGTAGACGTATCAAACGTTATCATCATCTGCAAACGCCGTCTTTTAGGTAAGGTATCAAAATGCCTTCTTACATGTAGGCTACATACAGTGTCTCGCTTTTATAGAGAGAGAGCCACACACAAGCCACTAGAGCTTAATATAGCACGCTGTCTTTAGCTTTGAAAGCAGCTGCTCTTACAGTGCGTGTTATTGCGTAACGCTCGTTTGTTTTCGCAGCGGAATCGACACCATGGTCGCTTTCTTGGTACTTTTGGCTTCTGTCGTCCCCCTAATTCACTCGCTGGATCAAAACCCTAGACCCTGCATGCCAGCAAAGTACAACAACGCCCATAACGTTTTCCTCATGCGCCATATTCCCGCCGGCGTTCCAAACACGTTGGATCAGAACGCATGGCAAGCATTCTTGCGCAAAATCCAGATGTGTGGCAGACCGACTCAATCGTTCTTCCGCGCCAGCGAGACTCGACTGGTGGATAGTGTGTGCACTAAAGCCGGGGGTAAAGCCCTGTCTGGGAATCTGTGCATCAGCAAACAGACGTTCTCCTTCGTCACGGTGCGCGTGGACAACCTCGGGGACGCCTGCGGGATCAAAAGCATCCGCAATGAGAGCAAGCACATCATCCTCGCGTGTGAAGAGATCGGAGACGTGTGTCAGGCGGTTCATTTCGAGGGGAACCCACAAAACGAGGTGCCGAGCAACAACCAGCTCGACTGCGGGGCTCGGGGGGGATCAGGGACTAAAACGATTGGGTTAAACGTCATGATGTTATTGTTTACCTTGGTAGCTTTGATTTATATCTTGTGAGACTCAAAAGTAGGCTATTGCTTTTGCCACTTCTAGGCTACTGAGCCAAAAATGCATGCATTTCATTGTTGTGTTTGTGCTTTGTTTTAAATGTATATTTTTAATTATGTCAGACAGATGTAATTAAATATAAGTAATTATGAATCTAAGATAGTATAGGTATTTTTGCATATAAATTAATTACATTCACACAAATGCTGGCACTTGTTTTCTGTTTTCTGCAAAGACTTAGCACTGTTATATTGTCATATTTTGCAGCCTAATAGTAGGCCTATTATAATACTAATACTAGTATACATGTAATGTTTTGTGCTAATCGACTATTTAGATTTACTGACTTTTCTCATTGTGTAGCCATGTTTAGGTACAACAGAATCACTAGGCTACCTGGCAAGAGAATATCTAGAAATGAATCCTGAAGGACACGATCTGAGTGACAGAGTAATTTCACGTTGGATTTCATCCAGTTGCATTTCGAACCCTTCATTTTTTTTTCGTGTCGTAGAAACCCTGTAAGCAAATATACTGTCAGTAAAGAAAAGCTATACATCACAGTTATTACATAATGCATAATATAGGCTACTTTTACAAACATTGCTTAAGGTTTTTAAAACTGAGACTTTCGTCAAGTATGAGTCTGTCTTGGATCTGCCTTATTCTTATTTGGCTGCAGAAATTTCTGTGCAGTCCAGCAGAATGCCAAAAGATTTCTAATAAATGTTTCATAATAAAACATTAAAGAACATTAAAGTTTTCTTTAGGCATAAGATTTCGGGGTCGGTTAGGGAATGTAATACAGTTTGAACAGTAGAATCATGTGAATGTGAAAACTAAAATGGTTTCTGTGAGGGTTAAGTTTAGGGATAGGAAATATTATAAGATCAGTATAAAACAAGTCTTCACGGAAATACCAAAACAAAGCTCTCTGTATGAAATTACAAAGTACAGAGAGAAAATGCACCAAAATATGCCATGCATATCTCCCTACATTGGTTATAGAAGACTAATGACCTTCTTCATGGGGATGCATACCTGGAGATTAGACATGTTGGTCATGAAGTGATTTTCCTGAGGATTTGAACTTCTTTCTAAAAGGTTTTTGTGAAACAGGTGGTTTTGTGTTAGGGAAGTTTAGGTTTAGGCAGAAACCATAACCGAGACGAGTTATATAAATATGATTAGAAAGCATTTAGAAATGCAGAAGTTGTGGTATTGGGGATGCATTAGTAGCCATCCAGTTGCACTCTGTGGACAGTATTATTATGGGGTTATGAATCTAAACCATCCGGTCAACGGGGGTACCGAAAACAATTGCATTGAAATTGCATGCTTGGGCAGAATGTGAAGAAATGGGGAAGACAAAAATTGTGTTCAGTGCACAGAGCTGGGTATTAAATTATTGCTTGTAATCTGGATTAAGTAAACAGATTCCAAAAATGATTCCATTTATGTTCGCTATGTATTGTTTAAGAACAGTGTTAATCTTCACAATCTAGCAACAATAATACTATGATTTAAGCGATTTGTGCAAAGGTAATACATCTGAAAAATATGAATATATTTTCCATTTTAAATAGGTATAAGATAAGCACAAGCGATTGATACATTTAATCTTTCACAACTTGATTCTGTTGTTTGACGACTGTGTGTACCTGTCATTCATAATTCAATCTTTCTATTGTGAACATTTGTGATGTGATAAAACACAACACATGGAGAAAATTATCATATTACAGTGTTTGATATCATATGAAAGTTCCAAATCTGTTTAACTTGTATGTAGTTTAAAGTTAACCCTTTAAAGGGTTTAAAGTTAAGAGCTAAAAATAAAAGCGCAACAGTCAAGTATCAAAAGTAAAAGTCTCCTGCAGTGGTATAATAGCCTACTTTTTCTAAATAACAATTTAATAAATAAAACATTTCCTAGTGTTGAAGACTATACAAATACTGTATAAAACTGTTTGAATAACACGAAAGTAAGGAAAATGGTGCTGGGCCCACAAGGGATACTCCACCCAAAAATGAAAATTCTGTAACGAATTATTCACCCGGTTGTTCCAGACCTGTATACATTTCTTTGTTCCATTGAACACGAAGAGAGATATTTTGAATAATGTTAGCAACCATCAATTCTGAAGTACCGTTCACTGCCATAGAAGAGTAATTTTTTGCTTCTGTTGAACACAAAAAAATATATTTTGAGGAATGCAGCACTTTTGACTACTATTTAAATTTTTCAATGGTGCTTCAAAACTGTTGGTTGCTAACATTATTCCAAATATATCTCTTTTCAGCTGAACAAAGACGTTTATACATGTTTGGAACAACTAGAGGGTGAGTTATTCAAGATGAAGTTTTCATTTTTAGCTGAAATTATCCTAACTGTATATTTTACACTGCTACGGGAATTTTATGTATTTACGTTGTAAAATGTATAAATAAATACTGATAATACAATTTGATAGGTCTGTGAATTATTATAATTTGTGCTGGTAGGATAATCTGACATTTACGATGTAAACTTGTTTTATGTGTTTATTTTAAAATGGTAGGACTACCTGACAGGGTACTTTGTAATGTAAAATAATCCTACCTGATTATTTTGTCGATGTGGTTCAGATTAAATAAAATTTTGCCCTGCAGTAGGAAAATCTGACAGGACAATTTGACAGACACCGGCATATCCTTAAAGATCAGCTATAGCCACTTTAAATGGCTATTTTTCAGCGATATTTTCAGAGATTATTAATATTTGAACCAAAACCCAATTTTAACAAAAAAATTACTTTCAATCTTTTTTTATATATGCCTGAAAAGGTTCCAGCTTTTCTTTTTTGCTATTCGCAAACTGGTATTAATGTGGCTATAATATATGCAGGTATTTATGAATCTTAATTATGTAGACAGAATCTTATAGTTTAGATTATACATTTTTTGTCATATTGCCGTCTGAATACTTTTTGTTTTGCCAAATTTTGCCATTTAGTTTGTAGTCAGTAACTGATTACAATTCCCAAGTAATCTTGTCATGATTCTGCCGCATGTCATGTTTCTAATGTTTTAGTGGCCGGATCATGACAGAACCTCATGTGTAGTGTGGAGAGAGGCATTTATTGTTGTTATGGCTTGCCATACACTCTCTCCGGTCTCCTTTCTGTTCCTGGCCTCTCCTTTCCTCGTTATTGATCGTTAATTATTTCATATTCATTACTTCAGCCCTGTGTCTTCTCTCTTCTGCCGGATCATTTTGAGATGTTTGTCCGTGTCACACGCCTTGTCATGTATTGCTATGTCTAGTCTAGTCTAGTCTTAGATATGTCTAGTGTTGTATTTAGTCTAGTTTATAGTCATTCCTGTGTACCCTTCCTGTTCTTACCCTTACTGTTCAGTTGTTTTACCCCTCGTGGGTTGTTGTTTTGTGTTTTGTTTTTATTATTAAAAGAATTAACCCCTTGTTAACCCCGTACCCTTGTTCCTGCACCGTTCCTGACAAATCTACCCAGCTCTGTCAGTGCATCCCAAGCAACACCACCGACAGTAATAATTTGAGCATTTCATTGTTGACCGCTAGGTGGCGATATTATGTTACTAATAAACGTATAACTGCGTTTGAGTCAATGCACGTACGATTTGTTTATATAACAGTGTTGGATATGTACAATCTGTCATACAGTTCTTATAAAGGATTGAATAAACTGATAAAGAGTTTAAAAATGACGAACGCAAGCATTCCACTTTGTCCACGAGATGGCACTGCAGTGCTTTGATTTAAAGCCCCAATAGCGTGCTCGCCTCGAGACATGTAGTCCACTTTTCATTCATAGGTTCTGAGTAGACCTCCTTGAGACCTGCATATAAAAGTTCCCTCAAGATGATTTGACAGTCATATCAATTTGACCAAATCCAAAATATTTCCCACCCTCTTTTATTTTGGAGTTTCATTGCCCCCTCTTCTGAATTTTTAACCTCTCATTCACCTCTCCACCCATTTAAACACTTGTTCTCTGGCTTCTCCGTGCACACTCATACTACTGTGTGCGTGTTACAGAAATCTGGCCTTTCTTTTACAGAGTACCACACATTTCTTTTTTCCATGTTTATGCAACTGAATGTCTGAAAGTGTGTTCTGGCCCTATTTGACACGGAATGCGCCGTTCTTATAAGATCATATTCAGATCACGTGCAAATATACAGTTTATATACTGTGTCGTTAAGTGTTGCCTCAACTTATATCTTCACATCTGAAAGTGAACAATTCCTTTAACACGTTTGTTTAAATGAATTAACACATGTGTATGTTTATTATATGGAAGTATTATATCTTTGACATGCATAGGTTGTTAGTGGATGTTTGTTGTAGGCCTACTGGTATAAACTAGTTTTTCACAATGCCCCACATTCCCTCTGAGAATATGCTGAGCAACAATCAATCAAGTCTCAATCTCTGGCATCAGTCAATAGGTCATGACACAAATATGACATCAGACAAATACAAGCATATGCCGAGCAGAGTCAACAGAGTAACAATTGGGCTTAAAGAGAAGGCAGGAAAAATTAAGAGAAAGAATAAGTGAAGAGTGAAAGGCAGGAGGGTGCGCTGAAGGCTGGCAAAATGATAGAAAAGGGTGGAGTGATACAAACTTTTAATGGTCACAAAAATTATTGGAGATATGCACATAAACTAAGGTTAAATGCTGGGAAAAGCCTTGTGTTTTTCTTCCCACATCTCTTTTCTCTCTTTTGTCTATTTTTTTCATGCTTTCAACCACACTGTTTTCATATGTCTCTTGTACTCTCGCTCGTACTTAAAAAACGTGTGTATTGTATAATGGCTTTGGATAAAAGCATCTGCCAAATGCATAAATGTAAATGTTAAAATAAAATCTATATAGAAGCTAGCTCATGCGTTCTCTTGCTAAGTTTTCACCATTAATTCTCACCATTTTGTGGTTAAAATAGTTTAGCTGTGTCTATGGGGCGATCAGTGGTACACAAAGCCCAGAATTTTAGGCTTTTGGAGCCTGACAGCTGTTGAAGGATGTGAGTGGAAATGTTTTTTTATCCATTCTTCCGGATGGAAATAAAATGAAGGGCATAAGGACCAAAACAGCAACATTTTCATTTTCAGAGTTAATGAGAGAGAGAGAGAGAGAGAGAGAGAGAGAGAGAGAGAGAGAGAGAGAGAGAGAGAGAGAGAGAGAAAGAGAGAGAGATCAATGTAATAATAAAATGCACATCTTTAATTCCTTATCTCTGCATCTATAGCTTATTGCATCTGTGTGTCTAATTTTTCTATCTAATTTATTATATTTTCTCTGGCTCAGCTACACTCATCTTTAAACTTTAATGAAAATTCTGTCCTCATTCACTCACCCTCTTGTCATTTCAAATCTGTATCAGGGCACTATGCATGGAAGGATCAAATTTTTTGACTGTCAGCAATACTTTTTTGTAGACAAAAGAGTTTTGTAATAGTCTTGTTATATTTTTTGTTATATAACTTTTTAGACGGAAGACAGTAGAGAGAAATAAACAAGAAACAAATGCTTTTGCAAATAAAACTGTTCAAATTGATGCCTGCTGTGTTAAGAATGATTTGAGCATATTTATTTAGAGTGCCAGTTTTAAAACACACCAATGCACACACATAGCGCAGTACAGATGACTGATGAGGTGTTGAGGTAAAAGAGTTCATTTGTGCAGCATTTTGGATGGCGGTCCACAAACAAAACTTGAGAACATTCTCTATAGACCACTGGGCTCTAAAATCCCTCGTCTCAGAACAAGGGGATGAAAGTCAACAGCCTGATAGTAATTGATGTCACAGGACACCGAGTTAAAGGTCGCGGTCAAGTTTAGCGCTGAAGTGGCTGCAGATTGGCAGAAGCTTATGCGAGCAAAAAACACACACTCTTTAAAGGTGAACAGCCAACATTTACAATCACGACACTCCTTTCGACATATATGTGTGTAGCTGTCTCTTCTCGTTTCATTTAGTTGGAAACAGGATGGAAAACAGAAGTTAGTAGGAAATGATTTCAAAGATAAGATGACAGCCAATAACGGGTAGGCTAATGTTTAGCTTTTGATTCACCAGCCCCAGTCTGATTTGACTCTACTGTATAAGTAGGATAGAGACAGAATGCATGTTTGTGTGTGTGTGTGTGTGTGTGTGTGCGAGAGAGAGAGAGAGAGAGAGAGAGAGAGAGAGAGAGAGAGAGAGAGAGAGAGAGAGAGAGAGGGAAAGAAAGGGGGGTTTAATAATGAGCAACGAATAAAGTGGGAAAGAATGGACACCACATGGAAAGAAAAGAGAGGGGGGGGGGAGAAAAAGGAACAGCTGGATTAAAGGAATCATGCAATTTACTTGTGTGGTTTATAAATAACCTATAAGTGGTAAGGGATCACCCTAAAAAGTGAGGCTTGATCTACATTTACTTATTAATTCAGTTTCATAATGTTAAAATGCTCAATAAAATGCTCAAAAATGTTTTGTTTTAAATGTAATAATATGTACAGTCAAACCTGCCTTACAAAAAACATTTAACATATGAGTACTTACTGTATTTTGTTGTAGTCATTTTGGATGGACGTTTCTTGGGCGTGCTTGGTTTCTAGATGTTTATTAGGGCAAAAATATAGAAAAATTGAGCTGTGTATACGTACATGACGTTCTGATGACAACACATACATCACGCGCCCTGTATAGGCATATACCACATTTAGTGGCCTAAGAGTTGACGATAGGGTCAGGGGATAGAATCATTATGTATAATGGATGTCTATAGGAAGCTCTCACTAATAACCAATGTGTGTGTTCCTGGTAAAGCCTATTGCCCTGATAAAGGAAAAAGTTTATAAGTCATAATTTATTTGTTTATTTATTGATACAATTACCATTCAGAAGTTTTTTAACACTTTCCTGAAATGATTCCAATAATCCAAAACATTTTTTAATCTTAAAATGCAATATGTTTAAAAATACTCTTGTAGACAAAAATATACAATTATGGCAACATATAGTAATGTATATCTTTCGGTCAAAACAATTTGTAATTGAGGACCAGATGCTAAAATATTACAATTTTGATTTATTTTGGATGCTTTTATTTGCAACATAATCCCCATAGTGACAGCTGTGCTACAATATAGTTTTGATTAATTTACTTATACTACCTAAATGGTGGACAAAGAAAGAAAGAATAACTGTTTCCAACCTTCGACTGGTCGTGTGCATTTATTTGTTCTATTGAAAATGTAAAAACGTTTTTCTGAGAAGGTTAGGTTGAGGAGAACCTTTAAAAGTTTAAAAGTCAGGATGGAAAACCACTGTAATCCACACAAACCCAATTTGTGTGTGTGCGTGTGTCTGTGTGTGTGAGGTGTTGTGGACAAGACTGTGTGTGGTGTTCCAGGCATAAACCTATGTGCCGGTGGCATGTGTTTTGGGGTTATGCGAGTCCCCTGAGTGAAGTATCACTTACCCTGCTGAGATCTTGGCATGAGGAGTGAGAAGCAGAAAGAGACAGAAGAGAGGGAGGGTATAGGGAGAAATGTAAAATGAAACCCTAATTCCTCTTTCAAAGTGCACAGAAATATGTATGTCCCATTGCCAAGCACCTCTTCTTATTCCCTTCAGCTCTTTCTTTTTTGTTTTCTTTGCCGCTCATCCTTTTCTCCATCTTTGTCATTCCCCGTTGGGCTTTGATCTCATTCTCTCGCTCATTCTTTCTTCTTCTCACCAGCCCTGAACAAAGTAATAAAAAATGACCTAAGCACAAAAGAACAAAAGATAAGTGGGTGGGAATGAAAATGGGTAAGGTGGTGAGGGGGAAAACGGGGGAGAGAACAGTTGGGAGGAATGCAAGGGTGTTTGGTATCATAGGCCAGGACATGCAAAATATTGTTTGTTTTTTGTTTACCAGGAGATAGTTGCCCATTTTACCTGTTCACACAAACATCTTGACCTTCAGTTCAATGTGTGGTATTAAAGCAACTGGGACTTATTTATTTAATGAGCATAATAACAGTTTCCAAAACAGTTTTTGTTTATTTTTATCTCTCAGCTCTGTTGCTGGTGGTGCATACCATTAAGTTGGTATTTAGATATGCCAAAGATAACTCTCTTCGCTTGCCCACACCCCTGCAGCAAAGACCCGACGAGCAAACGGGGTACAAAGGCAGACGGCGAAGAGCGAGATTAGGACGGCGATAAGAAGACAAATAGCTCCATTGATATGAGAGCGTAATGACTATCGCCGGGTGTTGTCGTACGACGTGGAACATGTGTAGACATGAAACTATTGTGCGAACACAATCGGCAAGGTGTGCGATGTGTGATGTATCGCTGCACTATCTCTGTCAAGTGCTTGTAATACAAGCGGCGCGCTTTGTCAACAAGCAGTGCGCGGGGGCGCGACCCCAATGCGTCATTGCTTTTTGTAAAAGAAAAAAGTATTTATGTGGGATTTTTAAAAGTAATAATCGTAAAATGTTAGTGTGGGTTAGCGGGGGTCTGTGTCAGAACGTATTTTGAAGCGCGTCCGTACGCGCGAGCGGCTGGAAACCGCACGGGGTCCTTGCTGTCACCAGGGTAACCCGCAAATTTAAATCTGTCGTTCACTAGGGCGCTAAAGTCCATCCATCAAAAGTAAATGTTTAACGACTTCTTTGTAGCGCTCACATTCATCATGCAGTCTCCGTTGCCCGCGTCTTCATTAGGGACCCAAACTTCGCCTCTCCACCTTTAACCAAGAACCACCCCCCCCATCCCCATATGTCCTGATCCTCGGCTCCTTTCTTCCGCTTCAACAGCAGGGGTGAGGGGGTAACTAAAGACCCTCGAGGAAACTGGCGCAACCTCCTGGCCTCTGCTGGGTCACCCTTTGTGCCCGCGTAATTCTCCTTTACGCACGTTCACTTGCTCCCGTCAAGACCTCTGGAATTCTTTACCACCCGCACAAGACCATCCGTGTCTCCCTCAGTGGGAAAAACGTTTCCCAAAGGAGACAGATCCAGTTACAGGAGCGTTGAGTGTGCACGGTTGGCTTTGGATAACCACGGGAACGAAGAGGAGGGAAGGAATTGAACTTGACTTCACTTTTATGACAGTTAGTTTAGCATAGTGTCCTGTTTTTAGGCCTATTGATTGTTGATATTACATACATGTTACTGTGTGGCATGTTCCATCTAAACTATTTTAACTATAAAATATATGAACATAACATATGTGTGAAGATTTAAGACTCTACATTAACGCATTTAAAATGAACCAGTGAATAAGGATGTTTTAGCAGGGACAAAAACAGTGACGGAAATGCAATCGTTACCTTTCTAATGAAATGTACCCTAAAGTCGTGTTAAACAATAAATCCATGAAAAAAGCAAAAAATGAAATTCTATTATAGCTTTCGATACACTTTAAAGAAAGAAAACTCTTTAAGCTAATGTACAAATTATTTTTGATGGGCGACATTAAAAGCACATTTGTTTTAAATGAGGCGTGGCGTGGGCGGGATACTGTCGTCTTCTCGAGTTATTATTGGTGCTTTGGTTTGACAGTTCAAAAGAGAGGGTGGAGTTGTCAAAGAAGGGGTGTGTGCGTTACGGAATAAATGTGATAGCTGCCTCAAATATTCGGTTCAACCTATTTGCCACAAGATATAACGTTTTTAATTCCTGCTACTTAAGTCAGGAAAATAAAAAGTGAAGGTTGACGTCTTAAGTTAGGCTGGTCAGAAGAGAGCTAAATAAATTTGGGTTATCTCATTGGGAACATTGGTTTTAGAATCAGTTAGAGGTGAACTGTAGTAAAGCAAAGTGTCCGGGCGTTGTCACTACAGACAGACAGACAGACAGCGCAACAGGCGGATACACTTAAAGAGCGACAAAGCGCACGATGGATCGTAAAATCCCTGATTTTGCTGGTACTTGGAAAATGAAAATGTCCGAAAACTTCGAGGAGCTTCTCAAAGCATTGGGTAAGTAACCGGAATGATTGAATGATGCTGCTAACGCGCACAAATAGGATGCGCAAATGTGAATACATACAGTAAATAGCTATCCCTCTCACAAGGGTTGGTCCATACTCAATACAACCTCAAGCTTAATTTGATGAAATATAAATAAAAACAACAAAAAAATGCTTGCTTCGTATTTTTGACATAAATTAGGCATTAAAGGGACACTGTTGACTGTAAGAATACAATAACAGTTGCGCGCTCGTATGCACTGAAAGATGTGGGCACGAAACGCCTTGGGCACCAGATAAGTGACTCACTTTACGCGAGCGCGAATTCCAAATGCTTGTGTTGGAAAGTCTATCATTCCAGATCAAATAGACTTATTTTTCAATATTACGCACTTTTCACGCCAGAATGAAGCGTGACTTCCTAATTTTACAGAAGTCCCATTTAATGAGGGCACCGCAGCCACCCAAACAGTCCTCTTCAGCAGCCATAGCTCTGTCGCACAAAAGAAAACATTCCCTGAGACGTTCGAGTGGTTTAAAAGAATAGTGAAAACTAAGCAGACAGGTTAAAGAGGCCGGAGAAGGAGCACAATTGAAAATTGTGTGTGTGCGCGCCCGTGTGAGAGCCCTTGCTGTTTCTAACATAGACGTGTGGGAACAACGTGAATTATAAGAAAAGCTGCAGGAGACCAAAAGGTTGTGTATCCATGTGAAGAATGTGTGTGATTGACATATTAGTTGATTGAGGAATCTGCTCCAAGAATGTTTCAGACACACACACATGTACATACACAAGCATGTAACTCTACACAATTCAACAAAGAGGCATACAATTTTAGCCTATTTCTGTGCACAGATGTGCTCGACCTGTCACCACGCCCTGTCATCCCCTCCTCCATCTTCAGTTCTCATCTCCATCCCTTTAATTCTGAAATGCTTCCTCTGACCTTTGACTTGTGACACTGACCCTGACCGTCTGTGTGTTCTCGGACATCTTTTCTGGGTTTGTTTTGGGGTTTTGAGTTATGACTTTATCAGATCTGAGGATTAAATGCACCGACTAACTGAGGTTGATGTGACACTCAGAGAAGTTTGATTATGTGTATCTGTTAGTGTACAGATGAATCTGAAACAGATGTTCTTTTCACCTATCTTGTGTTTTGTGTTGTGATGATTATAGGGCTCCTTTATGCAAATAGAAGTTTGTTGTTGAATTTGCTAACACATGTCTGCCTGTATGTCTGCCTCAAGTTTGGGTGTTCCTATTGACTGCCTTTACGTGTATATATTTACCCTTGGTGACAGGTGGGAATGTGTGCGAGGTAACTAGTGTGAAATTCTACTCGACACACACACAGACAGAAAGAGAGAGAGAGTGGGGGGAACTGGCCTCTTTACATCTAGCTGTCTTTTTCCACACTTGACTACCTTTTCCTTTCCTTTAGTAGCTTCTTTTTCTAATGTCAGTACTCTTGCCCTCCCTCGACCATGCCATGCTTTTGTCTTTTTTACCTCTGCCCTTTCCTACTTCCACTCTGTGCTCTATCCATTTCCTGTCAGGAAGGTTTAATAGATTACAGCATCCCCTGTGGCTGCTTGAATAACTTCCCCCTCTCAATGTATTCACCCACCCATCCACCAGCCCACCCGTCCACCCACCCATCAATGCAAACACGCGCACATACACATCGCATTCAATCATTCTGTTTGTAAAGAAATTAATAATCTAAAATATAGGTATAATATATTATATATCACACCCTCATTTTTTGTTGAGATATAGATTTAAAACAAACCAAAATAAACTACGGAAGAGAATGTATCTATGGTCTACCAGTCCAACTATCCTAGTCTCCTCACTCCTACACCCCATCAAGAAGCCTGCGTTCAGCGAACCAGTCGCCTCTTGTAGTGCCTTCTCATAAGGGCATTAAATCGCTCATTCTCTCTCACTGGTGGAACATTCCTCCTAACTCGGTCCGGTCAACCACATCTCTCACAACCTTCAAAAAACTACTTAAAACCTACCTTTCTGTTAATACTTGAGAAATGAGAAAAAAAACTAAACAAAAAACTTTCTCTCCACAGGTATTGGTCTGGCTTTTGTTGAAACCTTTGTATTAGCTCTCTGAACTCTTTGTAAGTCTCTTTGGATAAAGCGTCTGCAAAATGACTAAATGTAAATGTCATTTGCAATTATTTAGATTTTTAATCTCAGGCTCTTGAGACCCCAAACACAAATATATTTATTTTCTTATGATATTTAAAGAATATTATTAAGTTTCAAAATATTAAATAAAATGACCGTGGGGCACCTGAGACCCCCAAAAGCAAGAGTTTATTAATTGGTTTTTCATTGATTTATTTATACAATGTCAGTGTACACTGTAAAAAACTAAATGTCACACTCTGTAAGAAGTCAAAATTTATTTTACAAAAAATATTGTACGTTTTTTTTGGCGGCCCAGGATTTTCTACAGCATAGCTCATGAAGAATGGTGTGGTTGTGTTCAAATGAAAATCCTAAAGTGACTTTGTACTTATCATGTTTGTATTACCGCACCTTTTATTTCTCTGGGTGCTTGTCAAATTCCCTCTATGGGATCATATCTGATGTCATCAAACAGTGTCGACAGCGAGCGCAGATGTGCGGAACACAGCCAGTCTAAATATCACTCTCTCCCATTATCTGTCCAACTACTGGACACTTGCCTTAGAAAGAAATCAGTCTTTCTGTATTTTATAAATCAGGATTCCCCTCAATGTCCATGGACGCTGGTGTAATGCAGTGTTCAATGATCATATCTGAATTGTAAATGCATGTGTGTTTCGGCAGGTGTGAACGTGATGCTGAGAAAGATTGCGGTGGCGGCGGCGTCCAAGCCATCTGTGGAGATCACGCAGGATGGAGAGCTCCTGTCCATCAAAACCTCCACCTCCGTTAGGACCACCCACGTCACCTTCACCGTAGGACATGAGTTTAATGAGACCACTGTGGATGGACGTCCGTGCACGGTAAACACATCCAAAAAAGCAAAATGTTATGAGATGTGTGTAATTTTAATATCTGATGTGGATTCAAACACACCCAACATCTCAGAGGAGCTATCAGACTGGAAACACACCCAGTCTCCACCTATTTAATTTCCATTCTCATGGGCACGGATCGTTTTCACAATGTTCTTTCACAGACACACTGTAAGAAAAACAAAGAAAACACTAATTTTTTACACAACTCCCAAATCTGGCCTTTTCACGTTTGTCTTTGTGTTTCTCAGAGCTTTCCTCGCTGGGAGACGGACACCAAAATCACATGCGAACAGACTCTACAAAAGGGCGAGGGGCCGAAAACCTCATGGACCAGGGAGCTAACCAATGACGGAGAACTGATTCTGGTGAGACATTTACCATTTTTGGGACATAATATATTTGGATTATCTGAATTGCCGGCCTTGCGTTTGTAGCACAAGTAAAGTTTTTTGATCATATTTTTTTGTTAATAGTCTTTTCCTGCTTTTCTTGGCAGACCATGAGCGCAGACGACGTCGTGTGCACACGAATTTATGTCAGAGAATGAAAGTAAGAGGGAATGGGAAGATCACTCACTCTAGTTATCCACAATGACGGTGATATGATATAATCCATTTCCTCTAACCCCGATCTCATCTTTCAAGCTTTTACATCAGAGAGCCATGCAAATAAATGAGCTGATTCAGCATCTGATATTCCAGAAAACCAAGCAAGGTTCAGGCAAAGTCTTTTGACCCAAACTGGTCAACTCAGAAAAAAATCATTTTGGGCTCAAAAGCACTTTTAAGGGTCAGTATCTACAAAAATGAGAGTTGAATGGGAACTTGGCTTTGATAGATCAGTCTGTCATAATCATAGCTACCTGTTGAGAAACAGCGGAAAGATAGTAAGTGTGTCTCTGTATTATATGTTGTCTAAATATGATACAGTATGTCTGTAGCTTAAACATTAAATCCTCTTTTTTATTTTATCAATCGTGATACCATCTCTAATGCTTTGTATATAATTTAGTAAAACCTGAGTGTGGGGTTTTTATCCCAGAGTATCGTTTTTTTCATTATGTTTTTATATAAACAAATCCATTGCTCGTATCTGTGCATGTTCAATAAAGGTTACAGCTGTTACACAATTTGTTCTCATCTCTGTTTTTCAATGAATTATTGAATTTTGATGCAATCAATATTAGTCAATGTTATATTTATGAACAATTTTTTTAAACGGCGTCCCCTCCCTGTGTTCTCACATTGGTGGGTTCAAAGCTTATTTTAGTATTAATGTCAGCTGGCTGTAACTAGAATAACTTCTATGTCTATGTCTCTCTCCCCCCTCGTTCTCTCCTTGTTTTTTCCATCACAGTCTCTCTTGTCACCATCTCTGTGTGTCCCTGTATTCGGGCATGGCGAAACCCTTGGGTTTGGAAAGAATGACTCTTGCTTCTTCACTTTTGGGTCGGAATGTAATCGGCAAAATGGGTGCATGTGAATATAAAAATGAAATTTAAAACACATCATCAAAGATTTCGTTAGTTGATCTTCCACTCTCGTCGCTATGGCGACAAAACAGGCCTGATGATCAGGACCCTGGATCATTTTTACAGGCACTAGAACTATCCAATGGGATAAAGCAGTTAAATAGAATAAAGCCGACTGTCCAGTCGGGGCAGGAAATGCCAGTTGGATTACAAGGTGAAGATGATTGACGGCAGATGTGCTTAACAAGGAACAGGATCAGAGAGTGGAAACTCGGGACCATGAAAGTAATGAGGAGCAGCACACATACACACACATAACTGGATACACACTACTGTACTGCACACTTACCATACACGGTTTTTAGGCCTGCATTTGAAAGTATTTGAGAAGGGTCACCGACAGACAGTAAAAAAGTACACATTTATTTACAAAACATACAGTGCATATGCACAAACATACAGCTGCATAGAGACAAATACGAAGGAATTTTGAAGGTGAAGGTGGAACGTGATTTAGGGGTGATGCCTGCAGCTGCACTTGGTTACTGTGTGACCCCAATAAAACCAACTCTTCTCTACCTCCTGCCCCTTATAAAAGACCCCAAATAACTGCCTCTCCTTCCTCCTTTATTACCCCCCGGAGCAGTAAAAGGCAGCTGTCTCTCTCCCCTCTCAAAAACCACCCGCACATTTGCACACATATGAAACCAAACATGCACATTCTTCAGAACCTTCACATGTACCATCAAACACTTACACTTAGAGCACAGACCTTAAAACCACATTCTCTCTCACACACACGCACCCACAGCCTGTAATGTGGTCTAATGTAGCAGAAACCAACATATTGACTCATTTACTTCAAAGACATTGAAAACTACCCACTCACATATACATGCAGGGCATGTAAATCAGGGATAACAATATCTACTCGTCGTTTGATAAATGGCTGTCTTTTTGCATATCATTTGGCTGGCAAGCTAACTAGCTGAGTCAAGTGTTTGCTTCCAAAACATTCGTCCATTAAAATGTTACTTCATTCCATGGAATCTAATCTCCTTTGCCAACAGCGATGTTGTTGGTAACAAAGCCGTCTAGAAATCAACCTTTCACCAGCATCTAACCTTTCACTTTTGGAAGTTGTAAATAACCCGGTGCATGGCAGAGACAAGTGGCTCATGGGAAGAGACTGTGATACAACCAAGAGCTGGCTGTCATACAAAGTAAGATCTTAATCTCTGTTGTTGAAAGATAACAGATATATCGGATCTCTGTTAAATCTGACAGCATGGTGCGATTTTGGATCCGATTATACATGTTTAAATATATGGACAGCCAGTCGGGTATGTTAATATGAGCCCGGCGGCAAAGACAGGCCTGTGAAAGACAAAGATTTATATCCTTGTGAGTGCGTGCATGTAGGTAGGCACTTTGTCAAGAAGACTGGCAAATAAGAAGAAAAATGACACCGTGTATGTGTGTGTGTGAAGTTTTTAAGTGACATGTACAAGCATGTGTGACTTTAAAGACTCTACTATTAGTGTGGGGACCAAATGCCTCCCTCGAGAATAGTTAAACTTGAAATCACTTACACTGCACCAACCCCCATGTGAGCAATGGCTTCATATACAGTACATACTAAAAATGAAAATCTAAAAATGCCATGCTTGGTAACAAAAAAAAAACAGAAGTCAGTGGAAAGTCCCCACCGTTATAAAACAGTGTGTTGCTAGAGAGAAATGGCCCATAGACAAAACACTCCATCAAAGCCCTGAAGGCTTTCAGCAAAGCATTATGGGTCAAACCTACCTAAAGCTGGTGCATCACACACCTGCAGTTTATCGGCTGGCCCTTATCCATGAGCCTCGAGGGCAGTCTGCAAGGTACTTGCACACACGCTTCAAAAGTAAACAAGGTTGTGATTGACAAATACGTTTCTCACACACATCACACCACACACTTAGCTTGGCTTAACTGCCAAAGAGGCCAAGAGACGAGTCATACAAACATAACTACGCGCACACTCTGGCATTTAATTCCGGCTGGAAAAAAAATGTTCTGTCTGATGCATTTCTCACACTGGTGCTGACTCAAAGCGCGCTGGCGGTGAGGATTCCAAGTTTCCAGACGTGCGGAACGAGTGAGTCCCACACTAAGGTGTGGAGGGAGAAATCACAGGGAAACAGACTCACCTCATGGCTAGGCCCCTGGGTCAGCAGTGTAAGTATCAACCTCGGTCTGCTTGATTCACATGATAGGTTTCAGTTTGGGAATAAACCCTTGTGCAACACAGTTTTAAGAGAGCAAAGCCATCCCTAAAATAGAAATCAGGCCAACGGGATCTCCTGGAGCATTTGCATTAAGAATAACGTTTGGGAAATTTACGGACACCCGAAAGGGTAGATGAGGTCAGCATACGTAACCGAAAGAACGCTGACCTCAATGACTCACTTGGGTTTTTATAGAGTAAGATATCATTACATGAACTCAACACAATAAATGGGCATGTTCAAACATGCTGAAGTAACATTAATAGACATTCATTGGGCAATCTGAAGCATTTTCTGCAGAGACAAACAGTCAGACAAATGCATGCACACTTACATCCTTCATCTAGGACACACACATCATCACTCGCACACTCTACTGAGCTGATTTTAAATCTACAGGTTTCACGCAGCGCAGTATTGTGCTGTACTGTATTGTATATCTGCGGGAAGCCACATGTCTCTTATTGCTTGTAGCAGCAGGCAGCAGAGGGGGTCAGTGCGGACTGCTGGGTTCTGATTAGTTCACAGAATAGAAACAGAAGAAAACGGCCAAAACACACCCACTTCATACGCTAACCCACAATCTGCCGCTTTGTTCGAATACGCTTTGGCCTCAATAATCACTCTTTAGAAGCAGAAGTGTGTGCTTTGAGATGCGTGTGAACACCCTTGTTAGTTTTCATAACGTGAGTGTGAGTCAGAAAGAAAATCCTGCTAGTCCAGTTATATTAAATAATTGAGAGAGAGAGAGAGAGAGAGAGAGAGAGAGAGAGAGAGAGAGAGAGAGAGAGAGAGAGAGAGAGAGAGAGAGAGAGAGAGAGAGAGAGAGAGAGAGAGAGAGAGAGAGAGAGAGAGAGAGAGAGAGAGAGACTCACACGTTCCCACAGGTTAATTATTTTCTGCGGTTACAAATATGTAGGTTTGTGGTGACATTACCTAAACACCCTTAGCAACGCTCATTAAAGACAAAACACAACTTGGTACACAAATAAATTATAGGGCATCAACAGTGCACGCGGACCCAGATAACAAACAGCACAATTGCGCCACCTCTAGGATTGTTAATGAACACTTATAAAACACAAATGTGTTCCTCTGTCGCCCTCTCGTCGACAAATAGCCGCACTACTTGGGCAAAGGCAAAAAAAGAAATGACCGAACGATATTCTGAAATTGTTTTAATAGTTTGATTTTGCAACTAGATCAAACAATCCAAATAACAATAAACATTAAAATGTTCATAAATTTAACATGCTGTTAAAAGTCCCCATGATATATGAAGGACACAGATGTGGTTCTGGGGGTTTCAATAGTTTGGAAAAAAAGCTTGATCAAACAAGTTGTTTATTTATGTGGAATTATGGCGAGAACAATTGACCAAATTTCCTTTCTTATAAAGAATGACCCTGTATTTCACGTTAATGAGGTTTTTTGACTGATCATTTATGCAATAACTGATGGATGTATTAGCCTACATTTGTATAGAAACAGCTTCTGCTCCTTAACTTAAGTTACATAAAACTACAGTATTGTCACCGGAATCTAAATGTAATCCATAATATAATTATTCACTTTGGTTGGAAAGTGTAACAGTCATATAAAGAGAGAGAGAGAGAGAGAGAGAGAGAGAGAGAGAGAGGAGAGAGAGAGAGAGAGAGAGAGAGAGAGAGAGAGAGAGAGAGAGAGAGAGAGTGAGAGAGAGAGATTTTTAGTGGGCCAGACTCAAAAACAGAGGTCCAGTTAGATGAGGGAGACGACGAAGTCTTACAGAATAAAGACACTATTTTATTTTTTCGTAGTAGGCTATATGTAAATCTGGAGAAGATCACTTACAAATAAAATGACACAAACTTCAACTCAGGATAATCATTCAGGATAATATTTCAAATTTCTTGTGGGATGCAACTCTTTCGGAGTAGACATATTTTTGACATAAAATCCAAGGAATATTTTTGAGTTTTGTTTTGGCGGATGTGTTTATTTCGGAAAACTCGCGGGGCGCCTGTTAGAACTACAACAGGTGTGGAATTCCCAATTAAGGTAAAACATAGTGTTAATATTGTTTTTTAATCAAACTTGTCTAAACGATTGACATTTGATCTATGTATTGATCCAATTGACAACTAATTGATCTAATTATTAGCAGTGTGATCTTTTTTTAAACGATATACAATGACATGTTGTCTCTTATACAAACTTTCACTGCCGTGCAGGAATATAAAGTGTACATCGTAGTTTGAAGTTTATTTGTTAGCCAAAATGTATAAAAAGCTCCGATCGTGCCAGAATACACTACAGTGATGTATTTCATGCGCAGGCAATGTGAAAGCGGTGTGTTACCGCGCGAGAGTTATGCCATTGGATCGGAAGCCCTGCATCTCTACCTGAAAGAACAAGGGCACGCATGTGCGCGCCAACTCACGTGAACGCGCTTCATGTAAACGTACTGCACCAAAGAGCAAATTAAAGAAACGCAAGAATAATTGATCACACGACAGATGGAGATTCATAAGTACCTGTTGTATTTGAAAATCACCGTTCTTCTTCAAGGTGAGTTTGACTTATACTATTTTTGCATGTGTTTATTTTATTTCTTTTTTTGCTTAAATTCACCTTTGAGTGATCTATGTCATTTAGGCCTAGCTGTTGATAAAACGGGCTATGTTTTATTTAAAACGTACATAGGCTAACGCTTAGGTCATAGTTTAACAATACTAAAAAAAGAAAACAATTGTGCCTCTAATTAAAAAGACCTTCCATGAATCAGCTTGAGTTCCAGACACCTCGGATTTGAGATATTACCACCATCTGGAACGGTCCTGTTTTAATGTTAATAAATACTTAAATGAATCATTCAGTTACATTCATGTTTTCATGGTCCTAACTACTTTTAATCTAGATTATTTGCGTTTGAGGTGGGAAATATGAAGGTCTGGAACGCAGCATCCCAGATAGCACAGGTACATCTGTAAGATGTCTGCTAAAGATCTGGAAAACATTTGCTTAGTAGAAACATCTGGTAAACGTCTCATAAATGGCAGTTTTACATACATTCTAAACCATAAACATCTTACAGACATCTTCTAGACGTCTATATGACATCTGACAGCAAACATCTCAAAGATTTATAGCAGATGAGAGAACGCTCAGAAAAATACGTCCGGCAGATGTAAGTGCGGACATCAAATAGACGTCTGCCAGATGTATGTGTGCTATCGGGGATCTGCTTACCTGACTCGGCCGTGTCAAAAGAGAGACGGCTGGTTCAACTTGATCGAGATCCCACAGGAGGATGACATCAAAGTACCGCGAGAGCGATTAAAAAAAGATGAAACGTTTGGTTTCGCTCTCGCGGTACTTTGATGTCATCCGCCTGTCGGATCTTGCCGCGCCGCATCAAGTCGCACATGCTTATTCGCTCCCGCGCTACTTTCAAGTGATTCATGTGAATTAGGTTCACACTTCTATTAAGAACTGAAGTAAGCAACTGCTGGTACAGTATGCACGATAAGCATGTATGTGTAGCGTGTAAACATTCGGATACTCACGTTAGGCTAACCCGGCAAGCTTGCGCTGTGACCTTACCTGTAAATTCAAACGGCTAACAACCACAAGAAAGGCTAGTCGTATTGTGATACACGAACACATTTCTTGTTAACTACAGGACTTACATTATTAACTGCTCCAACTAGCATTTTTTTACTTTTTAAAAGTTTGCGTCTCCTGCGTGGCCTCACAATTTAGATACGTGCAGTAGAACATCCGGGCATTTACTCAATTACTTACCTAATCACAAGCACATTCTTTTATTTGTTTAGCCAACACCGCATATTTTGTTTGTACAGCACAATAAATAGGACTGCTGCTGCGGTTCAGTTACTTTAAATGTAAAGCATGCAAAGCTTTTCATCTAATCACAACTTCATCCTTATTAGCTTCATTTTCACTGAAATTACTATGGCTATCACAAGCCTGAACGTCACGGGTCCGTGTATCACAAGTGTGGTTTCCTGAATGACTGCTACAGCCACCTTTTAACTGATCCCAGAAAGGCATTGTGAAAGAGCCTTTTATTCAAATTCAACACTGTAAGATTTGAGATTAAGCCGTCTATTTATTGTAGTGGCCTGCTATTAGGTATAAAATGACACACGTCTAGACAAATGACTGTAAAGAAAATAAATCCTGCTTTAATGGGCCACAACAGTTTTTCAGCTAAAGCAATACCAGACTTTGTGCTTTGTTGCTGAATGAGTTACAGATAAAAACATTTTTATTGTAATATGTGACTGTTTATCAGCATCGGTGTGATAGACACACAATTTGTGGCCTGTGCATTGCCCGTCTGTTTTTGAGCACGTGTGCTACTGCTAATGGTTTCTCCAGATCTTCTGGGATGAGTAAGTTGTCTTGTTCTACAGTATGTTCTGCTGTAGATGGAGAACACAGGTGTGGACTTTGGGAATTCCACCCCCTTACCCCTCTATCTCTCTTGCACCATGTATGTCTCCTTCCTTTTGCTTAGGAAGAGTTTATTGAAACAGAACACTATAAGAAAAGCCAACATGAGCAGAAAAAAATGATGAAACGAATCAATTCTTTTAAATGCAAATGGGTGTAAATGTAACCTTTATCTAAATCCACTAAAGCTTTACATTTTATGAGTCAGCACTGCATTTTAGCACATTGGTGGTGGTGATGCCAGTGGTGCTGATGTGAGAAACCATAAGAGAGGAAAACACAGGAATTTAAAGGGACAGATCACCCTTGAGTTGTTCCAAATCTGTAGATTCTTTGTGCTTATGAACACAGAATGAATGCTTGTAACCAAACAGTTTTTGTTCACCATTGACTACCATATAGTACCATAGTGCTTTATACATTTCATTGTTCTGTTGAACACAAAAGAAGATATTTTGAAGAATTTAGAAAGGCAAACAGTTCTGGGGCACTTTTGACTACCATTGTCATTTTTCCTACTATTATAAGCATTCTTTCAAATATTTTTCTCTGTTTTCATCATCTCAATGGTAAAAAGTTCCCATAAATAAGATAGTAAATCAGAAATCAAACTCAATATGTATTGCATTACTCAGAATGGATATAATTGTGTACCCATCTAAACTAAGGAGTAAAAACAGGCTGACAGAAATAAAAGCTTTTTTAAATTAATAAAATGTTTTCCCCCAGTGGTTATTTTAGTAATACATTCTGTCGAAGTAATGTTTCCCATATGTGTTCAGATCATGTAGTCAAAGTGGCATAGCTGAAATGTACATTTGCATGGTAAAACTCATTCATGGTGGCATCCCTCCAATGGTGAATAAGAACGTCTGTTTCTGAACGTGGTGTGGGTAATATGTGTGTGTGTGTTTATGTGTTTGAAGTCAGAGAATCTGATTTGCCTTTCCAGACCATCCACAACCAAACTACATAAATGTTTAGAGTTGTCATGACAAGGGCCCTGGAGGAAAGGACCAGGAAAAACCACAGAGCTAAAAAAAGAGGACCAGGAATACTCAAAATCTCTTTCTTTCACACACAGAAACAAACACTGAAGAATGAGGGGAATATTTGGATGAATATCATTGTCCCGAAGAGATATGGAATGGATACAAGATTTGATCAGTAGAACATAGCAGTGCCGATGTCATGGGATCAAATCCCAGGATATACACAAACTGAAAAAGTATAATAAAAGTTTAATGCGCTGAAGGTTGTTTTTGATAAGGAACATAACTTCAATAGAGAGCCAAATGAGAACAAAAGAGAGAATTGTGGGACAGTAAGGGAAAAAAACAAATTACAGAGTGTATCCCGTCTATTCTTTGATCCATCTGGATCCCCCATGTTCTCATTCCTTTGGAAAGAGAGAATGAGTAGGAGAAGTTCAGGGACCCTGTTTGAGGTCTGTGGGGTTTGGTTTTCTGCCTGCTCCTTTTCTAAAAGCCCCCCCCCCTTTATGTCGGTCTGCTCTCTGGATAAACAATCCTAAGAAATCCACTCAGAACATAACTTCACCCACAGTGAATAAGACCTCAGTGTACGTGTGGGTTTTAACAGTATCACTCACTGCTGAGTTCACCAAACGTAGAATTCCTCTCAGATAGGTTTCAGTGTTTTACATTTGTTCTCTATAAGAAGTTGGATTGGTCAACTGGTCAACTGTTTTGGACTGTCAGGTTGTTTTGATTAGCATTTGCCATGAATTACAAATCATTTATAGCTGCAGACTCTCTCTCTCTCTCTTAAACACACACACGTATAAAAGGCAGGTCTGTATGTCATAACAGGGCACCTCTATGTTCAGTAGTTACTACAACCGACACCCTTCCCTCTCTTCATGTCTAGATTTCACGCTCTCTATCCTTTTCCTGTCTGTCATTTTGTCCCCGGTTTCATTCATACAGCGAAAACCTATAGTGCACGGATTCTTCTATTGATAAAGTCGAACCTAAGAGGTAGATAAACTAAAAAGAATAAATCAGTTAAAGCATTTTTTCACCCTTTATCAAAATCTGCATTTGACTCTTTCTCAAGAAGAACATATTTTGAAGAATGTATGGTTTCAATGGGGTCCAGTGATGTTTGGTGTGAATAAAATCAGACAGGTTTGGAATGACATGATGATGAGAAAATTATGAAGGTTTTATTTTTTGGGTGAACTATCCTTTTGAGACTCATTTCTCTATCTTAGGGCTGTGTAAGTGTTTTAACATTGATGTTAAGAGGCCGCGGATCTTCAGTGGGCCTGAAGATGCTCTGTTTGGCTTCTCTGTGCTACAGCATGACAACAAGGGAGAGAAATCGTGAGTACTGTACTGCACCTCACATTCACAGTGCCATGTGATTGTTGTGTTTTACTGTACTGTATTTCATTTTCACATTACCATGTATTGTACTGTATGCAATCTTTTACATATTTTCTGTCTATGTTCCCTTATTCTGAGGTGTTCACAAGTGATCACGATCAATAACATAAAGGCTTTATTATGACCTTACATCCTAAGGTGTTATAGTCATTGACCTAAAGTTATTTTGTTGTTGTATTCACACTGGCTTTTTGTTTGTGAACAGAATTCTTGTTGGTGCTCCGTGGGATGGGCCTCACAATAACAGAAAGGGAGATATTTACAAGTGCGTTGTTGAAGACGAGATAAATTCAAATTGCTCAAAAGCTAACCTAGGTAGGTATTGGCTTAACTTCCTGCTCATTAAATTTGACTGTGTTGTCTTTTTCCTGTGAATGAATATCAGATGTTTACAGCATATTTTGTATGTTTTTTCCATACAGGTGAAAACGCATTTCAGAATGTGTCTCGTAATCAAAAGAATTCTCATTTGGGTATGACACTGACCCCAACTGCTTCAGATGGCTTTTTGGTGAGATTTTATGTGCAAGTCCCTCAAATAATTTAGGAATGTTTCTCTTTTTCATATATGCGTATGCATGACTGTGGAATGAGCGGTTCTGAAATTATTTTCGCACCCAACCACCACCATCTGTTATGATCATCATCATATGAATGTGACCACCTGCAAAACAGTGGCCACTTTTGGAATGACACATGTGTGTGCTTCTGTCTAGTTTTTGAGGAGAGTAAAGCACATGTCAGTGATGTAGAATTGGTTAGAAGACCACTTACGAAACACTTTACAATAAGGTTGAAGGCTTATTCGTTAACAATTAGTAAATTAATTACTAACATGAGCTAACAATGAATTATATATAAACTAAGTTAAATAAATTCTGCAGAAGTATTGTTTATAACGCAACTAGAACAAAGAAATGCTACCTTATTGTAAGGTGTTACTGCTTTTACTACAGTTAAAACCAAAAAACCATAGTTAAAGGGATAGTTCTCCCAAAAAAAGATAATTCTGACCACATTTGATCACCCTTAGATTGAACCAAACCTGTATACATTTCTTTCCTCTGCTTAACATAAATTAACAGATCTCCCCCCCGCATTGACTTTTTTTTTAGGTTTAGGTTTAGTACAATGTGAGGGTGAGTAAATGATGACAGAATTGACATTTTTGGGTGAACTGTCCCTTTAATATAGTAAAACAGTCTTTTGCCAAAAACACCACAAAACTACATTTTCTGCTAACCTATTTCATGTTAAATATGGGTAGGTAAAAGATAAACATGGCACAAGACAAACTAAAACATCACCTGACCAAGACACAATCAGAGCTGCCAAACCTTCGCCTAACATATACTTATTGTTTTAGCCTGTGAAATTATTTTAGCCACACACACTCTCACTTACATACACAAAGGTTTTTTGTATTGGGCCGAAATCTGTCCAGTTCTGGTGCTGCTCTGCTGTTGGTTTGCTGGAACTGCTGGGTGGCTATCGCCAGTAGTCCGAATACATATGAGTGAGCGAGTGAATGAATGACTTCCCGGAGGCATGCAAGTATAAACAAAAATGCGTTTTTGTGCGAGTGAGAGAGGTTTAAACTGAGGAGAGCAAATAAGCACATCCTCTGGGATACAGTCATACATAGTTCACCATGGTATAGCCAATAAAAACAATCACTCATAGTTTGGTTGTAATGACCCCTACATTTCACATTCATTCTAATATGACTGCACAACCAAATGTACCTGTTTAAGGATTTGTGAGCCTGTATGTATGTGTGTGTATGTTGGATTGACTTCTTTGGTCAGCTCTATAACTGGATCGGAATGTGACTCAAGCCCTTTGTAATGACAGGCCATGGAAAAGCCATAGCACCTCTCACCCTCATCACCACTTCAAATCTGTCTCTCACACAAATTCTGTCCTTTTTACTTTCTAGATCTCTCCATCCCTCTGTTATAGGCCTGCGTAATAACAGGGTGTGGAGTCACAGAACATTTCTTTCCTCATCTACCCCCCTTCGTTCAACTCTTCCTTTTTTCTTTTGTTTCATTTAGTAAGTGATCGTTCTTTTACGCTTTCATCTTTTCTAGTGTGTGTTTTCTCTCTCCATCCGTTCCATTCTTGCCCTGTGATCTGTATTCCTCACAATGGTTTTGCAGGCAAATAAAGGGTAGGCTTTCAAGACATAAATATTTGTATGTGTTTTTTTCTTTTATCCCCGTTGCCACCAAGTAATTTGGAAATGCTTGATTGCAAGGCACCATTCAACTCTGTAAAGACCATTATGACATTAATCCGCATTTATCAACAATTCTCTTTTTTTCTTAGTACCATTCGCTTGCTCATTTTTGGGCTTCTTATTTTCCCCATAGAAACGAAAAACCACAAATGAAATGTTGTTAAAGAAATAGTTCACCCCCCAAACAAGTCTATCATTATACTCACTCTTTTGTTATTTCAAACCTGTATGGTTTTCTTTCTTCTGCAGAACACAAAAGAATATATTTTGAAAAATGTTGTTAACTTGACCCCATACACTGTCCATACAATTGAAATGAATGTGGTATAGTGCTGTTCGGTTACCACCTTTCTTCAAAATATCTTCTTTTGTCTTCTGCGATAAGAAAGAAAGTCTTATAGGTTTGAAATGACAAGAGGGCGAGTAAATGATGTCAGAATTCTTGTTTTTGGGTGAACTATCACTTTAATATCTCAGTTTTTCAGATGGACGGAGAGCTGCATTGCACTAAGCTTGTATCATATGCCAAATACAGTTTTTTAATCTAAATTGTTTTGTAGAAACATCTCAGATAAAGTTGATTCATCTATAGTGCAGAACTGAGACCATCAAGTGAAATAGCAAGCACAGAGGAACATATTCCTTTGGCCTTTCCCATTGCCATTAACTTCTTTTTTTCTCTTCCTCTTTGTCCCTCTCTTTTCTATTTTCCCTGGTTTACATCATTTTAACAGATTTTAGTGGTCTGACCAGAAGCCCTGACAACACATTCTCCTCCCTTTTTTCGAACAAAAGAAATATGCTGTAAAAGACCGTAACGCATTCAAATGTATCCTGCAATATGAACGAAATCTCACACTGGATGAAACATGTGCACAGACTGTCTCCGTGTCATCCACAGGCATGTGCTCCACTGTGGTCTCAGGAATGTGGTGCATATGTGTTCAGCACTGGAATCTGTGCATCTGTCACCAATGACATGGAGCCCAAGGATGTCATTGCGCCCACCGCTAAGAGTAAGATGAACATGAGACAAACAACACTAAAGCATAAGAGTGACGTTTCACATAGAAGTTACAGATTATGTGTAGGGATGTGGTCAAACAATTGCAAATGTCCTGTACCACACCTTAAGAGTCAGTCATTCATGCACTGTAGGTCATAAAATGATATTTGCTCATCCGCCTTTTGGAAAGAGTATTTCGTTTTTTGTCTCTTTGAAAACATTCATTATTCGCTTAAAAATACAAATTCTGTCATCATTTACTCCCCCTCGAATTGTTCTAAGTCTGTAAATATTAATTTGTCTGATGAACACAGAGAAAGATATTTTTAAGATTGCTTGTAACCAATCACTTCAGAAATGACACGCTTGACCTCCTTTGTGTCTGTGTCTGTGTGTGTGTTTTATAGGGTGCACCACATACATGGACATTGTAATTGTTTTAGATGGTTCTAACAGTATTTATCCTTGGAATGAAGTGCAGAACTTCCTAAGCAACATCCTCAGCAAGTTTCACATAAGCCCTGAGCAGATGCAGGTATGTCTTTTTGATTATGCAGTTCCTAATTTATTCATCCTAACTTTAGCATTAGACTTTTGGGGATTTTTTTACACATACGGTACATATTTCCCATCCACATTACCTATAAACGCATGTTTTTTGGATGTAATTTTTGTTATTATTAAATATAATTTTAGCCTGCTTGTTTTTTTTTTTTATACTAAGTTAGACTATAAACAAATGTATTTTTGTGGTCGTAGAGGATACCGAATCCTTTTTTAGTTCTCTTCTAATTGACAGACCGCTTTTCTGGGCTAATGGAAGGTTAGAGACAATCATGTAAATATTACATAGTTATATATATACATTTAATACTGAAAGGGACAGTTTCCCAGACATGGTTTAAGCCTAGTTCCTGACTAATTTAAATGTTGTTCAAATGAGGTTTCTTGGTCGAAAACAACTTAAACTGACAAATCTTAAAATATATCAGTGCGATTGTTTTGTCTTTTGTAAAGTATGGTTTTAAAAAGGACTTAAAGGAGCAATGTGGACATTTTAGCGGCATCTATCAGTGAGGTTGCAAAGTGCAGAAAAAGCTCATTCTAAGGTAATAAAAACATAACACTTCATTAGGTTAGGTCTTTATACACATCTGAAGACATAGTTATGCATATTATATTGCATTTCTGGCAATAGATCCTCCAAAAATTTCCACACTGGAACTTTAAATATAGAAATTTAATTAAGGCCTCAATATGTATCGTAAATAGTACATGTAGTCATGAGCATACAAGATTTGACAAAAGTTTTAACGTTGTTCAGCAGATGATATCTAAACATTTTAAACTGTGTGCTTTTGTATAAGATGCAGACACCTGGCTGAAATGTTAACTGATGTGTAGAAATGCCTTAAATGCTGTCAGTTTTAGCTGTAACAAAGAGGCATTGAGCTGGTATGAGCGAGTGTGTGTAACATAGCCACAAACCAACCGTCAGAAGTACTGGGCTCAAACAGAAACGCCGCTGGCAGGCGGGAGAAAATAAATGGCAGCGTGAATGTGAATAGACAGAAGTTGCGGTTTCTAGAGAAGGAGGCTAGATGGGACACAGTTAGAAACTTATAAAGCTTATTAAAAAAATGTGTGTGTTAAACTGGAAGAGAGAGGGGATGGATAGAAAGAGATTGTGAGAGACTTATGGATGTGTGGATGACCGGTTGGTTGAATGCATGTATCTTAGTTTCTTATGTGTGCTTCTTTAAGGCAGATATTTGGGGCAGTAGGCAGACTAGGGGCAACTGGAGGTAAATGAAACAATTTCTTTGGTTTGTGGGGCGTTCTTTTTTTGCTCTGGCACTTCTGGACATTCATGTGTTATTTTTGTGGGACAGAGCGCATAGTGGAGATGCCAATCTCATCTTCGGCTCACTCTAGAGTTATTCACACTGCACAAATTACTGCTGCTGTATGACCTACGGCTCGAACTTTATCTTTTAAAAGCTAAAATTGCAAAAATATGGCACATACAGTTTTCCTCCTCCCAAACACACACTATTGGTTGAGCCAAAGTCGGACCAGTTTGCAAAAAAAAGCAGTGCTGGTTTAATGTTTTTATTTCTTGCTGATAACACAGTTCACCTTTAACTTGAATGAAATGTTTGTAGGTGGGTGTCATTCAGTACGGAGAGATCTCAGTCCACGAGTGGTCTCTCAGGGACTATCAGACAACACAGGACGTGGTTGAAGCAGCCAAGAACATCAGTCGTCAGGAGGGCCGAGAGACACACACCGCTGAAGCCATCCGAATGGCCTGGTATGGCGACCCGCCGGTCACGCTCTCAAAGCAACTCAAAACAAATGTGCAAACCTCTCTCTCTCTCTTTTTCAGAGCTATCTCACTGTTCTTTTCGAAAAGGTATCTCTTTATGCACATTCTACCCTTTCCCTGATCTCGACCACATCAAGAGATAATGTAAAGTGTGTGGAGTAGTGGAGTCTGTTCGATCAAGAACGTCTTTGTGTAGATAGGCATCTCTTTAGAAGTCCACTACCTACTGAGAGACTCCATCAAACATGTATGAGCAGAGATGTTTACATTAAGTCCGATTCATTGCATACTCTGTAGCATTCACTCTCCTTTATTCCTGTATTGTCTGTTCCAGCTAGTCTTCCTTATTGGCTCCCCAGCACACACTAGACACTTGCAAACACCGGTGTGGGACACTAACCATAACTCACACCACAAAAGCAAAAACACACGGAGGAAAACTCTGTGACTGCAGGAGAGAAACGCTATATCTAAAAATGAGTTAATACTTTTTTGTCTTATTTGTCTGGAAAAAGAGAATTCTTAAAACGATGACGTCCTGTTTAATTCTAATAAGGATCAGGAATAAAGGGGAAATGGTAATGTTACACTAAAAACATTAAGACTGAATGGGTTTCTATTAGTCCAAGTCCTTTAGCTCTTTCATTTGTGTTTCTACTCAATTTAAGGCTTATTTAAAACTCTCTTTAGAGCACACATTATACAGACTCTCTCTCTCTCTCTCTCTCATTTACTCTTACTGACGCACTTACTTTCCTCTCTTTCGCGGTAGATGAAGTGATAGTAGTAGTCGGATAAGGTGAGGAAGGTTGTAATAACATTAAGATTTGCTGATGGAGAGGGACACAGGGTAGCTGGATCAGCAGAGCTGCAGGTGTGGTTACCATCCAGCAGACTGATTCTTTGCCTGTGCAGCTGTGCAAACACACACACAGTGTCCAAATTATTGAGAAGACATACTGAAAGTGTTTGCTTATTCACATATCGTGATACATAAATCCTAGTTACGCTGCGTTTATTATGTATTGACACTTAAACTTTCCCGGCAAATATCCTCCCAGCCAGTTCTGATCATTTACACACACAAAAACAAATTTTAAAGAATTCAAGTATAGTACCTAATTGAAACACACAGTAAAAGTTGTGTGAGTTAAGCCACATAAATCGAAACACTCAATAAAGAACAGTCTTTAAATAACACCAGCCTGAGCAATTATCACAGACTTACTCGCTCAAATCAGTTTCCATGCAAGTTTTCTTTCTTTCTTTCTTTCCGTATTATTCTATTGTGTCCGTTTTCAAACTTTTCTTTTTTTTACAAACTATACACGGTCTGGTGTTATTCTGTACTCCTCTAAGCATGGCTTTCATTGGATGTAATTAGGCAGAAGGCTGCTGGTTGTTTTTAAACTCTGTACTCTTGCGGGAGGCCACACAGTTATATTTAGCCTTGAGTCTGGACAACCGCCTAAAAACACCAAGTTGACTAACGCTGACTGAGCCACGCAACTTCTTGAAAAATGCAGGTCACACTACCACAAACAACACAGACGTTTGCTGCATGTTTACAGTATGCACAGATGTTTTTTGTGTTACAGTTATCCATTTTGTGTGTATTTCACTGGAAAAAATATATAAACAAATATTTTTTGTATTAAGACTATTCACATGGAGAGAGGCAGTTTATACCTGAATTTACAAGACTTTTGTTTCCTGAACAAAGTTTAAAGGAATAGTAACATTTACTTGCCCTCTTATCAATTATCATTACAAACTCTTTCTTTCTTTTCTCTAAAATCTTGCCTTTTATTTTTAGAGGACAAAAGACTATCCCTTTAAAGGAACAGTTCGCCCCAAAATGAAAATTCTGTCCTTATTTACTTGCCCTGAAGTTGTTCCAAATCTTTATAAATGTCTTCATTCTGATGAACACAGAGAGATATATTTGGAAGAATCCTTGTAACCAAACAGTTCTTGGCCACTATTGACTACCATAGTATGAAAAGTTGCTTTTACATTCAGGATATTTTGAGAAATGTAAAAAAGCCTAAAAAACCTTTCTGGGGCACTTTTGACTACCATTGTCATTTTTCATATATGGTGGCCAAGAACTGTCTGGTTATAAGCATTCTTCCTAATATATTTCTCTGTGTTTATCAGAACAAAGACATGTATACAGATTTGGAACAACTCGAGAGTGGGTAAATGATTTTTTTTATGTTTACTCAGATGTTTCTTTCAAGCTCATCTATCTTTCTCCAGCACGGAGGCCTTCAGTCCAGTGAGAGGTGCTAGGGAAGGTGCCACTAAAGTGATGATAGTCGTGACCGATGGAGAGTCCCATGATGGAGAAGATCTTCCTGATGTCCTCGCTGAATGTGAAAAACGCAACATCACCAGATACGCAATAGCTGTGAGTACACACATACCATAATTAAACCCCCTAATGTTGCCTAAAAAAACCTACAACCCCTCCTAAGAAAACCAGTGGCGAGCAACAGAGTGCATGTCTGCATATTACATCTCCACTTAAACTGACCATAATTGGCACTGCTCTATTTCCAGTGTTTCTTCTGAGCTCCACCCAGGTCCTCTCGCTCTCTTACTCCGTTTGCATGATAACACTGTCTTCCCTCATTCTTTAAACAATCATGACCACATTATTGCTGCGGAGAAATAGACTTAAACAGAGCTCTGGACCATCAGAGAAGTGAACCCCACCCTGAATCTCCCGACACTGACACTCTGCCCCTGTGGGTGGGCACACTACACCCCTTAACCGCCGCCCTAAACCGCAACAAAACTAATAGAAAGAAGCTGGCACCACAAGAGCCAGATGGGGTGTCAATGTATTTTAAATATCTTGCCGTCTTTAAAAGACAAAAATACATTTCTGTCTGTCCATTTAAAGGCTGGATCACACTACAAGACTTTTAAAATCTGAACAGAAATAAAAACAGACATCACACACTTGCAGACTTTTTAAAAGTTTAATGGGTATTACAATACGTAATAAAATCTGCAGACTGGCGCAGACTTTCTGCAACTCCAGACTGAAAATCTGGGCATAATCTGAGCTAAAGTAAGGTAATGTGACCCAGCCTTTAGCCTTCCAGTTTATTTGTTTTTAAAACGTTTGAATACATACGTGTATCCTTACTTCCACTTATATAAACCTTTAACTCAAGGGTTTTCTTTAGATGCCACAGACCCCCAAGTGAGATCCTCCCCATTGTAAAATTAAAAAGGCATTTATTTTTACAAACACATAATTTTTATGCTGAAAATTAACATATAAAAAAATAACAGAATTCTAAAATGAGTTTCTGTTAAGTTGTATTGTTCTTTGTTTTTCCTCTTATTGTTGTAAATGTAAAGGTTTTATTAACTTTAATTTACTTAATTGTAATCTTATTTTATTAAATACAAATTCATCGTCATTATTTATTTGGGCCTTATTTTAACCTTTTTGTACAGTTATTCTCTAGTATTTTTCACGGACTTCCACAGACCCCGGTTTGAAAACCCACTTTTACTCTGTTTTAGATATTTTTTACCTGGATATGCAAGAAAGCTAAATCACATTAAAAGGAACCAGAAGAAGTGACAGAAGCGATTCAAAATGGAGTGTTTAATATTCATTTTGCACTACTATTTCCCTTCGCTGCTCTTTCGGGTGATTTTACACTTCTCATTGAAATGGATGGCAGACTGCTCCTGAATGAGCCCATGTTTTCTTCTCTTAGACAAACTGTGCCAGAATGTGCAGAGTCATCTGGGTAACTAGGTCTCTCTGAGTCCTGTAAGGGGAACTGTGGAATAAAATTATGACAGCTGCTTCTAATGCCACACCAGTCAAAGCATAGCTTTCATGTTGAGATGTGTTTTAGGCTCTGACGGTCCACTTCGTCCTGCAAGGAACGAGGAGACGGATGGAAAAGTAAAGAACTCGTGGGAGATTAGAGCAACAACCTCCCAAGAAATTCAGCTTTGGTCATGTGGTGCAGGATGTGTTTTGTACATTACAGGATAGAGAGGAATGTAAATGTGGTGGGTGTGTGAGTGGTCGGGGGGTTGTGGATACTGAACGTGCGCTATAAATGAAAGCAGATCTTATGGTATGCTAAATAATTGATTTTTTAACAGCCCAGATCTCCTCTTGTCATTGTAAGTGACTACCTGTTGAACGCTGTGCTGGTATGAAATATTTGACTAGTTTCTCTCTGATGTGTTCATCTGCAGTCCCAACAAGAGCTCTTTAGATCTCTCTCCACGGTACTGAGCCTTTAGTGAATAATAAAGTAAATAATGCATGATCTTTTAATCCCAATATTATTATTTCATAGAAGACAAGTAGACAAAAGTTAAAATGCTATTTCCTCATGTTGACTAATTCGTCTCAATAGAGGTCAAGTCAATAGCCTCTGAACATTCAATGTGACCCTGGTGATTTCGGGGCTTGTCCTTTGTGCTGCCAGCAGATCTCTCTCTCTCTCTTTCCATTTCCTCTGTGTAGGTGTTTGGCTTCTAGGACGAGTCTCTGTTTTCTCAGTCCGGTATCACATCATTAATTGATCCATCAGATCATCTGCTTTGGTGCTAAGAATGTGGGGGAGGTGTTGGCTCTCTGCATGAGAAATTGTCTGTTGTTGATCCTCTCTTATCTTTCTGACATGTGTCAAATATGACTCGCTTGTTTAAAGGGAAATTCTGCCATCATTTACTCACCCTCAAGTTGTTTCAATCCTGTATAAATGTTATTGTTCCACTGGACGCCAAATAAGATATTTGGAAGAATGTTTGTAACCAAACAGTTGTGGAGCACCATTGACTACTGTAGAAGGAAAACAAAATGCTATGGTAGTCAATGGTGCCCCAGAATTGTTTGCTTTCCTACATTATTCAAAACTTCTTCTTTTGTGTTCAACAGAACAAAAAAAATGTTAACAGATTTGGAACAACTTCAGGCTGGGTTAATGATGATAGAAATACAATTTGGGAATCAGATTCAGTGTGAGGAATCAACAATGTGTCTCATTTCAGCCCAGTTTATTTACTTACTTTACTTGCTTTATAAATTAAAATCTGTGTTTGGTTGTTTCAATTCATGTTTGCACACCAGCATTTTGTCATAAATCATTATTATGAGTCACCCTTTATGTTTGTCACTGGGATTTGGACATTTCTAACCACAAAAAAAGTATTTAAAAGTGCTTGTCAAGTAAAGTGTTTTTTTTCCATTTCCTTTTTTCAAACTCTGCATATTTGAGTTGAAAACAACTCCGCATTATTAGAATGTTATAATGGCCTGGAAATTGACGAATGGATGTCAAATTTGTCTTATAGTTTTAACTGTGTTTTTCTATCTCTCTGTCCTACAGGTATTAGGTTATTACATTCGAGTAAAAAAGAATCCAACGGCCTTCATCACAGAGATTAAGTCTATTGCGAGTGACCCTGATGAGAAATACTTCTTCAATGTGACGGATGAGGCTGCACTGAATGACATTGTAGACGCACTGGGTGAACGCATTTTTAGCCTAGAGGGTAAGAGGAAGAACTATGAGTGTAAATCATTAGCAAAATTTGAGAGAATGTAGATTCTAATTTGTGAACATGTAAAGTAAGTCTTTGTACATGTACACTAAAACGTACACTCACAGCCCCAATGTGAAAAATTGTTGAAAGTTGAATGTTGAGATTTGCACTCGTGGACAAAACTCACAAATCTGTCTTCTGAATTTGAAGTTGCAGAAAAATTTGTCACTAATGTGTAATCTGGCATTGACAAAATACATTGGCATAGCACATATTTACACGTTGTCCTATATTCAGATTTGAATTGCAACCACAAATACAAACCTCTACAACCTCTCAAATCTAAATTTGAAACTGCAGTTTCAAATCTTCCCGTCTTGACTTTTGCTAATACTATCATGATAAACCCGTTGCAAAACTAACTCGTGCACTTGAAAGCTCAGAGGCGAGAGAATGAGCGGCATTTGATGACGTCATGTGGCTGGGCCGCACCGCCCCCTAATGGCAGGAATATAAAAATGGGCTAGACTTAATTGCAAAAATGGTTAAATCTACGAAACAAAGCCAATGCACTAGTCAGCTGAGATCATTATGAGCTGTTCATTCTCTCCCCTAAAAACAGCATATTAGGAAGGAAGGATGGAAGGAAGGAAGCGAGAGTAGTGACTTTAAAAAGGGCACAGTTGTGCCAGTCACAGGATACACAGGTCAAATATACAAGAAAAATCACAACTGGCCTTTGCACCAGCTGATATTTTTATATGATATTTATAATCGCACAGTCACATGCATGGGATATTTCCTTCAGCTGTATTTGTTATTTATTTATACATTTGTTCATTAACAGTGTTTAATGTCTTTGTTATGCCATTACAGGGACTCTGGGATACAATGAAAGCACCTTTCTAGAAGAAATGTCCCAGATTGGTTTTTCAACACACATATTGGATGTGAGTTTAAATTTACATTCTTGTCTATTGGATCTATTATCACCTTCCTGGCACACTTAGCAAGAAACACATGTTTACACACAGGCTTTTTTGTCTGAATGCTTTCTTTTTGCATGTTTGTGTCATGTTCTGCCACGTCTTGTCTGTTTTTTTTTTAGTCTTGGGACAGGATCATGACAGTACCACGTGTTTTTTGTGGAGAGAAACACATTATTGTCGGTCACGAGACGACATAATGTGCTTTCTCTCTGGTCTCGTCTTTGGCCCCGCCCCTCTCACAAGAAAGATTTGCAACAAAGATCGTGATACGCTGCTATTAGCTAAATGAATTTTGAAATGGAAAATGCGATCGTGTCATTTCTATAGGTAGAGAAGGAACGGCTGATGCACGCTTGACTCACGTGACCTGCCAAACTAACGCTATCCGCTTGATTTAGATTACATTGAACTATTTGTAGGTTAAACGTGTTGCACTGTGAACATGTAAGGCCCAGCATTTCTTTCCGTTGTTTGTCTTGAACCAATTTTGTAAATTTTCAAGCTGTGATGTACCATGGACCGAAACTTATTATTTTATGTCTTAATATTGTGGTATTTTGTGCTGTAGGATGGCATCTTGTTTGGAATGGTGGGTGCGTATGACTGGGACGGAGGGGTCCTGAAGGAGACTTCAAAGGGGCGGCTCATGCCCTCACGAGAGGCCTTCGAGAAAGAGTTTCCACTGGAGCTAAAGAACCATGCAGCCTACCTGGGTAATGTCACTCATCAACCCACTAAACATTCCTTTGAGGTTCTACCGAATTGCACTATTTGAAGCTTTCTGTTCATGGTTAGTGAGAGCATTTTTTTGTTTGTACATCTGTTGCAGGTTACACCGTGTCCTCAGTGGTAGTAGGAGATTGGAGGAGGTTGAATGTTGCTGGGGCACCCAGATTCAAACACAAAGGAAAAGTCATTCTGTTTGATCTCACCCCTGATGGCGATGTCATAATCACACAGGCCCTAAATGGTGAACAGGTGGGCACACACACACACACACACTACTACCATGGTACAGAACAGATGGAATCTTCATTAAACCTTGCGTCAAGTCATAATTTCAGTGTTTCAAAATATTTTCTTTTACTTCCCACTATTCAGTTGATGTTTTATGGTTTTCCCTCTCTCAGCACTTCTTTCACACCACATTCCCGCTCTCTCACAATTAACAAGTTTATTTTCCCATTAAAGCAAAGCAAACTGATTGTATTTTCTCAGACCCCTCCTAAAATCCAAATGGAGCTCAGAATTGAATTTGGATTGCTTAACATCTCTATCCTCTACTCTCTCTCTCTGTCCAGATTGGCTCATATTTTGGCAGCGAGGTGTGCGTTGTGGACGTAGATCAGGATGGAATAACAGATATCCTGCTCATCGCCGCTCCCATGTTCCTGGGAGCAGGAAACAAAGAAACAGGCAAAGTCTACGTCTACTGTCTGGATGGGGTGAGAACCACAGAGGCAATACAGTCGGCGTAGTGTGTGTTGTTGTGTATGTGTGCGACATTTTACTCTTCTAAATATATACAGCAACAAATCGTCTGTGAGCCCTGTACATCACCAAAAGTCAAACTAACCCTATATGTCTTCATAAGATCGTTCAACACTTGGTTATGTTTTCATCATTTATATCAACATAGAATATAACAAATAACACACTTTAGCGGTAGAAATAAACACAACAGCTGCTGTAGAAATATTAAAATTGAATTTATAACTTCAGATTGCAAATGACACTCAAAATGATCAAAATCTCTACTGTTTCAGATACAGGAGCATAATGTTTAGATCAGATGCAGATTTTTGATAATGTAATGATCAGGATTGTGTAAGAATTTTTTTCATGACAATTCTATTCGTACGTCATGCTGAACTCATTTCTTTTGCCATCCAGAACTTAATACATGAACGTTTTATGTGAAACATGCTCCATCTCTCTCTTCCAGGATGGTTTCGCACCTAACGGTACACTGCATGCTCAGCGTAAGGTGCAGGATGCACGGTTTGGTTATGCCATGGCTGTAGCTCCTGATCTAAACCATGATGGATACACTGACCTGCTGGTTGGAGCTCCACTGGAGGATGACCACCAGGGAGCGCTTTACATCTACCACGGCGACGAATACTACATCATACCACAGTACAAACAAGTAAACGTGGCACTATTTATGATGCTTGATTGCAAATATAGTCATTCAAACAGGATTCCCAGTATACATGTCATTGATAATCATTTTATGTAATATCTCGTTCTCTCTTTAGCGAATCGCTGGCTCTTCCATCTCTGCCAGGCTGCAGTATTTTGGCCGAAGCTTGAGCGCTTTGCTGGATCTGGATGGGGATGAGTTACTGGATCTTGCTGTAGGAGCACAGGGCTCCGCAGTCTTGTTGAGGTACTCCATGCATCATTACAGTACTGTGTTTGTACGCATCATCACAATGGTGCCATCCCACAAGTCGTCAGTACGCCATTTTAAAATGTGTAGAACAGCAGTTTGACTTTGACCCACGGTGACCTGTTACGGTTTCTCTGCAGATCGAGGAAAATAGTTCAAATCAACGCCAGCCTGTCCTTCCAGCCACACGCCATTAATGTGATCCAGAAGAACTGCCACAGGGCTGGCAGAGACTCTGCATGCCTTAATGCCACGGTCTGCTTCCTGGCCATGTCCCGCTCTCCTGGCTCAAATAGCAAATATTTTGGTAAAGAATCATCCAACCAACCAGACTTAAACATTTTTGACACTCTTCCATTGGTGTATTGGTATTGAGTACTATAATGTCTAGTTTGTTTAGAAATGATATTATCAGCATGACAATTCGAATCAAGACTTGAGTTTAAACAAGTTCAAAACCGTGCGATCCATGCCATCCATCTCATCGTGAAGAAAGAGCATCTTGTGTTTTTAAAGGTCCAGTGTGTTATTTTTTGGAGGCAAACTTTCATACACTTGACCTTTAGTGTCCTGGTAATAATGCAGAATATTTCTTAATAATTTTGAATCACATTTCTTCACCTGTGTATGTTCATTTTTTTATTTGATTTTGAATTTGAGTTTTCGCTCAACTAATTTATATATATATATATAGTTCACCCAAACCTGTACAACATTCTTTCTTCTGCAGAACACAAAAGAAGATATTTTGAAGAACGTCAGAAACCAAACAAAATTGTCTCCCATACACTTTCTAACTCTCTGCTCCTGCATATTTTTGTAGATGTGCAAATGGAGGCCTTGTTGGATGACAGAAAGATCTTGGCTCGCGCTCTGTTCGACAACAACTCACAGAGACAGAGCCTTCTGGGCGTCAGTATTCGTGTTGGAGAAGAAATGTGCTCCATGCTACCATTTCATGTTTTTGTGAGTCTGAATCCATTAAAAGACCACCGTTCCTTTTCATGTTTCATCTATATTTTGGAATCACTTGACACTTTGGTTGGATCCATAGGACACAGCTGATTACATTCGGCCTATCAGCTTCACCCTGCGCTTTAAAATCAATGACACAGACAACAGTCCTGTTCTGGATGAAGGGTGGCCAACCACAGTGAAGAAGTCTGTGAGTCTTATTGAAGCAGTACTGTAGTTCATCCAGTTATTACTTAGATAATTTGTGTTTAAACTAAATTACAATTAATGCAGAAATTTTATAAAAGAAAATCTTCTTTAGATCCCATTTTTCAAAGACTGTGGGGAGGATGACGTGTGTGTAACAGATCTGAGTCTGCAGGCACATATGGAAATTTTTGGGACAAGGTGAACTTCACTATTATAGGTTCTACAAGATCATATGTTTGCAGTGTTGATGTTAAATATATGCAAACATTACATTTTCTGTGCCTGCAGGCAGAAGCCGTATGTGATACGCGGCCCACGGCGGAGGCTCGCAGTAGAAGTACAGCTCCAGAACCGTTTGGAAAATGCTTATAACACCAGTTTAACTCTGCATTACTCGAAAAACCTGCACTTTAGCAGCCTGAGCATCCGGGTACAAACACAGTCACTTTCACTCCGCTTGAAACAAATGAGCTAACACAGATTTACATCTGATTTAAATAATCTGTCATTTATGCAGAAACATACATGTACACTACTTGTACACAGTGTTGCAGTGATTATTATAAACGATTTATCGGTGCACACCATTATTTTTTCAAAATTCATTTGCACTCTCTCCACAAAACCTCTTTACCACATGACGTCAACAACAAAAAAGTGGTAGGACTATTTATACTGACTGTCCAATGGCCAGGCATTTTTAGCCCTCCCCTCCAGGTCCAACTTACAACAAACCAATCAAATAGGGAAAGGCAAAATAAAAGCCCCACCCTACATTTTTTCAAATTTCAGAAGCCGTTTCACTCGGATAAACGTCACGATATGGAAAATAAGTCAATCGAGTTTCATGTTTACACAAAAATGATGTCATAATTTACTCATGCTCACGTTGAGTATACATTTACTTGTTCCGTTGAACACAAAATAATATTTGTTTAATGCGTGAAACTAAACAGTTCTTGGGCACTATTGACAACAATAGCAGATGTTTTTCCTGTGGTAGTCAATGATGTCCCAGATCTGTTGGGGTACCAACACTCTTCCAAATATCTTTCTTTGCGTTCAGCTGAACAGTGAAATGTATACCGTCTTAGAACATTTTGAGGGTGAGTAAATGATGACAGAATTTGTGGGAATTATCCCTTTAAGTTTCTTATATCTCATAAATGCTCTTTATTTCTCTATAGGAAGATGTCCAGTTTAAGATGGAGTGCACAGCTCTCAGCTCAAACAGTCACTCCTGTAATGTGAGTTATCCGGTGTTTCGCTCTCATTCAAAGGTAAGGCTCAGAAAGAAGTTTGGCTTTTCGTTCCGCTTCATTTAAAGAGGCGTTGAGTCGCCTTGTGACCATCTGATCAATTGCCTCATTTATTCTCAGGTAAACTTCATGCTGGAATTTGAGTTCAGTTGTACATCTCTCAACAGTAAGGTCCAGATAAAGCTTGTTGCTGAGAGGTACACAAACACACACACACACACACACGTTTACTTACCTTACTCAAGACATTCCATAAACGTCTATTGTTTTTAAGCATCACTAGTTATAAACCATATAACTTACACTGTTACCCTAATCCTAAAAGAAAGCTGTATTTTAAAGTTAAAAAAAATTCTGATTTTTCAAATAAAACTAAATGCAAAATCTACCCAAAATATAGTTAACAGATGTACAAAAGTGGTTAATGGTGTGCATAATTACACAAGATTTAATTTCAGTCCTTTAGTTTGATTAAACAAGCTGTGTTCCAAAACACAAAACATCTCTATTATGCCACTGGGACACTTTATTGTTTGTACCACTCCCTGTAAATTCTTTCTGATAACAAGCAAAAGAAAAAATACAAGTAAATTAAATTAGCTAGCAAGTTAAAAGCATGTCTAGCCAGCAATATTTTGGGTTACCAGTAGAAGAACCGTTACTTGCCTAAACTTGAACCTAAAATTGGCTGTACGAGTCATTTCAATCGCAAAGTGTTGTAAAACATGTTGCCATTAAATTTTTACAGTGTATCTCTTATTTTTACTGTAGCTCTGTTGAGTAATAGTCATTTAAAAACCGATTTGTAAGCATCTAATCCAGTCAGAGTGTGAAGTCGGACATGTCAGTTTTACAGCAGCGATATAACTCACGCAAGAGCGCTGTTATAATTATCTGTGGTTACATTACAGTCAAGATGACATCGTGTACATCGCAGTCCTGTGATGTTTCACTCAGTGTGTGTTTATGTGTTTCCACAGTGACAGCGGAGAGAATGTAGACACACTGTCGGACAACAGCGTTCATTTGCAGAGTGTTGTTCAGTATGAGCCTGAACTCTTTATCACAAGGTGAGAGTTTACATTTCTGACAGATTATCCGACAATACCTCTATTACCTGTTTATGTTATCAAACAATTTAGGAATCATATTTTAAAGATGCTCAATGTTTAACTTTTTATGATGGTTTAATCCACAACAGTGAGTCCAATTTAAACCGCTATGAGGTCCACCCCACCAGGACTGTGTCTGAGGGGACAGGGCCTGAGTTCTACACACATTTCAGGGTGGGTTAGAATAAACCTGAAACAGGAACTTTACTTGTACAAGTTTATGTATGTTTACAATTTAAAATAGTAATGTGTGTGTTCTGCTTTTGCAGGTGCAAAACTCGGGTTGTTACGCAGTCAGGAATCTCGAGCTAAGTGTCAGTTTGCCGTCTGTGGCTTCAGGGGACAGAGTTTTTGCGACAGTGGTTGATGCTTTCTCTCAAAATGTTAGTATCATTGCCTGTTTTTCTGTTGTTTGTGTGTGTTGAACAATAATTAGTTCAGTTGACGTGTTGTTATAGAGTGAAAGCTTTGTTTCTGTGTTTAGGCATCAGGTGTAAACTGCAGAATAGTCAGTGATGTTGCTCAGCTGAAGTCCAGGCAGCGAGATGTACGTCCACTTCACCCAGAAGACATGAAGAAAACTGAACTGTTGGTGAGAAAATTGAATCGCCTGTGCACATATGATATCTATAGGTGCCACAAAATTGTGTCATCATTTCCTCACCCTATGTTGTTGTAAAGCCATTACTTTCGTCTATGTCACTGTTTTCTGTATAAATAAAAGGAATGAGCAAAGCATAATGGCACAAGAAAATGTAAGTAGTGCAAACATTATGGATTATGCTATTATTTTCAGAACTGTAGTTCATCGTGGTGTGTGGAGGTCATGTGTAATGTGCAGCAGCTACTGAAAGGAGAGATGGCTAAGATCCGCATCACAAGAAGAATCCATGACAACTTCTTTAGACAGGTGAGTGTCTCTCTCTCTGACCCACACACTTTAGTATATCTAATGTTTCCAAGCATCACACAAAAACCCTTTGTGTTTTCATGTCAGGCCAAGTTCAAAGCAGTGACTATAGTGGGCTCCTACCAGCTTTCTGCTCAGGAGTCCAATTTGATTACAATAGGAGATGCTGCCCTCTTGAGGGAGGTGAGAGAACTTCCTAGACAGATAAATTCATGGAACAACTTTATATGTTGGATATATTACATAAATAAAATGTTTTTTTTGCAGTGTCAGTTATGCTTATTAAAGTTGATCATTTAATAAAAATACATTTGTTGAGACACTGTTAACACATTGGTGCTGTGTGTAGACAGTGTTGGAAGTTCTGAAGGGGCGTTCGATCCCAATTTCACTCTGGATTCTGATTGGCAGTATTATTGGAGGACTGCTGCTACTTGCCCTCTTAGTATTCATCCTTTGGAAGGTACCAGCATGACATAACCTCAATCAGGCTCATCCCTTACAAAACACATATATAGGCTATTGGAGTATAGTTTAAAGTGTATTAAATGATAAATTTCTATAGTGCTTGGAAAGACTGACAGCATGACAAGACAGATGCAAACTGATAAAAATCAAGGTTATCACATAACAAATGTTTTTGTACATTCCTAAATACAGTACATATAAAGATATTACTGTTGTATTGCTTCAATGTGAACATGAATTCGTTTTCTTTGCAGTATTTGAAGTCTGAAAATATACAGTGTATCTTTTCTGTTAGTTTGATCGGTGTCTCCAGTTTTCTTTTTCTGCGAATATGAGTTAATCTCATACCCAACATAAATCACACTGAAATAACACTGTGGGTGTCATTAACTACATCTGTAGTAAAAATTATAGTCTAATCCATGTTTATTTTAATGTATCCGTACAGTTGGGCTTTTTCACAAGAAAACAGAGGAAAGAGGAGGATGAGAACAATGACAGCTGAGCACAAAGTGGACGCAAGTTTCAACCGGGATTTCCTTTACAACCATTAGACATGATCAGTGATTCTGCTCCAGAAACACTTATTCATCCACGATCAGTCACAGACACATTCTCTGGGCCGTGCCCTTTGTGCTGATTTTGACAAATCATCCGTGGAATGGATTTAAAAAGCAGCTTTAACTTAGGTTAACCAAAATGTACAGTAAATACACAGAACTTTGAATGTTTCAGCAGGTACACATTCATTGTGGGTCAGTCCATTACCCTGCTGGGTCATCATGGTCAAATTACAATCCACTGATACAGGTTAAATGTTTCATGGCAGCAGTGACTTAATCTGTAGATTATCTGTTTTAAGAGTCAGAATATTTGCAATGCCATTGTGTGATATGAACAAGCAGACGGACAAGCAAATGCACTATTTGTGAAAATCAAAACAATGATTTCTGTATTTAAGTCAGAAACAAGCAGTATATTAACAATTAGTTTATTTAATTATTTCTCTTGTTGAAATCACGTCTTATCTGTTTTTAAGGTCAATGCACAGGTTGTAAATGTTTTTTGCTTTTTTGACATTGATAAATAAAACCATTAGATAAAACAGAATTGCATCTTTATTTTAATCCACTGCAAATTAAATCTAGACAAAACTTACACGGTTAACATCGGTGTCCACTTTCACTTCTCTATACATAAGACAACCTCTCCCGTGCTTTAAAAGAACTATTAGGAGTACATTTGGAGTCATCATTTCTTCATCTACCATTTTTGGTGAACCATTATCACTTCTGTTCTCAAGTTTATCAAACATAAACGTGTTTATTTAAACAAGCCTATATTCATCCAAATATCAATCAGCATGAGGACTTTGTGGATTTGATGTAGGATTCGATAAGAAATATGGTCTCGTCCACCTGGTTTTCACTGGAATCCAACCTGCCAGAACAAAGAAAAAAGAGTGGAAATGATGTAACGTTAACATGAATCCTGTGAGTCAAACTGATGTGTATAGTGGAGTTTGATGTGCAGTACTTGTTGATGTGGTGCCGTAGAGACTCGAGCTGTTGTCTCTCTGGAGCTGTGATCATCTCCTCCACCTCTGTCAGCTGCTCTGCCTCGGCCCCGGTGGCTTGCAACGATGCCAGAATGGCCTCAATTCGCTGAGACTTTTCCAAAAGTCGCCTGTCAATCAATAAACAAATTAATTCAATGAGCCGAGAATTTCAATGTTTTCATTTACAAAAAAGAGACACTTGCTTGTTCTCCTTGGTCTCGTACAGCCTCCTCTCGATCAGGTTTCCAACTGTCTGTCCACACACACACACAATATGTGTTTTACAAAACATTTTATTCACACTGGACATTTAAAAAATGTTCTCGAGAGCTTTGTACCTTATAACAGTGTTGAAGCAGTAATCTGGCTGTTGGCAGCTGATTCACAGTGTACAGATAGAAGGTACGAGAGGGGGCGTGGTCTGGTGTCTTTGGGATTTCCTGCATATTATTAAGAGAGAAATATAGAAAAACGTATTATTTGACTACAGGATTTTTTTTTAAATATATAAACATATTTACACAGCATTGAGTGTATGCAGGACTCTAGCAATCACATTCCCTGTGATAAAGAGAAACCTAAAGAACTTGTACCTGCAGCTGGACCAGATTCTCAGACAGAAGTGTGTACAGCATGTCTTTGGCCTCTTTGGCTGGAACCATGGCAAAATCCTCTACCTGCTTCTGCTCCAGATGTCGTTTCCGTAGCAACAGGCGAAAGATGCGAGCAGAACGCGAACCAAACCTGACACAAAGCATTGCCAAATAATGACACAAACCTGAGCAAAGAACAAAGATGAACACAAACCCTACTCACCTCTCCTGGACCACAGACTCCAGAGTGGCTCTGGCCAGGTTAACCAGTGCACGATGCAAATCTAACCACAGAGTCAAGAATCAACCCTTCCATTATTTTTTCTCCTCTACTTTATAAGATGAATTGTTACAGCCCCTCATGAGGCCACTTTGTTGGCTCCTTTTTGACATGAAACATAATTCTGAAGTAAATGATTTGCATGCACATTAGGCATGGAAAACTTCCCTTTGTCTTTAAGGTGGTTCATATTTATTTCTAAAGGATACTGACAACAAACATCCCTCCTCCACTGTCCCCTGTTCTGCCAACAAATTCCATCTAGAGGATTTGACAGGATGAAAAAAAGGGCAGAAATAATGAAAAGGTCATCTAGGACTTCAGATCAGATATTAGATTGCATGTATTTATGTGTATATATCTACACATACCGGATCATCAACAAGGAGAGTGAGGTATTGGTCTAAAATTGGCCTGGCGATGTTGTAACCTGAGGGAAGAGATCGGAAAATCTAACAGGAAAAAAAGGAAGCACAATCAAATGACAGCCATACATAAACCTACATCTAATAAAATAAAAATCTGGAAATATAATACATGTCTGTACGTTACCTCATTGGCTGAAAGAGCTTGAGTGAACGCAGCATTAGCAGGCGTGGTTACCTCGCTCATTCTTAACATGGTTCGAACTATCTCACTGCTGGTCTGTAGGGGAAGAAAAGAATTTTAGGCGAAACAGCCCTACATTCTTCTGTACTATTATTTCCCTTGAGGAGAAAAGCTAAATGTGAAAATCCAGAACATTCAGTCCCAGACACATCAGTCCAATATTATCTCACAGCACATCAGAAGAAGGTTGCTGTAGGAAAGCTGTGGTCACCTGATCAAGTTTACTGGCAACAGCACTAATGATGGCCTGATCCCTGAAGTGCAGATGAAACCTTTCGAAATTCACCTGCCAGTAGATCCCTTCATCGCCAAACTGCATATGGTGGGAGCGAACGGATAAATTTACAGTATTAGAGATGAAATGCTTCGGTAATAAACATGAGAGTCTGCGTGATGTCATTATCTCCACTGAAATACCTCACTGTTGTCCGTCTTGGCTTTCTTTGCAGTGCTCTGGTCAGCATCACCATCATCACTGCGTCTCCGTTTCCCCTTACCTGAGAAAACACAAGTTATTTTAAACTTTGAAATGACTCAAATGGAAATGAGGGTAGCAGGCTTTTCAGGTCTTATAAATGTAGTGATTGTTTTATTTTTAATGTTTCAAAAAGTTATCTCATAGGGGTGGTTTCCAGGACAGGGCTTAAGACTAACTAGTCCCAGACTAACTGTTAGAGATGTCTTGAAATATCTTAAAATATATCAGTGTACCTGTTTTGTCTCAAGATGCACACTTGTCATTTTTTTAAATGACTTAAATATTCTAGTTTAACTAAGGCCTAGTACCGGTTTAAAATAATCCCTATCCGGGAAACTGCCCCATAGTGTTAAGCTTTCTTAGTTATTTTATGTTAAAATTCAGTTTATACACTTACATGCAGATGGTTCAATTAAACCTTGTTGTCAACATTTTTTTTATTATTTTGGAATTAAATCTATTACATTTTCAAACTTTTACTTTTTCATATGTGTTCAAAATATTGTAATACGTGCAACTAATCATGACACCAGTATTGTGTATACACCTATTTCCCAAGAGTTTGTAAAGAAATAATTTGTAGGCACATGTTAAAAATTGTAATATTTCTCTGGAAAACTAAGTTTGTTCTATAAAAGCAAACGCTTATAGATCAAAAGGTCTTTAAGATTATGAGAAACAGAGAGTCATATATTTCACGAAAACTTAATAGTGTCATCCACCTCTGACTGAATTAACTCACCACTGATATTGATGTAAGGAAGTTTGTAGCAGTCTGGGTTGACCTCTGGCTCGACGGGCTGCTTTACAGCAGGAGGGTTAGAGTCAGCTCCAACCGAGGTTGAAAATCCTGCTGGGGTCACGGAGGGACAGCGCTGCAAAAAATGAGTCTCCACCAAGCGGGAAAATGCGGTGACAACCTCACTGTAGTCCATACACTGGCCCTCTGGTGCGACAAGTGTTTGAAACATAAGTTAAGACATAAAAAATGTTAATTTCACTTAACGTTCTGTTCCTTTCATCTATATGTGAATTCTTCACAATGAGATTTATTTACGTTCCGTCGTGTATAAATATAAAAACAGGTTTCCTATGCATTATATGTAGGACTTACCTGGCATATTGTGGGTGAGTCTGTCTGCTACTGTGCTGACTGTATTGCTCATTGTCATCTGACCTCTCTGCAGTATCTCTTCCACAATGAGCTCCCCTGTGTCTCCGTAAAGACTCTTGGCTGTGTAGATGTAGCGTGGATAACGGAGCATGTGCAGAACTTTCTCACAGCAGATCTGGTATTCCACGGGTGCCCCTGGACCACGACGCCCTGCAGAAAACGTACACATCCCTTGTTGCACCAGCACACACAGAGACTTCTTGACCTAGTAGAAGTGTGTGTTGAAGAGGAAAACAGATCATTATAAATTGACTTACTCTGCAAAAAGAGAAAACAAGAAACAGTAGAAATGGAAAAGAATGTGTGACCTGAATATATCAGGATAAGGGGGACTGATATGAGCTCACCAAGTCAAGAGGAAGTTTGGTCTCATGAACAAGAGCTCGTAGGTTCAGAACGCCACTGCGGAGGAGATGAGTGCCCACTTTCTCCACCACCTCTCCAAAGTGCTCCTGCAGCACCAGTCCATACAGACGTTCCTCCTGTGCCGTCATCTGCTGAAACAACATATTTAACTTAACAAACAATAAATGGATGCGCTTGTACATTTGCTCCTTACTCTTTTTGATTTTGACAAAAGAAAAAAACACTATGGTTCCAAAAATAAATAAATATCCCATTCATTTAACCATTTTGCCCCCAAAAATACCGCACATACAATATGTTGTGATGCTGTGATTCATGGTTTGGGTGCTGATTGGTTTGGGTCATGACAACGGTTTATTGAGCTTTTTTCTATTTTTAATTCATACAAAAAACTGGAAAAATATTTCTAGGACCAAAAATAGCCGCACCGGCTGGCAAATGTAAAATAGTTATTTTTGCAAGGTCCATTTATAATAGCATTTTCCCCACCTAATAAGACTTTTATTTGTATTCAAATTAATAAAGTGGATTTATTCAGGATTTTTATGGTTTAGTTTTCATAGCAACACCTGGCAACATTGACCATGGCTGTCAATAAACTTCCCACAGTTATTGTTATTATTGATACCTGTAATAAATCACCAGAAAGCATTCACCCAGGACAGGAAGAAAAAAAGCAGACCCTCTGAACATTTACATCATACATTGTTTTACAAGCTGTAACTTATTCAATACCTTGCCTTACATAAAAGAGAAATACAGTAAGACCATACGCAGTGGTGTAAAGTTTGGGAGTAAATGTAGCTAGTTACTTTGCTGTGGCTACTTTGGAGTTGTACTGACTGAGTATTAAAGATATTAGCAACCTTGATCTCTACTTGACTACAATTTTGAATAAGTACACTCTTTACTCCACTACATTTGTAATGACTAATGCAATACAATTTTGCATGGCACCTAACTTTATCTGCAGGCAGCGGTTTATTTCTGCTACAGAAGAAGCAATATTGCCATTTACAGGGCATTGAGGTACTATATCTTGTGTCCTCAAGTACTATTCAAATCAGATACTCGAATTTGTGACTTGTAATGGAGTAATTGTCACAGCAAGGTATCTGTACTTTCACTCAAGTATGGTTTTCGGGTACTCTTTACACCTCTGCGTCACAGCATACCCCTACTTTTAAATAATTGAGTTTCTGAGTAATAACATTCACACAATCTAACACAGAGTAAGTGTGTATTTGTCTGGTCTTTTTAAAAACAAATCATAAACCCCAAACATTTCTACAACTGCAAACACAGAGACACGTGTACAAAGATGAGACTACCATAAACAGAGCAATATTGAAGATCTTAAATTAACTGAGAGATCTCACGTGTGTTGCCGAAACGTTGTATGACCATCAGCATTGAAGGGTTTCCGTGGTATGATCACGTGGTGAAGGTCTAGTGACGTCCGGTTAACAAACAAATCGTCGTTTTTGAACCAACTCTTTTGATTCAGTTGAAGCGATTCGCACAGCGTCTCGGCGGTAAACAGCTTTGTTTGATATAGAAAAAAAACTGTGATGACGACATATTGAAAACACAAACAAAGCGATATTAAACTATATATTTAAATCAATCATAAAGTGATGTAGTGGTATTGTGGTGCGATTACTAACCGTTTACGCCCCATATTCTTAAAAGTATTTACGTAGTTCTCCGAGCAGAGGAAATATCGTAGTCCAATGCAATCTTCTTCTTGGTTTTTAGCGGCGGCTGGCAACAACCAACGCAATCTGTTTTAAGTGAACATTCTTAAACGATTCTTTGAACAGACCGATCGCAAGGAAGCGGCCGAGTGAATCGATTCTCCGAAATGAATCGAACCTCGCGGAGCTCGTGTTAGAGCGGAGCACCTCCCTCTGCAGTGGGCGGAGCGACGGCCAGCGCTGCTGCTGTTTGGGACAGTTTCACGGAAAATATGGCGGAGGCTGCGGCGATTCCTCCGCATCGCTTCTTCTGTCACTGTTGTAGGGGTGAAGTAAGCCCAAAACTGCCGGTGAGTTCGCCCCGGTTGTAACGCGTCGTCTTGCTCGCGGTCGCGGGTTTTTTCAGTGGTGTCGTTGGTTTCCTTGGTTCAGCTGTTGCGCTAAAGTTAGCATGTTAGCTCGCAGCATTTGATCAGCCTGATGTGGGTGAAGGGCCCCGCTGTGTGTTGTTGTTTGTGTAAATACACGCTAAGATACGTGTGTTTGTCGTTGTCTTGTGGAGAGTAATGCTCGTCCGGGTAGAATATGATAGAGATGTTTTCTTCACCATAAACGCTCACATTCATTCAACAGTCGAGTGAACGTCTTGTGTTCGAAGATGGTTTTTGTGCTGTTTTCTGTATAAACGTCGACTTTTTTTGTATCTGTAACACCCATTCACCTTGCATACGCTATATCTGTTACATTGTTACCATATAGAAATGTATTAAAACGTTTATTTCTCAAACGTGACTGAGAGAGCCAAGTCTTTTCAAAGCGAAAGCGAAATGTTTCTGTTTTTTGTAACAGTGTTATATAATGTCGCATTTACGTGTGTTAGTGATATATGTGAATGACAGTGTTCATTTCAGCACTTGCTTTTCATAGTGTCTTCAAATCAATCCACAAGTTGGCCAAAAGAACATGAGTTCTGTGTAATCCCTTGTTTACAACCCATTTGAAGACATACAACAACCCTTCATTGTAAAACAGGTTCCTACCTAAAGGGTAAACAGGGTGACAAAGTGGCCTTTCACACGGTACCACATGTCCAGCACTCATCGTCCTTCTTTTGTTATAAACTCATATGTTGAACTGACTTGACCTGTTCAAATCTGAGCAGAAACTACGGAAGCAGTCTCTCTTGAATCAGCTTGCGATCGGTGTGACCCATAATGCAGGGAGAGCCTCTTCCCCCACAATCCTTTGTGCTTTAAAATTCAAATGAATGTGTTCTGGTGCTATGCAATTGTTTGTGTTCTTTACAAAAACACTTATGTTTGTAGTTCGTTTGTTTGTTTACAGTGTTGTGGAAGTGTGATCAACAGTGGGATTTTTTTGTTTGTAAACGTATTGTATTTTCATTGTGGTTTGCTGTGTTTAGGAGTATGTATGTCCCAGATGTGACTCGGGCTTCATCGAGGAGGTTACAGAAGACTCAAGGTGAGCTTTTTACTGGTACTGCACTTCCTCGTTCATTGTATCTAATGGCATGTTGCAACTCCTGCACTTCTATAAGGTGGGACTTTTAGTATCTTGTGGAGTACATTTGTATAAGATGGGCATAAAAAATACAACTTGTTTTTAAGATGTACTATAATGTATGATGAAACATTGTAGTTCCAGGTCTGATATAAATGTGATTGAACGTTTTCCCCTCAGTCTGCTGGACAGTAGTTCAAATAACTTTGATGACACAGCTTCACATTTTGCTGAGGTATGTGGACTTGTTCCTTCCAAACATCCCATTTTTACTTCCACGTTGTGTAAACATTTACATACATACGTCTTTTTGTAACAGGTAGAAACAGAGTTGGGTCTAAGTAGATTGTACTGCTCCTTCTCAACTTTACGTATCTTTCTCTTTCCCACCATTCTTTCTGTAGCTATGGCAGTTGTTGTTTGTGGAGAGGCCTTCATTCAGTCTAGATCTAGAAAGTCCTGACTCAGAGCGGATCCCGGGAGGTGGTATTGGCTCTGGGAGTCTTGGAGCAGGGTCATTCGGCCGTATCCTCCCGAGTGGTCTTGGTGGGCCCCTGGGGGACCCTTTAGGTGGAGGGGAACACTGGGGTCCTGGTCGTCCTCCACGCTTGCACAGTCAAAGGAGGTTCCGATCCAGAGGGACCAGTCGACCAGATCGCTCTCCTGCCATTGAGGGGTATGTTCCTCCTTAACACACAGTTTCACTTTGTTGTGCTTGTTTATACCATTTTTGCCTAATTTTTTATTATTATTAAATTATTGTATTATATTATTTTTTTCCTTGAATAATTGTTAGCGGTTAAATACATTTAATGGACTGGTTATAGGTTGAAATAGAAATGTTATTTGGCAGCTGTTGTGCAAGTATGTGATTCAGCTGATGAATGAGGTACTTCATGAAATGTCAACAAGAAATGAAGGAAGTTGGAAGAATCCCTCAGCACCAATGTCACTTCCTCACTGTGTCCTCTCGCCTTTCAGAATAGTACAGCAGTTTCTCGCAGGTCTTTTTGCCAATTCAGGAGCACCAGGATCTCCCCCACTGTCGTGGTAAATAAAAGTATTCTCTGTCTTTATTTTGAGCTGAATTGGGCTATGTCATTATTACAAGGACTGTGAGTATATTAAAAAATAACTTGAATTTCCTGACATTGGTTTTCCGTTAAAAGTGAATAATCGAAATTTCAGTTCCTTATTAAGTGAAGAAAACTAAACGTTATCTAAAGTTTTATTAATGCGGTTTAAACTTCAATATTTATTTATAATAGTTAATATCGTAAATGAGCATTGTGGAGATTTTAGCGGCATCTAGTGTTACAACCAATGTCTTACTCCATCCACCCACCCCCCGCTCCCCCCTCCCTTTCGAAAGCAATATGGCGGCTTTCACAGGACAAACATGTCATCACGTTTTCGCTTCTTTGCCAAAGGAGATAATGTATAAACAACACATGTTCTGTAGAAGGCTTACTGTTGAAACAACATGGTGAATTCCATGCAAGGGGACCCGCGGTGCGTGTAGTTATAAATAGTATATAATTGTATATATATTACAACGTTAAATGTGTTTCAGTCATTCTCATAAAGTCATATGTTAGCTCATCTTGATATTTGTATTTGTGTCTCAGGACAGGCATGTTGCACTCAAACCCAGGGGACTACGCCTGGGGACAGGGGGGTCTGGATGCAGTCATAACACAGGTAGTTGAGCAGAGGACTGATCATGCAAAGGTGCATGTTACCAGTTCTATGCCTCTAGATATAAAGGCTGATAATGTGTGTCTTCTCTCATACAGTTGTTGGGTCAGATTGAGAACACAGGTCCCCCTCCTGCTGAGAAAGAGAAAATTTCCTCCCTTCCCACCATCATTATCACTCAGGAACAGGCTGGTTAGTTTATCCTGATTTTCGTTTGCTACCAGTCATAAATTAAAATACATTTATGGCAACACTCATCTACTGAAATTATGTTATTCTCGCCCGCTGCTAACTGTCTATTCTAGACTGCAATATGGAGTGCCCTGTATGTAAGGAAGACTACATGGTCGGCGAGCCAGTCAGGCAGCTACCCTGTAACCACATCTTCCATAGCAACTGCATCGTGCCCTGGCTTGAAATGGTAGGAGAAACATTGTAGGGAATGTAAGAGAGAATTGCTCTGTTTACACCTGTTAATAACATTTCTCAGTAGATGTTCTGATCACAAGGGGTCGGTACACCTGGTAGTACATGAGTCTATTGTAACCCTTATTTATGATCAGATTTCTTTAAAGAGTCGGTCTGCGTTGGTGTTCTATTGCATGCGGATAAAATCTTATTACAAATTGCTTTGAACAATCACACCTGTGCTTGGCTTTGACCACTTGTGATGTGAGAACATGAGATTTTTTGTTATTTCTGTTGTTTCATTCATTAAATGATTAATTTATTTGTTTATTGATATGTTTATCCATTTATTAGTTTAAACTTAAGTCAATTTCAGCACATCAGTAAATCCACTTTATGCAGAAGGGCAAGTGTGCCTCGCTCTCAAGTGCATTTTGCTGCCATGTTGCTTTTTTGGTTTCCATGGTGAATCGGTAAATCGGAGCTCCATTGATGATGGCTTTTTATAGTCGTGGTGCACACACTTAACCCAGGGTAAGCCTACCCAGAGTAAATTGAACTAACTCAATTTGGCTGTTCCGAAACCAAAGTTTCTCCTTTCTAAGTATACCAACTCAGATTTCAAGGTATCACCTAGAGTTGGTTGAACATCCTTATTGCCCCAGGTGTCTATGGTTTAATAAGTAGAGACTTAAAAAATAATGTAAATATTAAGTGCTTTTGAAGAAAGGATTTATTATTTTTATACAAACATAAAAGTAAATTTATATCTGTAAACTGTAAATGTCACAAAATATAACTGTATGCAAGTAGGTAATGTTACAAATACAAGTGTAGGCTTTTCCAAATGTATAAGCAAATGTATTGTGAAGAGCTCCTTAAAAGTATTTTGTCCGTGGTGCACTTAGTTTAGGGAAATGTTGACTACACAATGGTTTAAAAAAAAATTCTTAACACGCTGAATATGAAAATATTTTTTTTACCATTGATGATACTCGCAAACAAACTAAAAATATATTTTGATACTTTTACGTATTATAACTCATTAACAGAAATTAACAACAGTTTAACATAAGTTACTAAAAAGAGTCGTCTAAAACTCAGAATTACACATTTGATCGTTTTTCTCTTTTATGACTAATACTGTTCTCACAAACCAAGTTCCAGATGTAGTCACCCCCCATCACTTAATCCCACCTTCCCTGTGCTACAGACATTACTATATATTACTATTATATATATATTTATATTGACTTGAGCTAAATACAATAAAACATTGATGCTACATGAACATAAATATTACCACAATAATTGGCACCACGGAAGTGTACAGGAACTAAAAAAGGTCAGGCAAATAAAAACTTGTTACACTGTGTTATAAATATATCAACTTACGACTGACGTTCTTTTTCAGATGCAACCTCAGAAGTCTGTGTAGGCTGTAAAGAGAATGGGTTTGGTCAGAATCACGATGGATCGCTAACATGAGTTTTTCTCTTTTTCCCTGAAGCACGACACGTGTCCTGTATGCAGGAAGAGCCTGAATGAAGATGAAAACGACACTCAGTCCCCATCAGAGCCTTCCTCTCTAAACACTGATCCCCGCACACCAGAGAGATGGTCCTTCTGAGAAACACATACACGTCCACCTGTCTCAGTCAAGCTTTGTGACCCGCTGTTTGTATATTTTTTTCTCCCTCTGGTTTGTCCATTCTTTCTTATCATCCCACCATACATTACTTCTGTTTGTTTGTCTAACGCAGCCATCTCAGTTGCGTCTGATGTATCCTGCTGTATTTTAGTGTCTGTCCAATAGTCTCCAAAGTAGGTTTTTTTGCAGCATTTTGCCTAGCATACCCTTTCCCGTCCCTACCCTGAATGAACAAACAATGGAAGATGAGGGTAGGGTCAGGCTATGGCAGAACAGCCCTCAGCTTGTATTTAGATTGTACAGTGTTATGTTTCCCATAGAGACAAACTGTACTCCCTGGATAGCGCCTCTTATCATTCAATGTGAATTCTTGTTGGGATGGGGTGCCGTGTTTTTGCGGTTTATGAAAGCCACTTTATTCCCCAGCTCTCTCATTTCTCACATCCTTTATTATTTGATCCGCGAGGTCATAAGGTTTAGTCATTGGTTCCCTTCACATCTGATGTGTAAATGTCACAAACCCATCGGCCTCATTCTGTTGTTTAATTGCTGTAGACCAATTTCTTTTCACTCTCATTTCAATTGCAATGTTTTTTTCTAATGTAAATAATTTTAGTTGGAAAACTCATGTAAGGAAGACAAAAAAACATTGAAAATGATGATGAATTGCTAAATATTAAAGTATATATAAATATATATTATATGATGTGTATGACCATGATGTATTAATAATAAAACAGGAATAAATCCAGGAAATATGTTGATCTTGCTGTGACATAAGGTTACCTGTATTGGTTATATTAACAAAAGCAATTGCATTCAGTCAGACTGTCTTTATTGCTAAACTTAGGGTGTTCAGGACCCTAACGCTACGAGGAAGACAATGGCAGTCTGACTAGATCATCACATTTAATACACAAGTAATTTCACACAAAATGTTGATTTGATATCAAGTGCTTTGTTTGAATATGTGAAACACAGTTAAAGTAGCCTGTGGTGGTTGAGGAATCATATCAGACTATTGGATGGCACAATTGACCAATCGGAATGGAGTGCTTCGATGCACTGTGTAATATTTGAACACTCCTCATAGAAATATTTAAAGAAAAAATGTCTGTGAACAGTTTTTTTATTGTAAATTGCACGTAGCTTCAGTACAAGTTCGTTCATGAAGATGAAGTTATGAGATACTGCTTTCACATCAACACAATTAGTTAAAACAAAATCAAAATATTTTTTTAAGTAAACATAAATTAAAACAGTTAATTAACACTTTTCACAGTCAAACTCAATCAATGTATCACTTGTGGTTGTTATAATCATACAATCATTTGAAAGGTGCACATACAGCTAATCAAAAGTGTTAGCTTGCAGTCATTGTCTGTTCCACAGTAGTGTGAGAATAGAATGAGATGGAGCGGTTGATGCCAAAAAGCCCAACGTTTGATCCCAGACCTCAAACTGCACGTCCTCTTCATACCTGCAGAGATTCAGAAACATTTAGTAATCATTTAGTAAACGCTCGATAACAACTAGTTGAGCCTGTATATAACCACTCATTCTTACCTGTTGAGAATGATCAACACCGCTGAACCATCAGGTCTGATGTAAGTAGAAAGTTCCAGGACAGTGCTCTGACTAATGGACACGCCCACTCTCTGTGACCCCTCCCACAGGAACTTGCTGTTGGGTTTAAAGGGAATAAAAGTTACTTTGAAATTGTTGCCTGATCATATCTTCTGTCAAAGACTCAAAAAAATGTATGCTTTGGATAATATAAATGAGGTCAAAGAAGAACAGCATAGTAGTACAAAACCCAGGTATAACTACATAAAAGCAAAGTGCATACTATAAAGTTAGTGATTAAATCCAGCACTAAACGTCTATGCCAGTGAAAGCTTCTTCCACTCACTAGAGGTAGTCTTAATACAATTTCATGCAAAAGCTTTAAACAGACAGCATTAAGACTGTGCCCTAATTTAATCTTACCTGAAATGGGCCATGCTATAGAAGGTAGGCTGCTTGTAGAAGACATCTTTACTCTGGTCAACAATGATAGGGCTGTCCACAAAGTTCTTCACCCAGTTTGGCCCACCACCCTGATCAAGAGCCAAGTTCCAGTCTGTCCAGCCTGTTACATAGTTATTCAGGTCCTATGCAAAAGACAAGATGGAAAAAAAGTCTTATTTACATATGTACATTTTATAATGTGATTTCAAAATCATTCATTTACCCCTGAAGTATATGACATCCTCAAGTACCTGTATGATGTCATGTGCATAGTCCTCTGCTCTGTCCCAGCTGCCCAGACGCACACCCCGATCCGCTGGATTCCATCCGGAGCACGCCTCTGTTGCAAACAGGAAGTACTCTGGGTAGAGATGGTGTGTGGTTCCCAGGGTGATGTCAGGAGGTGCAATACGGTCAAAGTACCAGTGAACGCCAATGCCGTGGACATAGCGTGCTGCGTGTACATCACTCAGAACCTTAAACAGGGAGCAAGAATAGTCAGAGAGACATTTTAGCCACCCTTCTTTTCATCTGAACATTCTCCCTACTTACCACTTTGGCCCAGTACGGAAGCAGAAGTCGTTGATCATCCAGAATCATCAGGCGGATGCTGGCAAACGCAGAAGAATGGAGCGCTGGACCCAGATCTAGGGCGATCCAGTCACGCTGTGTCTCCGGAGTAAATCCCAAAGCTTGAAAGCTGTAATTCGTCATTTGTCCCGCGGTGGGCTCGTTCCCTGACGTCAACCCCCAGAACGAAAGATTATACTTCCCATACTCCTCAAGAAATCTGCAAGACAGGAAAAGGAACTGTGGCGCCTTGAAATGCATGTAATGTGTAATTGTTACTACAATCAAATACAGTGTTGTACCTGTGATCAAGTTTACAAAGCAGACCTAATGAGTAATTCATATTTAGATGCAAAATTAGGCTCCTCAACATACCTGATATAGTACTGAGCCCAGGTCTTGTGCTCTTTGCCTCCTGGCGTTCCTTTGAGGGAGCCCTTTCCAGTTAGTGCACCATTTGTTTTTAGCCAGGCAGGGGCGCTCCAGGCACTAGCAAACAGAGACAGAGGCCTGGCAGAGAGAGCCTTGGCTCGCTGCAGCAGGGGAATCTGGGAAAACAGATGAAATAAATTACAACATGAGTCCTAATACTGATTAAATATACAGAAACAGTTGTTTACATATTTGTACATGATTAAGTTTCTTCTGCAGAACACAAAATAAAATATTTTGAAAAATGTTGGTAACCGAACAATATTTTCCACAGCAAAAAAGGTCTGAAAACAGGTTTGAAATAATAAAATAATTTTTGGGCGAACTACGCCTTTAATACTAGCTTACTGAATACAGCAGCACAATATAGAATGTATACCATCTACCTTATGTTTCACATTGTAAATGCAGCGACAAATCGAGTGCATTGCATGCAGTAACCTTTTCTGTATATTGAATATTTTTTGACGAATGTAGTATCATCTATTGAGTGCTTGGTGCCATACCTTCATGTGAATGTCTTCTTTACTCAGTGTGAAATTCTGGAGCTCATAGTCTCCTGGCGTGTCAGCATACGTGTAGAGGCGAGTAGAGAAATCACAGCTCGCCATAGGCACTCTCACAAAACCGTACTCTATACCTGTAACAGAATATAGTTTATGTATGACAGCAGTTAGTTTAAAACCTGTACTTAAATGATTCAAGGCATATGATACTATAGGATACATGCTTATTGTGTCAATCCCCTAGAAATTCCATTCGGTTTCCTTTCAACACCTATTTTTTACCTGCCTTCATCCATCATTTTCCACTTTCTAAGATATCTGTCTCTCTCACCATCTGGGGAGAAATACTGAGTGAGCAGCTGGTCCTGAACTCCAGGAGATAAGGAGAGGATGTTCATGGCTGCTGCGTCTGTCATGGCTCCCCCGAATCCTTTAATGCGCTGATACTTCTGATTGGGATTCAGAATAATTCTGAGAGCTGGGATTCAGGCAAGACATAAAGAAGGGGGGTGTACTACTTAAAACCTTTAATAAAGTTCCAGTACTTTAATTTGAAAAATATATTTATTCATGATAAATAATTCATTTTCTGACCACTCACCTGTTGCTGTGCTGTTCTTCTGAAACTGGCCTTGACTCTTCAGTAGTCTGCTGCCAGCTTTACTGCTGACAAATGACAAAAACTGCCCCAGATCTGGCAACCCAACCCGGCCAATTGAGTCACAGTATGTCGCATTGCATTCGCACACGACCGAACCATGATGAAAGCATAGTGCTTGACAATCTCCGTTATTGTCAGCTACACAGATGAGACACAAACATGCAGAAGAATACAAGTGAGACCGTTTATCAGACGAATATGTATTTGATCGCATACAATCCTACAGTGACGTCATAAACATACCTCTTAGAATTTTGATCACTCCAATAAGCAGAATGAAAAGAGCGGTTTCTCTCATTCTGTCAACGAGATGTCACTTGTCCTTTTCAATGTGTGATGACTACTTATTCCTTATAAGGTAACTATCATTATATGATATACTGTCGTCTTCGGCAGCTTTGCGTGTACTTCATACTGCTTTTGTGCTGTCAACAGTCCATCACGCATCATGCTGTTGAGTTCCGGGTTCTCGTGCGGATTGGGATCACATGACCACGACCTTCGTCACATGACCTTTCTTTCTTTTTTAAGGCAAAGATATTGCGAAATATTTTTTCAAATTAAACATGTATGATTATTTGATTGTGAAATAAAGGTTGTAGATGTTTTATATATTTAATATGAAATGTGCGTACAATAGTTTATTGAGGAATTCAGTTCACATGATTTACAGGTGCACAGAGAGAGAAAGAGAGAGATTTGCATTACAAAAAGGCACACAATCGTTCCAGGATGGAGGGATTTTTGTTGCTCAGAAAGATGAGTTCTTTCTTTCCTTCTTCAGTTTGACCTGGTAAAACAGAAACATTGAGAATAGTTCACTCATGCAGACTTATGTCAGAATTACCATGTTTACATTACAGGTGGCAGACATTCAGAATCAGGGCTGATACATTTTATTGGTCATAATTAATGCATAATATGCTGACAGTACAATTATGTGTGCGGTTCACTATTCATCTGGTTTATAAGACATTTACATCATTTCATTTTGACACTGAAAAATCTTCCCATCTTTGCTTGGGGTAACATGCCAGTACCCAAAGCGTCTATTTCATTGTGACTAAATCCCTTGAAAGGAAATCACACTGTAAACACAACTTTTAAACTTACTGTGTGGATGCTGCAGCCAGTTGCGGTCTAAATAGTACAAATAACAGCTCTCAAACTCCTTCTCATTGTAGAGGGAAATAGATATGGGAACAAATGGTTCCATATGATCAAACCCCTCCTGAAAGAAAGAAAAAGAGGCAAAGACAGAAACAGAGAGATAAGGTTTAAATACATTAAGCCATTTTAACACATTTAGACAATACATCTCTTTACAATGGTCCAGTCAGATGGCCATGTTAGAGACTTTCAACAATAGATTGTGAGGCATTTGCAAAATTGTAAAAGCAACAGAAAATACACAAAGCTCTGTTATCTGTTGGAAATGCTTCCGTAGTTTAATATATTTTTTTCATGCCAAGGACCCCCAAACATGATGAAACTTTTGCCAGGGACCCCTTTTCAAAAATACATATCCATTTTTTGTATGACAAACATATTCTTTGTAGAAATGAAACGGCAATAATCTCAGTTAATCGGTCAATTTGTCTAATTGGTGAAGACATCCCTTTTCCATCTGCGAAATATAGCTTGCTTACGTCCTTTGTTATCCTTTTCAGTTGCCAAAAGGTTGAGAAATTATTTTATTAGTTTTTTCACGTATTGACCATTGTAATGGTCTTCTTGCTGGAATCTCTACAACCGCCATTAACAAACAACAATATGTACAAAACTCGTCTGCTAGATTTCTGTCTGATTCTTCCAAATCTTCGTTCTTCTCAGTGTGGTTCCCAAAAACACGGCTTCGCTCCATGGGTAATAGTGCATTCTCCTCATATGCTCCTAAGGCCTGGAACACTCTCCCAGCTGACATCAGGGATGAAAATTCACTAGCGACTCTTAAATCTCTATTTAGAACGTTTTATTTTAGGATTGCTTTTACTAAATGGGATTATTTGTTTTTGTTGGGGTTGATGTACAAAGTGTTGTCATTGTGTTGTTTTATCTGATGTGATGTCTGCTGTGAAGCGCTTTGAGAAAGCAACTTTTAATGGCGAATATAAAATAAATGTATTATTATTCTGTAGCAATGTATACTTTCTGCTGTCTTTTGTTTCTCAAAAGATTTCTGAGGACCCCTTAGAACATTCTGGAGGCCCCCTGTGGGTCCCCGGACCTCAGTTTGAAAACCCCTGGCTAAAGAAACCCTGTGAGCCACTGACCTCTCCTAGGAGCTCTGTGGGGAGGTAAGCAGTTCTTGGCTTGTACAGGGACCCAGTCTGAGACAAAGCTGTGAGAATGGCACCTCCGCTCTGTGACAAAACAAGCGAATGAATTAACAGTGAGCAATTAGTTTTGAATGAAACCTGAAGTATGATAGCTGTTAAGAGCTTATTTTACCCAGTCGTTTTTCAACATCTTCCTCAGATTATGAATTAGAGTCAGTTCCTCTGGCTCACACTGTAAAAAAGGAACAGACAAACAGATGTCAAACTAATTGAAACCGTACTTATAACAAACTATAACATATGATGATAGAATAAACATTTAAATAGAGCTTTTTCTATGTAAATAGTAATGTACAGATATTTTACATGTGCAAATTTACAACAACATACCACAGTCCTGTCCTCCTTCTTAAGAGATGTTTTGCCCCACAAAGCATTTACACCATCCACAGCCACAGCGAGTTTAAAGGCCCCCTCTCCTCCTGCCTGAAGCCTCAGCTCCCGAAGCACTGCGCCCACCACATCACTACTGCTTTTAACCCGATTCACACCCTGTTTGAAAAAAAAAAGATTAACAAACTATTAGCCTTACAAAGGAGACATGGCCAATATATATGGAAGGACCAAGAGAAATGTAACAATTACTTTGAGCAATACTTAAATACTTAAAATAATATTTTAATGTGATGAATAATAAAACTCACCTGATCAACGAGCTCCCCTAGAGGTCGCCCTTCCTCTGTACTTTCTCGCTTTGTCCACATATAAGCCCGTGTTGTTTTTATCTGTCCAATAGAGATCAATGATAGATCAAAATATCTATATTAAAGTAACTCCAAAAGTCCCAGCAATAGCATCAAATAGGTCTTTCAATAACTACATCTAGTTGTACCTTGGATAAAAAGCGCTCGTTGGTCATTTTGAAGTTCTTTAGCCACTGGGATGCCTGGAGTGGCTGGTCGAAGCGTAAAGGGCGTGAAGAAGAGGGAAGCAGCTCTTTACAGTTCTTCACCCACAGATGTGCTATTGTGACAAAAAAGAAAACTTAATCAGACTCCAGACTTTCCATCATCTTGTATATTGTATGTGGTTCAGCGCAGCTCACCATCAGGTACGTGTAAGATCAGCCAGCCCTGAGTGTAGCAGTAATGCAGGGCATGACACAATGACATGGTCTTTCCAGAACCAGGCAGTCCATCTAATGGACATGGTTAAGGATACCAACACACATACTCTATAAAGTCAAACATATTGTAAAAAAAAACAAATAGCTCACTGGATCAAGAAACATATTGACTGTGTGAGGATACAGAATACATAACGCAGGGGAGGCTTGCTGTAATCTGCTTTTTTAAGGTATGAGATGAGCTCCAGCGTGGGCTGCCTCACCATCACACAGCCTTCATTAAATGTCTTCATCTGAAACGAACACACACATATGCAAACATCAGATTTCCAAGTAGAACAAAAGTCATTAAAAATAAAAAGGCACTTACTTGCTATACACTTTGGATTTTTAAAAGCTCTTCTGCACTGTACCTGTAACTGGAAACGTGGAGGCAGTCCATGAGGGAAGAGAGTGTGGATGTGAGTCGGAGGGAGGGTGTAGTATTGGCCAACTTGTTGTTCTGAGTGGCATGCCTGAGAAAGGAAGGATGGTTGACCACAAGCAATAGCAAGTCCACAGAGTATCATATTTTATATATAGACAATTTTGGACAAATGCTAAACAGTTGTCAAAGTTATCTGACTGTTATGACAGGATGCTTTAGGTTTTTATGTGATATGATGGGTAAAAAAAACCTACAGTAAAAACATGGGTTGCTATATAAATGTGATATTTGTTGATGGGCGATTGTTGTCTATAATAAACAATGTGTGTGGAGCTTTGAAGACATACTGGATCTTGCTCTGGTGTTCTGAATACTGAGAGGAGATTTGGCTCCGCTGATGCCGTCTCCACAGCAACCGCCTCCAATTGTTGGCCACTGCTGCTTATGTGGAGGTGTCTAAACTTCTGTGTTACCTGGTAATGAAAAGCATTAAATGAAATACGTCTTGTAAAATGTTTAACTTGCTTCAATGAGAACAAGGTTTTATGTTCTGAACAATATGGCAAACGCAAGGACACCTACTGCTGGACGCAATCGCAAGGAAAGTTTGTGCAGATTCATGTTCTGAAAGACAAAAAGCAATTTGGACATGTTTTACAAATTATGATTACGTTAGACAATGTGACAGCTCGCTTCGCAATGACAATGTATGTGGACGGGTAACACAATCCAGATAGTACCGCTAGTCATTGTCGCAAAAACATTAACTTCCCACTTAGGGTCATGCTGAAAGAGCTCTGGGACCGAGGGTAATGTCGCATGTGCATGAGGAAAGATGTGACTACCACCATGATGCACACAACAACGCAGCAAAACTGATCAAAGTAGCTTACCACTAAAAGTCAGCCGATGTTTCGATAGACAACGATTCACACTAATGCAAAGCGATAGTAACACAGTCCTTGCTAATCTGTCCTACCGTGCTGTCATAACCCACGGTCGACGGAGGTCGCCATCATTGTTTGAAAACAGGAAATGACGCCAACGCGTAAATGTCCAAGTACGACAGCTAGAAAAAGATGACAACAGAGATCGTTCCAAACAGCAAGTAGTATTATGACCCAAGTGATTAAAATATGTTATTCAAACCCGTTATATTGAGCATTTACTCAAAACCATCCAACGCTTGAAAAGTCTTTCAGGACAACACGTTTGAATGAAACGCACCTAAAATAGCGGGTGCGGTGACTTTAATGTGCCTAATAATTTGTTCTCTAACTTTTATTTTGTTGCATTCAGGTTACATCTACAATGGGAGTATTAGAAACCATTTGATGTATATAAATCTTATCCCACACTGAAACAAACCATTTAAAGTTTCTCAGTTTTCGCCTCGATTAAGCTTTGTTTTAACTTATGTAATAATAAAATAATATAAATAATAACCCCTAGCTATTCGCTTTAATGTTACGTTTCTGTTTATTGTTATACAGCAAGGTTGTGAATATATCTTATATAACTTCAGTTGTCTGTCTAGTATGATCGCACCACCTATTGGTCACTACCAGTAGCGCGTATTCGTTTATTATTATGTCGCATGTTGTAATATTACGATGCAATAGCTGTTTGCCTGTAAACTATCACTGCATCACCTAACATTTTCCTGGCAAACTGGGCGCGAGATTTTCTGAATGCCAGTGTGCACAAATATTGCAAAAGATAAAAAACTAATATTTACGAATCAAATTAAACGCATTAAATACAAATAACAATAACTTTTCAACGTAACGGCGCAGGCTAATAATGACATTTCATTTACATCATCATTTAAACGTCGACCAACGAGGTTATATTTGATATATTTTCTAATAGCCATGTGGTTTAATGTACTTCGATCTGGTCTTTGATTGTGTCGATAAAACAGCATCCGCTAGGGTGATGCGGGCGGCCCCATATGCGTCTGTTTACATTTCGACTTTCTCGTGTTATTGGTGGGTAAATTTAGCTCAACTTGAGCATCAGCTCAGTAACCGAGCAAATACAGCATGGCCATCCCTCTCCTCCGTCTTCCCTCATCGGTTAAGTTGGCTTGTGGGTTGGGTACACAATGCACGACCATGCTTTTGATGTAAAACAACTGCGCATGAAGCGAATAGAAACAGGGGTAAAGAGAGGGGAGGAGGGGGGCGTGAGTATCGTATAGTGTTGCACAATGTTCATCTTCATGGGTACTTCGTTTCGCGCAACGGACACGCAACATCCCTCCATTTATCGTCTCAGCTCGTTGCGCACACTTGTAAATTAGCTGCTCCCTTTCGCACGAAACGTCTGCTTGCGGCTCGGGTAAGTTAAATCGCATCTTTGAAACGGTATGGAAATGATTGTTGTTGTTTTCCTAAATCTGCGACGAGTTTTGAGGGCACATTTTCGAATCGCGTTCCTCAGTTGTTTAATAAATATGTAATATGAAACTGGGTATTCATCTGTTAGGCCCTCGCGCATGCATACCCGACAATACTTTTCATCGTAAACATGCGCGTACAGTATCGCGTATAGAGTTTGGGGTATTCAAATAGCATCGCTATAATTCGGGATAACCCAGCTCAATATAATCGATAAGCACAGAAATGGAAACACTTTATCCATGTTGAATAGGACGAGGTGTTGGCATCCGATTTAAGTCACTTTCTGGACAACTTTATGTCGTCGTGCCCAGCGCTGTAAATAACAGGATCGCGTTACCTATGTTTCCCTTTCACTGGAAAAGTCGTGCGCTGTTACTTCAAATGCTATCTATAGGTACGGACCAGTAACTTATTACATCCCACTTATGTCCCATAAATCAAGTCGCATTCACTGCGCATTGACATGCTGCGCTTTTCAGTGCGTAGCATTGCGCTCGAGCATGAAGCCAACTTAAACATTACGCTCATTTTGTTTGCTATTTTTGGAGCACTGGGCTATATCTAGGTCACAGAGGAGCTCTTAGAATTGAAACGGGTTTATTTCTTTGTATTTTCAAATTTGGCTGATGGATTTCCTGGTCAGTTGTCTTTTATCTTGTCAGCTTCAAGCTCTATTTTGTCAAATGAAAGGCAGTGCTTGGTGATGTCATTTTGATGCTGTAATGCAACTACAGGCTAATGTATACTTTCATATATTTTCAATGACTGGCAATATTTTTCGGAATCTTTGCAGATCTTATCAGTTTTGTCTGACTGAGGTTAAAGTGATCTGTCATCATTTACTCACCTCATGTCATTTCAAACCTGTTTGATGTTCTTTCTGCCGCAGGACACAAAAGAAGATATTTTGGGAAATGTTGGTTACTGGCACCTATTTTGTGTCCATACTAGGGATGCACCGATATGTAATAAAAAAATGGAAGCTGATAACCAATATATTGGCCGATATACAGTACATACATATTTGACCTGAAAGTCATGTACCAAGCCTACTTTACACTAATTCAAGATTCTTTAACATTTAAACTTTTCTGGTATAATGTTTTTTTAATAAATAAATTATTGTTCTCCCAGAGCAACCCAGAAGTCTTAACACTGTGTCTATGCTAGAAGCGACCAGCGGGATGTGATACGACACACGGCTTGATCTAATGGGAAAGTGGAGCCCCATCCGACGTGGACAAAATTGTATTTTATATTGTGTTCTAATGCTTTTTATTGTTTTTTGTCGCGCCGCGTCTGGTGTAGAGACGGTGTGACAGGTCTCAAGACAGACAGCAGTTGGTTATAAACAATATGCTTTCCCTATAATTTACACATATCTACAAACTACCTCAACAATGTTTTTTCAATAGCAGTAAGGGAATGATCATGACAGAAAGACAAGAACGTACGGTAAAGTGGTTTAAACCGAGAAAATTATTAATAATTTATCGGCTATAATATATCAACCTAAATTAAATTTTCGGCTGATACAATAACATTACAAATGACCATTTATTGGCTGATACCGATATGGTATTTATTGATATTGATATTTATCGTGCATCCCTAGTCCATACAGAAGAAGTGAATGAGTGCCGGTACTGCTCCATAACTAACTTTCTTAAATATCTTTATTTGTCCTCTGCAGAAGAAAGATAGTCATACAGGTTTAAGGTTAAGTAAATGATGACAGAGTTTTCAATTCTGGGTGAACCATTACTTTGACACCACCCTTTGGCAGAGTATAAGAGAAGAGCCAACTGGCTTGAACAGTTAAGGTTAACAATTGTATTGAGATAACATACACAAAATCAAATATAGTGAAACCTTATAACTTCCTGGAGACTTGCTGCACATGATGCTGGAAGAATGGATCAGCAATTCATTGGTTAATCCTGAATCAAAGGACGGATGGGAAAAAGAAAGAAAAATGCAGATCAGATGAGAACAAATTATCAGAGATGGCAAGAAGTGTGGCTTTAAGTGGATTTTTGCTTGTTTTTGAAGATTTATATCTGCAATACCGAAAGCAGATAGACAGAGGTTTGGGGTCAAACATATGGGCTTGATTTAACAACTGCTTTGAAAGATGGAGTGTTAAAGAGAGAGCTAAATATACATATTGAAAGAAAACATTCAAACCAGCAATTAGGTACGAAGGTAAAAAAACAGAAGGGAAGGGAAAGTTGTGGAAACAAGGACATGAGAGGTGGTACAAAAATGAATGAGTGTGGTAAATGAAAGTAGGCTTATTTCCCAGGGAGTGAAGGACCCTCAGATGTCCTTCTCACTTTGTTTCTGAACTGTGCCACTAATAGCCATACAGCCCCATCGTCTGCACTTCACACACACACACACACACACATGCTCTTTCTTCTCCTCAGGACATTTTTCTTGTCAAGTCTTCCATTGGGATTGTTTTCTTAGCATCAAATCCTTAGGGAGGAGCTGATAAGATTGCACTCAGCAAGTGAAATGCTGCTAAATTCTTTCCCGATAATGAGAATTAGCAGAGACTGAAACAACGCACAATAGGTTTCATTAACCAGCGTGAGGCTGCGATGAAAACACTTCGCATAATGATTATCTTAGGAAGTCAAGAGATCAGGGAGGGAAGCTTTACCTTGTAGTCAGACAAGATTGATCTGTCTGTTTAAAAGTGGGAAGTGCTTTGACCGGATCCAGCCAGCAGCTCACATACGGTCCTGACTACCGATGCAGGGCTCCGTCAGTGTGTTCCTCCCTTCGGGCTGCTGGATTTTATGGGTCCCCTGTGGAAGTGAACACACTGAGCTCATCATTCGGAATCTTCCATGGAAATGACCTCACTCTGTGGGAAAGCACCTGCCTTTCAGACAACTCAAAACAAGAGTTTCAGCCAGAGCTCTAAAACAGTTGCTGGGGATTTTTCTATGGGTATGTCCTGAGGGAATTGGTCTCTAGGAAATTGAGATGTATCATGCTGTTCGTGTACAGTGTCGTCCGAGTTAACTGTGGATTCAGACTGTACATTCAGATTAAACTTGAAAGTAGACATCTGGCTAACCTACTTTCCTTGGCTGTTATTGTAACGCTTATGATCAAAGATGCACATGGCACATTAAGATTCAGAAAACTGCTCATTGAACACTTACATTTTCAACTTTATAAAATACTTAACAAAAGGGAGGGAGTTTAGCTGATTGTATGTGTAGGATCTGGATTTCATTTGATGCATTATTCTAGGAGCTGCTCTTCTATTACATCAAATTTGAAAGTGTTTACAGTCAAGGTATCACAGTTACTGATATCTGATAGTTACTGATATCCCAGTCAAGGCAAGACATGCAGAAACCATAATTAAGCTGAAGATGTACACGTCCACCCTTTAAAGTGAAAGTTTACCCAATAATGAAAATTCTGTCAAAATTTCACCCACCCCCCCACATGAAATTCAAACCTGTTAGACTTTTCCTTCATCTGCAGAACACACTAGAAGATATTTTAAAGCAGGAGGGACTACAGCACAAGCACACAATACATCATCGAATGATCCCTGCCTTAGTAGTTCATGTTGTGTTCATCTTGTGTAACTTTTACATATATTGTGTAGTTCATGTTGTGTAACTTATGCACGTACCCAACGACTGCCAACGAAGCAACGACATATGACTCAGTTTCATTTACCACGTGCCGTTCATGACCAGCATCTTTTATTGCAGGGACGCTCCATCTATCAGTGCGCCTCAAGAATCGGAAGGATCCAGACATGGCGCCGAACGATTTTACGCAGTTTTTCAGCCTTCCATAGCACATAAAGCGCAGCTACCCTCTCAACAAAATCCATGTCTGCCATTTCGCAAATGATGCAAGTAAACTCAAAATGTTCAAGCGTCCAACTACTCGCGAATAGCTCGTTTTATTCGCGCAAGTCGCATTTGGTGTGAACACTCTATTAGACATATCCATTTTGAATACCATTAAGATTTGGGGGTAAAATGTAACTAGTTGCCAAAGTATTTGCACTGTGACCATATTTAAACGTACAGATATTGATTTAATCTCAGCTGCATGTATAATACAAATAAAATAGTTTGCAGTATATTAGTAAGTCGTTTTGGATGAGTATTTCAGATGTCACACTGCAGGACATCCCAACTTTCCAGAGGTATTTCATGTCAGCTTCTAATAACAGATGCTATTAGCATCTGTATTGCCGTGCTTATAGCCAGCTCTATGTGCCTCGATAATCCGTGGGTGAGCTAGTCCAGAGATATCTCAGGTAACTGGACTGTCTGTGCGAAAGCTGCTGTTGGATTGAAACCTTGTATCTCCATAATGTCTACTTTGTCATAGTTGACAAGCTCTTTTTAATATGTTTTATTGGTTAAATATTTGCCCTCAGACAAAAACCAAAAACGAAAAATATAATGTCTGCCTGACAGCGAAGATATGCAATTTGTCACTGTTTCTATTTTTCTAATCTTCTCAGTTTGTGCAAATGATTTTCACTTTGTGGCCTATTATTAGACACTGACTAATGTAACATTCTCATTGTCACTTTCCTTCATAGCCCCTTCCAATTCAGGTGAGATGAGTATGACCAAAACACTTCTGGTGAACTGAACAGGGATTAAAGACAAACCTTTGCCTGGAAGTTGGTTTTGACACAAGAACTTTAATCAGTTTGCATTTGTCACTTATAAGTTCAAATGGATAAGAAAAAACAGAAGACAGTACCTGCACCAAGCCCAGAGAGAGATGAACATAAAAAGAGAGAAGATAGAAAGAAGATGAGAAAAACCAAGGAGGCTGAAGCAGAAGTTTCTTCAAAGAGGACTAAGAGTGAATCTCAGCAACAGAGCAGGCAGGACGAGTTAACAGTTATGAAGTCTGACCAGTCAGAGGCATATGGAAGAATGAAAATAGGGTTAGAAGCCAAACGAACCAAGAAGCCCCCAAAAAGCCTTGAGAACTTTATATGCAGACCCACCGCTAGGATCTCTCAGAGACTTTCACACGGAGATGGCCAAAGCTCATGTGGAGGTGATCGATCCGGTTCTGACATGACTGGGGCCATTCAGTCACGTCAGCAGAGTCAGAAAAAAGACAGCAATGACTGCATTTCTTCAAAAGCCTCCACAACACCACTTTCCACTTCATCGATAAAGGTTGATTCGACACTTTTGTGTCCGCCTTCTAAAAAGGTAAGTCTTTCTTTCTTTGTAATATGAGTTAATCTTTTGTTTCTCAGTCATAGTGCTCTACGTTTGTTTTTGTAGTCCGTCAAAGGGATACTTAACCAAAAATGAAAATTCTGTTATAATTTACTCACCCTCAAGTTGTTCCAAACCTGTTTTAATTACTTTGTTCTGATAAATACAAAGAAAGGTTTTTGGAAATTTGTTAGCAACTGACATTCATGGGACATCAGTGATTCTTTTTTTGTTATGTTGAACACAAAAGAAGATATTTTGAAGAATTTGGGAAATCAAACAGTTCTAGTGCACCTTGACTATGGTAGTCGATGATCTCACACATTTTTCCAAATATCCTTTCTGTGTTATACATAGCAAAGACATTTATACAGATGTGAAACCACTTGTGGTGAGTAAATGATGACAGAATTTTATTCTCATCAACGGCTGGACAATATTTTATCTATTTTTACATCCCCTCATTTAACCAGATGCTTTCTCTCTCTCTCTCTCTCTCTCTCTCTCTCTCTCTCTCTCACCCTCTCTCTCTCTCTCTCTCTCTCTCTCTCTCTCTCTCTCTCTCTCTCTCTCTCTCTCTCTCTCTCTCTCGCTTTCTTCTTGGTTGATTTTGCTCACTTTTATCTTCTACTCCTTCACTCCTTTCCGCCTCAGTTGGAAGTCTTTCATCTGTGTGTGGGTTTTCATTATTGGTTGGTTCTTATAAGTATCACACAGTTGCTAAAATGGTTGCAGCTAAATATATTTCTCTTCGTTTACTTTGATCCTTTGTTTAAAAACTGTAGGCTTTATGTTTCACAAGTGTCAAGTTTAAACTTAAAAAGTTGCAAGTGGATTTTTGTACTAACCATAAATCCTTGTTTGAATAAATACATTTTTGTAAATTTTTGCCTAAAGACTGAGAAAAATTTATTTAGATGTGAATATTTGTAGCTTTTTTATCCAGCACAGACTACAGAGTCATGTATTAGGATACAATGTACTTGAAGTCAAGTGCAGTAAAGGTCATCAGTCAATGAAGCCTGTCAGATGATGCTGATATTTCCTCAGATATACATCCAGTTCAGGTTACCTTTTAGTTCAACCTCACATCCTAAAGTGATCTGAATGTCTGAAAACTTCAAAGATTTCTTGATGATTTCTGGTCAGCACATGTTTTTTTCCCAACAGGCTGCATCAAAACAGACAAAGAAGACCGATTCAAAGTCATTATTGACATCAGATGGGCCCTCATATGCAGCTCAACCACAGACCAATAGCAAAGTTCCCCTTTCTGACAGGATAACCTCATCTACCCCACTGAAGCAGACATATTCACCTCCAGCTGCTCCTTCTCCACCATCCTCACTTCAACAGAACTCCAGCCTACACGACGGCACCCAAGTTTTTAATGTTCAAAGGGGGAAGGGTGAAGAACTTCCAACCAGAGCAACAATAACTGTTTCCCTCCCATCACAAAGCTCAAAAGACACAAGGCTGAAAGCTCACACCTCTCAGCAGTCATCTTCCAGTTTTCAAAATGAGGCTGAACACTCATTGTGTTGTAGTGAGAATTCACAGTCCTCAAAGCCTAAAAAGAAGTCAAAGACCTCTAAATTCAGGTACAGTAATGTTGATAAATATTTGAAGGCAAGTGTGAAAGAGGACAGCAAACAGGGTGGAGATTCTACTAATAAAAGAAGTAAAGAAAATGAATCAGGGCATCAGCCAAGTCCTTCTATGAAAACACCAGCAGTCCTTCCGGCTTCAAATACATCTGCTAGTTTATCAGATCACGAGAGCAGCACTTCACAGGGACTTGAGAGCAAAGGAAGGAACAAGAAGCATAATAAAGGTGGAGACATGGATGACAACAGAAAACGGACCTTGGTACCTACACAAAAAATCCATGTTGTTGTCCAGTCAAAGGATAGCAGTAGTGTGGGTCATGTAATTGACAAAAAGAGAGTAAGACACAGTTCAGACAATGAAGAAAATATGCAGTGTCCCTCTCAAACTAGCAGCAGTGCTGATTCTCAGTATAACACCTCAAATCGTTCCACAGATAAAACCTCAGGTGATAAGACTAATTTACACCCCAAACAATTCAACAACTCAGACAAGAAACTTAAAGTCATTCAAATGACAAAGGTGGCAAATCAAGTGGAAAAGATGGATCTGGTGGAGACTGTTGGTTCCACTGCTTGTAAAACTGTTCCTCAAACAGCTAATCTTAGTAAAATATCTACCTTGAAGTCCTCAAAGACATCACAACACCATAAACCAAGACCTGTAGGACGACCTCCGAAAGCTAAACAATGCCAAAATCCATCACCCAGACCAGTTGTCTCATCCCAAGAGCCTCAGACTAAGAAAAGGGGTCGTCCAAAAATGATCAGGTTGGATGAATCTTCTCAGGAAAGTGGGTCTCAAAAGTCTTTATCTAAGTATCCCATCATTGAACAAACAAATGTATGTGATCCTGAGGTTGACCTTAAACTTCAAAAGCCTGTACGAAGAAAACGAGGTCGGCCCAGACTTTCCTTCACAGTCCAGCCACAGAGATCTGAATTCCTGGGGTCGGAGTCTGTGAAGAAGAGTGCTAAATACAATCTCAAACCCCCCTTGACAAAGACTAAACATGCCCAAATTTGCCGGAAAAGAAACAAGTTGATAATGAAGACAATTATCAAAAATATTAATACAATGAGAATGAAGAAACGAGATGAAGTGCTTACGCAGTTTCTTTCAGGGCAAAAACAATCATCCAAAGCAGATATTTCTCAGATAGACAATGAAGGAGAGGTAGACTGTTCAGTTTCAGATCCTACCCAATCTTTATCCTCACTTGTGACTTCTTTTGGGGGGAAACTCGGTCCACAAATTAACGTAAGCAAACGTGGCACTATCTACATAGGAAAGAGAAGAGGACGCAAACCTAAAGCACAAAGACAAAATTCTGAGAAAATTCAGTTTGAAATGTCTCAGAAAGAGGCTGAATCTACAAGTCTGAGGAATTCTTGGTTCACTCCTGGGGGACACAGCAATACATTTGAAACCCAACCTGCTCTGTCCAGCTCATTTAAATCTTCTGAGTCCCTCAGGAAAAAGCCTTATACTAACAACTGTGAATACGATAAACATTCGGCTCCAAAGGCAACCAGTTCCCAAAATGTGAACACAATAGCTGATGACAAATTAAGACCACGTTCATCATTACGTTCAACACCACTTAATCCAGCCACGACTCAGTTATGCTCTGTAAGAATGCAAGACAGCAGAACAGCACATGTTTCCCGATCAGTACTGATGGAGAAGGAAAGACTCAACTACAAATGTAATAGAAAAGGTCATAATTTCTTCAGCCATGATGAGATTAGGAGACATAAACACAAATGTAAGAGGAAGTATCTTCAACTCAAGGCCAAAAGACAAAACCCGGCATTTCTGGCAGAGATAGAGGAATTAGTAGTAAGGCTTGCCGCGATTCGTATTGTGCATCACGTTGCTAAGGGAGATGAGGCGAAATTTGGAAGAAAGAGTTTGAAAACGAAAAATCACCCCCATTTTCTTCAGTGTCTACCACAAAACCTTCACCATCCAACCATGTTTCAGATCAACTTCAGCGGTTACTACTCACCCCAATCTGACTTTCCCCACGATTCTTTGCATTATGTTGGCATGGCAGATTTTAAAAGGAACAACGGGTGCCCCTCGCAACCAAGAGAACATATTGTTACACATTGTCCGGTGGTTCATAAACTCGGATTCCCACTGACAGGAGGCAGTTGTTATCACTCCCCTTGCAAGTTGCCACTCTCCGCCACTTCCTTCGGTTTCGGGCTTTACAGAGGATACCCTCCATCTGCCACCATATATCCTTCTTCACCATTTTTACCCTCTTATATGCATCCCTACTCCAAAAATCCCATTTTAAGCCCATCAAAGTTCCATAAAAGGAAGCACAAGTTTATGAGACGTGACCCTCTTTGCAGAGGGAAGCAACAGTGGACTAACCCAAATGTAACTTCTCAATCCTCAAGCGACTGGTGTGGTAGAAATAGCTGGCAAAGGGTCGACAACAGAGACAAAAATGAACAGCTTAGAGGAAGAGCAAGAGAGGAAATTGATGGTCTGCTAGGACAAAGTAAGCTCAGAAAAGACCATGGAAGCAAAAGTGCTTCTTCTTCTAATTCCCTCTTCTCCTCCTCAATGCCAACAAGAAAGGCAGATAAACATACAGCTTCACATCTCTCTTATATAGGATCGGCACACCTGAGGCCCACATCAAAAGCTAGGTGGGCAGAGCATCAGCGGCCCTGGAGGTCGAGAGGAAGTGTTCAATCCAAGAGGATAGATAGCAGTTTAGACCAAAGAGGTGCATCAGGGTACCAGGAGGATGAAACTGTTGCTGGTACAGAGAGTGATGAAGGCCTACCTTCACCTCCTTGGTCAGATAGAACAATCCGCCATAACACTTTTCTGCAGAATCCCAACCTTGTCAGCAATGCAAAAAGTAGAATGACATTTAAGAGTAGTGCTGCTGAAGTTCAGGGTGATTCAAGGAACCTGATGAGACCTGGAAGCTCATGGATGATGGAATCTTGTTTGACTGGAGGCAGAAAAGCATCAGGTGAGGGCATGATATGATTGTTGTTTATATTTAAAGATTAAGTCACATGCAGAGCTTAAAAAATATGTTTTAAAAATCATTCTCTATTTAGTAGAATAGCGGTTGTATAGTTGTTCACATCACAACTATAACGATATCGTTGGGACCACTTTCAGGACGTTTTTTTCCAGCTGATGAAGAATTAAACATACTTACAAACAGTTTCTAGCGGATAGCATTTGATGACCGCATCACAGGTTTATATCTTAATTAAATACTGTAGTGGTTGGAAAGAGGTGTGTTTACGGCGGGATTTTATATATACCGCTTATGAAAGGTGGCAAAATATGCTTTATATCCCGGATACGTTCACACCTTCAGCCTTCAGAGGGAGCATCCAGCCTTTGCTGTCATATTTTGGAGAAAATACGTTCCGTAATGAAAACGAAAACAATAGCAGCAGGTCATCTACATTCATAGGGATTGGAAACACTGCAGTACGCAGGCTTAAAATAAACAACATTGTTGTCCGCTGGTGTGGACTTTGGATGCAAATATAGTTATAGTTACATTTATCTATATATTCATTTTTATACTGTGAATGGCCCTTTATGGTGACATTTTTAGAGACATATTATTTGTACAGTCTTAAAAAACATGCATCACAATGCCATAGAACAATTTATGAAACAAAAATGGTTGTTCTTTGTTGTGGAAACAATTATTTAGATATAAAAAAAGAATCTCATGGAAGGTCATGGTTCTTTGGCAAACCAAAAATGGTTCATCAATGGCCTTGTCAGTGTTTATGTTAGTTTAAGTCATAAATATTGGCATAATGAAGTGTTAATGTGACATATTTAAAAACCATTGCTTATGTTAACTCAGTGAGAGAAAATCTTTGAATGAAATGACAGTAATTTATAATAGATAAGAGAGTCTGTAGTCATATTTGTCTCCCACTGTTTTGCTGGTTAGGTGCTAAAATGAAGCAGGCTTGATATTGCTTTGTGTATATTTGGTTAAGCAGATTTTTTCAGCAGAGAATCAGTTTATAAGTCCTTTGAGAGGTGTATGCTCTCACTTGAGTTTCAATATTGTAACACAATTTGCTTTGTTATGTGGTGTCTTGGTATCGGTGTTATTAGCATTATGTAACACTTGGCAGAAGCATTAGACTTGCGTTCTACTGCATGTTTTATTGTCTATAAATCTCATGCTTTCATAAGGTTGTGTAACAACTCCACCGCTGGCAGCCACGCCCCCCCCCTCACATCAGCGCCTGCTACCGACCATTTCCATTCACATTTCCTTGAACTTTTAACCCCATGCACTTCATTTCCCAACATGTACTGCAACCCGTCAGCCACCTTGATTACACCCGCACCTGATCTTCACTCCCTGGACACAATTTAAACCATGTGTTTGTCTTTCCTGTAGCTCCGTGGTAAGAGCATTGCGTTAACAGCGCAAGGTTGTGGGTTTTTATCCCAGGGGATTGCAGATACCTATGTATAGGATAATGCTATCTAAGTCGCTTTGGATAAAAGCGTCTGCCAAATGTCTAAATGTAAATGTCTTCTTATTTGTCAGGTGTAGTTGTAAGTCGTAAATCGTCCGTTGTCTAGTTGTAAGTCGTCAGTTGTCTATTCGTAAGTCGTCAGCTGTCTAGTCGTGTTTTTGCTAGTTCCGGCTTCTTGCTACCTATGGATGTTTTCTGTATTTATTCAGGCAATTTCTACTAAATACACAAATAAGCAGATACAATAAAAAACTCATTGCTTGACATTTAGCAGATGCATATTTTTATTTTAAGCATTGTGAGTAAATTCTACTTTAATTGCATGAATAGTCCCAGTATAAACATTTTCGTACCTGTGCAAACCAGACGCAACAAACAGAGAGAGATGGCTCTTCACAAACCTAAAAATAGTAGGACTGTTATGGATATGACAACTCCATTATGGATGTGACAATTCACCTACCTGACTATGGAAAATGATGCTTAAAAGCACAAAAATACCAAAAGAACTTGAGAGACTTTAATACCTTTAAGAGAGACTTCAATAGATATTTAAACCACCAGAAATATTGACATCTGACTTATTAGTATGGTGAAAACCATTTAAAATCTTAAAATTGATATTTGTATGAATTACCGAACTGCTATTGGGCAATTTAAGAAGATTTACTGAAACAAAATTGTATTAGTAGCAGGTCATTTGGTCAGCCTCCGCAGCATGTATGACATCATATATGAAACAAAATTGTTTCTTTAGTTCAAATGGTAGAGCATGATGTTAGCATTGCAGAAATTGTGAGTGAAAGCAGCATCTGTCAAACGAATAATTTTGTATATATATGATGAGCAGCTCTCGGTCTTATCTGAGTGTTAGTTTCGGACTGTGTGGTCATCCTTGAAGCAGTCTAGATACACAGTGCTGATGGGTTTCTACCAGCTACTTTCAAAGTGACTCACACATCTCCAAGTCTTCGCTCGAACCTGCAAGCATTGCATAACTAACCCAAATCCATAACCACAAGTCTACTAGCACCCCATATGTTATTCAATAAAACATCTGCACGGGGAATACCGCGATCTAAGCAACTGTCCCAGATGTGAAGGTTTTCGGCCTCAGTTGACCTTCAGGGATCTATTATCAGTGAGCTGTAGTTTTCTCCTGTGCTTTTTTATACTTGCACAGCTGTAAACATGAAATTAAGTGTTACATTTCATAAGCAAACTTGTTTGCTATAAAAACTCATACAAGCTTTAACCTTAATAGTATTTCCCTGCTGACTCAGTCAGACAACTATGTCTCTATTTCTGTAAAATGGAACCACCCAGATTTCTGCTATACATTTAGACCTCCTGCCGGCCTTTGGCCAGAATACTTTAGTGTGTTTGAGTTGGAAAGAGTGAATAAGAGAGAGCCAGCATTCTGCAGAGGAACGGAAATGTGGTGATGCTAGGGAAAAGGAAGAAATCTGGGCATGGAAATCTACAAGTGAAAAATTATTGACAAAAAGAATAAGAGGAAAGGAAGGATGGAGTGTTGTTGTAAATGAAAGGGAATATACATTTACATTTAGGAGACACTTTTACATTTACAATTAGTCATTTAGCAAATGCTTTTATCCAAAGCGACTTACAGAGAGTTCAGGGGGCAGTAAGCGATATGTCATAAAGGAGCAATAATACAATAGGTGCTAATACCAAGCTACTAGTTTCCACAAAAGCCAGAACATACACGGCATAAGAGTTTTGTATTCATAGCCAGATGGGCCCTAATAATGCCACTCTTAAGCTGTTTAAAATGTTATTAAACCACGCACATCTGATATATCAGATGTTCATGTTTGCTCATATTCATGCTGCAGGTTAATTCTCCGGTCATCCAGAGAACAAAAATAGCTCCTATGGATCTTGAAGACACAGGCCATATTACACCAAACTAAATTTTATGACCCTGTCCTTCTGCAACCAGTCCACTGTATCTATACTACACTCTTAAAAATAAAGGTGCTTTAACGGTTATTCACAGTGATGCCATTTGTGGTTCCCCAAAGAACCATTCAGCCAAAGGTTCTTTATGTCGGTTTCACATTAGCATGTTTTGTGCGGAAACAGGTTCGAATAACACCAGAGTTCGGTTGGATGATGTGAATGCTGCCTTCCGAACCCTAGGTGCGCAGCGAACTGTACCCGAGTCTGCTTACAAAGGGAGGTCTGGGGAGCGGCTCATGTGAACTCCAATACGGTTCGCTGCTGATATATGAACCAGTCGTACCAAATCGTGGAAGTAAACCGCTATTAATTATGTATTATTTGGTAAAAAATTGTCTTTGTGTGTATGTTTCACACAATCGAACTAAATGTGAAACCACTCTTAAAGAACCATCTCTTTCTTACTTTTTTAATAATCAAAAGAACCTTTTATCGCCACAAATAAACTTTTGTGAAACAGAAAGGTTATTCAGACGTTAAAGGTTCTTTATGGAAACAAAACGTTCTTCTTTTGACACATAACACTGTGTACACCGGCGACACACGGTTTGTTCTAATGGGATTTAGAATGGGTTATATAATTCTCACAGTTGAACTTGTGTCATATTTTTGATGAATTTGCTGTTTAAAAATGTGAAGTTGATATTAATCATAATATACAGCTTTTGAGCCAATGTTTTTTATGCTGTCAAATGTGTTATTTTATCTCTCTCGTAAAGTCTCTTTAAGCACACACCCTATCTTCATCTCCCGATCGCTGTGCTGTTGGCCCGGGGCTTGGCTCACTGTGGAATGCGCTTTACTGAAGCTCTGTGAAATCGATTTACTGTACTGTAGTATCTAACTAGGAGAACTTGAGGAATTTGCAGTTACACATTGTATACTGGCAGTATGATTCCCACGGTCAGGCTTACAGGAGTTACTCCACAAAACAGGCTGGAATTATTCATATTTACTGTAGCTTTAGTTTAAGAGGTAGAGGGTCTACTGTATAAGTGGGACACTTAAAAAGACAGAACACCCAAAATGAGAAATTATCATTCATTTATTAAGTCTCATGTCATTCAAAACCTGTACATGACTCTTTTTGTTGTGTATCACAAAAGAAGATATTTTGAGAAATGTCTCAGTGGTTTTGTGTCCATATAGCGGAAGTTATTTGGTTACCAACATTATTAAAAATCCAACGCATTTCGTTGTGTTCTGAAGAAGAAAGAAAGGCACACAGGTTTGGACTGACTTTAGGCTGACAACATAAATCAGGGGCCGGTTGCATAAACTGCTTAAGCTAGTCTTACAAGTTAGTCATCTCATTTGTTTCTTCAAGACTGGACTTAACTTCTTTAAGTCGGTTACATAATAATGTAGATTGGTCTAATTGAAATCTGAAAAGTGAGAGTGATTAGTCCTAACTAACTGCTAGTCGGTGAGACTCGTTGTTAAGACACAGGCCGCTTCCAAAATCACATACTGTGACAGTACGTACTAAATTTGAATAAGAACAGTACCCAACTATCGGCATTTAAATCAGTACGTTCTACATAGTATGATTGTGAGTAGTATGAATAGATTTCGGACATACTGCGTCCGCCATGTTTTATGGTCATGTGACCCGTACACTCTTTGAACTATTACGTATAAACAACAATCTATACATGAGCGTTGCTAAAAACATAATTTAGTCACAAGAAATTCATTTATTGGCACTTACATTGAAACGCCCATCCGCCTTTACATTTTTTCGCCACTTTTATGTGATGTACTTTTGAAATTTGACCGTTGCTCAGCTCCCATTGCATCATGGGATAGATAAGTGTTCATCTGATCCACACTCACAAATCTCTACGGATTTCTTGCCTACTTTTTTTTGCATACTGTGGTTGCGGACATACTTAGGTCATGACACATTCTCAGTTTTCGCCTACTATATAGTATGAGAGTAGGCGATTTCGGGAGCAGCGACATTCTTAACTTAGCGGCTATGTTTATGCAACTGGCCCCTTGTCATGCTAGACTTTTCAGTATATTAACTGTATTTCTTATACACCTTATTTTTAACATCAGGGGTCACCATCCTTGTTTTTGAACACTATTATCAATACTCTTTTCTTACAGAGAGCTTCCGGCCTGGTGGTCCAGTTTTCCATGGGCACCATCAGCATCTCACTGAAGGACGAGATACAGAAGGAAGAGGCCTGAGACACGATATCAGCAGGACACTCATCCAGACCAGTGAGATCAGCTCTTTTTCTTCTTCTACTGCCACCAAAACCAGGCTGTCTCATTCAAGCAGTACTCTCGTGAGCAGGAGTAAACATGTTAAACGTGTTAACAAGCCGCTCACAAATAAGAGCTTTCAAAGTCAGACGGGCACAGGAAGTGAGGCAAAGAGGAGGGGGCGGGGCCGACCGAGAAAAAATCCTGCACCTTGCTTCTCTCCATCTCTGCCAACTGCACCGTTACTTGATGGGGTGTCAGAGTGTCCTTTAAAACGGAGGAAAGATGAAACAGATGATAACACGATACTCTGCGGGTCCGACTTTGTGTCTCAATGTGAGAAAAGGAAAGTTAGAAAGAAAAGAGACTGTGAAAAATCGAGAGACGGAGGACATGACGAACAAGAGACAGATTTGAGCCAAGAGCCACGCCTATCGTTACCCTCTCGTGACACATCAGTATCTGCACACAGCCAATCAGAGAGGAGTTCTGCTATGTCACCTGACAAGAAATACGAGTGGGCGGGGCTTTACTCAGATGTGTTTAAAACCAAGGAGTGAGTTTACTCTTGAAACGCTCATCTATTGTGCATTTATAAACAGGAGTTAAGGGTGTTTGTTTAAATGCAGCCATTATTTACAGAACTTTTAACAAAGTGACAAATCGTCTGTCTGTCTGTTTACTCTGCCTGCACAGCCCCATGAGTCCTTCCTCACTAGAAAACACAGAGAGCCTTCACTATGACCCTAAAGAACATCAGTACGGCCTTCTTCCTGCACCTATACACGTAGGTGAGTTTGTATATGTGTGTTGGTTTCATAGTTTTATTTAGGGGGTCATTGGGAGGTCACAGAGGACCTGAGTAACACAGAGCACAGAGTAATTCACAAATTATACCTTGTAATGGATGAGAGGATGCGCAGGCATAAAGCTCAAGAATATTAGGCACAGGCGAGGTAGTTGTGATGTGAATGGAACAAAATGGTAAAGGTACCTAAACACATACCTATAAATAGTAAATCTAGAAAAACTGAAAATAAGTTTGAAATGCACCCTAACATATTTCCACGGCTGCGAACATAAATAAAGCTATTGATAATATAGTTATTATTATGCAATTAAAATTTTTGCAATGTACTTTTAATACAAGCAACATAAGGAGGTATATTTACACCTACTTATATATACTGTATCTACTTATATCTGTTATATTTAGACCAAAAAAATCATCAGCCGATTTAGTTCTGTTTATGTGGTTTAAACGCCTTATGTGAGAGAATTGATGAAAACATCAATGAAAGAACTGAATGATGAATTCATAACCTATGTTTGTGTAACAGGAAAATATCTGAGGCTGAAACGGATTAACTTTCAGTTGCCCTTTGACATTTATTGGCTGAGTGCACACAACAAGGTATTGAGTTAGTATGAACGTTCTGTCATCATTCGCTCATAGTATTCCCATATGACTTTTTCTCATAAATATCATAAAAGTTACTGTTTATTTAAATAATACCTTTTTCTTACTGTACTCTGCATGTGACACCGTCTCTGTTTCACTGCAGCTTCCTAAAATATCAGAAAAGACTGCAACATCAAGTGAGTAGACCCACTTGTGAATGTGTATCAACACTTTTTGTGTACTTGTGTGTAGGTCTGAGTACCGGAGGTGTGAAGGAAGTCTAAATTAGCTCTGTAAAATAATATCACATATAACAGCTGCTTCTTTCTCTGCATTAAGCTGTGGTTTTTGTGCTTCCATGTTATATTTCATCATTGGTAACTTTAGCATAGCATTAACATGTCCTTTCTATTCTCTCTTTTAGAAGGGTCTGTTGATGTAATGTCTCTCACTCAGCCCGAGGACGGATCTTATAAACACCATACGGACAGTGTTCCTCACGACTGCATTTCTGACAGCCTTAATAGGTAAACACAAACACACATACACAAACAAACTGACTAGGCAAACCATCTATGGCTGAGATGATAGCAGAGCTAATTCCGTTAGATACAATTTAATGAGTAAACATCGTTTTATTTTTTTTCGCTCAGAGATGACAGTCTGAGACTGCCTGCTGAGAAGGTTGGTAAAGAAACCAGTCAGACAGACCGGGATGATAAGCTTCCCTATCAGTGTGACCCTCTTAAACAGCAGGTATGAGGCGTATTAAGATACAGCTCTTAATTCACTTTAAACAGACTTGAATGAGAATCTCTATTGTTTAGTGCCCCCAGATGATTTAGTCTTATTGCCAATGACTTCATTTGCAGGAGAGAGGCAGTGATGATGAAAATATCTCCTCCCCTCAGTTGATAATGCCCCTGTCCTGTGAGGAGAGGCAAGAACACACAAAAACACATAACGGCAACATTGCTCTCTTTCCCTGTTTTATGGCTATTTTTATGCCTTTCCCATGCACGCACATCCACGTACTTGATGGTCTTATATATTTGTAAATTGTTATTGTATCTTTAATTTGCTCTTTTACTCTCAACAGGAGTTTCATCTGGGAACATTGCATTTTTCTGGTGAGGAACTATGAGAAAATGAGAGCGAGACAGGCAGCGCTCCTGAGGGAGGGAATGAGAGAGCGGGAGAAAGAAAAGGAGGAGAGCGGAGGGAGCAGTCAATGTCAGACGGGAGTTCTCGAAGACAACACCAGCACCAAGTCAGGTCCAACTTGTGATGTGTGTCTTTGAGTTTGTGTTTTGTTTTTAAGCTCCTAAAGGGGTCATGGTGCACTTTTAAGTATTTCATTTTGTGCCAAAAACTTTAGTTCTGTGAACTAAATCTTGTGAGCTTACTTTGGATGTCATTTTTTCTCCCTATACATAAAAAGCCTTTTTGCAAAGCCTGTATTATAGGCTACTTGAACAGCATTACTTAACAATCCTAGAAATGTGTCAATTATACTAAATGAACACTAACGTTGTAAAAAAATAAAGTTCATTTGTTTCTAATGTTGAGATGCTGTGGAATGAAATACAAATATACAAATATATACCTCTACCCAGCTTTCTCCTTTTTACCCCGTCACCCTAAATCACCAGGCCGAGTTTCTGAAGACCAAATATGCATTGAATATGACATCTAAATGTGGGTCATGTGCTCAAAAAATACTAAATAAACCATTTTGGGAGTTTCAACCATGATCTTTGCTCGAAAAGAAGTTGTGAGGTCTGAAAGTTACATTTTCAAAGCACAGGCAACTCTCTTATTTAAAAATTAGACAAATTAGAGTCACGATGATATGTTTTCCATTGTGAGTGGCAGAAAAGTGTGTTCTTGGCTGCAAGCTGCATCTTAACCCAAGTGTAATGGGACGGTCTATTAATAGTAATTTCTATGGGCTGAGGAAGTTTCTTTATGAAACATCACCTATACGTCCTTTTTCTTCCCCTCAACTCCTCCCTTCTCCTCTCGCTCCTTCATGCTCAGCGGGCCATAGTTTCTGGAACAGCTCCCGAAACCACCTCAACTCTATTTCCATCCAGCATTAGTCAAAAGGGCAGAAGAGGACTTGTGGTTTAGGGCTAGCGCAGTTGGCACATAGGCCTCGTGTCCCGTTGAGTTCATGGAAAAAGTTCATGTATTTTACCACATTCTGAATATCGCATTTAAAAGATGACAGATTACCTTTACCTACATTGAAGCGTTTAGTTCATAGCTGTACATGTGTTGTTGTGTGTGACATCTAAGTAGATGTGTGTTGTGCACATAACAGACGACAGGCGTTTGACTCACGCGAGTCTTCTGTCTGAAGAGGAGAGGAAAAGTGTACAAAGCAAAAACCTCACGCAAACACTCCAGGGGATCTATGACGTCATTGTCAGTTCCAAGGGTACGTCTGTTGACTTTATTAATAGACGTTGCAGAAGGCTGTGACTGAGGTACAGTGTGAGGCTTAGCTGATCACTTTTTCGTTTCAGGGTCATCCGGACAAACCCTCGCTGCTCCTCTGCTGAACTTGTGTTCCCGAAAGAGGTTCGTATGGATGATTGTGTGCACATGGTACTATTTTTATTCCCTAACTCGGAGTTGTTTGTTCAGCATATTTTCATACGCAGTCGACTGCAGAATGCTTTTAAAGAAGTAGTTCACACAAAAACTGGAATTCTTTCAAAGTCATATAGTGAAGACTACTTCAGAATAAATAAACAATGCTGGTCCAGCGCTGCCTGTTTCAGTTTTTTAACATTACACAAACATTTGAACAGAAAACAACAACAGAACATTTAGAACCAAATCAAAATGTTAACAAATAGATTTTATTATGTATGTAAGATAAAAAACGAAGGAAATACTGCTGGACAAGTGTATACTGTTATTTTTTTCAATGGAACAAAAAAAAATGAGAAAATAGATTTGAATATTGATTCAAGACCATTTTAAAGTAAACAAATTACAGCCACTTTCACAACCAGTTGAGTTTTGTTTTGAACATTAGCGCAATGGAAAAATCTTATTTTAAAGTTATCAGAAAATAGGCATATGTGGATAACTCAGTTTGGACCAATATCTCAGAACCTTATCATTCCAAGGTGATGAAATGTAATTTCTTCATGGTTTTTCTTTCAGATCTGTCTCGGCTCCTGTTGATCTCAGTAGGTTGCAGCAGCAGCTCCTCTCAGGGCACTATGAGAGCCTGGATGCCTTTCATTCAGACATGCTCAAGGTGTTTCACTGTGCTGAGGTCAGTTTGACATAGTGCTCTTGTGTTCAACTCTATTGCATTGTAGTCACCTCTTATTTACATTACGAATCTTATCAGAAATACTACGGTTGCGAGTCATCGGTGGGCTGTAATGTGAAGCAGCTGAGGGAAGTGTACCATAACGCTCATCAGGAGGCCTTAACTCAGATCACCAACGTCCTGTGAGAAGCAGAAAACCACACCCACAGCTTATGTTGGGCGTGGCTGTGACAAAACACAGAGAGGCATGATGGGCCTCGCAGAAGGCAAACGATACCCTCCGATACCATGATGCCCTCCAAGACCTTATGTATGCTGCACTCACAGATGTACTGCACAGGTAAAACTCTCAAACGTATAGACAAATACGAAACATCCACAAAGTCTCAAAAACACACAACTATCACACACAGATGCAGATATTTTCAGCATCGGAAATTTCCACAGCTCCATGTATCACTGGTTTGTACATTATAAAAAACATGCAGCATCAGTGGAATCTTGTCCACATTTATTCAAGACTAACCAGAGGTTTGCATTTTACTTTTGCTGATGTAACACAAGTCTCAACCAGTATCCTAGAGTGGGAGTGGTCAGTCGGTTCTAGATGAATGATTTCTCCTCACTTAAATGAGTCCTACAGTATAACACAAAATCTTGTTAATTATTACTTAAATATCCAGTGTATGACATTAAGCACCACCTAGCGGTGACGTTATGCATTGCAACCAATGGCTCTCTCCACCCCTCCTTTTCGAAGCGCTACCGTGGCTGACACAGATCTAAGATGTTATCATGTTTTCGCTTCTTTGCGATAGCGTATCTTTGAGATAGCGTATTAATGAAACGCGCTCTGTAGAGAAGGTTGTCTGTTTAGGGCTACTGTAGAAACAACATGGTGAATTCCATGCAATGGGACCTGTGGTGAATGGAGATAGAAATAGCTCATTCTAAGGTTATAACTACATACACTTCATTATGTAAGGTATTTATACACCTCTGAAGACAGAGCTATGTGTATATTATATTGCATTTCTGTCAATAGATCCTCCAAAAAAAAGAAGTTCTTGATTTATATTAAGCCCCTTACTGTGTCTCTATTTGGTTTTTCATTTTCTGTAGGTTGAGACAGCACTCCCGGAAAAGGCATTTGTGAGCAGGACCCGGCTGATGCTTGACTACATTATTAGTTGAAAGCACTCAGCTTTTCTTTCTCTCAGGAAGAAGTAAGAGACATGATTAGACAAATAAAAACCGGGACCCCACATCCTCACATTTTACTCAAACAACATTTAATTCCTTAAAGACTCAACGAAAACACGTTAAATGCCAAGGCATTAAGAGCTTGGTTGGCATGACTGTTTGAAATGATTCAACACTCTTCACATTAATGCACCTTTTACAAGATGATGGACACTACTTTACTGGGTTTGCTGACTGAACAGTACTGAATGCTGTCAAAATCACTGGAGTCTACTGCTTTTATAATGTTTCGTGTTGTAACTATTACGTTAGCAATAATGCATGAAAGGCATTTAATAATACAGCCTTAATAATTGGAAATATGTAGGTTTATAGTCATTTTAGAACAATAATGTAATGGTTATTTACTAATACGTGCTTGTGCTAGTGAGGTTTTTTATAATTTGTTGATTTAATGCATTAGTCTATAGCTTTGGGATTTAAATGAATGTTTTACACAGTTGTATATGATGTACAGTATATGCTAACCTACTTGTAAGTCTCTTTGGATAAAAACGTCTGCCAAATGAATAAATGTAAATGTCATGTAAAAGTAAATGTATATTTACCAGTATTGTGACACTCTCTTTAAATTGTGATTAATATCTATATTTTATTGATTTTTTATGAATAAAAAATAGTTTTTAAGATCAGTACAAAGCATGTCTAGTTTTGAACAGGACATACACTGCGTTTGTAGAACTTTAGATTCTTTGTGAATGACATTATTTATATTGCTTATAATATTTATAAAACATATGCAGCTATTTAAATGGCCGCACTGAACTAAAAAACAGTTTGTTGAAATTGTTGAAAGCTTATGAAGCAGAACTTAAATCTGAGTTATTGAATTAAACCAGCAACAGCTGTTAACTAATAAAAACCATACTATTCTCCTTTTTATCTTAATCGCTTTCTTATTGTACATTTTTTTCTAAAAATGCAATAGAGGGGTACATAAAGACAAACAGAAAATAGCATTTCTTAATCAATTATTATCTTTAAGCAAAAAAGAGGTTTGTGCATACAATAAGTCAAAGGTTTTATTACAGTAAACGTGTGATTCTAGCAGATTTTGATTCATGGTTCAGTTTCAGAAGTGGCATTGGCACGCTCTAGTGGTAAATGTCATTAACAGCAGCTCCATATAAGTTTTGTGACAGTGGAACATTAATGTTTATGGCTTTAGCAGATGCTTTTATACAAACTCCTCAAATTAAAATAAAGGCGCAGTTTATCAGTTCTTGCATTCGTATAGTTCGGTTCTTGCAACTACAGCAACTTGAAATAAAATTAAAAAATAACATTTACAGCTGTAAACAAGCTCAGAAGTTCCCTGTCATTCGGACATCTCTCTGCACACACAACTAGTCTGAAGAAGGAAACAGGCACTGGGAGGTGGGCTTAGATGGCATTTCTTATTTCACTTTCATTTTTACATTTCTGACCCAGATTCACCGTATCATTTTATAAATCAATTATTTATACTGTATAAATATAAGTCCACAAACCTAAAATACTTGTTTACATGCATATACAATCGATAGGAAAATTATGTATATAATAAAATAAGTAAATAACTACTGTATTGTTTTATTATATACTGTATTCAATTCAAAGCATTGACCAACTACAATTAATGTGTATTCATTTTAAGTGTATTCAAATTTGATGTTTGTTTGCACACTTTTTATTGCTATATAAACAATTTAACTGAGAATATAAGTGAAAATAAACTAAACTGAACTGAATTGTAAATAATACATTCATTTTTATTTTCCATTGTGTGATTCTGTAACACAGATACTATTTATACAAATGACAACAGAATAGCTTGAGAACTGACCAATCCCTGCAAGTGTTATATGCTCATGTGATCATTCAACCACCTGTTGATTCCCTCTATGACACAGAAGGTCAAAGCTTACTTCTGAAACTTGACACAAATCTTTTGTTTTCCTAAATAAATCTGCATTCTTAGTAGAAATCTGAAATGTAAAAGGGTTGATCAGGATGGCATGTGGCATGATTTATATGGGGAAGTTCATCAGTGTTGGGAGTCAAATGGCTTCCTTTATTTAGAACAGTAAGACATGTGTTAGTCAAGTATGGGCAGGGGATGAGTTCCAAAACACCCCCGTCACAGCACACATGTGGTAGACATGTGTTGTCATTTGTCTGAAAGGCTGAAGCACAGCTGTTGGGACAACACCTCATATCTTAACCCTCTGTGACAGGGGGCAGAAGCGGCATTCTTTCAGCGTGGATACAACCAACTTTTATATAACGATATAGCCGTATAGGCTTTACGAGAGCAATGGATATCCGTCTGTCCAAACAGATTCAATGCTCTGTGTGTTTGGGGGATTTCACAGATCCAGTGAGCTTGCTGTGTGACCACACGTTCTGCAGACAGTGTATCAGCAATCATTCCCACAGCACCCGGCTGAGATTGTGTCCAGAATGTCGCAGACCCTACACCATGTGGGATCTCCGATCCAACCGGGTCCTACGGAATATGGTGGACGCGGTGCGGGAACATCTGACCGAACAACAAGCCCAGAGGGCCAGCAACCTGGCTGCTTCTGGAGCGCACCGTGGTGCTGTGAGCGTGTTTGAGGAACCTGAGAAGCTGGTGTGCTCCGATCATAAAGAGAGACTCAGGCTGTTCTGTGAGACTGATCAGAAATTGGTGTGTCTAATCTGTAGGGATTGTGAGAAACATCAGGGACACAAGTTCAAACCTGTGGAGGAGGCAGCGGAGCCCAGGAAGGTCAGTGAAGCCTTATGAATCTTTATGAATCAGAAATCCGGGCTCCTAGAAGTCTCTGTTTGGTTTTTATTTAAAATTACACATCGACAATGTGTGAAATAGGATACACAAACATGTCTTTCCTGTGTCTTGCAGAATTTGTTATTAGAACCTCTAAGTTTCGTATCAAAGGAGAATGAAGACCTGGAGGCTCTCATCAAGAAACAGACCAATGAGATCTCTAAAACTGAGGTGAAGAGAAATACAATAGGCTACTGTACATATAAAAGTGAAACAGTTGATCCACCAAGTCACTATCCCGTTCTTCATATTTCATAAAGACTTGATGCATGTGATTTTTCTGCACAAGCATCACCACTAGTGAGGTACTGATGTTTCCAGAAACAAGCTCCTTTTTGTTATTGGTTAGTAAACACATATTTCCGTCCCCAGATCATGTCAGGCTGGTAAGAATGCACATTCAAACATAATGTTTTGATAGCACCACATAGCCAGTGTTTTCATTTTCAGGTCTATAAATGTTGTCATGGGTGTCGGAAGAACCCAAAATGTGGGTGTGCGCCCTCCCCCAGAAAAAGCTTGAGTAAAAACAACACCGTTTACCTGCAGCTTTAAAAGTTTAGTAGGAAAACGTGTGACTAGTTGTTTTGAAACCGTTATTGACGCAGGTTCGAATCTGCCTTTTGCCAAACTCACTCTTCACATATCAGCCTCTACGGGCATTTATTTTCATCTAAATGAAGAAAATACTTGAAAAATGGCTAACAGGTGTTCAATAATACGTGCATGGTAAGGTTAGGGTTAGGAGGGAGGTCTTTATTGTCCCAATAGAGAATGTGAAGCTACGGCACGCCGTGTTGAATGTTGCGCCATCTTGGGAGGATCGCTGCTAGTGCGTTCAATGCAGTGTTTTGTTTTTCCTGTGCGATAAGGTAATATAACTATGGCAGGTCTATCTTTCTTTGTTAAAAACTGCAATAGCATTACAAAGAGCCGTTCAGTGTAATGATTGTTTCACTTCCGATTTCTCCATATATCATACAAAACAAGTAACGGTACATATCAAAACAATTATAGTAGTGGAGTATGATCCTCCCATGGTGGCGCCACTGCAACATAGAGCATCACGTCAGCTTCACATTCTCTATGAATTGAAATCTATTGAATCATTTTAATAAATGCAATCATTTACACTCTATTATTATTGTATAATGTACAACAAACTTTGTTTACTTTCCGTAGCTTAAGCACGAAAGATTTTATTCTGACAACCTCCTGACCTGCAACGTGTATTTTTACAGGAGAGATCCACACAGCTCTCTGCCCAGATCTCTGCTCAGTTTGAGGAGATGCACCTGCTCTTGAAGAAAAAAGAAGATGAAGTGAAGAAACTGCTGGAGAAAGAAGAGAAGGATTTGGTGGAAAAGATGAAGACAAACAGAACAGAAATTGAGGAGACACTGAACGATGGAAGAGAGAAGGAAGGAATTTTACACTCGGTTTTAGAGACGGATCATCCGGACGGATTTCTGCAGGTTCAAACCAATTAAATTTACTACAGTTTGTACAAAAGCCAAATCAGTAAAACACAATGAAACGTAAACATCAGAAAAAGTAAATATGTCTACATTTTATTTTTATAGCACAATTTTGCAATACATATTAATTCAGAAAAAAGTTACTTAATACATGTAAATGTTCACTGGCTTATTCATACGGCAGTTTCAACTATATTGAAACTATTCTGTCTTTTTCTATAGTGGTGGACTGAGAAAGGGGAGGAATTTGTTGAAGAGATGAAAGACAAAGAAAACTGCAGTGAAAATTATGAAAATGTTTCTCAAATAACACAGTGAGTACTGAAAAAACGGGATGAATTGCCACATTGCAAATATCAGTGAGTTTACATCATCATCATCTGCGTTGTAGGTTCAAATCAGCAGTGAAAGATGTTAACGTGATACCAAATTCTCTGTTTCTTGGCCTTCGTGAAACTCACTTGCAGTTTATTGTGTGGAGGGAGATGCTGGGGACTATCAAACCGGGTGAGAACATCAGTTGTTAGTATATCATATAGAAAACTTTTAAGTAACGTTTTTGTGTGCTTTTTTGGTTTATTGAAATAATACTTAATAAGCATAATTGTTTATTACTTGACTTGTTGCTGACTTCTATTCTGAATTTACAATGCTTCTCCTGGAGCACTGCTTTATTAACATTTTATATATCAACTCTTTTTTTCGGTTTATCGATCATAGTCCCTGATCATAATGTCATACATGACTGTCATGACCCATACCTGCGGGTCTCCACCGATGGACGCTGCATCAGCCGCACATCTAAAAAGGGGATTTTCTTGCGCCATAAAGACTATAGACCAGTGGCCCGGACCCACAAGACCTTCCAGTCAGGACAACATTACTGGGAGGTGGACGTAGGAGGAAAGATAGACTGGAGCGTGGGCTTCGATGGCGGATGTATAAGTAACTTAAACAAGGACATTGGACTTCACCTTAAGCATGACCAAGGATACAGCATCAAAGAGTATGACACAGTGAACGAGATAGATCTCACCGTGAAACCACGAAGGATAGGGTTGTACCTGGACTGTGACAGGTGTCAGGTGTGCTTCTATAATGCAGATGATATGACTTTACTGCACACCTCCACGTACCCTTGCGCCATACCGTACTCGCTCAGTCTCTCTCCAGGAGCTTATCTTGCTGGGAAGAATGCTGATCCACTAACTGTTAGCTGGAACTGATCCATATGGGAAACAATTACAGATGTGATTACAATGGTGTAGTTAGCAGAGATTAGAGAGTGTGAACCAGATCTAGTAATAAAATATTGATCTATTGATCTTCTTTAAGGGACAGTTCACCCAAAAAAGAAAATTCAGTCATCATTTACTCACCCACTTGTCATTTAAAACCGGAATGACGTCTTTCTAGAACACGAAGAAGATATTTTGAAGAATGTTGGTAACAACGCGGTATCCATTGACTTGCATTGGTCTTGTGTCCATACAATAGAAGTGAAATTGTTTGGTTATCAACATTCTTCAAAATATCGTCTTTATGCTTCTAGAGGTAGAGAGAAAAGGCTTTTGTATTCCCACACCCAATGTGTTTAACTTATTTCTCAGACCATTTGTGCTTTTATACCTTCATACCTTAAGTTTGAGCTTGAGTTTAGTAATATTGTCCACACTGAGGATGGACACATTTACTTCTGAAATAATATGAAATATTTTGGAAAAAATATGATATTTAGAGTTGAAAAGTCTGTGTTTTATGTGGTCAAAATTTCTTATTCAAATCTTTGTCAATTATTTATTAAACAAAATGTTTACCTTCAGAGTTTGATTATAATCTTAATGATCAAGTTTCATACATGTGGGATAGGTAACCCCAAATAAAAATTCTGTCATCATTTATTCATCCTCATGTCATTCAAAACCTGTATGACTCTTTTTCTGCAAAACAAAAGAAGATATTTTGAGAACTTTCTTAGTGGTTTTGTGACCATATAATAGAAGTTAATGGGATCCAATGTTGTTTGGTTACCAGCATTCTTCAAAATATTTCTTTTGTGTTATGGTCTCTCCAAATACAGTCTGAAATTTCCGTATGCATTTTTTTAATTTGGCGCTCGTTTGAATGGTGTCTCTCAATTAAAGCCTCACAAAATGATTGCTAGAATTTGCTACGGATGCGAAAAACGCAGAAAATCGAACCCAGTCGGAATTGTTTTTTATGACGATTGAAAATATTGGAGGCAGTCTGTAAATGTGATCGACACAACTTGTGGTTGTATTTATTTTTTGAATGTGGGGAAATTTCGGACGCAAATTTCTGACTCAGTGTGCAATGGCCTTTAGTCATAAAGGTTAGAGTGACATGAGGGTGAGTAAATCACTTTTTTTGGTGAACCATCCCATTAAGCGAGATCTTAACATGCTATGATATGTCCTTTGACAACACTGTATATCCTGTGGCCACGTCTCACAGAGATACTTCGGCACAAAACAATTTATTTAGTTTTTTATATTTTATTGGGTTTATTTACAAACACTAACATGCATAGAGCTGATTCACAGGGAACTGGAAAACTCAGGAGATGGTACAGTAAAGATTATGTTTAAATGTAATACCAGCAATGGGCAATACCACACAGAGCTACGCAACTCATAACCACACAAAAGTATGCTCACACACAAAAAGAGATAGATAGAGAGACAGACAAGAGAAACAGACAGAAAGCAGATCATTTGATATAATATACCACAAAGAATAAATGCACTATATACTGCGTAACAACTTTCTTTCTTCGGGTTTCTTTCTCCAAATCAAAGGTAATGCAAAGTAGAATTCACAACTGTTAATCCACATCGTCACATGACAATGATCAATAATAATAATTACGACAATCTCTTAAAAATTTGAATGAGTTAACAACTTGGCAAAATGACAACACATTGTATGAGTGGGCACTTACACAAACGTACAACTTAATGGTAACATGTCGGTCAGTCTTCCAAACAGCACAATTTTAAACATCAGCATTTCCTTACATCAGTGAATTCTATAAATTCTATATTTATTTATACGACTTACAGATGTAGGCAATAACCTTTCCTTCCTTTTCACTGTCTTTATATTACTGTTTGATCGCAAAATGGTTATGGTTGAGCCGTAACCTCCTTGTTTCAAATGTTAAAATTGGGTCTGTCAAGCTTGAAAAATAACAAAAAGCTTTCAAATCTCCCACTTATGAATCCGTCATGTTGCTGACAGACATTCACATTTTGTATGTTTTGTGTGAAATCACTGTATTCTCTACGTTGGATTACAGTAGGTTCATAAGCTTATAGAAAATGCATTGCCAGCATGTGAATGTGTATACTACTTTGAATAAATTTCAGTGGAGGTAAAAGTCATCTGCTTTGTGCATATCTTGTGATTTTGCCAAATGGATAACTTGAAAAAAATGATTGCCAACCCAAAACAAGACTAAGCTGTACACGTTTATTAATAACATATAAGCTACCAAATAATAATAATCATAGCAGTCAAGTATAATACGTTAATAAAAATTAATTTCTCGTGCATGATTGCAGTTTGCCCTGTGAGGTACGACTATACCAGCCTATTAGAAATCTCTCTTGCCACCACAAATGCACTCTTGAACATATAATAAAGACTATTGAACTTACATTTTAAAACAGGTACATTAGGATTCAGGCAATAACCTTACAACCAGTTCTGTCGCACATGTTCTAAAATGCCACTTACACTATGCAGCAATGTACCAAATGACACTTGATGTATCTTGATAAATGGCATAGATTACGTGAAAACATGAGATTTAGATTCAACTTTCATCCATCAAACATATAGTGCTGTGAATGCTTAGTTGTTTTTATGAGATGACATTGTAGCACACTGCTTTTCAGCTATTGGTTGCAATAGAGCAGAAGGTTCCTCAGTAGGGGATAACGCGTTTTTCTAAAGTGTTTCATGCAGTCTGACACACTTTTTTCAGCTCTCTTGATACAGCTGTTCAACTTGTCAATGGCTGTATAACACAGCAGCCTAGTATGCATACTTCTCTTCCGCGTTCAATTGAGTTTCTCAATGTTTGTGTCAAGATATTGTTAAAGTCAGGAGTGTGACACAAGTATCCATATTACACGTGAATGTGTAAAACAGTGTATTAGGGTCAAACTCAAATGATCTTTTCTACTACACTTCTGGCCCATAGTGTGGGGATTTTGAGTGAATGTACCCATGCATGCTCAAAAATGTAAAGGCAGGTTGTATGGATGATTAACTACAACTTCTAGACACATTCATACACATTCATGCAAGTTCAATATGTAAAACTCTGATTCAAAGCGTTTGACCAACACATAATATCCAATCGAAAGGAAACTCAGTAATGGTATCACTATCAATCATATACAGTATAGTTTCTCCAGCAACAAGCCTAATAAATATTACAGTACAGATTATGCATAGTCATCACTATCAAGCTCATGGTGATACAGATCGTACACATTAGCATCACACTGTAAGAAAAGTAAAATGATCTACACACTACTCTAATATACTTTACTGTTACCATTGAGAATTACAGCAATTATAATAATGAAATTACAATGCTATGCCAATGGGATATTTCAAAAGTGAAAGACTTTTTTTCTTTTTTTAGGCATCTTTAGACAACATCAACACTTCTTTCTTGGTCTGTTTTGTCAAGCGTTTCCTTTTTTTGATTGGCTAGCTCATTATATTTAACAAAACCAAACAATTTATTTAAATCAAATTTTTTGTAGATATTGTAGTCACTAATACCGCCCTAAAGTCCAAAATATGGGCTTATGGTATATGATAAAAAAATGGGTTTCTCTTTTTGCACAGTTTTTTGCAGAACCAAAAAGCTCCATAAGAATATTGGTTACATATTATATTTGAGGTAATGAAATGTTATATTGTTTAGTGAGTAGATGAGTATGAGTATTTTGATAACTGTGCTGAGCGTTTAAATCTTTTTTGTTATGGCAGGCTAACACCTAATAATAAATACAATATGATGCTTTTATACTCATTTAATTACCTTAACATCTTGTTTATCTGTCTATCTATCTTTGTAAAGTCTATGGTAAATATATAAGGATATATTTAGCATTTATACAGTAATTTATAATGTCTGTATATCACGGAAAATAGTTAGACATCACAAACCAGGCAACAAGGCTTATAGATAAACGGATAAACACAAAACACTGCTACTAATTACTACACACACGGTTTCTTTTTCCATATTCATTAGTCTATATCCCTTGATATTCACACACACATACAAGCAGAAATAAGGATAAGTCACATCACAAGTGAAGCATAACTAATGGGAACCAGGCCATCTTTGTCACCTTGAAGACACTTTATCCAGTCATGGTCCACGCCTCCTAACAGAACAAGCTCCTCCCCTTTCCTGAAGCTTAGCTCTGCCCCGGTGCCTGTGTAATCACACAGAGTTCTGACCACCCTGACAAATCACAAAACAACAGGTTAGAAAATCAGCATTTGAGTTTTGAAACATAAAGGACAATTCGCACAAACATAACAATTCAACATTTTTGGGAAACTTTACCTCAGGGGCCTCGGCTGATCTCTGGTTTCCTTGCTTGAGCAATTTTCATCTTTTTGCACCTCACTTTTCTCAGACAGAGAATCCTGGCCAAGATTCACTATCCGGGTAAGGACAGATGCCCCAGGTGAAAGCCACTGAGATGGCCGCCTGTGTTTGAAAATCAGTATGAAGTATCAAGAAAGGACACTACAAATACACATTTGACACGAAACACTTCTACAACACACAAAAGTATAATCCAACCTGCTTGTTGGTGGGTTGTTGGGGCTCTTTGAAGCTCCAAAAAGCCTTCCCAAGTTCCATGGAACAGCCGTTTCTCGATCCCACAAGGAAAGTTCTTCTCTTGGTTGATGTCTGTTTTCAACTGGACTTTTCCGATGCAGTAGGAAGCCAGTATTCTGGTCATCCAATGGATCTTTAACACATTCTGAGGAGCTGGACGCGGCCAAACCAAAGTTTTGCCCCAAGCGTTCCCCCAAACGCATTACTGCCCCCCAGCCCTGCTGAAGAGCCTGGCCTGCCTGCTGAGAAAGACTCGCTCCACTCCCAACGCTTGCAAGAATACCTGACACCTCATTTCCCTTCAACCACGTTAAAGGCGAACTGGCTTCTTCTTTGGTGGCACCCAAAAATGGATTCTGACAGGTTGATTCTTCAAACATGTCAAGAGCATGACTAGACAGGCTTGTGAGGCCTGCGTTGGGATTCAAGCCACTGTGATCTTGCTTTAATATGCTTCCAAGTTGATGGTCGCTGCCTTGGAAAAGCCCCTTTGGGGACAAGTAGAAGCTGAAGTTTTCATTTGGTGGACTACGTATAACGGAGCTGTGGCTGGCTGGAGTGAGAGTCGGGGAGGCGGGGTCAAGGTGGTGATGCTGAAACAGCAAATCGAGGTTGAAGGTTAGAAGAGAGAGAGGCTGTAGAAGAAGAAGAAGCTCTTCGAAAACAGGCTTGCAGGAAGTGAGTGATAGGCGCATGAAGGACATAGGGCGATAAAACGTCTCCAACACATCTGCAGGAGAGAATGGCAGATGTTATTGACAGAAAACAGCAGAAAATAGTCTAAGCCGAGCACACAAACTAATAAAATGTCCCAAAATAAAAATTCTGTCCTTATTTACTCACTCTGTTTTCATTTTAAATCTATTACTTTCTTTCTTGTGCAAAACATAAAATACGATATTTTAAAGAGTGTTGGTAACCAAAAACTGTTGGTCCCCATTGACTTGCAACAAAACCAATGCAAGTCAAAGGGTGTTTTTGGTACCAACATTCTTCAAAATATCTTCTGTGTTTTGCAGAAGAAAGAAAGCCATAGAGGTTTGAAATGTCAAAAGGTGAGAAAATTATGACAGAATTTTCATTTCGGGGTGAAGTCAGATAAAAGCTTCTGCATAAATGTAAATTGTACAAATGTAAATGTAAAATCAATGTAAATGACATGACGAAACCTACCACAGCAAGACTGCAGATGTGAAAGCCAGTAATCCAGGAGCTTGTTACTGTGTGACAGTGTTAAAGAACAGGAAAAGATTAAAGGCACGTTGTCAAAGACATCATTACTTTAGGTAAAATGAGGAAGGCTGTGGCTTACTTGAGAAGACCAAACAGGAAGGCGTTGAACCTGTGTCTGCTGTGCTTAAGCTGGGGAAGCCCTGCTACTTTAGCCTGAAGGCTGTGCAAAGCCTGTGTGCTTGGGCCTAGACAACCACCATATAAATATATTTTAATGTCTCAGATGAATATGGGAGGCAGAGAATTGAGGGAGAAACTGAAGAATGTTACAAGATGGGAAGCATGACACAGATGGATGAGTCAATACTGCAGGGATTTAGAGTTCCAGGAAAGAAAAATAAAGAAACAAAACAAAGGAGATGGATAGAGAGAGGAGAGCAAAGCATTGAGAAACAGTGAAATGAAACACCTCATACCTGTCATTAAAGTGATACATCACTCAAAAATAAATCATATCATCATATGTGTTGTTTTAAACCTAGGACTTTCTTTCATTTAACACAATAGGTAGAATGCTCCTAGTATCATCAGTCACCATTTACTTTCATCGCATTCCTTTGCATCTTTTTATACAGTGGCAGTGAATGGTGACTGATGCTTTTAGTCCATACACTCTTGAAAAAATGTGTTTCACAGTGATGCCATAGAACTATTTTGGGTTCCACCAAGAACCATTCAGTTAAAGACATAAAGAACCATCTCTTTCTAAACTACTAATCTGAAGAACGCCACAAAGATCCTATTGTGAAACAGAAAGGCTCTTCGGATGTTAAAGGTTATTTATGGAACCATTCAGACAAAAACACCTTCTTCTATTGCATCAAGAAAAACCACACAATCACACAAGTGATCTGGCAAGGCAAAGAGCTGTTTTTGACACAAAATGTCGAGCACATGGTGTATATGGGCCATAGGTTTTAGGAAATCAAATATGACATGATCAGGTAAGGTAATTGTTTTTCTTCTGTCAGTTATGGAGGTCCACGTGTCTTTTACCTGGTTTGGTGGAGGCCTGAACCAATGCCCACGGTGAATTCGGCCTTCTGCCTGCAATAAGGTCACTCTGATGGGGCTTGAGTCCGTCACAGAGCAGGCTGCGCAGTGCTGGGCAAAGGCACTGCAGTACCAGCCGACCCAGAGAGGGATTTACACTGCTGTCTCCAGAGAGAGCCTGTAAACAAAGGTCAAGAAAGGGCGATGGAGGATAGACAAGAGATAGAAAATGTGCAAAGCAATGGAAAAAGAATACAAGACAGAAGAACCCAATATATGTAGTTTTAAAGAATGATAGAGTGAAAGCATAAATAGGAGATAGAAAAACAGAAAAGGTGCATGAAGTTAGGCAAATAAGTTATTGACAAAGCTCATGTTTACAATATGAACTTTGAAGTACCTTATCTACTGTGTGAAACTGAAGAAAGAAAGAAGATATAAGCCAAGTGTATGAACATGGCATGGAGAAAGACAGAAGGACAAAACAGGCTTGAATTGTTCATTCATTCTCTTTAAGGATGTGTTTAATGGGAATGTTCATAGCATGAGAGAGATGTCAAAGGTTTGTTCCAGTCTTTAGGACAAATCTAGTCTTTAGGACAAGTAACAAAACTTAATCTGTTCTATCAGACCAGTCTGATGTGTATTTATTTCTAGCTATGTGGTAATGAAAGCATTAACACGATTGCAATAGACGTTCTATTAAAACAAATAAGTCGAAATGGGACACCCTCCACATAATAAAAAACGACTTATCTTAGGGATGTGGTTTGAAACAAACATTTGAACAAAAAATCAGATTTTGGTCAGAATAAAATTTAGGATGGCAAGTTTGAAAGCAAAGGACGAACCTTCTGCACAAGGGTCCTAGATGAATTGAACTGAGCCAAAATAGCCTCCACTGCCAAACTGACTGAACTGACAAGAGCTGTACGACAAAAACACAAAAATAACAGTATTGTTTTACAAATATGAATTAAAGCTACATATGAATCTGATAAAAAAAGGTATGTGATATTTTACTTCTCTTTTCTTGCAGGCACGCAGAAGACAGCCCTTTAGTTCTCACTGAGGGCCTTCCCTCATCTCCCATCCAGGCCAAGTTTTTCTGCTCAGAGCCAGCAAATGAGAAGCTGCGAACAGCTGCGGTGATTGGGGATAAAAAGGTGGGGTCAGAAACTCGATGAACTGATGATATTGTATTACCTTACATATTGTTGAACTATCCAATGCAGACAGTAGCAACAGTAGTAGTCTATAGACTGATATCTGATACAGATATTAATGAATAAATTAGACTCATTTTACATGAGTCAATTTCGATTGGTACAGTTGGATTTGCCACATGCATGAAACCAACGGTAAGTGAAGAACAAAACATGCCAGGCAGCATTAAAAAGAAACACCAAACCCTGTTAAAACAGAAATCTTGTAATGCCATAAACACGAAGTGAAAAAAGAAAAGGTAAGTAAGGGAAATACATATTTAATCTACATAACTTTAAAAAGAACACAAGCAAACAAACAGGAACATTAACAGTTTGACAGTGACAGTAAAGAAAATAACATGAAATAAATCGTATAATCACTACAAAATATCTTCATGCAACATTCAACAAATTCCACTCTGTCAGTGCTGCAATATCCACAGCCAACAAAATCTCTGAATGGAGACAAACCAACAAACAAACATGTTGCTGTATTATCAAAAAGAGTGGAGGAAGATGGAGAAGTGAGCGAGATGAGACTGAACAGATGTACTGATCTCTTACTCAAAGTATGTGGTGGAGGAGTCTGCTGAGAGTGAAGTATGGGGACCGATGGCTCCCTCAGAGGAGCTTGAACAGGAGGGGTGTAAAGGTAGGGGTAATAAAGGGGGACGGCAAGGGCGGGAAGGGTGTGACTTCGAGGAAAGAGGGGTGAACAGAGATGGGCAACATCTGTGCCGGGAACGGGAGGTCCGGATCGGTATGGAGGAGAGAGTGCCCCGACGGGGGACAGCCGTGGAGGTTCACCTTTATGCAGAGGGCAGTTTTTGGGATGATATAGGTAGTAGGCAGGAAAAGATAAAATGTCTTGCTTGATTTGTGTTGCCGATTCATTGCTGTTGTGATCGGAATATGAGTAAGCTGGCTCTGAGGGCAAATCCAACTGAGAGTCTTTGTTAGTGTTGTTGTTTGCGTAACTCTGATTTTTGAGGTTTCGCATTGTTATGTAGCTTTGCATGTCAATGTTCTTATATGGAGTTATGTCGCCCTCTGTGAGTGTGGTAGTGTTGGTGGTTGGTGGTTCAGTGTCAGTGAAAAGCTTCAGGGTGTTTCTTGAGTATTTTTCATCGAAATAAAGCGAATCTTCGTTTTTCATTGTATCCAGTTCACTGTTATACACAGAATAAAAGTTGGTTTTCTTGTCCTCTGAATCATGCTCATATAGGTATAAAGAACCTATAAAGCTATTTGCATGGTTGCATTCATGGTACAACGAATCAATGTAAGCATTGGGATCATTTGCACGGTTATATGTGAAAAATGCATTGTTATCTGAATCAGGCCAGTAAAGGGAATCAGTATAGTCGATATATTTTCTACTAGGGTCAAAGGTGGAATTTATGCATGATGGTTTTGATATGTTCATGGAATCCCCCCTTGGGGGCATGTCATGATCTCTGTTAGAGTCAGTGTGGTAAAACTGTGAGGCTTGTGACAAGGGAGCCGAGTGCAGGTAATAAGGTGAGGTCAGGGAGTAAGATGTGGACAGAGAGAGGGGAGGTGAGGACACTTTAACAGGAGAAAGTGCGCAAAAGCGATTATGGGTAAGGGAAAGAAGAATTGCAAATGGAGAAGATTAGAATGGAAAGGATGGGTGAAATGACAACACAGCAAACAGTGAGAGAGAAAGAGAGAGAAAAAGAGATAATGGAGAAAATGTTAGTGTCATTTTGAAGAAGAAAGAATGCATTTATGTAAACATGAATCCAAAACAGATGACAGAGAGTTTCCTCAAACATTCAATATTCTGTAAGTATAGAGTAGTTTCTGAGTCTTAACTAAAAAACATGAACCAGGGTTCAAAATTAACAGTGATGTGTGAAAAAAGGACCAATTCACCCAACAATCAAGGTTCTTCGTCATCTCAAACCTTTATGACTTTGCTCCGAAGAACACAAAAACAATATATTTTGAAGAACGTTGGTAAACAAACAACATTTGCCTCCAATGACTTCCATTGTATGGACACAAAACCAGTCACATCTCAAAATATTTTCTTTAGTGCTGCCCAAAAGTAAGCATAAAAAATACAGGTTTTGAACAACATGAGGGAAAATAAAATATTATAACATTTATAATATTTTATAAATTTTATAAATATGGGGGAACTATCCCAAAGATAATTTATCACCATCTTTAAAGTTTTCTATAGATGTCATTGGTCTTACACTCAGCAACACTTACATCAACAAAGATCAGCCTTATAATTTATTCTAATAGTTCAACTTGTCCCGTACTATCATGTAGTGTATGTGTATCCATTCACTTATTTTCACTGGCATTTTTCACTTGGTTACTGTTTATTCTGGACCCTGATAAGAATGCTACACAGCACAACACAACAAATGTAAAGAAATATAAATAACTGTAATTGTCCAAAGATGCATTCATTTAGAAAAAGTGTAATAATTACCACATTAACTCTGATATGCAGAGTCCTGTCTGCCACACACTTTTTTGTTTTCTTTACTGATTTTAATAGATTACTGATTTTTACTAAAGCATCCTTTAAAAACAATTTTATGATAGTTAACGGTGTGTGACCGGCACTTGTGTCTGTTCGCCAGCCAGAATATTCCTGTTGAAGCTGTGCTAGGATCACATTTCACCTGGTATGGAAGAACTCCAAACACAAGATACTGTAAGCACTGTCAGCGGCAGTATACTGCAGAGGTATAACCCAACTTTACATATATCTCTAGATCAGAAGCGAACCCTCAGGGCCCTCTGTGATGACCTAAACTATCGTAAAAGATTATATTTAAAAACATTTTAATAAAAGCGTCCGGTTTTCCCTATTAGATATGTATATTTGACTTTCCGAGTCTCACGAGACAAATTCAAGATCACAGAGCAGTTTTCTGATGTCATAAGCTGTCTGCGTGGCCTGCAAGAAGTCTTTTGCAAGAAGGGGTCTTCAATTAGCATACTGCTGACTGTACAATAGTAAATTAATGAGAGATACATTTTGAGTGACAGTAAAATCATATCATCTTTCTAAACGGGCGGGCTTAATTTTTTGCTAACCTTCCACCATCTGGCGGGTTGTTCGCAAGCAGTCCCGTAAAGTCAAAAAAGCACCAGAAGTTGGTTGCCATAAAACGTCAAAAGAAGAAGAAATGTTGAAAACGTCTTTCAAAACAGCATGTGGATTAACTTTGTTATGAAGTCTATGGATAAAAAAGTGAAAAGCTGATAAAGGTTGTTCAATTAAAACAACAGGAGGAAGTAAGTAATTTGATCATCAAATTGTAAGTAATTTATGATTTATTACGCTACCGTGCCTCAAATATTTCTCATTGCTGATGTGCACATCGAGCCGAGTGATTTTGACTGTGGATATTCTTAAATTGAACATATTGTGTATATTTGCTGTTATTCTGCATAACAGTGACATTTTATCAGATAAATGGGCACAGTACAGCAAGAGCAATTTAAAGCAAACAGAGCAGTCGATTCTCTCTCACGGTGCTGTGATGTTTAATGCTGACCGCTCATAGTGATGCCACATGACGCGTATGTTTGAGTCAGAAATGCGCAGAAGCTGTGCAATAGGTTATTTTAAATATGATTTGGCATGAACCTTGAGTGCACATAACTTATAAACACAAGTAACCAGTCAATTGGGCAATTCTTTTGACTGCAATAGCCGACTCGGTTGATGTTTTATCTGCGACTGGTGGGTGTTAATTTCTAACCCCTGAATGCAAGATAATAAATATATTTTAATAGTTCTGCAGACCCCTGCAATTACGCCACAGACCACTAGAGGTACCACGGTTGAGAAACACTGTGCTTGTACAGTCACCAGTTTTCTGTGCTGAGAGCGCTCTCACGAGGTGTCGCTTTTTAAACTGGTATTGTGTACGTTAGTCTGCGTTGGTTTTATGATCAGACTGGGAGGCAGTGTCTGTCATGTGGTCCATTATTCTGCTGAAGAGCAGATACACGTGGCAAGCCGATCATAATGCATATGTGTAATAATGATTTGTATTTGTATTACGTGTTATTTTGGTGATAACTCTCTTGCTGTGCTTTTCATGTGGTAAGTGTGATGGTATAACGATGTATGCGCACTTCTATAGGAAAGCACTGTAAGGTAAAATACCATATGTAAAATACCTTACTGTACTGTGGTAAGTGTGTGTATAGGGGGCAAGGCTCAAACGTCTATGTTTGCTACTGCTCTAGTTTATAATGATTTACTAATGTTTTTCATTTCCTTTGCCTTACTTGTGCTGGTGTCTTTTAAATTATTGATATATAGAATTATTAAGCTATTAATTCTTGGGCTGTTTTTTCCAAAATCATGCATTAACGCACTTAAAGGCATGATGCATGATCACTGGATATCTGACAGCTAAAACAAACAAAGTTAAGCAACTTTAAAGTAGTAAAATATACACATATTAATATGTGTGTATAAGAAAAGTGATTATATTGACAATGCATGTAATATTATAGCTTTATAATGTGTTCATCTTGTTAAAAATGGGGCTCCGTCGAATATACATTTGCTGCTCGATTTGCAGGCACATTAGAGGCCATAAATATCTGATGTCAAAAGTGAAGTAACCTGATCTAGGCAAATTACCATTGGACAGATACAGAAACAGTACAGAAAGGAGCAGTGCAAAGCAGCATCAGGAAAGAGATGCAGATACAATTCTTTAGATGGTGATATATTTTGTTTTTCATGAAACGGACGGACGAGAAAAATTGGAAATCGCCTGCTGAGGGGATGAATAAATGAAAAGCTTTATGATATCACGAGAAGCAACACAGCACCACAAGCCTACTGGATTTCGGAAATTCCTTTAAGTTCTGGTGTGACTGGTTGAACTAACTTGCACTACAATGTGGATGAACTCTAGAACTGTAAACGTTTTAATACAGAAACAAAAATGAAACATTTTCAACTTTACCTGTTGTCCTGGATTCCAATGTCCACGCTCCATCTGCCATTCCTCTTACTTCCATCTTCTCCCCATCTTCCAGCTTTTTAGGTTGATCCTCTTTATATCTTTCACCACAAATAGTCCTAAGACTGCCTTCACTGACTGAATATCCAATTTGTTGTAAAACTTTGGGTTCTGGTGGACAGTTGTCTTGTATATTCAGGTGCCGCATTTCCCTGAAGAGGGACAGTGAGGCGGGAGTGGGTGGCGGCTGGAGAAAAGAGGCTTGTGCTTGGGAAGTATATTCCCAGCCATCCCCGTCAATCTTTTCTCTCCTCCATTTGAGGTTGTAAAGATAATCAGGGTCTGGGGTCACTACAGTTGGATCAGGTTCTGGGAGGACAGGGGCCCGCAGGGAACTCTGTTTGCTTCTATTGCGTAGTTCTTTAAAGGTTGTGACCTTAGGGCCTGAAGTTGTTTTGTGTAACATGCCATCATCAGACACTTTTCGCAACTCTGTATCTGGGGTAAAGGCTATCAGCCAGTCAAATCTATCCGGACGAGTGGCATTGGCAGGTAGAGTGGATGACTTGAGGGATGGAAGTTCAGATGAATTGGAGGCTAATGGTGGATAAGGGGGCAAAGGTCGCGGAGGTGGAGGAGGAGGGGTGTCAGAAATGATTGAAGTATAATCAAAACTTCCAAAGCTTACACCTTGAATGTCTGTATTGCTAAGACCGTTACTGTAATATGAGTAAGGGGATAAGGTGACATTGTCTCCAAAGCTACAGCCACAGCCATGATTACAGTTTCCACCAGTTCTCTTACGACGTCTTGCCATTTCCGTGAAGGATGTTGTTCTGTTTGTGTCTTTCTGTTCTTCTTTCGAACCCTCATTTTCACTGATCACATCTAATTCAAACTTCACACTTGATGACTTGTCTTTCCCGGCTCTAGTTCTCTCTCTCAATCTGGAATCCAGCTCCTCATTCACACTATCTTCCTTTTGTGTTGTATTTACTCTAAGTTCTCCCATTTGAGACATCTCAGGTATGGACTCTTTCTCATTCTCCAAAACCACATCTACACAAACACCCAACTCTGGACTAAGTTTAAGCAATTCAGCTTGGGTAAGGCCTGCCAGTGCAAGTAATTTTCGTATTTCAACATCCAGTGCATGAAAAGTTGGAGGGGGTGGGACTGATGGCGGCGGTGGGATACCTGTGGTTAAGACAGGTGGAGGTGGTAGTGGAGGAGGTCTCGAGGTTGGAGGTGGAAGGGAGTAGGGAGTCTTTTCTCTTTCAAGCTCAGCAAGCCTCTGTGCCTCCAGACGAGCCTTACGCCGTCTTCTAGGAGGAGGAATAGGTGGTGTGGGGGAGGTGAGAGTGGCGGAGTCAGTATTTATAGTAAAGTAGGGCACCGGTTGTGATGGAGGAGGAGGAAGGGCAGGTGGTTTCAAGGTTGAAGGTGAAGAGGATAGTATAGGCAATGTAGGAGCAGACACGGCTTTGGTGAAAGCAGTAGTTTCATAGTTGGATGAGACTGAAGAGACATGTCCGCTGATATTTTGAAATGTGTGTGATTCTGGTTGGGCACTTGAATCTCTTTTTGGAGGTTTTGGGGGCCTGGGAGGGGGAAGAAGATCCAGTGGTGATGGAGAGAGAGAATCAGTGGCAGGGGTCTCATCAAGGTCAGATGGGGCTGTCAGATCCACCCCTGCATCAGAAAATTCTTGGGAATCACATGATTTGTTGCTTTTATACAACTTCAATGAAATGTCAATGTTGCCCATTTCATCCAAAACTCTGGGGATATCCTCATTATTGAAGTCCAATCCTTCTTCCTGAAGTTTCAAGAGATAAGACAGTTTTACTTCTTTGTTGACCCTCTGAAGCTTCTGTTGGTGATCCAGTCTATCTCTGACAATCACCTCATTGTCCAGTTCCCAATGTGCCAACTTAACAATTCGGTAGAATAGATTCACTTTGCCCAACTCTTCCATGGAATCCAAAAAATTAAGAAGATTGACTTTAATACATGTTCCTTTTTCTCCCTTCCTGTCCATGTAGTCAGAACAGGGGGAGGGTGGCGCTGAGGGATAGCCTTCGTCAATAGAGCAAGGAGAAATTGGTGGTCTTGTCAAAGGATTGTGATCCATTGGTAAGACGCTGGACTCAAAAGAAGGAAAATGGGTAGCAGGGGTATGAGAAGACTGATAGAGCTCAGGGTCCTCTTGGTCCTGTGATGACAGTGAAAATGTATCAGGGCAGTCGCACTCCAGATCTGAGCAACTGCTAATGGATGTGGAAGAAGATGAAGTTGAAGATGTAAGAGAGAAATCCAGCATGGAGTCTGGGCAATTGCCACACGAAGGAACAAGAGTATCATCATCTTCATCCTCATCCTCATCCTCATTACCACCATTACCATTCACATCAACATTGCCATTCACATTAACACCTTTGTCACCATTCTTGGAGTGATCTGCATCTTTTTCATCCATATTACCATTTACTTCATCTCTCTCTTCCACTGGCACAACATTAGGTTGCTTTACTTCTAGCTTGCACTCATCTTCTTTAACATCTTGTTTTAAAACAGCCAATTTATCATTGTGAGGAGGTGGAGGTGGTGGGAGCTTCATTTGTTGTCTAATGGTTACAGTGTTATTGTTGTTATGGTTGTGATTAAAAAGGCTGTTGCTATCCTGAGGTGAATGGTCATCACAACATAAACAAGGTAGGCTGGGCTCGTTGCAGTTTGGATCCACAACTGGGGCAACGTTTAATACAGTGCGGCCACTTTTTGGTTTTGAGATTGCTGGTATTGCGTGAGCACCAATCCTTTGTGGCCGCACCAGTTTAGGCTGAACTACCGGGGCTCTTGCACCTTGACTGGGGCCCTTAAACCTGGAAGACTCAGGTGGCCCCCGAGTGACACGACGAAGTGATGCTGTGCTCTTGTTTTTCTCCTCCCTCTTGGTCCCATGGCTTGGTTTTTCCTCTGTGTGCCTATTGTCGAATCTGCGGGAACGCGGGGGCACGGATGGACGAGAGGAGGAGTGCATGGTGTGATTTTTTATGTGCAGAGAATTTGGTTGTTTGACTAAGAAACCTGTAAATATATGGACATCTTGGATCCTATTAGTACCTGAAATAGCAAGAGACATCTGTCAATAAAGACATTATTCAGGAACACAAAAGTAAAAAATATTTGGGAGGTGGCCAAAACATTTTGCTATCTAATAAATATTCGTAGATAATAGTGACCTGTTACTTTTGCACTGTCAAAAAGGATGTGTTGAATAATAAAAGAAAAATAACACATTATGAGTAATATATGTTTGATTTTGTGTTAGATAAAGAAAAGGGACTACACAAAGTTGAGTTAAAAGTAACATGTGTTGTCCTTGTGAATGTCTGCTTGATTCCATAAGGCTTCAATACACATAGGCCAATACACAAGTCTTTTATAATGATATACATTACAATATATACCAGAATACTATACAATAACATATACTGTAGTCTACCATATTTTAAACATAACATTAGGCTAAATATGGTATTAATCTAAAAAAGTTCATTATATTATTTAATTGACAGAAATGCTAACTAATATTCCCAACTGGTTTAAATGTAGATTATTGCCTTCTGAAATTAGATAACCGTGTCTCTATCTTTCCTTATTTGTTATACATTAATAGTTTACATAAAAATGCTTTTGAGCCTATATTAAGAAACGTAACAAATAAGTGTTTTCACAAAATGTAGACGTAACATATTTAGATATTTCACTGTAGGTAAAAATCTGATTCTCAAAAAGATGTGGCATATGTAACGTTAGGCAGCAGAAAATCGTAGCAATGGCTAATGCCGAGTTCTCCGCTTTCCATACACACCACGGGCAACGCTGCTCGCATCTATGTCCTTGGATACAGAGGCCTAGTCTGCGCTTTAGTCAACAAACAAGGTTTGATTTAATGACCTCTAAATATCTTATTGTGAGAAATCGTACATTACTAGTCTGTATATATGCAGTCAGGGTTGGCTAATGTTAAATATTGACGTGTTTAACGAAAATGATTTCTAACAGCACATCTGATGACATTAGTTGAATCGCACTGCCGTGTCATATCTTCCGCAGTCTCTGATAGCTCCAAAAAGCAGCCGGACACTAAAATTGTAGTAGTAAATAACAAACGTATTTGTGGTGTAGATTTGATGCGGCCAAAATAACGGATAGAGGAGAAAATCCGACAAAAACACAAAGGTAATAAGGAAATTGTACCTCATTTTCGAGAGGAAAGAAAACACGGCTTCCTGCTCATGATTTTTATTCCAGCGCACAAATGTCTCTCCCAAATTATCACACAGCGTTATTCCCTTTCTATCGCTCCGTCATGTAGCCCTCCCCTTTCTCATCCCATCCATGTGACCACACCCCTCAGCAGCATCCCTCCGTCTTCTCGCTTGCCGAAGTACAGAACCAGTAATGGTTGTGTCATGCTATGGCGTAAATGTATGTAATACTTAGCATTTTCATTACTAGTTAAAACACTTGCACTGTTCCACTCCAAAGTCATTATTTTAACATTTTTTGCATCACTTACTGTATGTGATATTCATAAACCAGCTTTTGTATTTAAAATATTTTAAAAAATTGTAAAATAATTCTAAACATCATGGGTTTTGCAGCTCCATCTTTCTCTTGATGTGTTTATATTCTACATCTGCCATGTAGGCATTTGACAGTCATAAAAAATATATACAAAGCTCTTCACATTTAGATGGCCCCTTTCAATGTGGTCCACATAGAGGGTCCCCTTTCTTACCTCAATACACTTCATTTGTAAACTCACTGTGATAAGCAAGTCCTCATAAAACCTGTTCTCTTACACAAAAACATGTATTTACTGTAAACACATCTAAACACAGAACTACATGAAAAATGTTTGATCAAGTTCTTTATTAAAAGCACAATGCTGCCTTTCGATGATAAGGTTTACAGTAGTGATGAGGTTTTAGAAGAGCAACATAATAGACTAAAAGAGAAAGGTTGTGTAACATACAAAACCAATCATATCACACAGCTGACACTGCATGCACAGATTTACATGCTATAATAAACCTTTCATATCGTTTTCAAATTAAGAGCATTTAGGACCTTGTGAATATATTTAAAGTGCAGATAAAATCTACCGTTTCCATATTTAGTGAACAACTAAAATAACCCACATAGCATCGAACTGACCCAAATCTGTGTGACAAAAAAATCCAAACTATTTATCTCACGATGCCTTTCTATAGTCTTTCCAGTTCACAGATCCAGACGTCATTTGTTCCTCTTATATATTTTCTTGGCAAAATTAAGAAAAACAGCATGAGGAAGATTTTTGGCATGAAGCTGGATGAGTTTTTGAAGGCGCTGGTAGCTCTCCTCCTCGTGTTGATGGTACCGGATTGGCATTTCCAGCGTATCATACAGAGCCTTGACCCTTTCAACACTTTCTGCATCACTACGTCCATAACACACCTAGAAGGAAACATTATTTAAATCAGATAATAGTGAACCCTTCCATATTACCAGTGTTTTTAGAGATTTCATAGCTGGGGTGTGCAAGGAGGTGTGAAAGGTTGTCCTACTCTTTCTCACCTCTAGTTCTGCCCTCTGCTCAGGGGTCATGATGCCCAGCGCTGTCACCACCAGCCAGCTGCATTTGTTTTCCTGGATATCTGTGCCGATCTTTCCAGTTACTGCAGGGTCACCATAGCAATCTAGGTAGTCATCCTATTAATGACATCAAGTTTCAATAACCGTATTACAGCCATGACATGATAAAGTCTGATTATATGAGAATATAAATGTGGCTTTCAATTCATACCTGTATCTGAAAGAACTCTCCCATCTCGAGCAAAATTGTTTTAGCATTATTGTGTTCCGTCTCATTCTCAATTCCTGCCTGTAATAAAAAATTGAATTCTTTAAAGAAACATACACAATACACATATGCAAAACACAAAAACATGACAAGCTCACCATGTACATTGCTGCAGCAACAGGGAGGTAAAAGGAGTAGAATGCTGTCTTATATTTTACAATGGCTTTGTACCTGTGGCAAACACACTGTAAATTAGTCAACGATAATCAATTGGCAAATAAGATTTTTTTGGACACTCCTAGTCTACGGAGAACAATATTATTTTCTAAGTCCAGTACAATTTGCCCTATGCAAATACTTGTCTTCTCACCTCTCCATGGTGAAGCGGTCAAGGTCGATTTTATGTGGCGGTGCAGTCATCAGATCTAAGGCTTGACCCAACTCTGTCTGAAAAGAAGTCTTAAAAGAAGAAGATGCAGGTTTAAGACAGTGTCTATTAAACAAATTGCAGCTTACGTCATACAGGGAGAAGAATGTTGTTTCATGAAAATGTATGGTTTAGCTATAAGTGTGCAATAAATTAAAATGTCTACAAATTATATCGATCTACATGATGAACTATGGGTGTGTCACCTCAGTAAAAAGCTCCAGCAGGTGAATGTAGTAGCGTTGTCCTCTACAATGTCTGCGAAGAAGGCGGTAGATTGCCCCCTCCAGAAGAAAAGCATCATTAATGGCATCCAGACCAATACCCTCCTGATATAAACAGATCAGAGATTAGAACAGAAATTAAATACTTAGATAACAAGTAATACATCATTAATCCATTCCATTCTCTACCCATGTTAGTATGTTTTCAAGAAAATGGTTAAAAAAGATGAAACATCTCAGTTGAATATTTAAGGGATAGTTCACCAAAAAATAAACAACTTTCATAATTTCCTCACCTTTATGCCATCCAAACAATGACGTCAATTGTATGGAAACGAAAAAAACACTGAGACATTTCTCAAAATATGTTACTTTGTGTTCCACAGAAGAGTCAGCTTTTCAATTACATGAGGGTGAATAAATCAAATAATATTTATTTTGGGGTAAACGATCTCTTTAAGGGGATAAAATACAACATTGTATTTTACAATGGGATACACTAAAAAACATGATTTTCTTAAGCATTAAATCAAAACCAACTAGAAGATGATATACAGTCAATATGAAGCAATGTTTATCATTATACACTCTAATGCAATTTTCAGCACAATTAACATTGATATTAAAACAAGAACAAGTCAATCACCTTCTTATACCAACAAGGCTGTCCCCTTCGTGTCACAGATGCGTCCATGATGTCATCAGCCACCAAGAAAAATGCCTGAAGCTGCGGAGGAAGCAAAAAAAGGGTCGGACGTGATATACATTCTCAGATTTAAATTGCTGTAGCTCAACTCCTCAGTGGCAGACAACTATGAAGCAATTAAAAGATTATATAAGGTCCCATCTTTACACACCAGTTCAATGCACCATCCAACCAAAAGTGCATGGTGAATTTCAACAGGTGACAGCTTGGGCGGCGACACCAGCTCGCGTAGAGAGCCAATCACAGATAAGCCTCGGTTCCTCTTGCCTCCGGGAGCATTGTACCGAAGCACCTGCAGAAAAAATGCCTTTAAAATACCTTAGAACAACAAACAATAGAAACTAACAGTCCAAATCAGATTCTTTGACTTTTTTGTGGTGAAACCGTATTCAAATAAACTGTGCTTTATGTTTCTGCACTGACTCACTTTATGCAGACGTTTCATTGCTTAAAATCACACTTAATCACTTCCTATGTTTTTATACTCATGTTGTGTGATGTGCTTTTAAGAAGCACGCTGTTTACCCTAGTGGAGCTTTTCTCTGTTTTAGTCAATAGCAATGTTTCTCCACTCAAAAAGAAAGGTTTTCTGCACCTCTTTGAGTCTGTTGATGGCATCAGACAGAGCTGGATCAGTGAAATCTTGCTCTGTAAGTTCAGATACGAGAGTGTCAAACTCCTTGTCAAAGAGTTGGGCATCAGACATCACTTTCGCCTGCTGATGAACACCGTTCGTGGTTCTGCTGTCACCCTGAAAGGAAGCACACAAAATAACAGATGATATGACCCAGATATGCTTATTTGGTCACACCATATGAGATATTATCAATTCTTAAAGAGTGTTGAAAATTCTCTTTTGCACTGAATGTATCCATTGGCTCTATGTAAACAGGGCGTCAGATTTTCTTGGTGATTATTGAAGCAAGATTACAGTATTACATTATTATTTAGTAACCCACGCAATGGGCTTCAAGTACAGTTAGTTAGAAATAATTTAATAGTACATCGCTGGCAATCATCCATTACACCTTACTAAGCAGTCGCAATGTGTAACTTACTGTCTGAAGAACAGTAAGTTATAAACAATTTTATGCAAACCGCTAAGTTAGATATTTCTTAGGCGCGATGCAATCAAACGCAGTCTAAGGCAAATGTAGCTAGCTTAGCTAAGAAACGAGTGTAAGCTGTGATTCAAACTAGTGTTATCTGAGATAAACCTGTCAGTGCCATTTGCGATGTTAATTTTGACTTACCATTCCCAAACGGTCCTTGTCTTGCACTAATGACACACAGGCATATATGCGTGCTTTTATTTCACCTGTCATACGAAAGTCAAGACGGCCCATTAAACCGAAGGCGTATCGTATAGTGTAGTTTCTCAGTTCATTCACTGCCGTTAGCCGTTAGATAAATAAACTTCAACGACCGAAATGCATTGCGGATGATCCGTTTCCACGTCCACGCAAGAGCTCATATGACATCTCGGACGCCCATTGGTTACAGCCATCGAACGAGGATGGGCCCTAGGAAATTTAACCAATCGAAATAGAACATTTCCAAGCCGAGGGTGGAGTCAATGTAAGTGGACCTATCATACTTTACAAAGCATAGACATAAAAAAGACTTGCGATCTTACAGAAACACGTACATGGCTTTTTAATTAATTCTGTACGTGGATGATGTTGTTTTCATTTACAATACATGCTCGCTGTAATAAATTATACAGCTAAACTTATAATTCACATAATGTCATGTGGGTATTTGAATTTGTCCTACTTTCGGGACCGCTGTCACAACAAAAATGTGAATTTCTATTGTTTGGGCCAAATAAATATTAAAATGAATGAACTGCACACGTTTTAACAATGAGATGACTTGCCCCAAGACATTTACTGTATGAACAAATGCTCTTTCCCTGAGACCACTGGCAACCTTCTGGTAAAAAGGTGAATATACCTATATTATTTAGTTTTATTTCATTCTAGGACCTCCTGCATTCATGTGTAATACAAAGCACTTCTTGATTATTTTTTTTTTATTTTTACTCCTAACCCACCAACAAAATCCAAGCACCAGCTTCACGAAAGAAGAAAAAAGCAATTAAAGTATGGCACCATTCATTTAATAGATTGAATACAATGAAAAATTGAATAATCCTATCCACAATTAACCTGTGCATTGGTCTTTAATCAGATATATTTACACATGGCCAATATTCCCACACAAACAGTAAGCAGAGTTGAAACTGAATCTTTGGCGTCATTTAAAGGGGTCATTTAACGTGGTTAAAACGAATATTATTGTTTGCTTTAGATGTAATACAATGTGTATACAAGATTTACGATTTAAAAATGCTATATTTTCCACATATCGTACATGTTTGTATCTCCTCTTTGCTTCGCCTGATATTTTACAAAGCTAATCGCTCTGAAAAGCGAGGTGTGCTATGATTGGCCAGTTCACTAGTGCGTAGTGATTGGTTGAATACTGCATGGAAATGTAACGCTTCTTATAGTATTCAGGACATCAGGTTCCAAAACTACTGACAGGTGATAAAATGCCATCGATCTACTTATCAATTCGAGCCCTAATCTGATCCGGAAAATGAAGATCAAGCCGATACAACTTTGCCAGCGTGACTCGAGCAGGATGTAAAGGACTGGTTAAGAGTTGCATTTGCAGATCACACAACGAAATAACAACATCAAACTCAACTCACTTTTAATCTCCAAACACTCTTTTGCAGTAGAAAATCCTATAAATTTCAAGATTACAGAATGATAAACACTAATTATTTAAAAAACTACATTTCTGTAGTCTTGTTGATCACATTAACCGAATACAGAATAGAGTCTAAATAGTTTATGCGTAGAGGGGTGAAAAAGATAAGTTATTGGACAAAGCAAAGGAAACCTTTTAAATTAACAACAGTTGGGAACATATCAAGGTATATGAAACTATAACGGCAATTAATAAAATATCTTCCCAACAAACATCGTATACTCATTTCCAATAAACTAATAACAAGATATTTGTGAAATGATCTCGCTGACATCATTTTAAAACTATTAAAAGCCATTTTGTATAAATGGCTTTTCGTAATGTATAGACATATGTGATTGTATATCAGCAAGCAGAAAAACAAATTCTTCTGTGGTAAAAACATCGTGAACATTCCCTTTTGACCTGTCATTTTTCCCTTTCTCCCAATTTTTTCAGCATAATGTAGAATTTGTCTATATGGGAACGCATACTCTGTGTTAACCATGGGTGAATCGTGTGTGTGTATTCCCCGTCTCATTTATCATTGTGCATTGGAAGAATACTGTATAAATATAAACTATACAATAATATTTGTGTGTTAAATTTGATCATATTTAATAAGCTATAGTTCCCCGTATTTTTTCAGGAGTCCTGCACTCTAAAATGAACACTTCAACTTACACCACTCTGAGACTTGAAAGGGTTAAGGATCTAAAGGCAGCTTTATTAAGGTAAACAGGCAATAGGTCAGGGCAGGCAGCGGTACACAAAACAGTCCAAACATTTAAATTCAGGTATCCAATAGGTAAACACTCATAAATGCCAAGACTTAGCAATAACAGAATGATTGAACTAGGCTTAAATTGACAGAGGTAATGACACACAGGTGAGAATGATCAGTGTTCAATGAGATTAGGCAATAGGTTATGGGAAATGTAGTGAATAATGAAAGTCCCGGTGTAGGGGAGAGTGCTCTCTAGTGGATTCAGGGCACTTCAGGTGACAGACGCAGTTGTATTTACTGCAATAATTGAAGGGATATTTAATTCATTGTTACTTTAAGAAATAATGTCTTAATAGTATTAGTTAGCATAAACAGTCAACATTTGCATACATCAAAACGATTGGTTAACTTATTAATCAATAAATTCCATACTTAAAAAATTCAAGTGCACCTACAGTAATATTTAAAATGATCAGTATCAAATGTTGTGAGGAATACACAGTCCTAGCACATTAATATTTGGATATTTGTTATTTGTTTGTTATTTATTGAAAAAACGAATTGTAAATACTTAAGGGATACTTCACCCAAAACATGTCATCATTTGCACCCCCCTCCCTAAACTGTTTGCCATCCTAGATTCTTCAAAAAGTCTTCTTTTGTGCTCGACTATAGTGGAGCAAGCTCTGTTTGGTTATAAGCATTCTTTAAAATATCTTTCTCTGTGTTCATCAGAACAAAGACATTTATACAGATACGGAACAACTCATAGGCGAGTAAAAGTGGACACCATTTTCATTTTTGGGTGAAGTATACCTTTACCCAACCACAGGCATCTCCACCATCGCTTTGGCGTCTTTATCATTTGAGGAACTTCTGTCAAAATTAGAAGAGGCTGGTCTTGAATTATCAGAAGAAGATTTATGAATTTCCCTCTTCCACTCTGAAAGCGAGGATTCAAGTTGGGGTGTTGCTTGTTTGTTCTTCGTAATGTTTTTATTCAGTTATTTCAATTCCATATGTATGCCGTATACTAGCCGTATTAGTTATTTCTGTTTTCAAATTGTTATATTTACCTGATTTATATTTTCTTATTAGCCTACCTGATCAAATACAGTTTATTTATAACAGAGATGTTCAATCATATTGTGTTGTATATTCATTCATTGTTATTGTGTTCAAAATATTGATCAATTGCTTTAGGAAATTAATAAAACCTTTGTTTCTTTACCAATGACTTCTCAATGTTCTTATCTATCCCAAAATAATTGTTATATCTTGAATATTTACGCCACTTCACAGTGAAACCATAAAAGACAGACATAGCAGGACAGCTAAAAACATTCAAGGCTTAAATGTATTAAATACATTGGAGAGAAACGTTATCACAACTCTTTTTTTTCTTTAGATTCCCACTTGTAGCCTACTGATTGAGTATTAGGTTCATACAGACTAACTAAACAAAGAAACAGACATGAGAAGGCAACATTTAGATTAAATGTATTACAACATTCTGTATCATGAAGTCTTTCATTTCAAAAGGTTTACAGAAAGAAATACTTTCTCAGACAATCAATAATCAGAGTTCCAGCTTCACACCTTTACTTCAAATTTCTTATACTTTTTTTTTATTAAGTGAAGAGAATTGAGAGGATATAACAAGCACATGCATATGGTAGATACTTATTAGAAAAAGATTTTCATTCAGTTTGTTATTTTTCAATAAAGCACAAAAAAGCTCAAGTCATTATAAATGTAAAATGTATAACTATTTTTTGCTATGTCATGATTAACTACTGCATTTTCACTAATGCATTCTCCAATAGATTTTAAAAGACTTCTCCAAAGTCTCTTTCCTGAACTTAATCATGGCGCTAGCCACAACAGGGTTCATGGGTTTGATCACAGAGATTGCACATACTGGGAAATAAAATTGTTTAGTATGCTGCAATGTGAGGTGCTTTGGATAAAAGCGTCTGCTAAATGTGTAAATGTCAAAATCTTTTCTTCGAATGGTCATCTTATCTTCAGTTAAGTGAAACTCTTGGTTTATCCATCTTCAGGATGTCTTTTGTTGATTTACGTAAGGTAATTTTCTTAATGGTCTGCCTTGCTTATGCAGGCCAATGGTATTATACCGTATGTATGGGATGCAATGGTTCAGTACCTTTTCCTAAGCATGAAGAGCATCTGATTTGGTCCACTCTAGCTCTAATGATTGTGATTATACTTCAAATTAATGTTGTATCATGTGGTGAGCAAATATATAATTTCTTCAAGCATTGCAGCCTTACTCGTTCTAAAAAATTTATCCTCATACAGTTTTTGTTACTTTTGACTAATAAGGCGATAATCTCTCCTCTAGTTAATACAGGATGCTGCTGGAAAGCATGTTTTCAGTAATATGATTCTACATCCTCCTCACAGAATCCAGCTTGAACAGCCTCTTGAATTTTCTTGGTTTCCTCTGGAGGAGCAGGGGGAAGAATGGCCAGCAACTCTCGATCAATCCTCTCCAATCTTGCAGCGCTCTTCCTTTCAAATACATCTTTATTTTTTAGAACAAGCATTAAGATTCCTTTTTGTGCAGCATCACAGTCATCCTGTAATTTTAGTCGCTCCTGCAAAAATTCTGGTTTACTTTTATCCATGACCATCAGTTTGCCCAGTGAACTGACACGGTCTATTAGATACTTGTTGGAAATCTCTGTGTATGTTCCTGAGATCACATTGACCAGACTGGCAATGTCACAGGCTTTGAAAGCTTGTGTGTAGAGCAAATCTTTTGAGAAGAGCTTTGCGTTGTAAGTGGTAAGGGCTTGGGTTTTCTCAGATGCTGAGACAAAATTTTTAAGAGTTGTGGTAAGGCTTGTTTTGACAATGTTGGAAACCATTTGAAAGAAGCGAACCATCTTCTCCCATTGTTCCTTTACTCTCCCCATGGCATCCATAGCTTTGACCAGCATGTCTATGGTGGTTTTGAAGTCAATATCTTTGAGTTCACAATTTCTCATAGTAACCAAAATCTCAGTTAGTTCCTTCTCATTCTTCTCTAGATTCTCCAAGCTCTTTTCATATGTCTCTCTCGTCTTGTTTAACTGAGCTCGGTTCTGCTCTATGGTGAATCGTGCATTATCTGTTGCTTGCTGTAAAGGACTCGTGTTCTCTGAGCTGTTTTCATTTCTATACATCATTGGAGGTTTTGGTGAAATGGCTGGAGATTTTGTTGTGTCTTTGCATTTGCTGTCAAAAACACGGGCTGAGTTGATCAAATCCAAGACCTCCTCAACTATCTTCATGTTTATGTCTTTGTCACATTTGCCTTCTGGTGCATATTTTGCTAGATGATTGCATATGTTAATGCCCTTCTGGCATAACACCTGAGCTTCAGACTTTCCTTTGCAGTCATTAATTTTGCTCAATTCATCATTAATTATTTTGAACTGCTCTTGAATGAAATCCGTTTTTGTAGTTTTCTGTTTCTGAACATAAAGATTTTTCCAGTCAATGTCATTATCCCTGCTGCTTACATTCATTAACTCTTTGATAGCCTGTGCGCATTGTAGAATTTCAGCGGACTTACTACATGAGTTTATTTCATCAACCAAATCTCCTTCAGTTTGCTGACCTCTAATATTGCTCACAGTATTAGAAATCTTTTCTACTGCTCCAGACGGATTTCTCACTGGGTGAGTTATTAAGGATGTCACTCCATTAATAAGGGCTGAAATACTCTGTGTCATCCCACCAATAATACCCATAGTCATCATACTCAGACCACCAGGGAGAGAATCCATAGCTTTCTGGTAGTTCACATGAGTCTCCTCCAGTTCCTTCTGCAAGGTACTCATTGATTTCTTCGTCCTTTTATTTGCTTCTTGTGCTGACTTCTCTCTCAGTTTGTTCTCCTCAATTTTTTTCTTAATAACCCCCCTCTCCTCCCCATAGAAGTGCTCTGTGTTCAAACATGCTTCTAGGAGCTCTTGGATAATCACAATGACATCCATGAAATGCTTTTCCGTTTCAGTAGACAGTTTAAGACATTCATCTGCAATGAGCTGGATATTATTCAGTTGATCTGGAAGATGTGCTTGAATGATCTCGTCATTGTCTTGGAACAGAATCTTCACAGCCATCTTCATGTAATCTGGAACTTGGGCAGTATGGAGACGAATTTGGTCCATGCTTGTATGGGCTTCATTAAACGCCGTCCAACCAGAGTTACATACTTGCATAAGACAAGCTCGAAAGGATTCTGGGTATCTGATGTATTTGTAACCATCTTTAGGTGGATTCTTATTGATGGAGAAATCTGTTACAGAAGAAATAAATACCAGCTCTCCCATGATAGCTATGGATAGAGGCGCTGGTGTCAAATACTCTTCCCAGTTGGCATAGGGCTGCATTATAAGTTTTGTTTGGTTTCTCATGTCCTCAGCAGAAGTAAGGCTTTGAGCTGTCTTTGAAATTATGGAATCCATAGCTTCTCTGCTTCTGTTCAAAACAAACAATTATAATTAGTGATTTTGTCATTTTTGTAAAAAAAAAATTCAGAACAAACTTTTTAAGACATGATAATAAGACATTTTTGCTAAGATTTTTTTGTGGTGAGAAGGGAACGAAATGTCACCATGGCAACACATTGGGGAACGTCTCCGCATGACTGTGTTTGAAGCACTTACGTCAAAATCAGTGGCACTTAGTGACTTCTCTTCCGGGGAGGCAGGAATGCGAAGCTCATCAAAACATGTATTTAGCCCATCATGTGTCGGCCCCGTCTTGTCAAAATATGTATTCAGCGTATCATGTGAACCATGTGCATCATCAAAAGGGTTTATGATAAAAGAGACACTCACGTTTGCCATATATTTGGACATGATGACAATTTTGCATTCCTGACTGAGTGAGAAGTCACTGACCGCCACTGATCAAAATTGTCCAATCGTGAGATTATATGTTATAGCCGGGATGATGTATGTACCAGGAAGTATAAACGGGCAATCATAGCGTTTCGGAAGGAGGGACTTTAAACAAACCGGAAAAAGCAGAGCGTTTTGTGAGAAGACGTACAGCAGTGAACAATATGTGAAATATAAAGCTTTTTTTAAATCTAGAAACATGAACATCCATTGTTAAACACCCTAAAAACAAACATAACCTAAGCATCGAAAACAGCAAAAAGAATGGCCGCTTCATAATATTGACCAAAGACAACATGAAGGATTTTTATGGTGGTTTAAATGTGCCTTTGCATTTGATATGCTTTGTGATTTCATTGTTGATCACCAACTGTGCATAATATGTTGAAAGTATAACCAGTGTGTGAGTTGAGTTAAGGGCTGATTTTGAGTGAACTTTCTGTAGAAAATGATATGTGTGTGTGTGTAAAGATCAGATTACACAGAGCTCGTCGGAATTTGGTAGGGTGTGGGGTTTCATGTGATGTTCCACAGATGATCGGGAAAGCAGTGTGAGCTGCCTGGTTGGCTAAGGCAGGACAAAGGAGAGAAAACGGATTGGACAGATTCCAGGCTGCGAAGCCCCCAGCGGCAAAGAAGAGAGAGGGCGACAAATACTATAAATACGCTTTGAAATTGTTTTTCTGGGTCGGTTGGTCCTTTGTGAGACATCGGTTTCGTTTATAAGAGTCCGAGGCAACCCACCCAGCTGTATTTTGAATCTTCTGATCAATAAACTTCAAGATTTTACTTTGACTGGCCTCTCTCCAATTTTGAATGCGCAGAACATTGCTTTAAATGTTCATCAAACACAGGGAGGCCAGCGGAGGAGGTTATCGCCACAGTCAGAAAGGCAATCTTCCTCCGGTATGAAGAGAGTTTGTACCTGGCGGTGGGGCGCTGCGGGTCTGCAGCTGGATACTGTTGGTATTGTGAGATTTATCGTGCCGGGGAGTCCTTATGAATTTGAATTATAATGGTTCCCTCATGCGGTCAGATCATATCCTCCTCGTGCACTCATGTGTGATGGCGAGACGGCGTTGATTAAATATTTAGATTTAATTTAGATTTTAAATGACGCAACGTTTTTAACGTTGTTTGAAACAATTATAACTCCATACAAGCGCAAATAACTCTACAGATTTAATCTTCATGATAATGTTGATCTTTGACGGAAATTAGGTAAATTTAAATGTGTGTGTGGCATTATTGCTTATATCACACTTACTTTCTGCAATCTAACTTGAGTATTTTGGGATGACCATTTGTGTCGCCCCTCCTCAAATACACTTGCGTTGGCATGGATCAGAGTTCTCCTGTCAAGTTTGCTTTATATAGATCACAACATTTGCTTCGAAGGTGGCATACAGTCTACGTTTCCAGATCCGTTTTGTTTACGCCACGTTTATAAATGCCCCCTGGGGCCTCATGTATAAAACTCGCCTTAGATTTCATTCTAAAAGTGTACGCACGCACAAAAGCTTATGTACAAACGTTTTCAGATTTATAAAACCATGTGTAAACCAGAACCTGTGCAAAAATCCCTTTGTAAATCCCAGTCAGAGAAAGATTGTGCGTGACACTAACACCGTCAAATGTCAAAGAAGACAAAGAAAATATGAGACGCGGATCAATCGGTACCTGAGAATGCATCATGAGCAGGTACGTTAGATAGAGAGAAATTGAATAGAGAAATTGAATAGAGAAAGAGAAAGAGAAAGAGAGAGAGAAAGAGAAAGAGAAAGAGAGAGAGAGAGAGAAAGAGAAGAGAGAGAGAGAAGAGAGAGAGAGAGAAAGAGAGAGAGAAAGAGAGAGAGAAAGAGAGAGAGAAAGAGAAGAGAGAGAGAGAAGAGAGAGAGAGAAGAGAGAGAGAGAAAGAGAGAGAGAGAAAGAGAGAGAGAGAAAGAGAGAGAGAGAGAGAGAGAGAGAGAGAGAGAGAGAGAGAGAGAGAGAGAGAGAGAGAGAGAGAGAGAGAGAGAGAGAGACTTTGACTTTTAAAGTGTTTTTACTTAACAATAAAGAAACATTACACTAAAACCGACAACTTCATTAAACCACAAACACAAACATCACATTAAAAATAAAAAAATATATGTATATGAAATATACAAAAAATTAAAAATACATAATAAATAATACAACTGCTTTCAAATGTGTAAGTTTAGAAGGCCATTGTCAGTAACCTCGCAAATACAGTTATTACAACCCCACTTCCAATTGAACATCTCTACATTTTCTGTCAGTTTAAAAAATGCAAATTCTATTTTAACCCGAGATCTCACTAGTCCAGCCAAGATCATAACCACATTACTTTCTCCTTCACTACTCAGTTTTCTCTTTCTTGACAGCCAAATTGCAAGTTTTGCTTGGCCATATAAAAAATTCTGTAAAGCAATTGGTTCTTTCTTGCTGGCTTGATATTTAGGACCATATATAAACACCTTAGACGTAAATTCTTGGCCCAATCCGTAAGACCATTCTTCCAGAATACTAAAAAGAGGTAACAATCTTTCACAATTCAAAAATAGGTGAAAAATAGTTTCCTGTTCACCACAAAAAGGACACTCTTTGTTTATGCTTGGATCAAGGTGTGCTCTGTGTCTGTTTGTAGCTATTATACCATGCACAATCCGCCACTGTAGATCACCTGATCTTTTATCAATGGGGGGCTTGTACAAGGTCCTCCAGCTGCCTTTCGGTGAAGTATCCAACCCTAGCTCTTCTTGCCATTTAGTGTCTTTGAGTCCTTCAAGAGTCTTAAGATGTAAAACCTTCACACATATAGTGTACAACGTTTTCTTACTTGTGTCACAAAAAAGACCCAACTGCGGTATTTGAAAAGTAAGCAAACTTCCTTCTGCCTCTTGCCATGTCCCAACTGCAGCTGAAATTTCAAGCTCTGGGAAAACAAGAACAGTTCCTTCTTCTGGACATAGTTGCATAAAGTCTTGTGGAAGCAAGTCTTTGATTTTGTTCAGCAGGTTTTGCACCAGTCGGGCTGACTTAATGTTGATCTTTAATGCAAGGTCTTCTGCTGATAACCATCCATCCTTCTTTAGTAAATGGCCCACCTTGGTAACACCTGCATTCCACATTAGATCTCTAAATGACATTGACTGCAATAGTTCCACCTCCATTGCAGGGTTGCACAGAAGAGGTTCTTCTCTCAGCCACAGACCAACTCTTGAAACGTTAAACACTTCCCATGCATTCAGTACTGATCTGTAAAAAGTTGATAATCCTGTTAAATTTAGTTTTTTAGTGTCCATAAGAAATAAGTGACGGTCCAGTAACATTCTGCCTGCTCTTCTCAAAACGGCACAGGCTACTTCAGACCAGGAAACACCTTCACCATATAATAGTCTCTGGGCTGTCTGAAGTCTGAAAGCTTTTATCCGAGATTTTATGTCCACTAATCCTTGGCCTCCTTCATTTCTTGGCAAAAACAAAACTGGTGCTCTCAGCCAATGTTGGCCGGACCAAAAAAAATCTACAATATGTTTCTGAATAGTGTTTACAAGATCATGAGGTGGCTCCAGTACAGTCATCTTGTGCCACAAAGACGAGGCTACTAAATTATTACAAATTAGGACCCTTCCCCTATATGACAGCTGGGGTAGCAGCCAATGCCATCTAGACAACCGAGCACACACCTTTTCCACTAAGCCTACCCAATTCAGATTCCTATATTCTTCAATCCCCAAAAAGACTCCTAGATATTTAAAACCATTTTTTCCCCACTGCAATCCAGCCGGCAGCAATGGCCCGACCTCTTTGGTACTGCACCACAGGGTATTACTCTTATCCCAATTTATTTTGGCAGATGCAGCTTTTTCAAAGACTCTTAAACTCTCTTCCAAAAAAATGACATCATCTCTATTCCTTATAACTATTGTTACATCATCAGCATAAGCTGATAATTTAATAGAATGCTATGAAGCGACAGTGTTTACCTGTAACCCTGTAAGCCCATTTCGCAGTTTACAAAGGAAAGGTTCAATAGCCATACTATAAAGCTGACCTGAGACTGGGCAACCTTGTCTAATGCCTCTCAGTACCTTTATAGGATTGCTCAGGCCACCAGCCATACCTATCAAACAGGTAGCATCAGTGTAAAGTAACTTTATCATAGAAACAAAACTTTTACCAAACCCAAAAGCTTTCAAAGTTTTGAAGAGATACGAATGATCCACCCTATCAAACGCTTTTTCCTGATCCAATGATAAAACACCAACATTACTGTCATTAAAAAGAGCATAATCTGTGATATCTCTCATCAAATGTAAATTATCAGTTATTGATCTTTCTTTAATGCAGTATGATTGATCTCTGTGTATTATTTCACTAAGTACCTTATTTAGCCTATTAGCTAGGCACTTAGAAAGAATTTTATAATCTGTAGACAAAATAGCCACGGGTCTCCAGTTCTTTAACACGGCTAAATCACCTTTTTTAGGGAGCAATGCCAGCACTGCCCTTTGACAACTTATGGGAAGTACTCCTCTGTGAATGCATTCTTTAACTACTTCAAAATAGTCTGGGCCAATCAATGACCAGAAAGCCCTGTAGAAATCAGCAGGAAGTCCATCCATTCCAGGTGCACGACCTATGGACAGACTCATCATAGCAGCAGTCACTTCTGAGAAAGAAATATCCATTTCAAGCTCTTGTTTATGTTCTGATGAAATACTAGGAAGGTCTCTCAGCAGTTCATCTGCAGCCTGACCATCCAAATTGTCTGCAGCGTAAAGAGTAGTATAAAAGTCCACAGCAATTTGACGCATTTTAATAGGATCTTCCGTATATTGACCATTGTTGTCCTTCAACCGATACATTGTCTTTTCTTGTCCAGCTTTATGTTCTAAGTTGAAAAAGTAAGATGTAGGACCATCCATGTCCCTTGTAGACAAGAAACTGCTCCTCACAAGAGCTGTTTTGACTTTAACATTTAATAGTGTACATAATTTTTTCCTTAATTCAGTCCATTTTTCATGTAAAGGAGCAGAATTATCGACAATCATCTTTTCCTCAACAACATTAATTTCTTTTTCGATCCAGTCTAACGTCATTTTCATACACTCTGTGGAATGAGAAACATACTGCTGACAAAAACCCTTAATATGTATTTTTCCAATCTCCCACCACTGAACAATGTCAACAAATCTTTCCTTTTCATTTCTCCATGTTTCCCAAAAACATTTAAAAATGTCATTAAACCCCTTATCACACAAGAGCCCTACATTGAATCGCCAAAAACAACTCTTAGGAGCTCTATTTTCCACACTGCAGTCAACTGTAATTAGCTTATGATCAGAAAAATCAACAGGGATGATGCTGTTGTTCAATATTCTGTTTTTTATATTTTCTGAAATGTAAAACCGATCTAAACGTGCAGCAGATACCGTTTTGCTGTTAAATTTCACCCAAGTATAGCGTTTGACACCTATATTACTCTCCCTCCACACATCATAAAGATTAAACGATTTAATGACATTCGCTAAAAACAAAGCAGATGCCTGATGAGTCTCCTCACCATTCCTATCTAAGGTAAAATTAAGCGTGCAATTCCAATCTCCTCCCACAAAAAAAAAATCACCATCTTGTTGTTGGCTTAACACTTGTTGCAGTTTAGTAAAAATATGAGTTCTTTCATTCCCTATATTGGGGGCATACATATTTACAAATACAAAAACAAGATTATGAATTTCTGCTCTCACTACAAGTAATCTTCCTGGTTCTACTTCAATTTTAGAAATAATCTTAACCTTCAAGGCAGACGAGAACAAAATTGCAATTCCTGCACTCATATTGGACCCATGGCTCAAACAGCTTACACCATCCCACCATAAACCCCAATCTACCGCATTCCTATGGTCAGAATGAGTTTCTTGCAGAAAGACTACATTGATATTTTTCAACTTGATCATTTCTATTAACTTCTCACTCTTAGCTTTATCTCTCAATCCATTAGCATTAAGAGATCCTACTCTTAAGACCCCCATTAAGAGAGATAAAAAGAAAAAACAAAAACAAAAACAAAAAAGGAATACAGAAAACCAAGATAATAGACAAGCCATGGTGATTACTTGTCTTTCCCCCTCGTTAACCTCCCCTTTTTAGACTTTTGTCTTATTGTTGTTACATACTTCTTTAAACGAAACCGTTTCTGTTGTGACAATTCTTTGTGAGAGCTATTTTTTCTCACCCATATCACAGAAGCCATAAACTTTTCAATATCAGGAAAGAATCTCTCAACCTCAACTCCTACTCTTCCTTTAGTCTCATCTAGGAAAGTGTTAATTTGTTCCACTGTGTATAAATCTTCTTTTATCGTATCACCACTTTCAGACCATTGCTCATCACCCACATCAGTACATTGAGAAAGTTCATCCAAATCCTCACCTTGGTCCTCCACCAACTCCTCCTCCTCTATCCCTTCATACGTGTCCTGTCTATCAACCTCTGCAACATTTACAGCCTTCCGTTCAGCACTTACGTCAGCATTTCCAATATGACTACAACTCGGTTTTTCATTAACTGTGATGTTGCCTAAAATACCACTCACCTCACTTGAAGTCTTCACGCCCTTCACTTCGGTTATGTTGAAACTTCCATTACTTTCCTTGTCTGCACTCTCCTTCGTTTGCTCTGGTGCTGGCCGATCTTTGTCATTTTTTCCATTTTTATGCGGACACGAAAAACGTTTGTGTCCTAAATCCCCACACTCGAAGCACTTTAAATTATCCGTGCTCGCATATATCATATAGGAGGTTTCACCGTGATTAACACGAAACGCGATCTCTAGAGATTTCTCTGGCGTGGTTAAAAACATGTACACCTGTCGCCTAAAGGACAAAACATGCTTTAACATGCCGTTTTTGCAACCTAGAGGGATAGATCTCACTGGCCCTGCAGGCTTTCCGAATCGCGCAAGTTCTTTCATAATTGTTCCGTTTGGCACAAAGGGTGGTATATTAGAAATTGTAACTTTTGTAGCAGGAGCTGATAGCGGGGTCACTGAAACAAATGTTTCCTTAACCCAAATTCCTTTCACTATTAACTCATTTGCCAGCGTCTCGCTTTTTAAGAACACAACAACTGCTTTGTTCATGCGTGACGCCGAAACTATGTTCACAAATCCCGATTGCTCTCCTACTGCCAACAGCACATCCTCCACAGTAACTCCAGGTTCAGTGACACATCTACAGCCATTCCTAAGTGACAAAGGCGGGTTCCCCTTCAGTCGGTCTCTCGACGTTGTGAGAGACTGACTGGGGTTTGATCTTGAGAACCTACCTTCTCCGAGATAATTAATTAATAAAACGCCAATGGGCTTGGCGAATGGCACGCGCACGCCAGTCTCCGCCCCGTGCATACGGGTATAAAGGAAGATGGCGGCGGTCATTCACTCATCCTTTGTTCTTCGGAACCTGTGTGTTTGCTGATGCTACACGCGATACTCGACTTCGAGAAAAACCTGCTGGATTTATGACGCGGAGCAGCGGACTTCTCCTTTCGGTGGACTTCCCCTGGGCGTTTCGGCAGAAGGCTACAGACCTTAAGAGGTAAGTCCCTCCGGCTACGAGCATGTTTCGTAGCTGTATCCTTGGGTGCGACAGACTCATCCCGGAGTCTGACGGCCATGATTCCTGTGTCACTTGCTTGGGGCTCAAGCATGCTGAGGCAGGTTTTCACTGATGCAATGTCCCGTGTGTGCGGACATAGCAATCAGGGTGTTGCGGTCACGGTTGGCTACGTTCTTTCGAGCGCTGCCACCACCCCGTCTGTTTCCCAGGCGTGTTCAGCTGCCGTTTCGGCGAGGTTGTTCGCTTTGGCGAGCGGCGGGGGTGATTTAGGGACGCGATAGATGTCGCTCCGTCAGCTTCACACTCGCGGACCATCTATACCCCTTCACGCTCACCTGGTTCGTCCCCTACGAGCGGCAGACGGCCGTCTCATAGTGGTAAGACTTCGCACACGGATGATGACGCTATCTCTGTCGCTGCGTCGGACAGCTGCCTGCTGGCATCGGATGCGGAAGAGAGCTCCGGAGGAGACTCAGGCTAAGATGTCGGCCATGCTTTCCCGGGCAGCCGCGTGCATCGGGTTGCAGGGTGTAACAACATCCTCGCCGGAACGCTCGCGGCTAGATGCGCGGTTTCGGGGGCGTGGTCAAAAGCCACGCCCCGCTCCGTTACCATTTTTCCCGGAGTTGCATGACGAGTGCACGTGCCGTGGCCTTCGTCGCTCGTAGCGCGCGGTCTGTGGCAGTACGTAGCTCTCATACGAGTTGGGTCGAACTTCCCGCCGTCCAAATCCTTCAGGACTTACCTGAAAAACCGGAGGACCGCCATGGCGTGGAGAGCGGAGGCGGTTCGTCCAGCAGCACTGCAAGTCCTCGACGAGTGTCGAAGAGCTTACGTGCTCTGGACGGGAGTCTAGGTCGAGCCCCCCCAAGTGGCAGCTGTCTGCGGGCACAAGTGGCCCGCGACTGCACGCTCCACGCGGGGAACGTCAACATAGACTCTAGCCGCCCCACCAACCAGGGAAGTCACAGCCACAGAGCCCTCCGGCCTGAAACGCGCCAAAAGGAGCGCATTCCAGGACTTGGCGAGCTCGTCATGCAACTCCGGGAAAATGGTAACGGAGCGGGGCGTGGCTTTTGACCACGCCCCCGAAACCGCGCATCTAGCCGCGAGCGTTCCGGCGAGGATGTTGTTACACCCTGCAACCCGATGCACGCGGCTGCCCGGGAAAGCATGGCCGACATCTTAGCCTGAGTCTCCTCCGGAGCTCTCTTCCGCATCCGATGCCAGCAGGCAGCTGTCCGACGCAGCGACAGAGATAGCGTCATCATCCGTGTGCGAAGTCTTACCACTATGAGACGGCCGTCTGCCGCTCGTAGGGACGAACCAGGTGAGCGTGAAGGGGTATAGATGGTCCGCGAGCGTGAAGCTGACGGAGCGACATCTATCGCGTCCCTAAATCACCCCCGCCGCTCGCCAAAGCGGTCAACCTCGCCGAAACGGCAGCTGAACACGCCTGGGAAACAGACGGGGTGGTGGCAGCGCTCGAAAGAACGTAGCCAACCGTGACCGCAACACCCTGATTGCTATGTCCGCACACACGGGACATTGCATCAGTGAAAACCTGCCTCAGCATGCTTGAGCCCCAAGCAAGTGACACAGGAATCATGGCCGTCAGACTCCGGGATGAGTCTGTCGCACCCAAGGATACAGCTACGAAACATGCTCGTAGCCGGAGGGACTTACCTCTTAAGGTCTGTAGCCTTCTGCCGAAACGCCCAGGGGAAGTCCACCGAAAGGAGAAGTCCGCTGCTCCGCGTCATAAATCCAGCAGGTTTTTCTCGAAGTCGAGTATCGCGTGTAGCATCAGCAAACACACAGGTTCCGAAGAACAAAGGATGAGTGAATGACCGCCGCCATCTTCCTTTATACCCGTATGCACGGGGCGGAGACTGGCGTGCGCGTGCCATTCGCCAAGCCCATTGGCGTTTTATTAATTAATTATCTCGGAGAAGGTAGGTTCTCAAGATCAAACCCCAGTCAGTCTCTCACAACGTC